>NC_065536.1:46072567-46677924 GCF_932294415.1 Quercus robur
AGGAAAAGCATTGAGTGCTTCCTATTGAACCCAAACACCAATTGATTATCTAAGCCACAGGGATGAATAAATTACCTTCTCCAAAAAATTCCAAATACCAGGCCGTAGTTTGGTCCACATTGCCATATGAGGAAAGCGGAAGAGGTGTCTCCACGGTTTTTCACGATCTTGTTCCTCTTTCTTTCTTAATATCTCATCATGAACCGGATCTACTTCCACAAACTGAAAAAGATGAATAAAATTAAAACACAGTGATGAAATAAACCTTATTCTCCAAGGATTAGCCACCAACAAGAGAAGAGAGAGAGAGAGAGAGAGAGAGAGAGAGAGAATTGACAAGCTATTACCTTAGCAGAATTAAGCAGCGTGTGATCCAGATCCAAGACGAGGCAGAGCTTGCGGGAAGCAAACATTTTATTCTGTTCTTCTATCCTCCTGGCCCTCTCTCTGTGGATAGCAGCCTTTTGCTGCTCATCATATCCTTCAAATAAATGTTCAACATCTTTCCATGAGTTTTCTGAACGAGAAGCAGCTGCTACACCTAATTCTGGTGCTGAACTCATCCCATTCTGCTGGTCCTCTGAGTTCGAAGCTATACCTTTCACATCCACTTTGTCTGACTTTACTGCTACTGCTTCAGAAGACATATTCTGAGAAATTATTGGTACAGTTGTCGATGCTTGGGAAACAGACATAGTATCAGCAATATTTTTCAGATTCTTGGAGAAAAGACGAGCAAAGTCAGGTGGTGCAACTGATTGAGAAGGCCCTGACTTTATATCTGCCTGACCCTCTTGCTTTTGAACATTCATATTGTCCTTACTTCCCTGCGTGCTTGATATAGGGGAAACAGATATAATATCAGCAATATTTTTCAGATTCTTGGTGAAAAGCCGAGCAAAGTCAGGTGGTGCAACAGATTGAGAAGGCCCTGACTTTGTATCTGCCTGACCCTCTTGCTTTAGAACATTCATATTGTCCTTACTTCCCTGGGTGCTTGATATAGGGGATACAATAGTTTTGAGCTGCTCATGTCCCGAGCTTGAACTCTTCTGAAGTGCACTGCCATGGAGAATCCGGCGAGGATCACGTGGTTTCATGCGAATTTTTCCCAAGTCATCCTGCTGGCTCTGTCAGTCATTAAGCATGCATAAAGGTATACTCAAAAGAAGCCAGAAACATATTGGTAATGACAATAATTATTTTTATTATTAAAAAAATTTGTTAGAAAAAACTTTAGTCTAATTTTATTTAATTCATCAGGAGGGGACGACTCAATATAAATCCCTTTTCCAGATAAGTGAATCGAAACTCAAAAGTATATCTTACTGAAACATATCACTATTTTTAATGAGGTCAATTATAATTTAGAGAATATTGATCAAGCAACCAATTACAAAATTTAAAGAAAACCAATTTTAAGATCAAACAAACTAATAAAATGCTAATGGCCTTTGGGTCAAATTGCAGCTTCACCCTATAAGTATGGTCTTCAGGTGATCAGGAAACCTATTAAAATATTAAAGAAAACCAATTTTAAAGTCAAACAAACTAATAAAAAATCCAATGGTCTTCAGGTTGAATGACAATTTCACCCCATAAGTCTTGGGTTCAAATCCGGTGGGACTGCAAGGTGTTAAAGTTACTTAGCAATCAAAATAATAGCAATAATAACTAAAAATATTTGAAACAAACCAACCAAGGTGAAATTAAAGTTACTCCTAAAAGATACCAACCATATAGCAATTTAGCTATAATCAAAGGCAAATAGAATAGAAAAATTGAAGTAGGCCACTGAACCAACACAAAAAACAAACGGTGACTTAAAAAGCACATGCTTAACACTAAAATAGTTTCTGCCTTTAGAAAAAGTAGAAAATAGATATATCTACTGCTCACCATGGGAGCTATTTGTGAAGGAACTTGAATTGTTCCAGCTGGTTTCTGCAAGAGCCCTAAGGTCTTTGATGCAGCAACATTCACCAAGGGAACCGCTCCAAGAATTGAGTTTGTGCTTGGAAGTTGAGTTGTACTTTTAGCAGGATCAACAGACATTTGCTGGGCTCCCACTTTAAGTATATTTATCAGCATAGTTGGATTCACAACTATATCTTTCAATAATGCAGGCAAAGAAGCTGTGGTGCTGGTACTTGTCACTGGCACCTGCTCATTTCCACTAATTGTCACGTTGGTGTTAGCACTAGTACTAGGACAATTTACAGCATTAACCATTTTTCTGGGATCAGTTTCTGCATTCTCCATCAACAGGTTCCTGTTCATTAACTGAGGTCCAACTAAACCAGCGTCCTCCAACCAGCCACCGCTTCCAGACACAATTTTCACATCCCTAACAATTCCAGGATTTTCTAATCCATTCCTTTGCCTTTTTAATGCAGGACCTTCCAAACTAGGCTCCTCAACATTTTTTTGCTTTCTCGAATTTATTGTTCCAACAGAATCTACTTTAGGTGCATTATGCACCATAGATAAGGGGCGTTGGTTAAGATCTAAAGCACTCGCATCAGAATTGGCTAACCGAAGCCTAGGGTCTCTACTCTTTGCTGAAGCTTTCACTATGGGAGGATTCAACCCAGAAGTTGTAGGTGCAGCACTTGCAGCAGTAATTAGTCCTTGCATGCTAGAACTGTCCATGGAGGGGGCAATTGATTGCCCCAAAATGGGCAAATTCGCATTTCTTACATTGCCAACAGTAGAAGAACTAGAAACCTCCCCACTGATGTCACCATCCCCATCATCCTCATCTGCCGAAGGAGTTGGGCTAGGGAGCATATCACTTGTAAAGAAGGAACTCCGACCAAACTTTTGTTGATAGCTAGAAACAGCTTTGAAGGCATCAGTTTCATAGAGGTGCAATTTAGAATTTTCTGTGTCATGCGCCAACTTAGTTGTTGGCAACACCAATTTAGTCATCCCATCTCCAACAGCCATTCCTTTGTTTACGTAGAAACTTGATGGTGCTTCCCGTGTGGGTGAGGGGAGACTGTCTGCATCATGATCCTTGTGAAGGTCTAACAGCGGGAGTAGAGCCCCTTTAGCCTTATAGTTAGACAGTCCTTGTTTCAAGCTTTCAGCTAACACATTTTGGTTATTTTGGACCGAGAATCCAATAGCTGCAGAATCTGAAGATAACTTATTAGAAGAAGTCAATTCATGACCAGCATTTTTAGTTGAAGTATCAGAATCTTTATTGGTAGCCCCATCAAAGGCCAGTATTTCTTTCTCTTTATTACCAGCTCTACCACTTGACAAAGCATCAACAGAATCCACAGAGGGCTTCATGACCTCTATCTGTGACAACAGACACAACGTTTAGTTTCCATTACATCAACAATCCTCCTAACCAAACAACAATGTGAGAGGCGAAAAAAATTTCCTAAACTAAATTACATAGAACCACACCTCTTTGATCTGGTCAGAGGAGAAAAGAGGGGGATCACAGTTGTTGGCATAAGAAATTAACCTGTTAACAAAACACGACAAACAAAATAGCTAAACAACTGATGTTTCACAGCAAAAATAGAATAAGCATCAGAGAATGAAAAAAATAAACCTCAAGAAATTATCTTTGTTCTGTTCCTTTTGACTAATGTTCATAGCGCAGAACACCTGCAATCAGCAACAATTAAACCTCTATAATGTTTAAAAAAGTCATCTTCAAATTCAATAATTAATAACCAATTTAAAGCAATCCCCCAATGATGATAAATTTATAGCAAGTTTAGTTCAAAACTACTAGGGCTCCTTACAGAATGTACTGCTTGAATGGCAGTGAATGACAATTGAACAAGAGCATCCTTTGTCGGAACAATAAGTCCTGAAAACACTTCCTGCAAGCTCTCCAAATTGCTGCGCACTCGGGAACAAACTTCCTCAAATGATCTACAACAAAAACAAGCCGACAAACAATCAAAATCCGAAAATCCTTCCCAACTAAAAAGTATTTCATATTGGGCAGTCACCATTACCAATCGATTATTACTATTATTATTATTTTTTTAACTTTCACTTATACTTACTTCTCTGCCTCAATCACATTCACACTCCCCAGAGCTTCTCGAATCGAATCCACCCGCTTCGCCAATTCCTTCTCTTTAGAATCAATCTCTAGTCTTTCAACATTCACACTCTCAATACTCGAAACCCCTTCCCCTTCTTCTTCCTCTTCTTTAGCTATAACTTTAAGTTTAACTTCCTCCACCTCTGGCTTCACCTCGGCCGCCTTTTCAACAGCCATTTCAACTGTCATTTCAACCTCCTCCTCCTTTTCGACAGTTTCCGAATCCAAATCAATCTCACCTTCCTCCAACTCCCCATCCTCCTTCTCCACATCCATATCATCACCACTATCATCAATCACGACCTCATCAACCACCTTGTCATTCTTCACCTTCTCCTCCACAACCACCACCGACGCCACCGCCGGCGGCGGCGGCAGCGTAGTAGTAGTAGCAGCAGTAGTAGAAGCAGTAGACGACGATCGCTTCAATTTCTCGTCCTTCTCAACATCCATAACGAAAATATCATTCAGTGGCTTATTCTGCACGGCTTGTGCCCAAGCCAAATTGTACAGACTCGAAGCATATCCCCTCGAAACTTGATAGTTATACAGATCTTGCATCGTCCAAACCCTAGCTTCCGATTTCGGTTTCGGCGATACCTTACTACTAGTCTCTTGCTTAATAAAATCCTCTTCACTGATCTCCTCCACTGAAGCCGTATCGGAAATCTCACCTTCTTCCACATCTTCAACTTTGTTCTCTTCTTTCCCCATCTTTCCTAGGGTTTCTTCTCCTTCAATTTCCACACAATTGTTCCACTCCAAACTATTAGATCCACTAACAACCATATACAATTTATATATCAAAATCTTGATTTCAAAGTTTCACAAACACACAACCAAATTCATCACCATCGCCGATCTTTTACACACAAAAAAACAAAAAACAAAAATTTTCAAATTTTGTTTCTAGCTTTGTCAAAGATCTGAATTGGATGATAGATTTTTTTCGAGAGTGAATCAATCTTTTTTTTTTTTTTCTCTGTCAGTTTCAGATCTAAATTTTTTGAGAGTGAATTAAAATTTTACATTCATTTTTTTTTTTCTTCCCAGGAAGAAAAAAGAAAAATAAAAATAAAAATGTTTTTGAACAGAGTTGTCAGAGAGAGATAGGGAGAATTGATGATTTAGATGATGAGCGCAAAAGAAGGTGTGGGGGTCAGATTATAAGGACGAGGAAAATCTAGTATATGCAAAAGTTTTAAATCTGGGCCGTACACGTCAGCGATCTTTTAAAAAAAAAAAAAAGTAAAATGAGTTAAAGCGAAAAATGTTGAAATGGGAAAATAGTAGTAGTAGTAGTGGGTTTGGGTTGGAAAGTCATGAGCCATTACGTAAATGAAAATGGGTGATGAGCTGGCTGAGTCTTTTGGTCCTGGTCGAGTCAGGTGTTAGATACAAGAAAGGAATGTGTGTAGTGGTGAGTTAACCAAAGAGCGGTGGCAAAATTTGACATTGTTCACTTCAAAGTTGTGTTTTTGTGCAATACACCTACTAGGTGGTCGGTTTGGTTCTTACCTGCCGTCACAATTTAATGTCAAATTATTATACAACTTAATTTAACATTATCACAATTTAAAAAATTAAACTGATTTGAGTTTTAAACTTTTACCCTTTTTCTTCATAACATCTATTCCATTTGTTACACTACATTATATTATTTCGTAAATGTTAAAACTTGAAGGAGATTAAAGGAGTTTATCAACAAAAAAAATAAAAGATTAAAGGATAAAATTAACATAACTAATAGTTAAAGAATTAAATTATCATGACAAAACCAGAAAAAAAAAATTGAGAAAACCAAACTTGTAATTTGTTTCTTAAAAAAAAAAAATTGTAATTTTGAACACTGGATTTTATATATATATATATATATATTTTAATAGATACAATCATTCTTTATTTGGGTTTGTTGGTAACAACTTCTGGTGAAAAATATTAAAATAATAATCAATTTAACCAGGACATTATAAATTAATGTTAAAGAACTAAATTAACATAATTAATGATTGAGGGACCAAATTAGTAATTTTAACCCCCCTTCCTCTCTCTCTGCCTAGAAATTCTTAAGTCTACCGGGAGGACCGCTAAAGTGGTCCTCCCAACCAATAAAATAACGACGCATATACAAATGTATGAGTCAACTTTTTAATCAGAACAATAAATAAAAAATAAAAAATCACCAAGTGATGTCACATTTGAGTTTTATCGTAAGAACTTCATGTGGAGAATAATACTAATTAATTTGTCGAGGAGATTAGAAATTATTAGGTGCTATCACTTCTTTTCACATGTTTAAGATAGAAAAACTTTATTTAATAGGAAAAAAAATTGGAGAAAACACCATTTTGGTTCCTATATTTTGGAGTTACAGTCAATTTGGTTCCTATATTTTTATAACAGTTAATTTAGTCCCTATTCTTTCCAACTTAAAGTCAATTTGGTCCCTATCGTTAACTAACTAACGAAAAATGCCTACGTGACTAACGATGTGCTTTGTTGGCATACATGTGGCAAAAAATCAAATACTATATAATAAAAGTTGAGTTTAGAAGTCGTGGTTGCGCCATGTGGCTTCACCAAATTGCAGAAATAAAAAATAAAAAATCAGAATAAGAAATAAAAAATAAAAAATAAAAAATAAAAAATCATAAGTGATGTCACATTTGAGTTTTATCGTAAGAACTTCATGTGGAGAATAATACTAATTAATTTCACGAGGAGATTAGAAATTATTAGGTGTTGTCACTTCTTTTCACATGTCTAAGATAGACAATCTTTATTTAATAGGAAAAAAATGGCGAAAACACCATTTTGGTCTCTACATTTTGGAGTTACGGTCAATTTAGTTCCTACATTTTTGTAGCAGTCAATTTAGTCCATATTTTTTTCAACTTGAAGTCAATTTGGTCCCTACTGTTAACTAACTAACGGAAAATGTTTACATGACTAATGGTGTGCTTTGTTGGCATACATGTGCAAAAAATCATATATTATATAGTAAAAGTTGGGCTTAAAAGCCGTGGTTGCGTCAAGTAACTTCACCAAATTGCAAAAATAAAAAATAAAAATCAGAACAAGAAATAAAAAAATAAAAAATCACAAAGTGATGTCACATTTAAGTTTTATAGTATGAACTTCATGTGGAGAATAATACTAATTAATTTGACGAGGAGATTAGAAATTATTAGGTGCTGTCACTTCTTTTGACATGTCTAAGATAGATAAAAACACCATTTTGGTCCCTGGTCCCTACATTTTGGAGTTATGATAAATTTGGTTCCTACATTTTTGTAGCAATCAATTTAGTCCTTGTTCTTTTCAACTTAAAGTCAATTTGGTCCCTACCGTTAACTAACTAATGGAAAATGTCTACGTGACTAACGGTGTGCTTTGTTGGCATACATGTGGCAAAAAATCATATACTATATAATAAAAGTTGGGCTTAGAAGTCGTAGTTGCGCCAAGCGGCTTCACCAAATTGCAGAAATAAAAAAGAAACCTATGATTGAAGGTCTTTAAGTTTTGAAGCATACAAGATGAAAAGAGAGCCGTTTGGTAATCTTAAAAAATTGGTGTTAAAACAGTTGCTTTTTCAGACCAAAAATAAGTGCTTTAATAAAAAAATCAGAACAAGAAATAAAAAATAAAAAATCACCAAGTGATGTCATATTTGAGTTTTATCGTAAGAACTTCATGTGGAGAATAATACTAATTAATTTGACAAGGAGATTTGAAATTATTAGGTGCTGTCATTGCTTTTCACATGTCTAAGATAGACAAACTTTATTTAATAGAAAAAAAAAAGGCGAAAACACCATTTTGGAGTTACAGTCAATTTGGTTTCTACATTTTTGTAGCAGTCAATTTAGTCTCTGTTCTTTTCAACTTAAATTCAATTTGGTTCCTATCGTTAACTAACGGAAAATGCCTACATGACTAACGGTGTGTTTTGTTGGCATAAATGTGGCAAAAAATCATATCATATACTATATAATAAAAGTTAGGCTTAGAAGCCGTGGTTGCGCCAAGTGGCTTCACCAAATTGCAGAAATATTTTTAGATTAAAAAAAAATTAAAATTAAACGTACAATATAAGAGGGAAGGCATAAATTTGAGTTTAAGTTAAATTCTATCGACTAAAAAATTGCAGTAATTTTTTTACATAGAAACATCACAACCTATTTTTTTTTCCCTTTTTTCATGTGTATATATATAGTTTATCTTTTATGGGATAATTTGTTTTCCCTCTTTTCACGTGTATGTATATAGTTTATCTTTTAGTCCCTGTTCTTTTCACAGGATTCGCTCTCGTTTATTGAAGTGTTACCCTTCAATTATGGGGCATGAGCTGGTAGAGACCAGCATGAAATTAAACCAATTAGATTGTGTTTAATGGCCTGTTTGGAAGTTTAGAGAGAGAGGAGAGTAGAGGAGAGGAGAGGAGAGTAAGAGGAGAGTAGTGGAGAGGAGAGTAGAAAAGAATGGTTATCCTCCACCTTATTTGGATGTTTTTAAAATTAGTAAGGGGAAAAGAATAATAAACCCTTCCTTTTGTTTGGATGTTTTAAAAATTAGGATGGAAAGGAGAGGAAATGATTTAAATAGATAAATTTACCCATATCTGAAAATAGATTTGTAACATTGATCTATGATTAATTTGTTAAATTAAATAATTATTTAATCAACATTCTCATTCCATCAAATACCAATAATAAAAGTATAAAACTACTATTAACTAATATAAAATAATTTTAATTACCTAAAAAAAATTATAATAAAAATAAAAATCCTTCATAAATTCCTACAGTTTCGTCGCATTTCTCACCAACCAAACAAAAAGTTATGTGCCTGTCCTGTAATGTAACACTAATCTCATCACAGATCAAAATCTCCTGTGCATCTCTCCCTAGTTTTCCATCCATGCCTCAAAGCCCAGGACATGCACCCCAGCTGATCGTATCATGCCACGTTGCAGTCATCGGCGCCGGCAGATAGTTTCTTGATGAGTTCCTGATCTTCCGATCAGCGATCGAGTTGGAGAATTGAGTACCAATTGTGATGGTTGTTCATGCGCTTCTCAGTGGCCAAGAGGACGCTAGTGACGGCCAAGAGGAGCTGTCCAAGAGCGGCTCAGTTTCTTGGGCTAAGATCGCGAAGTCGCACGAACCGGTGAGATCTAGGGTTTGGAGGAGCTTCTCGAAGATTCTGAGTAAGCATTTGGCTTCGGCTCTATTTGGGTCTTCCATGTTTGTTTGTTTGTTTTTCTTCTTTTGACGGTGGTTTATTTTTGGGTGCTTGTGATTGGTTTTTGGTTTGTAACTGTGGAGAGTTGGTGTTGGTTATGATTTTCTACAATTTCTTCATAAAATGATGTTTTTTTTCATTCACCTTAAATTTTCTCAGGAAACAAACAAAGATTATATAATCAGTTTGTAATTTTTTAATTTAAAAAGGGTAAATTGGGAAATTCATTTGGTCAATAATTTATCTATTCTGCTCTCCCTCCAAATCTCTCCAATTTGGGGGAATTAAAAATGAGGGGTTAGAGGTAGTTTAAACCCCTCCAAATCCTTCCCCCTTCTTCCTTAAAAAACTTCCAAACAAGGTAATTGAATTACTCTTCCTCCCTTTACTCTACTCCCCTCCTTTTTTTAACTTCCAAACAGGCCATAAGTAATTTTGATTGTTTATGATGAGTTTCTCATCCATTAGGACTTCATTTTCAGATCAACTAACTGCTGCAGCTATGGTTTATGTCATCCAGAACAACACTCTCAAGTCCTACGTGCTCTGGGAATCTATGAGGAAATCTCTTTTGATCCCAGAACATATATGGAGCTTGTGGGACCTAAAATGGGCTTATTGTAACTACTAGAAAACTCTCCATTTATGGGCTTTAAACCATGTCCATAATCCATATTTTATTTTGGTTGGGATTTTCAGATTGGTGTATTGTTTGGCTGTGTTTGGTAGCTAAGAAAGTGCAACAATACACAAGAAAATTAAAAAATTGAGGATTTAAAAAAAATACGTTTTCTTTATTTTTTTAAATTAATTTTTCCAAATTAGTTTTTGGTTTGACATGGCTTTTTCTGTTGTTATTGAAATGCTTATGTGGCATTTTAAATGTTAAATATTTTGATTTTATATATATTT
The DNA here is from genome assembly GCF_932294415.1 of Quercus robur. NCBI lineage: Eukaryota > Viridiplantae > Streptophyta > Magnoliopsida > Fagales > Fagaceae > Quercus > Quercus robur. The sequence goes on from NC_065536.1 coordinate 46,082,805, forward strand.
TTTGCTACGTGTATGCCAATAAAGCACACCGCTAGCCACTTTAGTATTTTCCGTTAGTAAGTTAACAGTATGGACCAAATTGACCATAACTCCAAAATGTAGGGACCAAAATGGTGTTTTCATTAAAAAAAAAAAAAATATAGCTTTGAATTAATTTGGAGTTTTCTTCCTCTAATCTATGATATGGCAATTAAAGAGACTATTCATGTATCATTTTAGTTTTTTAGTCTTTTTTTTTTTTTTTTTTAAAGACAAACTTTGGCTACAATACCTACTAAAAAATTAATATGATTACATATTTTAAAAATCTAACTGTTAAATTACATTTTTTTTTTAACACAAATGTCAAATTTATTGTCAGTCAGATTTTATTTATTATTAGATCCATAATCTTTTTTTTTTTTATGCATAATTTTAGACCATAAAAACTTGAAATTTTAACATTTTACAGATGACATAATTATTAATATATTTGACATTTTGGAAATTTTGCAAACATTAAGGATATAAGAAGAAAATGTTATTAATGGTGGATTTGTTAAAATTCACATGTAGTAAAAAGAGATTGAATGAAGTAATAGTTTGGTTACAACCAAGTTTGTAGCTAATCATGTGACTTGTATAAATAATACACACAATAGCCTTATAATTTGTTGGGATGGCGATTTTAGTTCAACCTGCAAGCCAAATGTTGTGGGGGTGGAGCTTGCACCCCCTGCCCCATACTTGTCCCTATTGTATTATATATTAAAATTATAACTTTTAATATTTAACCCTAGGCATAAATAATTTTTTTACTTATTCCTCCCAAACCCTAGCCATTCTATCCTCATCCCTTAATACACACACCTTACTCTTAGTTGACACTCAACACACTCATAGGCATAACCACCCTCACCCAATAAATTTGTTTGTGTTGCTATTATTTTTGTTAGTGTTTTTATATTGTAAGATTTGAATTGTTTAAGAGGTTTTTAATATTTAAATTGAAGTTGTATTGTGTTTGTGAATTGTTACTATGTTACTTAATAAAAGATATAAATTTTGAAATTTTCAACTAGTATGAAAAGAAGAGATTGGAAATTTTAAGATACCATGTAACGTGTAATTCTTAGGTGCTTCTAGAGGTATGGAGAATGGTGCTCCCTCTTATTATATGGTGAGATCTACTCATTAAATTCATGGTGGAGTTCACCATTAATGTAAAAAAAGGGAGCATAATTTTTTCATAGTTCGGGAGTACTTAATAATTTTTTCCATGTAACAAGGTTATTTTTTGATAGACTTTAACAATATTATAATATGCTATTTACATAGATTTTCACTTCGCCCATGGGGCAGGGGATATGACAACTACCCTGAGCCATTGTCATTGTTAATAATTTGTCACGTAATGAGTTAAAAAAAATAACTTTAAATTAGTTTGGAAATTTGACATGAGCTGGCTGAGAGTCCTTTGTTTTTTTTAAAATAAATTTGAGAGAAGGCCGAGACTCGTCTGGTCAAGTCAGCTTCCTTCAGTTCTTTACTTGCCGGATAGAAGAAACGAAAGGATTATATGTAGACATGGGCTCCCAAAGGTTTTAAGAGGGTGACAAAATTGACATTGGCACTTATTAAAACTTGATTTCAGTTCTTACTCGGTGGTCGATTTGGTTTCTACTAGCCGTCACAATTTAATAATTTTAATGTCAAATTATTATAGCAGTTTGTTTGGCCTAAACTACTACTTTGTCCAACTGTCCTTCAACTCCTAGTTCCGTATAAATTTTAATAGCTCCAAAGTCGAAATTGACTTAATTTTGAAAATTTTACACTTTTCATAATACTCTAGCAACATCTATTCTATTTGTTACATTTTAAATAACTTCGTTAAAGTTTAAACGAGGAGGTTATTGAAGGATGAAATTGACTCGGTTTTGAAAGTAGAGGGACAAAATTTTCATAATTAATAATTAAAAAAATAAATTAACATAATTAATAATTGATGGAGTAGATTAAATTTTACCTAATAATTGAAAGAACCAAATTACTAATTGTGGGGGTCAAAAGCAACCAGTACAAGAACACTGAAGATGATATTTGATCTACACAAGTAATTTCTAGAAGATGGGAGGAAATACACAATGGGAGGTTTAAGTAGTAAGTCAAAGATGAAATGGGACTAAATCAAGTTGTCATATATGACAGAACAATGTTCCTGAGGTACATGGGAGAGTTTCAAATGCTGAAAACTCTAGTTACACTCTATCTAATTTATCTTTCTCTCTCTAGTTCTTGCTAAAACTTTCTCTCTCTAATTTTCTGAACCCCTTATTCTATTGCCCCTCTCCTCCTTTTATAGCCATCATCCCCCCTTTCCTCTTTCTCCAACTGGCTTGTCCCCAGCTAGATTTGGGGGATACTTGTCCCATCAACCCTCTACTTTGCCACCTTTTGATCATGAAGGAGGACTTTTAGAGGTGCTTCCGCTATTCAGGCCAGTCATTCAACATTTAATGTGGCTGACATTAGGTGAGGAATCTCATTAATGCGGAGGTGACTGCTTCATTGGGTTCTGTGTTTTTCGATCCGTGTCCCTCGGGATGAGATTAGAAGGTGAGAATCAATAATCGAGGAAAAATGGGTGTTTCTTGAGATTCCCCAAGGACCTTAGGGAGCAAACGATATACATCACTTCGATTAAGAGCATTTGGAGGAGTGTTTACCTTGGATCTTCATGATGGTGAGTGCTTTTTACCTTTAACCACGAGAAAACTATTTTTCTCGTAATGATAGCTTGGGCTGGGCTCATTCCTTAGGTGTAACCTGCCACGCAGCTCAAAATCCAAAGCCATGTCCAAGTTCATCCCCTCACACTAATAATTTTACTTTTTTTTTTTTACATGAATAGTGGCTAATTTAAGTTTTTCCGTAAGAACTTGCAGTTGAGAATAATTAATAAATAATCAATGTGACAAGGAGATGAGAAATTATTAGGTGTTTCTACTCCTTTTTATATGGGTATGGTTCATCTTTATGTGAGAAGAGATACATTAAAGACCTAATAAATTTGAAGGGAAAGTTAATAGTAATAATAATAACAACACTATTTATTCTATTGCCTTATGTAATGATTTTTTTTTTCCTAGTTAAACAATTAATTTGAGATATGCTTGGGAATTTGGAGGGAGAGGAGATGAAGGGATAAGTGGAGTAAGAGAATAAGAAAAGAGTTATAAGTTGGAGTAGACATCTATCCCTTTGTTTGGATGTTTTCCTTCCCCAAATAAGTGATTGGGGAGGGGGGGAGGGGGAGGGGTTTTGCTCTCCTCCCTTTGCCCTAAATGTATATTTACATATTTTATTTAATTTATATATAAAATATTTATACATATAATTTAATTTGTTCAATACCTATTTTAATTATAATATTTTTTATACATATTTTATTATCATCTCCAATACATTTGTTTCTCATTCTCTCTTAGAATATTCAAGATCGTTCATGCTTCATCTTTATTAAATAAATATTGGAGTCATCTCATTAGGACTAGTAAAGTATCTTCACCCATCTTGAACCTAACCTGCCCTGCTCTCTCTCCACAAAAGAGATTGGGCAAAGATGAGGCACCTATGATTCGACCCTACCCTAACCTATTGCCATCTCTATCCTCTTCTATTATCCAAACATACCATTAATTTATCTCTCCAAATGTAGAAGGAATCTGACTATATGAGGAAATGTAATACACTTTAATGATTTTGTTATATATAAAGTTTCAATAATACACACACACACACACACACACACACATATTCGGGGATGCAAAAAAGTTCTATTTTGCATCCTTAAAACCTACTTTATCTACTTTACAATCCTATTTTATAACTCACCCAACATCTCAATTTCTATTTTTACATACAACTTATTAAAATAATATAACCTACAACATTAAATAATATAAACAATTCATTCTCTTTTCTCTTCCCTTCAGTCTCTCTCTCTAGTAAACCCATACAACCACTTTCCAATTTCCACTAAAATTCAACCATAAACACCAATTCTCCACCACCAAAATCATCCAAAAAAAAATTGCCACCACCCACCACCACACCACCATAGTCAATCCCCATCCCAAAATCAAACCCCATAGAAAAAAAACTCACCACTAAAACCCAACCACCAATCCCAACCCAACTATCACCGAAACCCACCCAAACAACCACCACCCCACCACGACCACACACCCCAACAACCACAAAAAAAAAAAAAAAAAAAAAAAAAAACCCAAAACCAAAGCAGCCGCCGATCTACCATGGGCAGCAACCCCACAGTTGCCACCACCACTTCACCATACACGCACCACCACCACATCCAACCTACAAGAACCCACAAATCCACCATTAACACCACCCGTAAACCCACAAAAAAAAAAAAAAAAAACTAGTAATCCATTGTCCTCACCATGCTACACCATACACACACCACCACCACCTCCAACCCACAAAAACCTACAAATCCACCATCAACACCACCAGTAAACCCACCACTAAATCCATAAATCCACCATGAACCACTGAAAAAAAAGAAACCCACTAGTGAGTAGAGAATCACCATGAACCACCAGTAAATCCATATTTGTCGATTTCTTGGGGTGATATGGTGGTGGTTTGATCTAGTGAGAAATGTGGGTGAGGGAGGCGGAAGAAGGTGAGAGAGAATAAGGGTGAGGGAGGCGGAGAAAAGAGAGGGGGAGGCGGAGAAAAAAGAGGGAGGCGAGAGAGAATGAGGGTAAGGGAGGTGGATGGAGGTGGAGAGGATTGAGAGGAGAAAAGGTGAGGAGCAGTGAGGAGAGATGCAACAAAAAGTGAGGAGCAGATTTGTGAGGGAGAGTGCGTGCAGAGAGAGAAAAAAATAATTAAAAAATAGATAGTTGGATGAGAGAGACAATTAAATATAATATTTTAGTTTTACCCTTCAGCTATAGTAGGCTGCATATACACCATCTGACTGTTCATAATTGGTAAAATATTTTAGGTATACCTACCCGGATGAAGCTTACTTTGGGTTTATTGGTGGCTAAAATAGCAATTGGGGGCGCAATGCTATTGCTCTTAAATGCCTACACCCCTATTTGTATTTAAAAATTGACATAATAATAGTGCTGTTATACAAGGATTTGTTTCCATTCAACTTCTGAAGAAAATTAATTTCTATTCATTCATTTCCTTTCAAACATTCAAACTAGAGAAATAAATAAGAAACTATTTTTCATTATTTTCTATTTTATTCTATTTCATTAATTTTTTTTTTTTTTTTAAAAATCTAAACTTTGACTCTAATTTCCTAATTTGAAGATCTATCATCTATGGGTAAGTGATCAAGTTTCCTTAAAGAAAGAAAAGAAAAGACTAAGTGTGATTTAAAAAAAAAAAAAGAAGAAGAGAAAATACTATGTGTAAAATCCCTTTTTTTTAAGAAACAAATCACTATAAATCAGTGTGATCCTAAATCTATATTCAAAACACTATATCTTAGAACTCGAAAGGTCATAAGCCTTTCGAGGTAATGTATTTAGTTTTCATTTCCTACATGCATATTACCACAAAAATTATATATATATATATATATATATATATATATATTTTAAAGCTAAAGGGAAAGAACTCGGAAGGTCCTAAACGGCTAAACCGAAATCCTACAACCTAAATAGCACTAAAACTAATTCTCATCTCGTAAGATTAGATATATATTGGGCAAAGTTTAGCTACAAAATTAGTTATAGCCTTAGGTTACAACCTTATTCAATATCTTTTTATTGGAAGTGAATTTTGACAAATCCATCATTGGATGACATATTCTTCTTAGCTTGCAAAATTTCTGTAAAATTAAATATCAATAGCTATGTCATCAATAAATTGTTCAAATTGCAAGTTTTTGTAGTTCAAAATTATGAATAAAATATAAGCTTATAGATCATATAGTAAATAATATCCGATTGACACAAAATTGGACATGTATATTAAGAGCATAAAGAACATGCAATTCAACACTTTTTCACATATTCTTGTGCTTCCCTTTACATATTTGGCCACCAGTATCCCTGAGTGAGGACTCTGTGAGACAAAGACTTGTCTCCCATGTGGCTTCCACAAATCCCTTCATGTAGCTCCTTAAGGAGTAGCTTTGATGCTTCTGGGTGTATGCATAGTAAGTATGGCCCCAAAAAAGAGCGTTTGTACAATTTTTGGTCCTCGGACAGCCAAAACCGAGGAGCCTTTTTTCGCACCTTGTTGGCCTTTAACTTCTCTTCGGGTAAGATATTCTTCTTAAGGAACAATACTATGGAGTCCATCCAGCTAGGTCCCACCTTAATTTGATGGATATGGACCACCTCATTCTTCATCTCAGTAGGCTTACATAGATCTTCAATAAGGATAACCCGAGGTAGGTTTTGTGCCGAAGAGGTTGCGAGCGTAGCTAGAGAATCGGCATGAGTGTTTCCACTTCTAGGAATGTGCTGTAAATTGAAAGACTCAAACCCTAACTGTAAATGCCTAACCTAACTTAAGTATTCTTGCATTCTCATGTCCCTGGCCTCCAACTCTCCTTGAAGTTGGCCCACAACTAGTCTTGAATTTGAGAATATTTCCACTACTTTTCCACCAATTTTCTAAACCATGGTCATTCCTACTAACAAAGCTTCATACTCAGCTTCATTGTTTGTGGCTGAGAAGCCCAATCTCAAAGATTTCTCAATTATGATCATCTCGGGAGATATCAGAACTATTCCCACTCCAGATCCTCTATGATTCGCAGCACCATCAACGTATACCCTCTAGGACAAAGGTTCTTGTAAGGAGACTAACCCAACCGATTTTCCATCCTTGTCCTGCTTCTCCATTCCCTCTTCTAATGGGGGATTCAACAAACTCGACCACTAAATCAGTAAGGACTTAACCCTTGACAAAGGTGTGAGACATGTACTTGATATCAAAAGCCCTTAGGATCGTACCCCACTTGACAATCCTCCTTGTATAATCAGCACTTCGGAGTAGAGATCTGAACGGAAGTTGGGTTAAGACAACAACTGTGTGTGACTGGAAGTAGTGGGGGAGCTTACGCATAGCATGCACCATTGCCAAAATGGTTTTCTCCAATGGTAGGTAATGGACCTCGGCCTCATGTAGTGACTTGCTCACATAGTAAACTGGCCTCTGCACACCACTATCAACCCGTACCAGCACTAAGCTCACCGTGTGGGAGGTCACTGCAATAAAAACAAACAAAACCTCATCCACCTTGGGCCTGGACATAATGGATAGCCGAGAAAGGTATTCCTTCAACTGTTGGAAGGCCAAGACACACTCCTCGGTCCATTCAAATCCCTTCCACTTATTCAACAACTGAAAGAAAAGCCCACACCTGTCTGCTAACCTAGAGATGAATTGGTTTAAGGCAGTAGTTATTCTTGTTAACTTCTGAACCTCTTTGGGGCTTCGAGGTGGCTGTAAATTGTTAATTGCTTTAATTTGGTCAGGATTGACTTCAATTCCACGGTGAGTAACCATGTATCCCAAGAACTTCCCTGATCTGACACCAAAAGGGCATTTGAAGCGTTAAGTCGCAGTTTGTGTCTCCTCAAGATCTCAAAGATATTCCTGAGGTCATTAACATGCTCGAATTCTAACTTACTCTTGACCACCATGTTGTCTATATAAATCTCAATATTTCTTTCTAGTTGTGGCTCAAACATCCTGGTCATCATCCTTTGGTAGGTAGCTCCTGCATTCTTTAAACCAAAAGGCATCACTTTGTAGTGGTAATTTTTAGTGGGGGTGACAAAAGCTGTCTTCTTTTGATCACTCAAAGCCAATGGTATTTGGTGGTACCCTTAGAAGGCATCCAAAAAGCTCATCCGAGGATGGCCTACGGTTGCGTCCACTAACTGATCAATTCGAGGCATGGGGAAGGGGTTTTTGGACAGGCCTTGTTCAAGTCTGTGAAATCTACACATACTCGCAACTTTCTACTTTTCTTCTTTACTACCACTGTATTGGCCAACCATTCAAGGTAGAACACTTCCTTAATTGCCCCTATCTACTTAAGCTTGTTCACCTCCTCCTTGACAGCATCAGAATGCTCCTTAGATGAGCGCCGATATGGTTGCTTCCTAGGGAGGACAGTTGGGTTGACATTCAGATGATGACAAATGAAGTTTGGATCCACCCCAGGAGTTTCATAAGCATTCCATGCAAATACATCAATGTTCTCTCTAAGAAACGCTATTAACTCTTCCTTCTCCCGAGGAGGTAGCTGAGCTCCGATCCGGAAGAACTTTTCTAGTTCACCATCTGTAACAATTTCTTCCAGCTTCTCACACTTTGCCCCTTCCGACACCGTATTCGTAGATAGGACCATAATCCTTGATTGCTATGAGCCTCCCTCAGCAGAGGTCGAGGACTCAAGCTTCAGGCTGGTGCATAATTGCAGTCACCAGGCATTGCCTAGCTATGGATTGACTCTCAACAAGTTCTTCAATTTGGTCACTGGAAAGATATTTTACTTTTAAATGCAAGGTGAAAGAAACAGCCCTCAGGGCATGGAGTTAGGGTCTTGCCACAATGGCCGTATAGGGAGAATAAGCATTCACCACAATGAAGTCCACTTCCACTACATCTGAACCTGCTTGCACAAGTAGTCTAATTTGACCCTTTGGAATGATAACTTTTCCATCAAAGCTTAGCAAAGGTGAATCATGGTCTGTCAAATCCTCAAGCTTCAAGTTCAGCCCTTTATATAAGTTAGGGTATCTCTGCACCACTGCCCTGGTCCACCAACACTCTTTTCACATTATACCCTCCTATCTTGAGTGTAACCACTAAAGCATTATTGTGTGGCTGTATGGTTCCAACCTTGTTCTCATTCGAAAAGCTCAACGTTAGTCGGACTTCCATTCTAGTCCTTTTCAGCCCTGGATTAGAGTCCTCGGCGAGTGGCCGAGTTACAGACATCACTCTAGAGAGCTGCGAGCCAGTTCTCTTAAGAGCAGCAAGGATGACATTAATTGTACCCAAAGGGGGCCTTGAAGAAGCATTCCCCCGAGCTCTCGACCTTGCTTGGTCTTTATGCCCTTTGGGCCGATACAAAAACTGTTTCAACCCTCCATCTTTGACCAGTTGCTACAGGTGATTCCACAGAGTTCTATAGTCCTCGGTGATGTGTCCTCATTCCTGGTGGTACTGGTAATGAAGACTTTGGTTGCACCTTATGGGGTCTCCTCCCATCTTGTTTGGCCATTGAAGTATGGTTTATTCTTGATTTTCTCCAAGACTTGATGTACTAGTTCTCGGAATACCGTGTTAACCACCTGAGGAGTCGTGGACCTTGATTGCCTAGCAAAATCTCTTTGGGGTTTATTATTGTTCTAGCGGTCCGACCTAAAATCCCTCCTCTCCTGAGGGATAACCTTACCCTTCCCCTTACCTTGTTGTTGGTTCTCTTCAACCCTCTTATACTTATCAATCCGGTCCATGAGCTAGCATACACTAGTAGCAGGCTTCCCAGTTAAAGACTTCTTCAAGCCATGCTCGGCAGGCAGGCTGACCTTGAAAGTCCTGATGGCTACATTGTTAAAGTTACCATCTATCTCATTGAACATCCCCCAGTATCTGTTTGAATACGTTTTCAGGGTCTCCCCTTCTCTCATGGACAGGGACAACAAGGAATCTAAGGGCCGAGGAACCCTACAGTACGTAATAAAGCAAGATCAAAATGCCTGAGTGAATTCCTTAAAGGAATCAATGGAACTTGCTCCTAAGCCATCAAACCACCTCATGGCCATGAGCCCTAAACTGGAGGGGAACACCTTACACAACAAGGCCTCATTCTTGGAGTGCACAACCATTCTCTGGTTAAAGTGGCTCACTTGCTTCATAAGGTTTGTTCGACCATTGTACATGATGAACGTTGGCTAAGTGAACCGCCGAGGAAGTCTCCCTTCCTCAATTCTGCACGTGAAAGGTGACCTGGAAATTTGGTTGAGCGCTTTGCTCATCGCATCATTTCCCAAGCCTTTGGAAGATGAGCTCATTTTTTTGCGTTCATGGTGGTAGTCCTCATCATACGAAAAAGACTCACTAGGAGGAGTCCTTGATCTGGGCCTATAACTACCATTCTTCTTATCGTTAGAAGAGAAGTCAGAATTGGAGGGGGTTCGCCTTCGCCGTTCGTGACACAACTTCCTCTTCAAATGATCAATTTCCAGTTGCATGGTTTTAGTATTCTCCTCACGAGAAAGGTGTCTCTCGCCTTGAGAGTGGCTCCTACTAGTCTGAATGGTATGCACACTTCCTTCCTGGCCACTTCTTCGTTCAAGATGAAGAAAATGATCTTGACATCGAGACCCCATAGATTCCTCCTAATGTGGACCCGAACTTACCTTAACTGACCATTATACTCACTATCACACAAGTTTCTCCCCAGAGATAACGCCAATTGTAAGGATAGAGTTTGAGTCCTAAGCCCAAATGATAAAAGGATTTAGGCCCAAAGAGTTTAGTACAATGAATTTGTAGAGAGTAGGTTAGAAAACTAGGTTCTAATGAGTTGAGTCACGGTTACAATGGATCCAGTAGACAATAAAGCAAAAATAGATTGGATTTATCTAAGGAAAATCGTCCTTGGCACAGTCCAAGGAGATCAGTTCTTGTATATATTACTTGAAGTTGGTTACAAATACAGTTTTGATTGTTACAGTGTTTCTTTCTTAATTCTCCAATCCCCACTCTTCAGGGTCTTCTTTCCATTTTATACTACCTTTCTTCTTTCCTTTTTACCCTCCACGTGTAGGGCAGATTGCTGGTATTGATCCTTGTCCCATCAGCACATTCCTGAAGTCTTTGGTAGTAGCTATAAGATTGAAAATTACTGTTAAGGTATTACTTCCACATTAATGCGACCAGTTGGGTAGGTGTAGAGCATTCAATGTGGTGGTAGCAGCTTTCCCTTTAAATATTTCATGGCCTCCCTTTGTCTTGTTCCTTCTTGATACTTATCCTTATTAGTGGAATCATTCGGAACGTCGCTCTTGATGTCAGACCGCATCTTCTGACCTCGGCTTTGCCTAGTCGAGGAAGCATTCATCCTCGGATCACTTCCCTGGAACATAACCCCTAAATCCCTTCCTTTATTTATTAATGCTGACCTCTATCACACATTTATCCATCCTCGGATTTATGAGGTGTCCTCGGACTGGGCCGGGCATTCTACTGGGCTTAATACCCCTACACACACACATATATATATATATATATATATATATATATCACAATTGGATACATTTTCATATGTTCATACTTAAATTGAATGCTGCTAATGTTTATATTTGAATTTTTTTGAACTCTTTAAAAAAATCTTTCTAAGGATATCATTTAGTGGAGTATGCAAATTATCCATCCTAGATTGCTCTATTATAGTTAGAAAAAAAAAGTAGTTTATTGACCTATTGCTACAATTAGTTTAAATTTCTTAATGTAACTCTTCTTATTGTGAGACCATGAATTTTGTTAATGTTTATTAAATTATTTCAATCAAGTTATTAAAATTCATATGAATATCAATATGGAAAGGTACAATTAGTTTTTGGGAGTATGGTGTTGTAATGATAAGTCGTGGAGGTCTAAGAGAATTTGGATTAGTTTCATTTGGGTTAAAAGCAGTTTTAAATAGGCTTGAATTTATTTAAAATCTCAGCACAAAATTATAGTGAATTTGATATTATTTTTGGGGGGAAATTATTGTGTACTCTCAGGGTACCATAAAAGCGTACTCCCTCCTCTCACATGAATGGTGGGTCTCACTAATTAAATTTATAGTGAGACTCACAATTCATGTGAGAGAGGGAAGTACACATTTATGGTGCTCCAAAAGTATCTAATACTTTTCCTATTTTTGGAGATTCGTCACAAAATTAGAGTGAATTAGGTTTCTCATTTTTTGAGTTTCCGCTTTAATTATTTTGTATAGAATAGGTTTTTAATAAATAAAAAAATGTTACCCAGTCACATTAATTAATGTGTTTTCAAGTATAACATTAACAAATCTTCTATCTTGTCTTTCTTTTAAAAGAGGAGATCTAACTTCAATCCATCAGCCAAGGCCTTGTAGTTAAAGTGCTTAAAGGTATAGGGAAAAATGGTTCAAGTTACGGGGTCAGCAACATATTGTAACTATCTAAAAAAAAAAAACTCTTCAATCCATAAGAGGTAGATTAGAATCTTTTATGATGCTTTTGGAGGGTAGGATTTAGACACATAGATTTGGAATATTAAAATCTAATATATCTTGTTTGGATATTTTACAAAGGATGAATGATTTGAATTTGACAAATCTATCAAGAATTTAAACTTTAAAATCCTTAAATTTGAAATAACTTCTATAGTCTAATTTAATCAGACAACAAAATAGTAGTATTAGTTAACGTGGGTTTAAATGTTAATGCCGTACAAAACAACTTTAACCATTAATTTTATAATGGGATTGATAAGACTTTAATAACTACACAAAAGACTTAGCCTAAAACCATAGAGTAATCCATTATTGCTAGATTATGGATTTGTGAGAATTTTTGAAAAAAAAATGATTAGAGTATATTAGGTTTGGCTTACCTAAAGTTCTTTTTTAATTGGAATTTCTTTTTATTTCAATGAGAACTAAATAAAATGTGAAAATTAAAATTCATTACCACCTACCATTATATATTTAAAATAACAGGAGATACAATTAAAAATGTACTTGAGCTAAACCAAACACGAGTATATCTATTGTTTGTAATAAAATAAGCAAACAATCAGGCCATATGTTACTGTATTATTGCTGCTATTGCCTCCATAAATTTGATAGCGACCCTACCGGTGTTAGAAATATTGGGCCAACCAAACACAAAAAGAGCGTGCTCATTCGTGCATAGTATACAGTAATCATTTCACGTCTCTCTAGTCTCTTCCTTTTCTCGTCAATTTAATTAATGCACCGTTTGGTTGGGTGAAAATGGAAGAGAAAATAAGAGAGGAAAAGGGGAATGGGATATTTAGTTGGGGTGTAAATCCAAATAACTCTAAAATTTAAAGAGTAAAATCTAAATACTTCTAAAATTTAGAGGGTAAAATTTAAATTTTAAAATATCAGGGTATAAAATCCAAACACTCTCAAATTTCAAGGTGTAAAATCTAAATTTTAAAATTTCATGGTATAAATCCAAACAACTTCAAATTTTAGAGGTGCAATTTGCAATTAAGCCTAAAAATATTTAATAGGGACATCAGATAAAATTTATACAATCTATTTTTTCAATCCTCTCACTTTTTTTCTCAAACAAATAAATGAGTTAGCATCCTTCCATTTTTCCACCCTCTTAACCAAACACCTTTAAAGAAAACTAAAATCACTTTTATCATCTTACTTTTATTGCCTCCAAATTTTTTATGGATAGAATATGGTGGGAGAATGGAAATGTGGAATAAAAAAAAAATTTAGTTTTCCCTCATGTGTGTTTTGTTGGAGTGATGGAAAAGTGGAGGGATAAAAACCTCTTTTGTTTGGTTGAAAAGAAAAATAAGAGGATAAAAAATGTAGTTTGTACAAATTTACTCTTGTGGCCTTATTAGATAAAAATAAAATAAAAGTAACAAATTAGACAAAAAAAAAGGTTGAACCAAAAAAAGAATGGGAAGCAACTGGAAAAGACAAAACCAAAGAAAGATAAGTAAAAGAGCAAAGGAAATTAACAATAAAAAGAAAAGAAATAAATGAGTAACAGAAGAGACAAAAAACCAAAGAGAAAAAAAAGATTAAATTTTGTAAGGATGTGGTGTAAAATTCATATTTTACCCTTCTAATTCCAACATGCAACATCATCTTATTATATATTTAAGAATAAACACAACTACACCCAATCAATTTTAAATTTCTAACATTTATATATAAATCCAACCAAATTAGGAGTTTATTGAGATATTATTAAGCGTGGTAGAGTGTATTGAATCTTAAGTAAAATGTTAATGTGGCAATCTCTTATTAGATGGTGTAAAACATGAGTTTTATACCCTATCCCTACCAAATTTGAACTCAAAAAATTAAAAGCCCAAAAAAGAAATATTGGCTCTCGTGTGGTTTGAACTTTGAACTATGCACAAAGGTGGCTTTTTAGTTTGAATATTTTGTGCTGGTTTTCTCTCCAATTTGAGAATAAAACATTTTGGTGGACTAGGAGAAAATACTTGGACTCTACCAATTTTCCATCATCTTATTCTCTCAAACCAAACACCTATAAAATCAATTTTCCCTCTACTTTTCGCTTTCCCATTTTCCATCCACCCTAAAATCTTTCCAACTAAACGGACACAGCAATTTGATGGCAGATGGTGTGTATTTTATTTTTATACTTAACAAATACTACAATATAAAGAGGACTTGCATCTGTCAACGTCTAATAACATAAGGAGCAAATTTTGCACATCTAAATCTAAAAATCTTCCACATTAAGCCTCAATAATATTTCGCACCAACTTTCAACAACCAGCATTATCACAGCTACCATACTACCACAGTACAACCAGCACCACACCGCCAGAAAATTACAATGAATGAATTGAGCCTAAAGGAAAAAAAGATGGCGGAAATATGTCCAAGAGCTTTAACAAAGAAAAAAAAAAAAAGCTTTTGGAAGACATTTGAGGTTTCAATCATCTTTCTGATATCATCCAGTACTGCCTAGAAACTGAATGTCACAAGTATGCAGTGACAAAGAAGAGTAATGTTACATACACAATAATTTTCATAATAAAATTTCACCCCGCTTGAGTTTGTAGTTTATTGATTCTTACATGGCCCCCCACTTTGGTGTGCCTCTAGACTTATTAGACAGGGAAAGAGATTACTCTATGGATGCTCAATTCATCAAAAACAATGCAGTTAAATTCAAAAACAATGCAATTAAATTCAAAACAATATCAGTTCTAATTCTGAGACTGATAAGAGGGGACAGCCATTTAAATTAAACATCTGAACAATTTAGACAAAAACCAAAATAGACCAAATTCCTAACATGCTGTTGCCTCAAAAGTAACAAAACTGTTAACACCCTAGCCAACTAGCTTTTTTCTCTGAGCTTCAGCCTTCTTTCTTCTGAACAAGCTTCTCTATTAAATCAGCTGCTTCTTGGACTGTTGTTATGTTCTGAGAGCTTTCCTCCTCAACGCTGATATCAAATTCTTCCTCCAAACCCATTACTATTTCTACCTGCATTAGTATTTTTGTTTGTTAATCATCATATCAAGTTGATTAAAATAAATGATATCAAGTCTAAGTCAAGCAAAAACTAAGTGCTCTGCCCGTCAAACCTGCAAGAGTGCAAGTACAAATTTTCCAAACAACGCCAATAAAAAAAAGCTGTTAAATAAGCTTGTACCAAATAAGCAGAGTCAAAGTCAAGCAAAAACTAAAGTGCTCAATTGACTTATACCGTATCAAGAGAATCAGCACCAAGAGCAGCGAACTTGGACTCTGGGGTGAGTTCAGTCTCATCAGACAATGCTAGCTGTTTCTTCACTATCTCACAAACTTTCTGTACTGTCTCAGGCTTGGCCTGCCACATTCATAATTTCCGAAAGATTGTTGGGTAGATACGCATGTTTATTAAAAAAAAAAAAAAAATCAAAAGTATACAGTGAAAGTGAAATACCGAACAGCAAACATTGAACCTCGAGGTCCTCAAAGAAGGGTAAACATTCTTGGTCCAAACTACTCTAACCATGTTTAGTGCTGAAGTCCCATCAGTCTTCTGCAAAAACAGCATTTTTTTAGATGTCCAAATTTGCCAATTGTAAGAGTATCTCAAATTAGTCAAATTTTTTTTTTTACTATTTGGATAATAAATAGTGATATTTAACTTTTACCTATCTATTATTTCAAATACACTTTTCAATAAATTTTTTATTATTTTTTTTCATCTTATTTAAATATTATTTCTTCATTCATTCTTTATTCATTATTTTTTTTTTAACAACTACACATTTTTCAATATTATTATAATAGAAAAAAACATTTGAAGAATGAACAGTAAAAGCTATAATATTCTCTATTTGTAGAAAAGATGTAACAAAGCTAATCTAAAAAATAGAGATGGAGAATCTTTTGGAGTGTAAATGAAGTGTGAACAGTAGTATTTTTGCTCCAAAAAATAGATATAGAGCATCTATTGAAGATACTCTAAATGGCAATACATCTCATTCTCTTTTATTTACTAAGACTCCCTAATTTGAAGTGCTTTGTCCTGTATTCTAAATGAAAGATTTATAAATTATTGATTGTCCCATAACCAATAGATTGTTAAGAAATAGTGAATTTTCACTTTATCATTATTCTAACCATGAGCAGTGACCACTACTAAAAAATAAGACCACCTCTTCAATAATGCATAAGGCATTCAGTTCTATTGTTTTTTTAGTGGTAAGTTAAACATGCACTAAGTAGATTTTGAACCGATGCCTAAAATGAGACGTGTCTGTTTGACATCTATTTATTTAGTCAATAAAATGGAAAAAAGTTTTGGATATCTTTAGGGAACAAAAACCATAAGCAATAAAAAACCTCAACAAGTAGTGAACAGATCTGAAATATACACATTAAGAGTTTAATATGTAAATGAACATATGAAAGTAAATATACCCGGTTATTGTTGAAGCAGGGCTTTAGAGAAGCTCCAAAGCTAACAGAAGTAGCGGAGACAGTGGCCATTGGAGTTGTAGCTGAGGAAACCAACGTGAGGTTCCAGGGACGAGGTGGGCAGATAAACAGCAAGAGCGAGTGAGTGAGTGAGTTGTGAACAGATTTAGCAAGTGGGCGTAAACAAACAAACAAGTTTTTATAAGGGAAAGGCCGGAGTCTCTTTTAGCCGTTGGATTTGGATTTGTGGGATTTAGTTGGCTCTACTCGTCACTCGTGTTAGACAAACACACAATAGCAACTACTATCCTTTATAAAAAGTTTCGCTCCAATTATGTTTGGAATAATCTCATGTAATTAAAAATGATAATTTCATACATCGTATTTATTGCATAATTTTTTTAAGGTAAATGTTAGGTGCTTGTTAAGGTTAAACCCTTAAAATAATGTGGGTATCACTTAATAAAAAAATTGGGTAAGTGAAGGAAAAAGAAAGGCATGGCTGGCAAGAAGAGTTTTTATTCTTTGGACAAAATTGCCCTCTTAATACAGTTAACTCCATTTCACTTTTTATTTCTAACCAAATCTTATTTTACCAATATTTTACTATTTACTTTCTTTCACTTTACCAATATCAAACTCAATTTCTTCCCCTTTACCAATATCAAAGAGAAGAAGACATGAAGAAATGCCAACGAAGGATTGAGGAATTATTGAACAAGGTGACATTACTATATTTTATTTGATTCATAGATATTTTTTAAAAATAGGCTAAAATTAATATGATGTTAATTTTTATTTTTAATACATGTATGTTATAGTAGCAATGGATAAGAATGTAGTTGCAAGTGAAAGTCACTACTTTGCTCTAAAAAATTGTTTTGACTTAAACGAACCCCTTCAAGAAGGTATTATAATTTTATTTTATTTGTAAATTTACATTTCATTTATTATAGAATATGATATTTGTTTCTCAAAAAAAAGAATATGATATTTATTTTTTAAACTCTTGTTTTTAATATAGCACCAATGGATGACAATGTAGTTGCAAGTGAGACTCATCAATTTGTTCCAATGAATTGTTTTGACTTAAATGAATTGTCTCAATAAGGTATTATTATTTTCATTTTATTTGTAATATATAATTCATTTATCATATAATATGATGTTGATTTTTTTTTTTTAAATATTGTTTTAATATATCACAACTTGATGATGATTTGATTGCAAGTGAGGTTCATGGAATGTTTCAAAGAATTATATTAAATTAAGTGAGCTACCAAATAATGGAAAAAATAATAATACTTATGGAGAGGAAATAATTGATTGGAATGAATTACCTAAATTTAGCGGTTGGTTTACATCAATTCTTCGTAATCAATATTCAAATTGGTGCTACAACATTATAAAGATGAAACTAGTCAAAGGCACAAGGTATTATAAAGACAAAAAGGTTTTTTTTTTTTTTTTTTTTTTTTTTTTTCTTAATATATATATATATATATATATATATATTTATCTCGCTTACTCTAATTTCTTACTTCATCTTCTTCTTTGTATATTTTTCCTCAATGATTGATCTTCTTCTTCACGATACCAATTTTGTAAGTGCTATGTTTCTCTTCCCTCTCTCTCTTACAAAATTCATGAGGAAAAAGTACAAGTAAGTCCCTCCCTTTAATGTGGTGCCGCCGCGCTGCCACTGATTTTGGCGGCATATCAGACACTTCTCATATATATATATATATATATATATATTTTTGAAAACTCGTGTTTAGTGGATTTTTTTTTTCTTGGATGTACTGATGTTGACTGTTTCCTGTGAGATGGTTTATTTATTTATTTTTAAATTTTTTTAATGCATAATGTTGGCTGTGTTCCTGTCCTGTGAGATGAGTTTTTTTTTTTGGATGCACTGATGTTGGTTGTTTTCGACAAGAGGTTTATGATTTTAGTTTTTTTGTTGGTGTAAGAGGTTTGGTGTTGTTTTCCTGTGAGAGACGCTTGAATTTTCAAATTTTGCTTTGGTTTATTTTTTTAAGAATAAACGACAGGAATATGACTAAAGGCTTGAGTTGGTGAGACTTGAGAGATGTGAAAAAGAGTATTTTGGTCTCTTTATTAATTTTTCTTTCTCTCTATAAAGTTGGCCTCACAACCTATAAAGCTGGCAAAAATATTGATATAAAGATAAGTATTAACGGGCACCCTGTGATGTGATGTAAACCGAGATAATTGGAAGATAATAGACTTTTTAAATTTACTTTCTGTTTGATTTTTATTATTCATCTTACACACTTAAATACTACAATAAAAAATAAGGCTAATGAGTAATGATAGCAATTGCATTTGAAAACAACAAACGGCTAGTGGCTATGAGTCAATCACTACTAAAAATATGCCAGCAAGCCTCATTGAGATTTTTTTTTTTGTGAGAATGAGCAAGCCTTATTGAGATAACTCCTATCATTAACCCTAAATTCAAATAGCTCAAATAATTCAAATAACAATTTATTTAACACATCGTTTGGGTCTTAATTCAAACTCAGTTTTTTTTTTTTTAAATAAAAATTTTTATATAAAAAACCAACCTTTAGCCCAAAACGTCACCTAGTCCAGCCGACTTGCCAAAACACACACACACACAAAAACCCTTTGAAGAATGAGTTTGCACACACAGCTCGAAACTCATCATGTTTAACCAATATCAGAGCATCAATCCCGAAAAGCAAAGAATGGAGAGTTTGAAAAGAATATTAACTAATGTTAGAGATACTCAAGAACATGTCCAAAAGAATGGCAAGGATGCAAGATTTGTGAGATTAAATGTCAAAGAGTTTCAAGAAACAACCAGCGTATTAAGAGTCCAATGAAACTTTGGAGATCCAAGAACAACCAAAAGTTCAATTGATCCCATGAAATTTTGGAGAATCATGATGACGTACTTCAAGAATCACCAACAATTCAAGAGAGTATTATGTTGGAGGGTGTACTTACTATAAATTTGCCTCAATTCCACATATTGAGTTTGTTGATGAGTTCAAGGATTGGTGCAGGTATCCAATGTTAGAATTCTACTCATTCACAATACTTCAAAATTTAATGTCAAGTTTTCTTCAATCTAGGGAGAAAGATACGGAGTGAGCAAGTGTCAATTTCTATGTCTTGAAATCTTGAGAACAAGATTCATCTTAAAAGGGGAGGAAATGTTATGACCCTGGATGATGAGTTAGATAAATTGTTATTTGAACTATTTGAATTTAGGGTTAGTGATAGAAGTTATCTCAATATGGCTTGTTTGCTAGTTTTTAGTAGTGGTGGCTATTATTAGTTTGTTGTTTTCAAATGTAATTGTTATCATTAGCCTTCTTTCTTATTGTATTCAAGGGGGGTAAGATGAATGATAAAAATCAAGCAGAAAATTAACCCAAAAAGTTTATTCTTCCTCTCAAGTTTAGGAGGCTAGTCACCTTGAATTGACTATATCATCTTTTCAATTATCCTGATTTACATCATAATGTGTCTTATTAAATAATATATATGAATAGTCTTATAAAATGTCACATAATGGTTGAAAAAGATAGCTCCAAACATGTTTGGAGTTAAACTTTAGAGGAGTGCACCATGTGTCAAAGGCTAGAGAGTGCATCACTAGCTGCTACACCAGTGCAGCTCAGCTTGTCACATAGTGTAGCAGTTAGTGCACTAGGTGATGCAGCATCAGCTGCCACACTAGTGCAGCGGTTTGTGCATTAGAGCTGCCCAGACAAGCACTTGACCAAGCAAGACAAGTAAATCAATTACTAGCTGATGTAGCAACAGATGAAACTCAGATTGAAGCTTCAAGTAGAAATCTAGAGATCTTACCTTGTGTTCCAGAGTTGAAGAAATTGAAGAAATGTGCAATTTCATCTAAACGACAATGTAGCTTATTTGATATAGAAACGGTGTGTAGCTTTGTTTGTTAGTTTGGTTAGTTTAGTCAGATACGTGTAAGAGGTTGTTAAGTTTGTTGAGTCCTGTTCACACGTGTATCTACCTATTAAGTTAGTTATAGAACAAAGTCCTTATATCTATTTGTACAACTATTGATTCAGTGAATGAGATCATAAATTTCAGCTTTCATCAAAATCAATTTTCTCATACAATGTGCTACAAGATCCGGGTGGAGAAGATATCTCATGTGCTTGTCTTATGCGACACATGCGAGACTAACATGTGGGATTTGCATCCGGATAAGTTTGCTTACCTGATATGCAGACTTGAATTTAAAGTGATTCTTAAAACCAAGTCTAATCCTTTATTAGATTTTTCCATGTACTCCTATGTTGTCCAACTTCGATTTTATAATTAGAAATGTAAAGTACACAATTGTTTTATAACAAGTTTTCCAACTCATGTTACCAAGTTATTATTGATTCTTGTTGGATTCACTTTATGAATTATGAGAAATTATGAGAAATTTTGTGAAACATATTATGACCCGAAACTTTTAATTTTTTTTTATTATTATTATTTTTATAGAAAATTATGATCCTAAATTTTTTTAGTTAAAAATATTAAATATTTTTAACACATATACGGGAAGAGGAGACCTTAAACTTATTGTTTTATAAAAAGCAAAAACTTGTTGCACATACATTAATTGATGCACCTTTATACACACAAAATCATGACTTAAAGTCATGATTTCGGACAAGATTTTGCCTTTTAGTATAACTTATTAACTTTTACTATCCGACCCTACTTTTTTGTGAATAATTTTTTTGGAGAAGACATTATTGTGAAATTGATAGTAGCCTTTTAATGCACATCCACAGAAGGCTTGGTTTTATCACGATTATGTTGAATCTCTTCGCTGCGAACCGATTTCAATGCCTGGTAGTGATTTTAATTTTTCTTTTCTTGATAACTATCATTCTGACATTGCCCAACATCCATCACTAAACACTTAAAATTATGGTCCCAACCAGAAATCCTATATTAACAGAAATGATTACCTTGTGCAAAAGATTATAACGATCAATTCTCTCTTTTGATATTAGAAAGGACTTCACTATATGGCATCAACAGCTTGGCTTGGAAGAAGAAAATGAAAATCGAACAATTGCACTGGTCGTCGTAATTGATTAACTTTCATCCTAGTTGTGCCAATGGCAATGATACTATCTGTTTTGCCAAGCCTGAACTCAATTCCGACACATGTACTAAGAGAGAGAGAGAGAGAGAGAGAGATGGTTTGACTCAAAAGTAAAAAATCTCTTAAATGGTTATTACAGGGATAAATATAATTTGACTAAGAAGAATTTTCATGTAGAAAAATGTTTTCTGTTTTGGTTAGGAGGGTAAATAGTGTCAAAAACAATCCTTGCAAACACATGTCGAACCTCTTTCTGGCTCCCCAACGCCAAAGAGTCATGGTTAATGTTTTTCCCCCTTCTGGGTACAGATCCCCTTTCCATGCCCCTTATGACACATTCAAAAATCTTGGATACCCTCAGCGACAATGCCCATGGAATAAAAACCTGTGAAATAATACCAAAAAGAGAGGATTATTTGGTATCCAAAAAATAAAAAAAGTAAAATATTCACCAAATTAGTATAGCACACAGAGAAGAAAGCTACACCCCACCATGTATATGATTTTCCATAAGTGAATTTCATTGCATTGTATCCTGGCAGTCTAATTCAAGACAATTAATATTTTTTGAAGTTTACAGCTCAATTGCAAAGTTACTCTACAAAGTTAAAATTCCAGACTAGGAAGAGGAATGGGGGTTACATCTTAGTTGAGAGCATTTATAGGACTTTCCTTGGCCTGCACAGTTTGTTCCCACCCTTTTTTTACCCACTAACAGCATTGGTTTAAAAGATATTTGCGTTTACTTGTTATTGCACCCAAATGCATGCACAAGTAGACCAAATCAAGCCAATAGTAGAGAGTAAACATACAGAATATAAATAAATAAAATAGACCTTTTATGTAACACGGAAGGGGTTGACATCTATAACAGAGAATTCAAGTAATGCAGATGAAAAGGTGGGCCATAAACCCATGCCTGAGAACCAGGCCACCAACTGCATCCCACATCTTTGAAAACAGATCCAGATATTACTAGCAGCACATGTTCAAATAGGAACCATGATCCGTTTTGGAAAATATTTAGTTATTACTCATTTCCTATTCTCACCAAAAAGGCATAAGTGAAGCATCAAGCCATCAAGACCTTACCAGATCTGACCATGGTGCTTGTGGATATTTGGACATTGCTTGGGAAACATAACATGGATCTGTCATCTTGCATAATACGGCTTTGACTGATGCTGCAAGGTCAACAACATGATCAATCAATGCATCATTGAAGTCTAAATCTCGAGGGTCTAATAATTCATCAAAGCTTTGGTCATGTGGTTGGGAGATTTTCCTTGCAATTTCTACAGCTTCAAATAAGGATCCACCACTGTGGACAGCAAGACTAAATGCAGCAATAACCAATGGGTCACGAGGCTGATCAACCAGAGCTTTATGAAAGGCTAAGATAGCAATCCTGAATTAAAAAGCCCATTATTAGCTTGCTAGTGCTTCCAAATTAAACTAATTTAAAGATAAACCTCATTTGTTACAAAAAGAAACAGAAGACTAATTGTTGTCCAATGAGAAAAATTTCCACTTTCATATCCCCCTAACAAATGAGCATAACCTTAAATTGCCCAGCACTTAATGTCAAATGAGCATAACCTTAAATTGCCTAGCACTCAATGTCAAATGAGCATAACCTTTTTCACAACTGCTGGGATTGACTAGATGACTCATAGTCAATTAGAAATTTAAAGGACTCCAGGGCATTTGACTATAAGACAGTTTCTCAATTCAAACAATTTTCCCTTCATCGGCCACAACTAATGCTGCTATGCAACTGGTTAAGTGGCAAACTTAGTCATTCCAACCTTCATTTAAATTCTAACCCTTCAACTAACAACTGCAAAAAATTACAAGACCAACTTTAATCAAACAGTGCAATAATGAAATAATTATCTGAATTGAAACCAGTTACTGAAACTCGTTCATAATGCAACTAAAGCATTCAAAGTTGCAGAATAACATAACCTCAGCATGCTGACAATACATTTTATTTAGAGTAACTGACTTTGAATTTCTTGCAACAAATCCCGCAATACTAATTGACTTTAACTAGAAGAGTTCTCACCATAAGCTACTATGGCATGGCTGATTAGGTGCCACGAGTTTATCAAGGTTGGAAAACAAAGACTGCAGAAGATCATATGGAGAAGCAATCATGTTAATACTAATGCAAAAGTGATCAAACATTTAATAAGAAATAAAATACGTTGGGGGAAAAACGGGCAGAGGTAAACACATCATGAGGAAATGAATCATCCATATTAGATTCTCAGAATAATGCAACATGAGTTAGGGAAATGAAATTAATGTCAGATACTGTATCACAGCTTGATTTTACAGAACAATGAAGGAAAGGTTCAACAGCTGCTATAATGAGGAATGGAAAGGAAAGAAATATAAGAATTTTACTATTATATCCTTCACCTTTTATTTGTCTTTTCTCTAAACAGGGATAAAATCTCATGAAAGAATTCAGTGTTTCTACCACTTTTGGGAGGAATGCTTATGAGGAAATGGAATGGAATGAGCATTCCCTCTTAGCCATTCCATTCCTTCCCACTAAACTCCCAAACAGGAGAAGAGATGGAATATTCCTAAAAAATTACTTCAAAACCATTCTATTTCATTCCTTCCCTTCCTCCCAAACAAGCTGCTATAGATAATCACTACAGGACAACATATACTGTTGAATAATATCAGCACTTACAAGAAGCATGTTAGATCTCTCATCACGTCTCCGGAAACCTTGTGAAGCAAAATAAGATGCCTGGATGAGGCAACTAATTAGAAGATCTTCAGAAGAAAAAGATAGTATAAAAAATATTCTTTAAATTAATAAAACCTAAGGACATAAATTCCTTACTTGGATGGGCAAAAGTATCTCTAAAAGTCCAAATTTCCACAACAACCTCAAGGAAGCTTCTGCTGATCCAAATGCCAGCATATAATTCATTTCCATAAGGATCCTTCCCTACAACATTTGGAAAGGAAGAGAAAAACAAGCTGAAGTATCAATACAACCATACAACTAACACCAGAAACTAAGACACCTTTTTTGGTCATTTGGCAGGTAACCAATATACCTTATCAAGTCTTAACACCGAGGAAGATAATTCTCTTACTGAAAGAGCAATCTCTCTAGTGAAACGAAATCTTAAACGGGCAGCAATTCTAACCGCACGTAAAATGCGAGCTGTGAATTAGTAGTGAACAGAGTAAGAAGCAATTTTTGGTTGATAAAAGACCAATATGCTAGGCAAATTACTGACCCTGAAAACTTTAAAGCTTACAAATTAAACTCTTGAACTAGCAAACATATGCTCACCACAATCGTCCACAAAAGAAACATTTGCAGGTATCACAGTGCGCACCTACAAATAAAATTTTGAGGAGATGAGGAATGTAGGGACTTTAAGTAAATAACAAGTTTTGGCACTTTAACTATAGAATACATGCGTACTTTAGCTTTTCTAATATCTTCCATTCCTCCCATATAATCAAACACTATCTTTGTATATGGATCATACATCAACCTGCAATGGTAAGAGAATTTTAAGCAATATTAAAAACAGAAAGAGGGGTAATAACATAATACATTCACAAAACCCAAATCACTTAATAAATTAATATTATTCCCAACATCCAATTACAAATACATAACCCATTAATAGTAAAGTCCCGCTGTAAGCAATTCCTCCAGCGAATATAATCACGCTCATTGCAGCCAGACGGTTTACTGAAATAATTACCGAACTTGCAACTGGACTTGCTTCCAGAGCCAGAGGTGCTAAAACTCGAAACCTATATCATGAGACAATCTTGTTTATTTTAAGAAAGATTAGAAATTAGTTGAAAAGATACTACACTTTTTTAATTAAGTCAACAATATGCTTTCAAGTTTGACTTTATCATGCACCTCTACAAAATAATCAATATCTAGAAGTTAATTAAAAGAAATAACCCAGTAGACATACCTCCACAATGGTGTCATTGACATGGACATGGCATATGGGAAATCGTTTGCCAACAATTTCACATCGCGAAAAAGTTTTCCGCACCTGCAAATAGTTGAAGACCTTGGTGAATTAGTATCCCAGCTATTAAGTTCATTTACAATACAAAATAAACAACTGAAATTTTTAATTAATCAATGATGTCCAGATTTAATCAATTTACACCCTGAAAACAAATTGCACAGAGTCCAAACTGAGAATTCTAAAAAAAAAAAGAAAAAAAGAAAAAGCATCCTGATTATCTTTTGGCAATTTCCTCAAGGAGGATAGTTGCAAAATCTTTTTTTTTTTTTTAATATTTATTTTATATGTAATATACTCATGCACACACGTAGGGCTGTAAAAATGGAGTTGCCCAAAGGCTATTAGCAAGGATGTTGCAAGTTCTAATATATAAATGCAAGGATCTGTGCATTGAGAATCCAATTGGGTTTAAAAGTACATTCATATTGTATGGAACTTTTAGGTTGGGTGAGCACCTTAGTAGCCTTGACTTACACCAAATGCAAGACATGTATCTATCATTACCTATTCCAACCTTTAAGCAAGTGTCAGATTATGTGAAGGTAACACTATTGCATAAGCAATGGCATAACACTGTGATTACAATGTTTAGAAACAGGGAAATAGTGGCTCAATCAGGAAATTGATATGGTCGATTTCTATATAATAGAACTCCTTAAATCACGAATTGGAAGTCAAGATTCCAATGAGCTATAGCTTTAACAGTATTCAAAGGGTGTCCTCACTTCCAAGTGACATTAATGTGAAAACTTGGGGGTTTAGGCTACTTTTCAATAATGAAGAAGATGGAGTCACTTGCAAAGTACTGAAGTTGTTACTTTTGTGAATAAATGAATATAAAATTAATACAAAGTACTACTTCAAAACTTGATCACAGGATTATGAACTAACAAGTAGAAAACAGCAGGCATTGGTTTAACTAGAATAGAAACCAATAATCCCCTTAAGAAAAGAAAAGAAAAAATAAACCAATAATCTAGTGGCATAACAATATGACTACAACATTTAGATACAGGGAAATAGTGGCTCAATCAGGAAATTGATATGGTCGATTTCTATATAATGGAACTCCTTAAATCACGAATTGGAAGTCAAGATTCCAATGAGCTATAGCTTTAACAGTATTCAAAGGGTGTCCTCACTTCCAAGTGACATTCATGTGAAAACTTGGGGTTTTAGGCTACTTTTCTATAATGAAGAAGATATAGTCACTTGCAAAGGACTGAAGTTGTTACTTTTGTGAATAAATGAATATAAAATTAATACAAAGTACTACTTCAAAACTTGATCACAAGATTATGAACTAACAAGTGGAAAACAGCAGGCATTGGTTTAACTAGAATAGAAACCAATAATCCCCTTAAGAAAAGAAAAGAAAAAATAAACCAATAATCTAGTGGCATAACAATATGACTACAACGTTTAGATACAGGGAAATAGTGGCTCAATCAGGAAATTGATAGGGTCAATTTCTATATAATGGAACTCCTTAAATCACAAATTGGAAGTCAAGATTCCAATGAGCTATAGCTTTAACGTTATTAAAAGGTCCTCACTTCCAAGTGACAATAATGTCAAAACCTGGAGGTTTAGGCTACTTTTCAATAATGGAGAAGATGGAGTCTCTTGCAAAGTACTGAAGTTGTTACTTCTAAAAATAAATTAATATAAATTAATACAAAGTACTACTTCAAAACTTGACCACTCAAGGATTATGAACTACCAAGTGGAAAATAGCAGGCATTGGTTTAACTAGAATAGAAACCAATAATCCCCTTTTAAAAAAAATGAAAAAAATAAACCAATAATCTAGTGTCTTTATTATCAATAATTAAAAAGTAATATTGTTAACCACTGGGGTAAAAGTATACTTGTAAAAAAATTAACCAAAAAATATGAAAAAACTGGGTTAAAAATACCACAAATATGAACATGAACATAGACCAAGAAGACCTCTTTAAGTCCTGCTGAAGTTATGACATCAAAATCTTTTGGAGTTCTCTTCAGAATAAGATCTCGTACACAACCTCCAACAAGGTAAACCTCATACCCTACAAGGTCAGCAAAGAATCAATCAAATACAACAGAAAGAATTCATGCAGTTGAAACAACAAAAAGGAATATTAAAACTTAAAATCGAATCATACAATTTACATATCGTACCAATTCACATTTCATAAATGCTCATGATTGAAAACCACAAGCATCAAACTGTTTCTTTTTTTGATGGGTAAGTTACACACGCACCCAATGGGTCTGATACCACGGCCTTACCCTCCACCTAAAACTTAGGAGACGAGGTGCCAGTTGAGTTAAAGCTCATTTACAACAAGCATCAAACTGTTTCTCACCAACAGCAACTAAAACAATAGAACTTTGAAGCCATAGAGCTAAAGACACAGCAATCTTTGTTCCTTTAACTATTGTTATGGTCACTTCAATCCATTATATTATTGTGCGAGAAACATTCTTCAGAAAATACAAATGCAGCAAAAATGTAGCAATAGCATTAGAATGACTTATGACAGCCTTTTGAAAACAGAATTTTCTCTCAGATTTATCAAACATAATCAATCAACTTAATGCATAAAGACAAAGACCATACAATTCTAAGCTCAACAGTTAAAAGGGAACTAGATAACCTTTTCTCCGTAGCCCATTTAGAACAGTCTTCGTGGGCTTTGATATCAATTTTGTTGAAATCCCAAGTTCTTCAGAACTCAGCTTCTTCCATTGATGTCCCTTGCTATCTCTCCCAGCTACTTTGTCACCACACAATTCAAAGCAATCAGTTGTGGACTTAGCAAGACAACTTATTTTCAAATATACAAAAGAAAAAGCAATTAGCACCAATAAAATTATCACTACCTCCATGTTTAGTAACTGGAACATGACCTCCCTCACCCTCTTCCTTAACTAGACTCACTGGTTCAACAACCGATTCAACCGCGGCAACAGAGCCACTATGTCGTACCTGCGAATTGTGGCTAAAGTTGAATGATTCAAATTGCATTGAAAATGTACTAAAAATAAAAAAAAACTTTACAGTTTCTGTTGGGAGATAACACCTGATTGAGAAGTTAATATAACCTACGAGTTTGGGTCCAATTATGTTATATTAACATCCAATGTGGGACTTCAACAAATAACTAACCATAAACAAAAGGTGCAAAAAAAAAAACCTTTCGGACACAGAAAACCAGAGGGAGACGAATAGTGTGGTGTGAGCTCAATGCGAGTCCAAGGGAAGCCAGCGCCATTGCTAATAAAAACAAGGGGATTTACATTACATTTTGTAATATAAATTATGTGAAACTTTAAGAAGGAAGATTAGGGTTCCGAAAGTAAAGATATCAGAAATGGCAATAGCAGAAAACCAGTGCACGAAACGGAGGAAAGCAGAGAATCAGAAATGAGATATTCTGGGTATTCCTATAGGCCACTTTGATTTTTTTGTGAATGTTTTGAGACTTTTTGAGGGACACTGGATAGCGTCTCAGGATTCAGGAATCAGGATATTTTTAAAGCCCATGAAAAGAAAAAGGACACAATTTTGGGCTTAAGCTAAATCTCAGTTTGGGCTCACCTATCCTATATCCTATTTAGGGTCTTCAAAGTATTCTCTTAATTTTTTTTAATAATAATTTTATTTATTTTAAAGTGACTCAAATTTCTGACATTGAAATTTGAAAATTTTAAATTGAATATTTCAATGAACATGTCTAACTTATTAGCGGAAAAAGGCATCTCTACCACCACTACTTATTTCGAACGATCCATGGTTTGAGTTGTGTTTTCACTTTTCACTAAGGCCATCAAAACTTCAAATTAAATGTGTCCTCAATGCTTTCCTTTCTTAGAGTCTTGAATGCTCTATTTATGACATGAGCGTCAATAAGAATACTATAAACTAGTATTAGTTTGTGTGATGTCGAGAGTTATATGTAAATTGATGGATAAAATGCATATGTGGCATCCTAGCAAATAATGATAATGTGGCAAATTGACTCAGGGATGGAGTCAGGACTTGGAGTTAGGAGGGTGGCTCTATTGCTAGCTGTGTGCGGTGGCTCTAGCCATTAACTTTACTACTTTATCACTAAGGATTTTTGTTCAAAACTTTTTAAATGGCCAAGTCGTTTGTTTTGGGTAAAATAAATTGATTGAACTTAATTTGTTTTAGCTTTATTATTGATAATTTTTGTTGTTGGGCTAATTTTGTTGGACTTGTATATTTTGTTTTAGAGTTAATCTATTAAATTATTATGGCCTTTAAAAGGTGGAAAATGCTAAAACTATAATTTTTTTACAAATTGCTAACATGGTGAGTGGTTATTGATAAGAAAAAAGTGATGTAAGTGTACAAACCAATAAGAATTTGCTATATCAATAGTTTGTAAAAATGTTATAAAAAAGTGTGTGATTATAACATTATTCTTAAAAGAATTGATGGCATTATTAAGGGGAGCAAAATGTAATTTTATTGAACAAAATTACTAAAATTAGTACCTATTAATATAATAATATTTAAAAAAAAATATTTAGGGGGCCACCCTTAGTCAATATATAGATCCGTCCCTGAATTGACTGAAGCACAAAGAGCTCAGTGCAATTGAGCTAGTCTTGGTGGGGAAACAATCTAGCACCTCAAATGAGATAGTATTTCGCACCAAAAAGGATTGGGCTCAGCCATTGCCAAACTTAATAGGACTTAAATGCACAAAAACAACCAAGATTTGAGGAATAAAATAGAAATTCTTATTGATAATATGAATGATTACAAATAACAAATTTAGCAAAAAAAGAAGAAAAAGTAACAAGTTACAAGTTTGCAGAATTACATAACAAAGCCTGAGTAAACAAGCCTAGATAAGATGCCTACTCCTGATAATTCATGTGAGGTGATAACACTTACAAGCATGAAGATAACCGTTTAATCGATAAGAAATGAAACTAGTTTTCTAATAATGTGTGCATGTCCTTTCTTAGAAAGACTGATCTTTATTTATATATGATGAGAACAAAATTATCATCTTC
The DNA here is from genome assembly GCF_932294415.1 of Quercus robur. Lineage (NCBI taxonomy): Eukaryota > Viridiplantae > Streptophyta > Magnoliopsida > Fagales > Fagaceae > Quercus > Quercus robur. The sequence goes on from NC_065536.1 coordinate 46,113,730, forward strand.
ATCCATAAGACGGATGGACAAAGTCATAAACGCCATTTAATACGCCAGATAGGCTAAGGAGTAACACACGACCCAATAGACGTATGACTTTTGAAGATATTAAGAGTCTGCTATTTATTATCAATGGTTCCCGACCCATAAATACAAATATTCATTCCAATAATGAAGGGAAGAGCTATACAATCTAGACATTACAAGATGGAAAGGTACACAATTTGATATCTATGCCTTTTAGCCATTTGAACTCTCTGATTTTATCAAGTGAAAATTATTATCACAATTTAGCTTGACCATCAGAGGGCCTTTAGCCAATACAACATTGGTGTTCACCTCTTTTTATCCACTTGTGAATTGTAATCTCTCTTTGTAGATTGACTCATGAAATTGCTTGTCATTGTCCATCGGTATGGATGAAAGCATAATTGATGAATTGCTATTTCATCAATACCCAATTAACAGTTATCATATAAGAAAATGATTGCAATTGGTGTATGTTAATGACTTACTCTATCTTCTCTCACATAATAATTAGGTCTATTAATTAAATTCTTAGTAAGATCTATATTCACATGAGAAGAGGAAATTCGTCATTTGTTTATTCGGAGAATTGTCTAATTTTTTTGTTGACAAACCTTTAATGTGTGTGGCAATATATATATCATTGGAAAATGAGTATGAGTTAAAGAGGTTTAAAGCATATGCTGTGTATCCAAGAGTTAGGCTCTTTTGGATATACACCACAGTCAGTTTCTTTAAGTCCTTCTTCTCTCTTCTCATGTGTATTAAATATTTAGTATTCTAAAAAATACACACACACATACATATATATATATATATATATATATATATATATATATCTCACCCATTAAGATTGATTTTTTTAATAATAAAGTAAAGTTCCTTTTTGGGAGTAGAAAAAACAAAAAAGCATTGTAATAACGAGGTATTCTTAAGGCTAAACATGCTAACATATGGCATTTGCAAGTTCAGGTGTGAATGCTCTATCGTAGCACTTAAAGTGTTAGTAAAGCATAAAAAATTGGGCATTTTACAATAGGACCAAAATACCCTTTTAAGTTCTTTCATCTTCCTTTCCTTTACTAAACATTTTCTCAGTTTGTACTTTTTGAGTTTTTTCTTTTTATCAAATCTACAAAAACCACCACCCAAATGCCCAAATTTCAAACTCGAGCCAAATTGTCAAGCTTTTAACATTCCAAATTGAACCCAATCACCAAAGCAACCCAAATACAACCAAAAACAAAGGAAGGAAAAGTAGAACCAAAGGTAGAGAGAGAAAGAGGAGAGCGACGGCTATAGTGGTGGTCGTGGTGGTGCTGGTGAGCATAGCTAATAGAAACGGTGGTGGAGCACAAGGCTTTGGCCATGGCTAATACAAGAGAGAGAATCCGAGATAGCAGAGAGGGGGTGAGACGGATCTGGTGGTGGTGGATGTGTTACAGATCTGATGGTTGCGGTGATGTTGGTGGACTTTTTTTCTTTTCTTGGGATTGAAATGTTAGAGAGACCAAAGAGAGAAGGAGGAGTGAGACGAGAAGAAGAGAGAGAAGGCTTTAGACGTTAGAGACAGAGATAAAATAGTGTAAAAAGTTGAGAAGAGTTAGAAGATGAAGAAGGGTATTTTTGTCTTATATACGTAACAAATTTAACCTAAGGCACACATTATTAAATCCCCATTATTATTATTATTATTATTATTATTATTATTGTTTTTTGGTTTCCCACAGGTCTATGGGCCAGCTTTTGCGCTTTTCGACTAATCCTTGCTCGCAGTGGGAGCCTGCCGCTGGCTACAAGGTGTTGCAGCTGTTGGGACTCGAATTGAGGAACAAACTCAGTTGAACCCCAAAGCCTTACTTAGTGGTGGACAAGCCACTAGGCCATGCTTGGTGGTTATAATTATTGTTATCTTAAAAAATACCACTATAGCCATCCGATTAAAAAATAAAAAATTGCACACTTATTAAAAATGAATTTTCTACCTTTCTTTTTTTCTTTTTTTTCCTTTTTTTTTTTTTGGAGAAGGAAATGAATTTTCTAACTGGTTAAGCTTCCTGTGATTTTTTTTCATCTACCATGGTCCATATATAGATAGGGATCAAATCAATGGCCACAAAGTTACTGAGCTAGAGGTGCTCATGCTTTGTTTCTTACAAATATAATTATAGATCGGTATTTTTAAATAAGATAAACATATAGATCCTTACGATTATAATTACATACCAACACGTCTTTTGTTACAAAGCAAAAAACAAATCATTTGCGAAGAAGTACATAGATATAAACTTCTGCATTAAAAGGCAGCTACAGGTGGTACTGAAGATAAATTGTTGCTGCCAATCAACCACTTGACTTTCAAAATTCAGAGAAATCAATGAAGTCAAGCCAATTAAAGGGTGTTTCAAGCTCTGGATTGTCTGGCATTTCTGGCTGCACTCCAGCGTAGAAAGGTTCGGAGTAGTTATTGAGGAAGGTGTTTTCATTGTTTATGATGGTATTTTCATAATAAAGCGGAGAAACATATTCATCCATAGCTGGTAAATATTGATTCACAGTGTTGTTTGCTGTATAAGACAGATCTTGTTGGATGAAAGTCTTAATACCACGGATGAACTAAACAAAAATTGTATAAAAGATCAGGTTAGTTGTGAATTGTGAGACAGACTAATTTAGAAAATGATAATTGTCACATAATTAATTAAGTATATATCGAACTCACATGGTTTCCGGTCTGATCATCTTTGAAAATCATAATGGAGTCTCCGACAACAAGGTGTTTGTCCCCGATGAAATCCTCTGGGAGATGACAACCATATTTTCGCATTTAGAATAGAAGAGTAACATATAATATAAGAGAGAGAAAATTTTGATCATGACGTGAAAGTAAAGATTGCTCACTCGTGTTTTCAAATAAGTACATCCTGCTACTATTATTGATCCAAAACCTGTGGACAAACCAAGCAAGGTTATAAAGGTGGTCAAGTTTTACAATTAAAACTTTCAATTCATAATTCTTCCATATAGATGGTGCTATTTAAGATTGTAATTATATATTGTGGGGTTTGTAGAAGTCATTGTTGTGGTGTGAAGTTTGGTACGAGGATATAGCAAGTATAGTAACTCGAACCTGAATCTGAAGCTCCAAACTTGCTGATAGTCCATATCAGTAAAATTCATGATAATCCCTTCCCTTGAATCCAGTCGAGGCATATACAGTTCAGTTTCAATCTGAATGAAGAATGAGAAGAGTCATGATGATATTATTTTCAATTATAGCTACCACTTAAATCCTCTTGAGAAAGATGTTTGAGCAAACAATCCTTATATTACCACTTTTATTTCAAGATCAAAGTGACAAAATATGTAGGTTAAACAAGGCATCTCATAGCTAGGTGGTGTTATTTTTTATATTCATACTTGCGGGTTACATTCTGAGGGTGAAACATACATGTAGAATTAGGATCAACGATTTCCAAAGAGTGGATGTGAAAGCAAACTAATTTTATCACAGTGCAAAGCAGTATCAAGTTAAAGAGAAGATGCAAACCTTAGGAATCACAATGCGTCCAACTGTGCTCACGTCACTTTTTCGTAATGTCTTCTCAAAGAGAAACCTCACAGTTGATTGATCGATTTGCTGAAACACAATACTAGGATGTTAAATCTGTACACATCCAATAACAAATAATATTGGAGAAAAAGAAAAAACTTTCTTCCCTCCAAAAAAATGGATTTAGATGTGTGAACATGAAATGACAAAGTAATCAAGCGATATTCTACCCAAGGAATTTTTTGTGTCATAATTTGTTGGTATTTGTTATTGGGAAATGCTAACAAGTGCCTCTAATTAGGGCATTAGTTAACAATCAATTTTAAGAAAATTTTGACATCACTTTTATAGAAAATGAAAAAAGCTGTCATAATATTAATTTTTTTTTTCCATAAAAACTTTTTTAACTGGATTGTTAATCAATGCTCTAAGGACACTCGTTAGCATGACTCTTTGTTATTATGTTGATGTCAAAATCTTTGCCGCAATTGACATGGGGCATAAGATAATTTGTGAACGTTTGAACATAATTTATGCAAAAGAATTGGTTGACATGTTTAAATCGACAATATCTATATATCTTTCCAAAAAAATATAAATGGACTCAAATAATGTGGAACATGAAAACGACAATGTAATCCATCGTCATTTTCGTACTTGCACACGTGAGTTTTTTTGCGTCATAGTTTGTTGGAATCTATTGTTATGAAGGTATCAAAATCTTTGGGTATGTTTGGTACGAGGATTACAACAGGAATAATAAATGGACTCAAATAACGTGGAACATGAAAACGACAATGTAATCAATCGTCATTTTCATACTTGCACACTTGAGTGTTTTTGCGTCATAATTTGTTGGAATCTATTGTTATGAAGGTATCAAAATCTTTGAATATGTTTGGTACGAGGATTACAACAGGAATAATAGTATTTATTATTGAGAATAAAATGTGTTGTAATTGAATAACTAAACATATTCATAAGTTTGGCTGAGTTGTAATGTTAGAATAAAATTTAAGATTTATTTTAAGAAATATTTTACTCATACAATTATATTTTCTTAAAAATAATATTTTTTAAATTTGAGAGACAGTTGAGTTATTTTTTAGTGATTTTTTTTAAATTTTTATAATTGTTATATGTACATGGAAAGTTTGTTTACTTGGAATTATTACATCTATTAAAGAATAGTTATTACAATACTTTTAAAGATGAATGATTATTTTTCATTTTTAAGAATAACTATTCATAAAGAATGACTATTCTTTGTAATAAAAACATAACCAAATTAAAGAATAATTAAATCATAGGAATAACTGTTGTATTATAACGTTTATTTTGGTCTACCAAACATGTCATTTGTTGTAATTGACACGGGGCTTAAGTTAATTTGCAATTATTTGAACACAATTTATGTGCCAAAATTAATGTAAGATCAAAAGAAATCATAACTAAATTTTGAAATTTTTTTACAAGAAAATAGTCGTAGATTCCATTGCACAAACCTGTGAGTGCGGTGATTTTGCAAATAATCAACAGATTTAAGATGAAATATACTTTACTTGCTCAGCCAGGAGCTGATCGTTCTTATAAACTTCATGAATATTCAGATCAAAAGAGTGTTTGTAACTTTGTATTCGGAAATAAAGTAAATGTCCTTGTAATCCTTTTAAGTTTTAATTACAGATCAAGCAATAAGAACACCAATCAAACACTCAAAAAATGTGAAAGCAAGGGTGAAAAAATTGTATAAATAGAAAAATTAGTTAATCTTCCTTAAAATCCTCAAGCAATTAATTCACAAGCATATATAAGCCTAACGCTAGATAAACATACTTGAGATCTACTTTCTTTGGCCAGAGATTTAGACACCATATATAAGTTTTCTTAAAAAAGAAAAAGAAAAAAGATTAGCAGTATATAGTCAATTAACTCCTAGGTGAAAAGTACCATAAAAAGCACTTTACTTATTAAGGAAAAGATTGGGAAATTGTATAAAGTTGTTGCTTTTTATATCAAAGAGGAAATTACACACCATGAAAGCATCTTATCAGTAATGAACCTAGATCAAATTATTTATTATTCACACAAACAATAATTTTCCTGTTATAAATGATAATTATTAGTATATAATAACTGCAAATAATTTTTTCGAAACACATATTATTTTAAATCACTAGACTGACTATGAAAACAGAAACAAAAAGGACAACAATGAAAACCTTATGTTTCTAAGAACACAAGCTGCAAAAAAGAGAGGAGGTTATACAGCTGAAAAAAGTGGGGGGGGGGGGGATCTCAATTTGTAAATAGAGATTGGCTCACAGCATAAGCCTCAAAAGCAAAACAATACACACAATTAAAAGGGCTTGAAACAAGCATGCATGCAGCGGAAGAGAAAGCATAATAGGGAAGAAAACTTAATTACTCGGGGAATTGGTGGCGGGGTAGGAGGCCGGATTGGTGTTGGTTGAGGAATGGGTTGATAAAATGGGGGTCGCACAATGGAGCGTCTCAAAAATCGCCTATAGTGTTGTCTCCTCTTAATGGCAGCAAAGGTTGATGCAGAAGCACTTGCACTTGAACTACCCATTTCAGGACCAGTTGGAGGAGCTGGTGGGTAGTTCACAAAAAACTGGTTATTATTGTTGTTGTTGTTGTTAAACATGCCTCCCATTTGCATTGCATTAGCAGAAGGGTCAGAAGGATTATAATTCACAGGTATATTACCCGCCATTGACACAACCAGATCAAGTAGTCTATACCTACCCAAAATACCAAAGTCTCCAAAGTCTCTCTCTCTTATCACTTAAGTAACGCTCAGTCTCAGACCCTCTGACACTCAGGTCCAAATTTTACGCACTTTATGCTGAGGAAGAAGGTATACGTATTTGGCTTGTAGTGTGAGAGAGTGACTCAATACTAGTGTGTATGACGCTCAATAATCACAAAGTTAAGGGCAAAACGGAGAAACAAAATTAGTCTTACAATCTTTGGTGTTTTCCAGTGTTTTGAGAAAAAAGATTTTACATTAATTGTGATATCATGTTTTGCATCTGCATTGATACATTCAGTTGTAATTGTTTGTTGTTTTCTTCTATTATTTACGTTACTCCTTCCTAATTTGTTTTCTCTTTTGTGAGAGTTCATATTATATGATGGAAAGAAGAGATAAGAAAAGTAGTTGTTGAAATGAACCATTTTTTGTACAGGTGTTAGACTTCACCATTTTTCTACATGACATCAATGGTGAAGTCTGGTAGCATATAAATGAAAGGAATCAAATATGAGAGAGAGTAGCCTTTAAAGAGAGAGGAAAAATCATAACTGAGAAGCGTTTCAATTTTCAAATGAAAGAAAGAAACCATAATGGGCCAAAGAATCTATTTTTGATATCCCTGTCCTGGTCTTGTGTCTTCATAGGGATTGCCCAAGCCCACTGTAATACCAAAGGCCCAGAACTTCTTTTGGGTCTTCCTTAGGATTTGCCAAGCCCAACTCGACTAATTTCAAAAACTTTTGTTAACAGTGTCCTTTGTAAAATTGTTAAAAAGGATTTCATCTGAATTGAGAAGTGACAAATGCTATGTTTGGTTGGGTGAAAAGTGACAGGATAATGGAGGAAGGAAATGGGAGAGGAAAATATGATTTTTTATTGTTTGGTTGGAGTGAAAATGGTGAAAAAATAAAATGGGATGGATAGAGTTTTCCACTCAAGGCTATTATTTTCCTCCTCTTCAAATCTATCTATAATCTATAATATATTATTATTACGTTATAAAAGTTGGATCTCACAACTGATGGATGCACACAACTCTGACAAGTGACGCAATTTTCAATATATTTAGAATGATATGGACAAATAATGCCACATGGCAAATAGCAATTTGTCCATGACATATATAACACATCTAACTTGTGTTATATATTTAATTATAGAATAAAATCAGTTATTTGAATTGATTCTAAATTAATGGTCTGTTCAAAAAAAAAAAAAAAAAAAAAAAAAGGTCTGTTACCAACATTTTGTACTTAATATTCACAAAAAGTTTAAAGGAGAGAGAGAGAGAGAGAGAGAGAGAGAGAGAGAGATATGGACGTTTGAGATGCATCTGAATAGGAAAAAAACCTTCGCCATACTTAAATCATTACCAAAATTATATTTAATATTATAATTATTACAATAGAGATAGAGATCCACGTTTACGGTGCAAACTAAACAGGAAAAAGAAAAATGTCATACTTAAATCATTACTGTAATTATATTTGTTGTTATAAATATTACCCTACAAGGGGAAATGCTAATGAATGTCCTTAGAGTATTGGTTAATAATCCATTTAAAGAAAGTTTTTATGAGAAAAGAAAAAAAAAACAATTAATGTTTTAATAGCTTTTTTCATTTCCTATAAAAGTGGTATCAAAATTTCCATTAAATAGATTGTTAACCAATGCACCAGAGGAGAAATTATAAAGTCATCTGGTGGACCACGTCACTTGTCCACCATTCCACTAAAAAACTTCCACTTGTTTAAAATTACTGAGTCAATAATTAATTTCTGTTTAAAAAAAATTTCTAACTAACAATTTTAAACAGGTGGAAGTTTTTTAATAGAATGATGGACCATATCACTTGTCCACCATATGGATCTTATAATTTCTTGCACCAAAGACACTCGTTAGCATGACTTATATTACAATTAAGAGAACGATGTACCAAAAAATACAAAACACCCACCAAATCCGAGTCATGTAACCCATGCCTATTGGTTTGTCCTATGAACTCTAGTTATTGTCTAATTGATGCCTCTTCATCTCTTGCAACAACAAAACGCACAATTAATCGAAAATGGTAAATGAGTGTTTAATAAACCTTGCACTGTATATTAAGCACTTACACATTGGGCTCCCTTTGCAACAAACCCAGTGAACTTTTCTTTTCTTCTTAGGGTTTGAAGATTAAAGCCCGAGTTACGTGACTATGGGATGTGTCATGTGTACAATCTGCAGAGTAAATAATTTATGAGCCTGGATATGGTGTTGCTAGATGAATAGGAATGATGCACATGCAACCATACAATTTGAACTTTAACAATTGTTTTTTCTTATTATTAGTAAATTACTGAATGATTTCTTCTTTTTTATTAAAAAATATATTAATGATTGATTATTTAATTCATGATAAAATAAAAAATTTACAAATTTGAAATATGAGTGACCGATGTGACAAAAATGTCCACCTAATAGGTATTGACACCTACAAATTTAGTTATATCAGCTCTATATTCAAAGAGTTGCAATGTATATGCTAAATATATTTGATCATGTAAATCATATTGATGTCATTGGAAAAGTGTCAAGCATTTCCTTTTAAGTGGAATTTGTTTGTTGTTTGAGGACTTGGTGGTAGAGTTGGTATGTACTCCAATTTTATAAATGAATAATAGTCATTGCTTGGTTTATTCAAATTTCAATTATTTTGGTAGTATGTTTACGCCTTTTATATATATATATATATATATATATATATATATATATATATATATATTTATGTGTGTGTGGGTGGTTGGCAATGATTTATATGTGTTGAGGACCATTTTTTCGGCTCACGTGGCATTACTTCATTAGCAACCCATGTCACGTTAACATATTATTGATTTTTTGGGTAAATCTATTTAAAACCCAAAATAAGTTCATATCTCATTCAACTACATGGATTGAGCTTACATGGCCCGCAAGATCCTTACTTCAAGAGGCGGATTCATGGTCCACATTTCCTCTTCATCAATTGAGATCATAACCCCACGACATCATCAACATCATCAACATATGGATTGGACTTAAGTAATGAATCAAAACTCACGGCCCATATTACCTCTCTTACACTCATGGCAAGCGGCTTCTTCTACAAGAGCACATATTTACACAAAATGACAACAAAACCCAAGGTACGTCATCTTATCTTCGGCTTATGATCCATGCTCATAAGTCTCTTTGGAGAAACTTTAGGAGTCGTGGTTTGGAGGGGCAAGAGGTATGTTCAATAAAGCTCTAGCGGTTTAAAGTTGATAAAAGAGACATGTTGCTTGGCGTGTTTTCTCCAACTCCCTGAACTTTGACGAGTCCGTGTGTAGCAGGTAATATATGGTAAGTATCTCTTATCAAGTAGCACTTAAAATGATAGAATTCCCCATTACTCTTTTTCCTAAAACTTAATATTCATCATGTGACAAATACTCAATATCTCCAGCCATCTAATTGCTGGGTAACTGTTCATTCAATCCCCAGCTATTGCTATACAAATTTAGAAACTTCATTATATTATTCTACATAAATCTCATTACTACTTTCAGCTAAAATCCAACTCAAACACATGACCTAATCTGATTGACTATCTTTTATCTCCAACTATATACAAAATATTCATAATATCTCGAATACCCAGTTGCTGTTTGCCACAATCAGACCATATATGTCTCTACTAGCTGCCAGAGCAGAGCATTAAATACTCTTCTTGCTCACCAAGATTATGTCACAATACAATGAGACTTTGACCAAATCTCTAAAGCTTCCTTAGCCTTCAACCAATCCTTCTATTACTTGCTAGAAATTTGTTGTAATGGAACCTTGGACCAAAAACACAAACACCCGAAAATGAAACATTTCCAACTAAACCCCAGTAGTGCATTCAGCACCTGACACCTGGCTGGAAGTGATATCATCAGCCATTTAATGCTGAAATCCCAACAACCAGTTGTTGTACCAAAAATAGCAAGATACCCTTCAAAGAGATCTTACCATTTTCAGCCAAATCCATGAAATGACCTCCCCAGCAGTCTGAAATCACCCATCTAACCTCATTGGCTTCTGCTTAAAGCAAATAGCTGTCTTATGACAGTTGTGACAGCTGTCTCATGATAGCTGTCACAGCTTTTCCTGACAGTTGGGACAACTTTTTCATGATAGCTATCACGACTTTTCCTGACAACTAGAACGACAGTCTTTTTTAGAACAACTGTGCATTACTGATTTTTTCCACATTTAGCTAAAACCAAAACCTACTAAAGAAACTACCTTTCTCTTGCTAAAATACTTTCCTTTTTTGCTACTCTTTCCCCAGCAGCTCTTACCCAAAACAGCAACAATACCTTAAAGCTAAACATACCTTTTTTTGGCCAAATCTTAATATGGATTCTCTGAAAATTTATTGCTATTTGGGACAGATTTTGGCTGATATTATTTGCTAAAATACCCCTTTAAACTCAGCTAAATGGAACCCTTCATCAACACCTCAAAGGGGACACCAATGGAGGAAAACTCTCTCATAAGCTTCCCTGTTCTTTCTCCCTCTGATTATCTTCTGAATCTCTTAATGAAGTTCTAAGCTTCTGAGTTTTTTAGTTTCTAAATTAGGAACTAAACTCTTCAGCCCTTAGCTCATAAATGCCATTCATAAGCCTTCATATATCCTTCAGCAGAAGATCCCAGCAGAAAATCCCAACAGCTTTGCTAAACACACTACAATACTATTACTCTCATATACTCATTATCTCACTCTCCATATTCTGAAAATACATATATCTTGCTGCCCATATCTCCAAATATCTCTTTCTTCACCTCTCTTATACAATCTCATACACACTTACTACACCATTACATATAACACACCACAACTCTTCTAAGCTCCACTCTCATACTCGCATACTCTCTCACTCTGAAATTCTATTGTTTTGCTACTTATAAACACATCTCAATACTCTTCTACATCTATCTTACTGTTCCTATCTCCAAATACCTAAACACATCTCCATACTCTTCTCTTACAAAATCTTTCCTCTTGGAAAGCAATTTCTACAACTTCTCCAGAGGTTATAATCTCATATTTTTACTATCTTTAACCTCCATATCTCTCATACTTTCATATATCATACATATTACAAATACTACATCTCACAAAACATCTATATCTTTTACCATCTCCACACTTCTCAAGAGATATCAAACACTCATACTAAAAGCCTTTCTCATGGAAGGCATGAACTTCTATTACTAAAGTCCTTCTCTTAGAAGGTATCAAGACCTCATATCAAAACCCTTCTCTTAGAAGGCACAAATACTCCATGCAAAAGCCCTTCTCATGGAAGGTAACACTATTCATAATTTCACAATAACTAAAAGAGCATTGTCAATGGGAAAATTCATTTAAGTGCATGATAAGAGGGGCAAGTTTAACCAGCCCCTACACATAACTGGACATACTCTCTCTCTCTCAAGTTGCACCCATTTTCCCCCCTCAATCTTGAAATTATTATGGCAAACTGCCTCTCTACTGCTGGGGTCACTCTACTGGGATATTATCAACTCACAGAAGCTGTACAGCTGGGGCAGCAAACCATCAGAGATAAGTGACCTTGCTTCCTTATCTTTAAATTTACATCATTGAGTATATGATTACTTCACATTTAAATACATATTACTTTATTCCAACTACTATTACAACTATTAACCAAGGCTTAAACTCATTTAAATGCATGATAAGAGGGACAAGCTTAACTAGCCTCTACCACTGGCATTCTGCTGGAATCCTATCAACCTACTGATGCTACAAAGCTGGAGCTATAAACCATACAAAGATAAGTGATTTTGCTTCCACATCTTTAAATTTACATCATTGAGTACATGATTACTTTACCTCTAAATAAATCTATCCTTAAACTAAACAAAGCAAAAATCTAATAATAATAAAAAATGCTTTTTGTGGTCCGTTTGATTAGGTGAAAAAGGGGGAGGATGTAGAATGGTTAATACCATTGTTTTGGCTTGGTAGAAAAGAGGGAAGATGGAAAAGGTAATTGTTGGAGTTTTCCACTCGGCCCACCAACACCATTCCTCCTAATTTATCTACATTCTATAATTCTATGGTATAATATAAAAGTTGGATTGTTAAACTAGAGGATACACACAATGGTGACACGTGTCCTTTTGATAATGTATAAAACAATGACACATATAACGTTGGAAAGATGCAGACAATCATTGGTCAATGTCAATGTCAATTTTTTTTTTTGCTGTGTCAATAATAAATTCCACCATTGTAATAAATATCCACTACAAACTCCTTTAAATACTCTAAATTTTCCTTCAATAAACATTATAAATTCCACCTTTATAATAAATTCTTAAATGATATGTAGTCAAATATCCATGATTAGCTCCTTTAAGGGCAAAACTTAAGTACAGTATCTTAAGTTTCCAATTTAAAAATTTGACATCTGTCCAATTTAACACCTTAAGCAAATGGCGTTAAAAAAGAAAAGAAAAGAATATCTCATATCTCTCTTGGTGAGTATCTGCTTCCTTTCTTCTTTTCTGATCTATGATTCTTTCTCTCTCTATCCGGTGTGTGTATATATGTGTATCTGTTTCTGTCTTCTTCTCTGATCTATAAGGCTTTCTTCGTTTATGATCTATGATTCTGATCTATGATTCTTCGTTTCTAATCTATGATTCTTTCTCTCTCTCTCTCTCTCTCTCTCTCTCGGTGTGTGTGTATATGTATATGTATCTGTTTCCTTCTTCTTCTCTGATCTATGAGGCTTTCTTCGTTTTGGATCTATGATTCTTCATTTCTGATCTATGATTCTCTCTCTCTCTCTCTCTCTCTCTCTCTCTCTCTCTCTCTCTCTCTTGGTGTGTGTGTATGTATGTGTATCTATTCCCTTCTTCTTCTCTGATCTATGAGGCTTTCTTCGTTTTGGATCTATGATTCATCGTTTTTGATCTATGATTCTGATCTATGATTCTTTGTTTCTGATCTATGATTTTGATCTATGATTCATCTTTTCTGATCTATGATTCTCTCTCTCTCTCTCTCTCGGTGTGTGTGTATGTATGTGTATCTATTTCTTTCTTCGTTTATGATTTATGATTCTTTCTTCGTTTCTAATCTATGATTCTTTCTTCTTTTCTGGAGATTTTAAGCCAATGGGTTCTCTTGCAGTTGCAGTATTGGAAAAAGAAGGAAGAAGGGAAAAAAAAAAAAAATAGTTTTAACGCCGTTTGTCTGGGTTATTAAATTGTACAGATGTCAAAATTTTAAGTAGGGAACCTAATGTACTGTACCTAAGTTTTGCCCCTTCTTTAAATATTCCGCAAGTTTGCCCATTTTTTCTCTGGTAAAGTTTCTAATGGTTATATAAGAGATCTGGGGTTCAATCCCCACCTACACCAAAAATTGATTGGTATTTTGGTCTGATGATAAAGAGCTATCATCAAGAATGGACGCCATAAGTTGAAACTCTCTCTTTAAAAAAAAAAAAAGAGGAAAAAATGATTTACGCATTTAAAATTTTAAATATAATAACACATGAATTAATACAATACAGAAAAATCATTGTAAGAGTATTCACAACTGGAAATGCCATCCTATCCTATTTTACCATCCCAAAAAACTACTTTATCAATTATACCATACCATTTTACAATACACTCAACATCCTAACTTTTATTTTACCATTCCGCACATCAAAATAATATAAATTATACCATAAAATAATATAAAATTATCTCTTACTCCTTTCTAATTTCTGTCTCTCTGTCTCTCTCTCAACCACACATCTATATAGCAACCACCCTCTTAACCACACCACCTCCACACAGCAACCCAGTCACCACCACATAGCAACCACTGTGACACCATACCCACCACAAACCCAGCAAATATCTAGCCACAAACCAACCAAAAACCAACCACAAACCCATTAAAAAATAATTAAACAAACCCGGCACCACCAAGCCACCACCATGCCCACTGCCCACCACCACCACTGCCACCAGCATGAACCCACATCAGCAAACCACTGCCACGGCAACTCCCACCTCCACCATCATCAACACCCACCACCACCGCAACCCCCCACCACTACCACCATATCAGTCACAAACCCAACCCCACACACACACCCACATTCATCAAACCCACCGCTACCACAGCCATCCACCACTGAAAGACAACAGATTGGTGGAGATCAGACTAAGCACACCCACATTGGACCAAGCAAACACACTCATCAAACCACATGTTGGACCAAGCACACCCATTACCCACTTCGAACCAAGCACACCCACGTCAATCTCAACCAACCACACCGTGAGAGAGAGAAAAAAAAAACCAGCCATGCCATAAAAAACCCAGCACACAGAGAGAGAGAGAGAGAGAGAGAGAGAGAGAGAGAGAGAGAGAGAGAGAGGGAGAGAGAGAGAGAGAGACAGAGAGCTATGAGAGAGGGAGTGAGTGAGGACTGAAAGGAGAGAGAAAATTAGAGAAGAGGAAGTGAAATCAAAGGGAATGGGAGACAGAGTGTGAAGTGGTACAGTGCTACAGTGATCTTTTGGAATTAAAATATATTATAACTTTTACAATTCTCAAATTTTACAAGACCGGCTGCTGGGCTCTTTTTGTGCTTTGATGCTAAATTTTCCCTACATTTCCCATTTACAACCCCCAATGGGAATGCTTAAAAGGACTTATATGCTTGTAATTAGGCTCTATACTGGTGTTAACGTTCAAAGTTGTTATAAAGAGAAAGGGGCCAAGTTTAACAATAAAAATTTCAATTCATAATCCTTCTAGATGGTGCTATTTGAGATGGTAATTATATATTCCGAGGTTTGTAAAAGTCATTGTTGTGGTGTGAATTTTGACTTAAATTGGGAAGAACATGCATAATAATGCGTTTTTTTCCCTTTTTTTTTTTGCCTTGATATTGGCCCTAGTTTTGGTACGCGGATATAGCAAGTATAGTAACTCGAACCTAAATCTGAAGCTTCAGACGTGCCGATTGTTCATATCGATCAAATTCATGATAATCCCCTCCGTTGAATCCAATTGGGGCATATACAGTTTAGTTTCAATCAGAAGGAAGAAGGAGAAGAGTCATGAACATGATGGTATTAATTTCAATTATAGCTATCACTTAAATCCTCTTGGGAAAGATGTTTGAGCAAACATTGCTCATATTACCACTTATTACCACTTTTATTTCAAGGTCAAAGTAACAAAAAATGTAGGCTAATCAAGGCATCTCATAGCTAGGTGGTGTTATTTTTTAAATTCATACTTGCGGGTCACATTATGAGGGTGAAACATCAATGCAAAATTAGGATCAACGATTTCCAAAAATTTGATGTGAAAGCAAACTAATTTTTATCACAGTGCAAAATAGTATCAAGTTAAAGAGAAGATGTGAACCTTAGGAATCACAATGCGTCCAACTGTTGCACATCTACCGTGGGAATGTCCTTTTGCAAGAAATGTTTAGGCCCTTTGCCAAGGAAAGCTTCAGAAATGTCCTAATGAAGCCCAAGATATTTTCATGCCTCTTCAATGTCTATTGGATAAACTTCTACAACAGGAGTTAGAAAGATGGGCAGTGATTGCTTGGGTAATTTGGAATGCTTGAAATAAATTTTATTTTTAGCATATCCAAACCCATACAAAGGTTATTCTTGATGGAGGAATTGGTTTTCTGCATGAGTATTAGAGGCTGGTAGCTGCTCAGTGATTTGTATTGGGTGTTTCTGTTGCTGTTTGGAATTGTATGTCTTGAACTCTGTATATCTGTTGTTTTTCTGCAGTGGTGTTTTTCTGCATAATGTTGTTTTTCTGCACAGAGCACAGTGGTGCTTTTTCTGCAGTGTTGTTTTTTCTATAGTGTTGTTTTTTTTGTAGTGTCTGTTTTCTGCAGAGTAAGTCTGGTTTTCCCCTGTTTGTAGTGTTTGTTTTCTGCAGAATAAGTCTTGGTTTTCCCTGTTTTGATGATACAGGGTTCTTATGGACTGTTTAGTATACTTTATCTAATAAAATTTCTATCTTTTATCTCAAAAAAAAAAAAAAAAACTTTCTTCCCTCTATAAAAATGGATTTAGATGTGTGAACATGAAAACAACAGAGTAATCGAGTGATGTTTTGTACAAGGAATGTTTTGTGTCATAATTTGTTGGTATTTGTTATTATATTGATGCCAAAATCTTTGCCACAATTGACACAGGGCATAAGATAATTTGTGACCTTTTGAACATAATTTATGCAAAAGAATTAGTTAACATGTTTAAATTGACAATATCAATATATCTTTCTAAAAAAATAAATGGATTCAGATAACATGAACACGAAAACGACAAAGTAATCAATTGTCATTTCCTCACTTGTGCACGTGAGATTTTTTGCGTCATAGTTTGTTGGAATCTGTTGTTACGAAGGTATCGAAGTCTTTGTTGTAATTGACATGGGGCTTACGATAATTTGCAAATATTTGAACACAATTTACGAGCCAAAATTAATGTAAGATCAAAAGAAATCATAACTAAACTTTGATTTTTTTTTTTTTTTAATACAAGAAAATAGTCTTAGATTCTATTGCACAAACCTGTGGGAGTGGTGATTTTGCAAATAATCAACAAATTTGAGATGAAATATACTTTTCTAGCTCAGCTAGGAGCTGGTCGTTCTTATAAACTTCATGAATATTCAAATCAAAAGAACGTTTGTAACTTTGTATTTGGAAATAAAGTAAATCTCCTTGTAATCCTTTTAATTACAAATCAAGCAAAAAGGAGCACCAATCAAACACTCAAAAAATGTGAAAACAAGGGTGAAAAGACTGTATAACCCTCAAGCAATTAATTCACAAGCATATATATATGCCTAACATTAGATAAACATACTCGAGATCTACTTTCTTTGGCTAGAGATTTAGAAACCATATATAAGTTTTCTTAGAAAAAGAAAGCAGCTAGAAACCAATCTCTCAATGGCCTATCTATATGCCAAGGCTGCCCCACAATCACTCACCTTTTCTTTGCGGACGACAGCCTGCTCTTTTGCAAGGCAAATACTGCTGAATGCATGGAGCTAATCAACATTCTTAATGCCTATGAAAAAGCCTCAGGTCAGAAGATCAATGCGGATAAATCATCGGTCTTTTTTAGTCCGAATACCCCTCCTGAATGTAAGGAAGAAATCTTGAGTATTCTTGGCCTTATGCAAGACACTAGGCATAAAAAATACCTTGGTCTCCCATCGTTAATTGGGAAATAAAAAACGCAGGTGTTTGCGGAGATAAAAGAGAGAGTGGGAAGAAGCTGGCTGGATGGAAAGGTAAATTACTCTCCATTGGGGGCAGAGAAATCCTCATTAAAGCCATTGCTCAAGCCATCCCAACATACACCATGAGTTGCTTCCAATTGCCTAAAACGTTGTGTGATGATCTTGAACGGATGATGAGGAATTTTTGGTGGGGCCAAAGGGATCAAGAAAAAAAATTGGCTTGGGTGAGCTGGAAAAAGATGTGCAAGTCCAAACTTTTTGGGGGTATGGGATTCCAAAATCTCCATGCCTTCAACTTAGCCCTATTAGCCAAGCAAGGGTGGCGGATCCTCTCAAACCCTAACTCCTTAGTGGCACGGGTTTATAAAGCAAGGTATTTTCCCTATGATGATGTCCTAAACTCTAAAAAAGGCAGCAACCTAAGTTATGCGTGGAGGAGCATTCATAATAGCTTAGATGTTATAAGGAAGGGCACGCAATGGAGGGTGGGAAATGGCAAAAGGATCCACATTTGGGAGGTAGGTGGTTGCCAACATTGTCCACCCACAAGGTAATCCCCCCCCCCCCCCCCCCCCCAAAAAAAAAACCTTTTGACAACTTCCCAATGGTTTCCTCTCTCATTGATGATGACAGTAAATGGTGGAAACCAGACCTAGTGAAGTCCTTGTTCCTCCCATTTGAAGCTGCAACCATTCTTAGAATTCCTATCAGCTTTAGCCTTCCGGAGGATAGCCTAATCTGGTTGGGGAACAAAAATGGTTCGTTTACTATAAAAAGTGCTTATTATATTGCTGCCAAGTTAGTTGAACAGGGTGAACTTGAGGAAGGCACTTCTGACAGCTCGGCCTTGCCACTTTGGAGGAATATATGGTAGCTCAAGGTCCTTCCTAAGGTGAAGATTTTTGCCTGGCGTGCCTGCATAAATGGTTTTCCTATTCTATATAACCTCCGCTGTAGAGGCTTGAACTTAGCTGGCTTTTGTTCTTTGTGTGATAAGTGCATGGAAACCACTACTCATGCTCTTATACACTGTGCGCATGCTAGGGACACTTGGGCTTTGTGGCTGGACTGCCCTTTAGACATAGCTGCTGCAGAATTGGATATTATAGACATTGCGAGTCAGATTTTTGAGAAAGGAACCTCCAGGGACCTAGACACCTTCTTCATGACTGCTTGGTCCATTTGGGGTAATAAAAACCAAGCTATCCACAATGATGCAGGTATCACTTCGGTGCAAGTGTGGGATTCCACTAGAAGACCTTTACTTGACTTCAATTAAGCCTTTTCTCAGTCCACTTTAACCCCTTTGCCCCCTATCACAAGTGGACAGCCCCTCCCTCAGGCTTCTTTAAGATTAATATGGATGGCGCTACCTCAGCAAATGGAGGGAACTCTTGTATCGATGTTACTATAAAAAGTGCTTATTATATTGCTGCCAAGTTGGTTGAACAGGGTGAACTTGAGGAAGGCACTTCTGACAGCTCGGCCTTGCCACTTTGGAGGAATATATGGTAGCTCAAGGTCCTTCCTAAGGTGAAGATTTTTGCCTGGCGTGCCTGCATAAATGGTCTTCCTATTCTATATAACCTCCGCTGTAGAGGCTTGAACTCAGCTGGCTTTTGTTCTTTGTGTGATAAGTGCATGGAAACCACTACTCATGCTCTTATACACTGTGCGCATGCTAAGGACACTTGGGCTTTGTGGCTGGACTGCCCTTTAGACATAGTTGTTGCAGAATTGGATATTATAGACATTGCGAGTCAGATTTTTGAGAAAGGAACCTCCAGGGACCTAGACACCTTCTTCATGACTGCTTGGTCCATTTGGGGTAATAAAAACCAAGCTATTCACAATGATGCAGGTATCACTTCGGTGCAAGTGTGGGATTCCACTAGAAGACCTTTACTTGACTTCAATTAAGCCTTTTCTCAGTCCACCTTAACCCCTTTGCCCCCTATCACAAGTGGACAGCCCTTCCCTCAGGCTTCTTTAAGATTAATATGGATGGTGCTACCTCAGCAAATGGAGGGAACTCTTGTATCGATGTTACCATCAGAGACAGCATAGGTACCCCAATTGGAGCTTTGAGCAAACCCCTCTCATCGGACTTCTCTGCCGAGGAGACTGAAGCCTATGCCCTTATCCAAGGTGTTCTCTTCATGTTAGAAATGCAAGTATCATGCGCCATTTTTGAGTCAGATGCCTTATCAGTAATCCAAGCCCTTTCCTCGGACTGCTCAGGTAGCAAGTTCGGTCATATCATTCATGACATCAAGTCTTCTTTGAATTCTTTCTCTTGTTATTCATTCAAGCACTTGAAAAGGATTGGCAACATAGCAGCGCATGTTTTAGCCAAGGAAGCAAAGCTCTTGGGCCTAACTCAGATTTGGAAGGGTGTCACCCCCCCTCCCATCCAGCAGATTATTAGAGAGGATATGTTGTAAGCTTATCTGATTGTATTTTCTTGTTTCCCTTGCTTTGTTGTACCTCGTTTTCAAGTTGGAATGTTATTCTTCCAAGTTTCTCATCAAAAAAGAAAAAGAAAAAGAAAGATTAATATAGCCAATTAACTCCTAGGTGAAAAGTACCATAAAAAGCTCTTTATTTATTAAGAAAAAGATTGGGAAAATGTTATTGATTTTTATATCAAAGAGGTTACACACCATGAAATCATCTTATGAACCTAACTTAAATTATATATTATTTACACAAACAACAATTTTCCTATTAAAAATGATAATTATATAATAACTGCAAATAATTTTTCTGCAACCCATTTTTAAATTACTTGGACTGACTCAGAAAACATACTGATTAAGTAAAACAGAAACAAAAAAGACAGTGAAAATTGTATGTTTCAAAGAACAAAAGCTACAAAACAAGAGGAGGTTATATAGCTAAAAAAAGTGGGGGGGGGGGGGAACTCAATTTGTATATAGAGATTGGCTCACAGTGTAAGCCACAAAAGCAAAAACGATGCACAAAGTTAATTAAAGGGATTAAAACATACATGCATGCAGCGAAAGAGAAAGCATATGATAGGGAATAAAACTAAATTACTCGGGGAATTGGTGGCACAAGAGGTGGCAGGATTGGTATTGGTTTAGGAATGGGTTGATAAAATAGGGGTTGCACAATGGAGTGTCTCAGAAATCGCCTTTGATGTTGTCTCCTCTTAACAATTGCAAAGGTTGAAACAGAAACACTTACACTTGATACCCATTTTTGGACGAATTGGAGGAGTTGGTGGGTAGTTCACAAAAAACTGGTTATTATTGTTGTTGTATTTAAAAATGTCTCCTATTTGCATTGCATTAGCAGAAGTGTTAGCAGGATTATAATTTACAGGTATATTACTAGCCATTGACACAACCAGATCAAGTAGTCTATGTTAGGATTATTGCCCTTAAATCCTATTGTATGATATTATGTATGACTTAATGTTGTGATTAATAAAGTTGTTTTATTATTATCTAAAATAATGGTATCATGAATATTTGTACATTATCATATAATCCATGAGATGCATAGTATGTGATTTAGTCACAAAAGATATAAATCACAAGTTTTTTGTAAATTCAGAATTTTAGTTCGTAGTCGGTGATGAAATTGGGTATTTCATCTACGAAGACTATAACATATCAACTAAGATGATTTATCTTGATCATGGAAGTGGAGATTTCTAGTTGATATGTTGATATGTTTTAAAAGTTAAAATATATTGAACTGGACCGCTATAAGATTTATTATTCTTCTAACGATTATCAAATAAATAATGAATCTCACAACTTCTATTTACATGAACTCTTAATCTTGAGACAATAATGGACCTGATTATGAAGTGTAGATTGCTTTGATATATTAGGAGTGAGATCTAAAGTCACGATCAAAATCTCAGTATGTTGGGTAGCCACATTTAGTGTTGATCGAATATATATTTTTAAGATGGAATTCATAATCTTTTAACATGGATATAAAATATTCCCTTGAGATAAGTTTAATGGGTTCAATTATTCAGAGTGTTAGGCCTAACCACTTTAGTAAGGAGTTACTAAAATATATATTTAAAAAATTGGATTTCATAAATATATGATGAATAACTTAAAGGATTAAACCGGGTACTCAAGGATTAAGATGTAGCAATTTTCAAAGTGGCAGTCTACATTCATGACTTGGTATTACTACAAATATTTTATGAAAGGGTTGTATGTATAATAAAATCATGGGATATACTTTATTAATAAGGCTTAGAGTGCAATTATATTTATATAGTGGTATTAAATATAATTAATGGTAACTTTGGACTTGTCAAGAGTTGACAGAAAAACCAAAGGCCCATTGGAGCTAATGTCTTATTTGTTCTCTTTTGATCCCACTCTAAGCCACATACTAAAGCCCAATTGGAATGACAAAAAATGTTAGCCTAATTAGATAATCAGTTATAAGAAGAGAAACATACAAAATTTTGTAAGTGAATGAAATGGTTTGTATGTGAGTGTAGGACACTCTCTAATTCTCCCTTGAACACATACATATAAACTGATCGAGAGACCACACTTCTTAGGCACAAATGGAATTGGAGTGAAGATTAAAAGTGTTCCCAAGTACTTCTAATCTTTGATTTTGAATTTCATCGCACCAAGGTAAACTCTCTTGTTCATATATTCTGAAATTTACATAGTACATGTTATCAATTGCGAAAGAAGTAGATCCGTTATTTTTCTGTTGCGTA
The DNA here is from genome assembly GCF_932294415.1 of Quercus robur. Taxonomy (NCBI): domain Eukaryota; kingdom Viridiplantae; phylum Streptophyta; class Magnoliopsida; order Fagales; family Fagaceae; genus Quercus; species Quercus robur. Next base: position 46,136,138 of record NC_065536.1, read on the forward strand.
TGTTTTGTATACAATACAAACATGTATTTTTCTAACAATCTATATCTACCTAAAGACCAAAATCTCTCTCTCTATCACTTAAGTAACACTCGGTCTCAGACTCTCTGACACTCAGGTCCAAATTTAACACACTTTATGTTAAGGATGAAGTTATACATATTTTGGCTTGTAGTGTGAGAGAGTGACTCAGTACTAGTGTGTATGACGCTCGTTACTTACAAAGTTGGGGGAAAAATGGAGAAACAAAATTAGTCTTACAATCTTTGGTGCTTTCCAGTGTTTTGAGAAAAAAGATTTTACATTAATTGTGATATCATTTTTTGCATATGCATTGATAAATTCAGTTGTGATTGTTTGTTGTTTTCTTCTATTGTTTACGTTTTGCATTTACTCCTTCCTAATTGTTTTCTCTCTCTTTTGTGAGAGAGTTCATATTATATGATTGAAAGAAGAGATAAGAAAAAGGAGTGGTTGAAATGAAGCATCTTTGTACAAGTGTTGGAACAACTTTGTTTTCTTCAACATGATATCAATGGTGAAGTATGGTAGAATATAAATGAAATGAAATCAAATATGATAGAGAGTAATCGTTAAAGAGAGAGGAAAAGAGCATAATTGAGAAGCGTTTCAATTTTCAAATGAAGGAAAGAAACCATAATGGGCCAAAGAATCTAATTCCAAGCCCACTTTGAGATCCCTTAGCCTTTGTCTTGTGTCTTCCTTTGGATTTGCCAAGCCCAACTCGATCCATTTGAAAAGGCTTTTGTTAATGTGTGTCTTGTGCACTTGTTGAAACTTGATTCAAAATAGTCCCATCTTCATTGGGAAGTAACAAACACTATGTTTGGTTGGGGTGAAAAGTGGAGGAAGGAAATGAGATAGAAAAAAGTGATTTTTCATTGTTTGGTTGGAGTGAAAGGGGTGAAAAAAGAAAATGGGATGGATAGAGCTTTCCACTCAAGGCCATCATTTTTTCCCCTCTCCAAATTAGGGAGAAAAGGCGAGAAAATGACATTAAGAAGAAAAGTACAAAACTAACCCAGTTTTTTCCATTCTTTAACTTATAATAATAATGGTTGCTCTTTATCCTTCTAGTTTTTCATTCTCTTTACTAGACATACATGATTGAAAAAAATATTTTCCCAACCAAACAAAACAAAAGGCTAATAAACAAATGTTCTTTATGGTCCGTATGATTGAGTGAAAAATGAGAAGAATGGAAAATTGTAGTATTCCATTTGTTTTGGCTTGGTAGAAAAGAGGGAGGATGGAAAAGGGAATTGTTGGAATTTTCCATTCAGCCCACAAACACCATTCCTCCCAATTTGAGAGGAAAAGTGAAGATAAAATGTTCTTTTATTTGAAATTTACTAATTTGCCTAATATTTTCTATCATCTCCTTATGTTTTAAAGGTATATCAATAAATTTATTCAAATAACATTTTCCGTTCTTTCACTTTTCCATTCTCTCCACCAAATACATAAGAGGAAAAACTGAAACATTTTCTAACATTCCACTTTTCTATCATTTTTACCATTTTTATTATTTCACTTTTCTATCCCCCAACTTAAAGTGAAATAAAGTGACTTGACTTTCTATAAAAAGGCAATCGATTACATAATAAAATTCAACTTTAACAAAATGTTTTGTAACTCAACTAACATATTGTGATATTTCAAATGTAAACGTTTAGGATTCAAATCATGATTCTCCTAACTATCGGTTTATAAAAAAAGGTGATAAAAATACAAATCAACGCTTGGTCTCAAACTCTCTAACACCTAGGTCCAAATTAAACATACTTTTATATTGAGGAAGAAGGTATACATATTTGGATGGTAGTGTGAGAGAGTGAGTTAGTACTAGTGTATGATGCTTGATAATCACAAAGTTAAGGGCAACATTTAGGATTCAAATCACTTTGCTCCCAACAATCGGTTTATATATATATATATATATATATATATATATAAAGGCAAAAATACAAATTACACCTTTCAAATTTCAAAATTTGATTTTTAGTTATATAATGTTAAAAAAAAAAAAGAATTATTGAAGTAATTTGTTATGATCATTAGTCCTTCTTAATGACAATTTATTTAATTGAATGTTTAAATGATGAATGGTGACCGCAAATGTAATCATAAAAGACTAAAGTAACAAAAAAATAAAACTTACATTTCTAGAAGAGATTAAATTCTATAAGGACTTGATGTAAATAACACCCTCAAATAAGGACATGTCACATCGTCATATTACTAATAAATAAATATATATGATCACACATGATAATATCTTAATAAATACTATATATCATGTTTTAAGTAAAAAGCTAATATGGTGTTATAATGTGCGGTAAAATGTATTGAGTTTTAGGTTGTGATTGGCAATGTGTAAAATATTTTACGGAAAGGAAGATATTTTCAGTTATTTGTTTGTGTTATGGAAAAATTGCAAGAAAAGTTTTTTCAGTGTTTGGTATTGCATGTAAAAACCTATTTTCAGAAAACCCAGCCACCACAGTCACCACCATAAACCTAGCCACCACTGGCTACTATAAACCCAACCACTACTAGCCACCATCAACCACCACATAACCAATTAACCTGAAAAATTAAAACAAAAATCAAAACACATTAATCTCAAAATCAATATCAAAACCCATTTACCAAACCCACAATCCACCACCATTGAAACCCACAAACCACCCTAGCCACTAATCCACCACCCTTATTGGCCACCATCAACGGTAGAACTCACCTCAATCCACCACCATTAAAATCCACAAATCACCCCAACCATTGTTCCACCAAAACACAAGAACAAAATTATTTACAATCAGCAAAAAAAAAAAAAAAAAAAAAAAAAAAAAAAAAAAAAAAAAAAAAAACCCAAAGTCACCACCATTGATGGAGCTTCGAAATCGGGAAAGGATGGTGTGGGTTTTAATGGTAGACACAAGATTGGATACGTGCAGTGCCTGATTTGGACTTGGTTGGTCGGAGGTGGGTTTGAAAAAGACAGAGGAGATGAGGAGGGACACGGAAGAGAAGAAAAGATAAGGAAGAAGAGAGAAACGTTAGAAAGAAAAGGAGAGGAGTACTCACCGGCAAGTGGAGGGGAATGGGATGGCGTGATTTGATTGGTGAAGGGGTTGGGTGGGTCTTCTTGTCACTTTCCCTTCTAGCTCTCTCTCTCTCTCTCTCTCTCTCTCTCTTTGAGTGTGTGAGTTTGGAAAATGGGTTTGAACGTAAATGAGATGTGTAAAATATTTTACGGATCAAGGGGCTTATTTACGGTTAAATTTTATTATTTTCGATTTGACTTTATTTTACATGTGCACCCAAACATGCATATGGGTGTAAAATATTCTCCCAATTCCATTTACATCTGAAACAAACACAATCTTAAGTAAAACATTGATATGTGACAATCTTTTATTAAATAGTGTAAAATATAAATTTTACATTACATCCTTACCAAATTCGAACTCTTACCGTAATCACAATTGGCCAATTTAAAGGGGGTAATATGCATTTTTCCAAAAAAAAAAAAGAAAAAGAAAAAGAAAAAGAAAAAAACCGGTTCGGGTCTAATTTTTATGACATATCCATCCCAGATTCCCTATCCGTGATCTACCCTTATCCTACGCACACTGACTCGACACACGCTCTCTATAGTCTATACTCTGTGCGCTATATTCTGTTCAGCCACTATAATGGCAACTGAGCTACAACCACCCGAAGCCCCAATCCCAGGCGGCCCAACCGCCACCACAACAACCGCAACCGCCACAGCAATAACAACCACAACTGCCGCAATAACTGTATCAACCGCCCCACCCTCTTCCGAAAACCCGGCCCCAGCTTTAGCCCCAAAACGACAGCGCCGGCCCAGCGTCCGATTAGGCGAGATCGGTGACCAACCCGCCACTCTCTCTTACGAATCGCACGTGCGTCGAAGCAAACACCAACCCTGGCGACTCCCCAAGGACCACTCGCACGTGCCTCAGCCTCATCCTCATCCTCAGACTCAGCCTCTTTCTAGTAAGTCCGTTAAGGCTCGCTCCATTACTAACCTCGTTAACGGCGGAGATTCTAACGACGTCATCATCCAAGAACACGAGGATAGGAACCAAAATAACGGTGACGGAAACCTAGAATTCGTGAACCGGAAGAAAGCGAAGCGGGGCTCCGTAGCGAAACGGGTCCGATCCAATTGGGTATCGAAAATCGACGAATCGGCAGGGCCCGAAGGAGATAGCAGAGAAGACGAAGGGTTTCGAGATTTCTTCGATCCAGACTCAGATAGTCCATTGAAGGAGCATAGTCCAGTCCATTCCGTTGACAACGTGGCACTCGATATATGGCACAATAGAAGGCAATCGAGGCCCAGGGTTTCGGAGGAAAACGACGCCGAATTGGAGAATTATCCGGAGTCGGACTCGAGGGATCGGAGATGCGAGACGAGTGAAGGGGTGAGGTCGTGGCTTATCGACTTAGGGTTGAGCCGGTACGCGCCGGTGTTTGAGATACACGAGGTGGACGACGACGTTTTGCCATTGTTGACGCTCGAGGATCTTAAGGATATGGGAATAAACGCCGTCGGATCGAGGCGCAAAATGTACAATGCAATTCAAAAGCTTCGCAAGGGGTTTTCGTGAGTGTAGTGTAATTTTTGTTGTACTAATATTTTACTGCTGTTGCTCTTTAGTACTGCTAATAATATAAATTTGTAGTAGTGTAACATGTTATAAGAAAACCCTCGGAAATGTTGAATAAAAATGCATGTCTGAGATGGTTTGAGCTTAGATAATAATCACATGATATTGATAATAGTAATGATGTCTTCGTTTCCGTTTTTTCATGTTTTTCTCTAATTGGTACTACTGGTGTTTACTTATGGCATTGGCATGACTTCAATTTGGGAAATTGGGTGACAATGAAATTTCGCATTTTGATTTCATGAGTTATTCTTTCTTCTTATAGTGTGCTAATGAATGCAAGGAACTTTGTCTAATCTTAACATATTTGAAAGTTTTCGACTTCATTCTTATTTGAGTATTGGTTAAGTACTTTCTAGGTGTAATAAGTACCAATTTATTGTTTCATTACGTAATGGGTTCGTTTTAGCGTGATTCATCTACTTATTACTTTTGAGATGCTGACAGTTATGGAGACTTCCTCAATTCCCCTCCCCTTCTTGGTCTTGCCTGTCTGTTCTAAAACAGTGAGTAATAGTTTCTTAGTCACTGTTTTTTCTAGTGCTTGCCTTGATTATCTTACATATAAACTGGATGAAACCTATTATCAGTTGTTTAGATGAGTGGGTTGTCTGTCCTGTAATTAAGATAATTCGTGCTCTGTAACTATCATGGTAGGTTGAAGTTGTGTGGCTATGTTTCTGTTGTCTCTTTAGTATTGACCATGCCCTTAATTAATGGTACTGTTTTGTTTATGATTTAATGCTCAATTTATTAACTAGTAGTTCTTTTTGTTTCGGAATATGTTTGTGAGGACCTAACTGATGTGCTTGTAGGATAAAGTCGTTTGTGGTTCCAAAACAAGTACATATTGCCTGCTCAAGCATTCTTTTGTTTCATATTTTGTGAGATATTTAATTTTTCCTTTGCCTATCTAAAAAAAAAAATTGGTGAGATATAATTGGGTTGTTTCCTGTTTAGCTTCTTCAATTTTCTTTGAGGAGATCTTGTCTTTATTGCCTGCACAAGATTTCTTCATATTGAGTTTTTATAATAAAATTGATACTCCTCCATCTGCATCTATTGCTTGGTATTGGCAGCTAAAGCTAAAACTGAACTCGTTGCATGAGCTTTAATCAAACTTCTGACTTGGCTAGTCTCATATATGGGCCTCTGTTCTTCCTGCTTGGTTGGCTTAGGTTATGTTTGTGATAGCCTTTTATTTTTATTGGTTTATTTTTTTTTTTTATAAAAATAAGTTAGGCAAAGTATAATTATACCTAGAAAAAGTGACGCTTTAAAAGATGTACATAAGTTGGCTTGGTTATGGTTGGATTTTATGCTTATCCAAACACACAAAATTCATATATAGGCCTTCTTTTGTGTAATGATCGGTGAAATTTAATTTGGTCTCTAACATAAGGGACAGTATATGAAGGCAGTAAATTCTTAAACAGGACTAGGGTTTGTCTGTCTGATCTTGAGGAGGAGCAACTGAGCAAACATCTGCCAGTGTTGATCCTAATGCTGTTGAATCTGTATGTATTACTGTATATACATTAGGTTTTAGATGGCATTTGCCTTTTCTTCTTGGGAGAACAACCCCTGTGTTTGGATGGAGGGAGATGGGGAAAGAGGATAGGAGAAGAGAAGGGAAGGTGATTGGAATGTACTAACTTTTATTATGTTCTGGCCACCTTTCCCTCTACTCCCTTTTCCTCTCCTTCCATTCCCCTCCATTCACAATATATGGTTTTGATATTCATAAAATGATACGGCAACCCATGAACTTGCACCCAAAACAATGTCTTATCGAACCTGAGTTCTTCCACTGCCTTGCTTTTATCGTAACGCTGCATGATCACAAGGTGTTTGTCGAAACTTGAAGGTTCAGCCTTTTTTAGCACCTTATCAACATCAGCGGCATTATCAAAGATAAACAGAACTTTATGATCTCCGACATTGCGAACCTGGAACCCATTTCATGACTGCTACAGAGTAAACGTTCTAGCTATTGAATCAATGTTAAGGGTCCTCTTTGTCAGAAACTTTGCTGCAATGATGTGGTCTTGAGAACTAAGATCATTCTTTAAACAACACCCTAGTCCCTCCCTCTCTGACAGCGTAAGTTTAGTCCAATTTTGAGTCAAGTCCTCCATTGCGGATGTATCAGGTTTGTAATCTCAGAACAGGAATAGGAGAAATTCAAAAAAATAAAAACTGTTTCCCAAAACCCTTAAAAGAAAACCCAACTAGTCCACGGATTAACACTGTTAATATGTGGAAAAACAACAAGCCTTCAGAGTGAAGGAACAACAATTCTACTGCCTAAGAGAAGTTAGAGAACTTTCTTAGCGACAGAGAAACTTGCTTGTGGGTGTTAGTTGTATGTGATGCCACCTCACTATTAATTTTGTTTTTTATTTGCTCACACTACAAGTTAGAGAATTTTTTTTTTGGATTAATATATGGCAGGTTGTAATTTCCAAATATATGGTTGTTTAAAAGAATTGATTTAATGTTCTTGCATTTCTCTTTATAATTGTGTATTGTGTTAATATTATCTTTTAGGTGACATTCCCCAACCCCCCCCCCCCCCCCCCCCCCAAAACAAACAAAAAAAGGGGAACTATTTTTTCTGTACAATATATCAGGTAATTTTGTCCTATATAAATTGACCTTTCTTGCATGGCTCTAGTTTGCCTATGTTGCTGGTTGTCCTGGTCTTTCTTGGTGTTTCATTGCATTGGTGGCTCACGGATCCTACTCTCAGATTTACACCGTCCAGCTTTGGCCTAGTTATTTTAAAGCATAGGCAATTCTCATGCCCAAAGCTAGCTGAGGAAACCTGCTTCTTTGGGGATCCTGATAATTATCAGTCTTAACTAGAACTTGCATAATATACCTTAAATTCTTCTACCCTTTAGATCTGATAGTTATGTATAGACTACTTCCTACCCCCTTCTCCCCATTTTACCTATTTTGCATACAGTCGAACATTGATTTACACACTCTTGTCCAGGCTGTCACAAATAGTTGGTGTTGTCTGTTTTGAAGAGTAACAAAATTTGATGGCTATCTGATTGGTTTCAAGCCTCTAGTTTGGCTCTCTCTCTCTCTCTCTCTCGCGTGTGTGCCTGTGTGAAATGGCCAGGTTTTAGCTTAAAATTCAGAGAAGGAATTTACGCTGTTACCTATGCCTAGTTTCAGAATTTGGTTGACAGGTTTAAGGTTGCAGTCAAAGAAGCATACAGATCATAGTTAACTCTTACTAGGCCATCAAGGTTGTTCATGCTGTGTTTCAAGATTGCTTATACTATGGCCTTTATGGCTCTTGTCCAATTTAGTCTTTACCGTATCTTTTAAAATTTAAATTGGGATTTGGGCATCGCGTCGGAGGTAACTTTTGGTAACTCAACTGCCCTAAGATTTTGAATTCTGGTAAAATGAATTCTAGTAGATTACATTCTTCTGATAATTAACATTTGGTATTAAGCTATAACTTGTACCAAAAAGTATCCATGTTGATTGAAATTGCACATAGCTATGACAATTTATTTTTGAATTTTTCTTTCTAATTATTGGATGGTTTGTCATGGTTCATATTTATATTTTCTTTTTCTTGAAATAAATATATTCTTTAACACGCACATAGCACTAATCCAAATATATGTTAAATATAATGTCAAATAAACAGACCAAATTGTTCAACATTAGATTATATCTGCTTAAATACAATTATCAAAAGTACAAGGAAATGAAAAATACATAATGGCAATGAAATTTCTGAGAAGGCTTAGGGTATATTAGGCATCTATTTGGTTGTGAAGATAAAAAAGTAATATGATAGAAAATGTGATGAAGATAAATAAGTGAAATAATAGAAAATATTTTAGTTTTATACCAACAAGTGAAATAATATAATATAAATATAAATTTCCTATATATATTTGGTTGAGAATAATTTATTTATTTATTTTTGAGAATCAGTTGAGAAGAAAAATAAAATAATGGAAAAGTTAGTTTGTATGAATTTATTATTTTTACCCCTAATATATGGTATAAGAATAATATATTTTTTTCATTGTTATATACGAAAAGAATTATTATTAATTAAATTAGCAAAGATGACATCTTATAAAAGTTTCCACATCACACTTACTATATTATTATATTTTTCTTTACTCATCTATTTTATTATTTTTATAACAAAAATAGTTAAAAACTCAACTCAGGATTAATATAAACAAGAAGATAAATTAGAAAGAGAAAGGAAGTACAAGAAAAAAGAAGAAGATAAGAATGGGACTATTCTTTTTGGCTGCCATGTATTTTCACCATGTGTACATTAGCAAGAGGTCCACTTGCACCTTTCTCCTCCTCGTACATAACTTTCCCTTTTGCTAATAGCTTTTTGGAACAAAAAATACATCCCATAAATCTTGAAGGATTTCTGTTCTTGATTGGCCCAAAACTTAATAGCCTTAAGTTAAAACACAATGCTTTTGTTCTTCATTCAATAGCCTTAAGCCTTATTGTTTTCATGTGTTTCATAGCTTTTTATTTATTTATTTATTTATTATTATTGTTATTATTATAACAGAAATGAAAGATTTGAATCTTGGATATCTCCGTTAAAAATAACAAGAAATGTCGGTTAAGTTATGAGGAACTTGACGAAGATTTATCTATTTTGAAAGCCTTATGCATCTGCCAGTTCATCATTGTTAAGATTTGAATCTTGGATATTTTTGTTAAAAATATCAAGAAGTGCCAGTTGAGTTATGAGGAATTTGACAAAGATTTATCTATTTTGAAAGCCTTATGCATCTGCCAGTTCATCATTGTCAACCATTTTTGGCTACCCATATATAAATGTCTATCCGTTTGAGCTTCACAATAGCATTAGACGAATCTTGTATATCTCCATTGAAAACAGCAAGAAGTGCCGGTTGAGTTACGAGGAACTTGACAAAAATTTATCTATTTTAAAAGCCTTATGCATATGCCAGTTCATCACTGTTAACCAGTTTTGGCTACCCATATACAAATGTCTATCCATTCGAGCTTCACAATAGCACTAGATGCTTGTTAAAGCCACACAAATGTATCGAGTCCAAATCTCCTATCTTAGTTTTCTTGCTTTACTCTATGCTCTACCAAAAAAAAAAAAAAAAAAAAAAATGCCATGTGTAACATAATTAATTCAGAGTGGAGTAGGAAAAATGGTACAAAAGATTTGGATTTGGAGTCCAAATCTTCTGTTCCACTCTCTTTACTCCACTCTATACTCCATCAATAAAAATTTGACAATGGCCATCTCTTTTAATTAAATCCTAATTATTAGCCTTTTCATATTTTAGCTTCCTAAATTAAATAAATAACCCAAAATAACCCATCAACCTATACCACCATCACCACTAGTTCACCGCCATCAACCTTCACCGACAGTTCTCACGTTATCATTGGCCATCCACCATTACTGGTTAACTATCCACCACCACCACTGCCGGCAGTGACCAAAAAACAAAAACAAACCCAACATTCTCCCATCACCATTATTGGTCTAGCATCACCACCTATCTTTGGTGCCACTAAGAAGTTATCAACACCGCATCTTTGCCATCGATTTTGAAAAAGATAATCAGCTATCGGTACCTATGTGGTGGTGGCTAGTGGGGGTTGTTGATATCGTATTTTGTCCGCCCTCGATTTGCATGCTAGACCTTGAAAAACCCAAAAATATCATTTCCTCTCCTTGGGGCCAGGAGAACATATATAATGGCGTGGTGTAACCCATTCGGACACTAGAGCACCCAAAGTGCATTTTTTAGCCAAAATGACCAAAATGTCCCTAGTCAACCCTGGGTTGACCGAAGGCCAAGATCCTATCAAAACAACATTTTTCATGATTTTATATCAAACCTGAGCTCCTTAGAGAATTTTAGAAACTTTGACCAAGTTTGACCCGGAGTTGACTTTTGGTGGGCCCCAAAAACCCTAATCTTGATCCAGTTGTCAAAATAGGTTGAGACCAAAGCCATTGTGAAGATAATCAAATTCTCATTCGAATGACTATTCATGGGTTGAAATCGGAGTTAAAACAGTTGAGATATTGAGAAAACTGTGAAAAGCACATTAGAACGCTTCTTGAGGCCATAACTTTTGATCCAACTGTTGGAATTTTAATTTATTTGACTATCTGAAAACTATATATCCAGATCTTTCCAGGGACACCAAGATCGCCTCAATCCGAGCTTGGGAAGACCTCTAAATGCGTGTCCGAAGTCAAAGTTGAAAAAGTGCAACATGACGAATTTGCCGATGTCACGATGACCTCAGCACGACGGCCTTACAAGGTGCGCCGAGCCTCAAAAAGCATGCCAAGGGCTATAAATAGCCCCTGGCACCTCAAATTGGACCAAAACTAAAAAATTGGGTTTTTGGGAGCTATTTTGGGCATTTTTTTTAATCACTTTTCTCATCATATTTCTCTCCCAAAAAACACAAAAACACATCAAAGTTTCTTTATTCTTCTCTCTTCCCCAAGAATATGAGGTAGTGTTCATACCCTCCATCTTCCTCTCCTTGGTTCCATACCTTGGATTTGAGGTTTAAGGGGTATGGATGTAGCTTTTTGGCTATTATCCATACTCCTTTTTCTTTAAAGCTTCATCAAGCTTTTTATCATTTCTTTTTTCTTGAATAACATGATTTATTACTTTCTTTAGCATATTTCTTGCTTTATTTGTGCTTCTAGCTTAAATATCCTTCCTTTCATGCCTTATGCCATGTTTTATCCTTAGATTTACATCCTTACATGCCTATATGTTTAGATCTACATGCTTTATACTTTATGCCATGCTTTCTATGCTTAGATCTATTTTTCCCATGTGTTGTTTGGCTAGATCCACATGTTTCTATGCTTGTTTACATGACAATTTGTCTTTCCTACATGTTTTATGCTTTATGTTGTGTTTTCCTATATTTTGTTCCTCTTTTTGCTCTATGTTGATGTTAGGGTTACATCCTCACATGCTTGTATGATGTTGTTGGCTATGCCTTGCTTGGATCTATGTGTTTTATGTGTTTATTTCCATGCTATATGGTTAGATTTTTGTCTTCACATGCTTATATGCTTAGATTCATGTTCTTCCATGATTATGTGCTAAGTTTCTACATGTTTACATGCATGTTTCTATGCCTAGATGTCTGGATCTATGTATTCGCATGCTTGTGTGCTTGGATCTATGTTCTCTACACACTTTATGCTATCTCCCATGTGTTGGTGCGCTCCATGCCATGTTTGTGTGCCTAGACCTAGGCTATATTTGTCATGTCATGTCATGTGCTATTGTAGCCTTTTTGTTGTTTTGTTTTTCTTTCTTGTGTTTTGACCTATTGGTTCGGACCCGATCTAGACCCTATGGTCTTTGTCACTTTCCGTACACCTTGGCCCACATCAAAGGGTTTGGATCATCCTTATTTACATGTCTATACTTGCTTGCTTCTGTGCTTTATGCTTGTGTTAGCCTTTCTAGCTCTAGGCTTTACCATGTTTGGTGCCCTTTGTAGGCTTGACCTTGTGTGGTTACATCTGACGCTCATGAGGTCTTGTTTGGATGTAATCACTTGGGATGCATCACCATGAGACCGGTTGCTTCATGCATACCTTTCCCCTTTTTTGCTCAGTGGATGATATGCTTACCATGCTTGTTTGTGCCACCCGTTGGCTTTCTATGCATCTGTTCAGGCTTGCTTGCATGTTCATGCATGAGTCTTGGTTGCTAGTGCGTTGTCCCTACTTCAAAACAATGGAGTTGTGGACATTCGATCCAAACCTACATTTTTCCATCGCGGACACCACCTTTTGTTTGCTCTCTTGCTTATTTGCCTTCTCGCTTATTTGCTTGCTTTCTTGTTTCTTTGCTTGCCATGTCTATCGTGCTTATCTGTTTTATGCCTTTTTCATATGCTCTTTGCATCTTTTCCTTCCATTGCTTGTCTACTGGTTTCTTGTCTTTGCCTTTGCATGTACACACATGGAGTGAGGATGCATGGAACTAAGGCACGGTCTCCCAGGTGCAAGCAAAAAGGGCATAGATGCAAGCATGTAGATATGAGCCAAGCGGTTGTGTTCTCTAGAGTATGACGACCCCTGTTTACTTTCCTGCACCTATATTTTGGGCCATGCTTTAGTGATATAGGCATTTATTTTCCTACTTTGTGTGCTTGCATTGTGCATGATGTATGTATATATATACATGCTCGCCCCTTTTGGTGTGATTGTCACAATCCATGTCACCTAAGACAATGCGATGCCTAATTTCCACTGCGAAAGTAAGGTGACATGTCGCTGGATTTTCGTTGTGGAAATCTGTCACTTTGCTTGAAAGCCTTAGGAAAGCATAGATTGGGACCACACCCATTCAAAAGCCAAACCTCAAAGCCCCAATACATTCAAAGCTTCGAAAGCCAATGCCAAAATCATGTTTTTTACTGCCAATCTCTGAAAATTAAGGTTTTATAAAAACAAAGGACTGTCCTTGGATATGCGTTGTGGGGTGCCTAATACATTCCCCACACGTAACCAAACTTCCAAACCTAAGAATCAAGATTTTTTTGCCATCCATATTAGATCAGGAAAATTGTCTTTTTCTTAACCTAGGATTAGTAATAAAATCAACTAGAAATAGGTGACCAATCACACCTTAGAAAAACCCAATGATTGGTGGCAACTCCACTTACCTTTGGTAATCTCTTAAAATTTGGCCCAGAATCTTGCCATAGTGCCAAAGGTAGACCTACCTTCCTCCACCGAGAGAGAGAGAGAGAGCACCCAAAGCCTTGTGCAAACCATGCCACACATTACACATGCACATACACGCAATCACCATTGAGAGGGGCCTCCTACAGGCCTCGTGCGCACGAGAGCCGCCACGGCGGGTGGTTGAATGAAGGCTCGCGATGACGGCGGCAATTTTCCACTGCCCTGTTTTGATCGAGGCCTAGCGTCGACAAACTGGCGACTCCACTAGGGATCAATGAGAGTTTAGCCTTTAGATTTTTTGATAAAACCTTAATCTTTGGACATTGGCTTTCATAAACATAGAAATTGGCATTGGCCTCCGGGTCTTCCTTCTACTATATCCTAGTAGACTATTTTCAAAAGAGCAAAAAATCTTTTTCCAAAAAAAATCATTTTCCAAAAGGGGGTATGAGGTATTTTCATGGGGCTTTACAGCTTTCTTCACATGCTTTACTGATTTCCTCACATGCTTTACAGCTTTCCTTCACATGAAAACATAGTGTAGCAAAATTTAATTTTTGCTACACCTTTATTTGCTTTCATATATATTTCTGTGGTGCTTTGAAAAAGTCTTTCCCCTTCATTAAGGATTGCATGACATATACACCCTTTTTGAGCTGAACTCGGGCTTCGCATTGCTGGCGTAGTCACATCTCTTTGGGGATTTCATCACCCCATTTGTAGATGCCCAGACACAAACATCGGCAGTGTTACCTATAATTAGATTTGGGGCTAACTTTGTAGCATTTTTGGGTCCATGGGTGGATAGGAGTAGCTACAAAGGCCCCCTCGATCCTTCCGGCCCCACAACTTCAATGAAGGGAGAGGTATGGCGATTGAGTCGTCCTAGGATAGGAACAATCCACCGATTAAGCCTTTGCATATAGTTGGCCTAGCTATGTCAAACCCGTGAGGACTAGATCAAGCCTAGAGCCCATGAGGACTAGGTAAAGCCCAAAGAGTGAACATCCAAGCCTAGGAAATGATACCCTTATAGGACTAGGGGTTAGGGGAAAGTGTATTGTAATAGGTGCGCCCTTTTTGCTTGCGCCAAAGAAATTGTGCTCTACTCCAAGTTCTTCTATCCTGCTTGCACAACATCCATGATTAAACCCCTAGGGATAGCAACCTCGTTGCTTATACATGTTAGATCACACCCTATACCTAAGGGTTTACAACCCTACAAGGGCATTTATGCATACACTAAATGGTCTAGTCACCAAATTGTGTAAAGATAAAATTTGTGGCAAGTAGCCGAAACTCCGTTCAGGAGGAGATGCTGCCAAAAAACTGTTAAGAATCCCAAGATATCATGAGTCCAAGAATTCTCCCAAGGAAGATCCAAGAAAGATTTCTAGGAGACCACAATCAACAAAGAGATCGCAAGATGTCAAAGTGGCCAAGAAGGTCCAAGATCCAAATTACCAAGAGATCTGAATTGTCAAGACATCAAAATTGCCAAAGATCCTAGATGTCAAGAATCCAAGGGCTCCCCCAAGAGATCCAAAGGTCCGAGAGATCCATGTTGTTCAAGTCCAAGAGATCCAAGTGTCCAAGAGCTTCCCCAAGAAGTCCACATTGTCAAAAGCCGAGCTTTTCCTCGTGATTGCATTTCCTTATATTGTAAAAGGCCCACCAT
This sequence comes from Quercus robur, assembly GCF_932294415.1. Taxonomy (NCBI): domain Eukaryota; kingdom Viridiplantae; phylum Streptophyta; class Magnoliopsida; order Fagales; family Fagaceae; genus Quercus; species Quercus robur. Next base: position 46,151,289 of record NC_065536.1, read on the forward strand.
TGGAGCCGATAAACCCAAAATTGTAAAATTAAATCTTATACAAGCATGTAATAAAAAAAAGGGTCCTCACATTTCCAAGCTTGTCATGAAAGTTTCGGTTACTTGCTAATCGTGTGCATTAATCTTGCATCATAGTTGAAACTCACCATAATAAATACCTGATCAAGGGTACAAAGCCAAATTTTTCTGAAAATGGTAGGTGCATGTTAAATAGTAAGGGCATAAACTAACTTGATTTTGGTGTTGTGTTTCCACATTGTCAATGCACCCCATTTCTTTCACCTCCCATTCTTTCTCAGGGTCAAAAGAATGCTAAAAAGAAACAGGCTAAGCTACCGCCACGCCGTGATCCCATTGTCACTAGGTCTCGCATAAGCAAGACGTCTACTAGTGATACTTCTCCCCATAAGGAAAATGCTTAGGAAATTGCTCTCCTGAAGGAGAAAATGGTAGAAATGATGTGTATGATGCAATAACTGGTTGTAGGAGGAGGACAAAATTCCTCTGACCATAGTCAGGGAGGTCCTCGGACCAAGAGTGAAAACCAGCCCTCGCCAGTATAGGATCAGGGCCACAATGTACCACCCCAGGGCAATGACCAAGAAATAAATCCTTTTAAGGACAAGAACCTTGAATCTGGGATTGGCCAAGTCAAGTGCCAAGTGGAAACCCTAGCTGAGAAGCTTCGTATAATAGAGGGCTTTAGCGCCCATGGAGGTGTTGATCTCGACAGTTTAACCAACTTCCCTCAGGTCATTATGCCTCCCAAGTTCAAGGCACTAGAGTTCATCAAGTATGATGGCACGGGAGACCCTTGCATGCACTTGCGCATGTTTTGTAGGAAGATGGCTCCTTATGGGGATAATTACCCTCTGCTTTGCCAGATTTTTCCTGATAGTTTGACCGGCCCTACGGCCATATGGTATGTGAGATTGGAAAAGACCTCTAGTTGGAGGGAAATGGCCAATTCCTTTCTGGAATATTACCGGTTCAACATCGAGATAGCTTCTGACCGCATAGTTCTTATGAGGACAGAAAAGAAGAATGGGGGAATCTTTCTGAGAGTATGCCCAGAGGTGGCGTGAGCTAGCTACACAAGTGCAACTCCCTATGATGGAAGATGAGATGATTAAGTGGTTCATTGATAACCTTAAGCCTCCTTACTATGAGAAGATGATCAGTGCCTAAGTCACTCGTTTTGCTAGCCTAATTCCTATTGGGGAGCGTATCGATCAGGGTATTAAGACCAAGAAGATCATTGACCCAACTATCCTCTATTCTCTGATGGAACAACTCTAGCGAAGTAATGCCAAGGTCGAAGAAGGAGATGTCCATATGGTGGTTGAAGATAGGGAGTACAATTGGCTAAGTCGTTACTCGTCTGAAAGGCCAAAGGAAATTCACATCTCATGGGGAATCTAAGGAAGAAGTCGAAGAAGTCCCACCACTTTCCCATGTCGGTTACCAAGTTATACTCCTCTCTGTTAAATGGGGGCTTAATCACTCCAGTCACCAATCTTCCAGAAGGTTATGACCCCTCAAAGACTTGTAAGTTTCATTATGATGCTCCAGGGCATTTGATAGAAGAATGTCACCTATTAAGGCATAAGATCCAAAGCCTGATTGATAGCAGTGTCGTAATATTTGAGGGTGCTATGTAGCCAAAGTTTCCATTAACACGACCTTTGATGCTCAGGGTGAGGACGTGAATGCAATAATGAGAGAGAAGGATGACTGTCCTGATCCAGAAGATCTGCATGGGTACTTGGATAGCCTTTTTATGGCTCTAGTGGATTTAGGATACATATGCCCAAAGGAATTGAAATAGCAAGGAAGTACTGGTGAGACTTGTAAATACCATTCAAGAGCACGGGGACATTCATTAGGAGATTGTGACGAGTTTAACAAGGAGGTCTAGAGCCTAATTGACCAAGGAATTATTCAGTGGGGAAAATCAGAAGAAGTTGAGTGTTGTATGGCCTCTAAAGAGCAGCTTACACTTACAGGGATGAATGCAAGGATTGAGCATTTGGAAAATTAGCTGGATAGACTTCTTCACCTTGTGCATCGGCTGATTGACCTTTGCATTGAAACCTTAATGAGTGACCTGACCTGTGGAGTTGATGTTATGGATGTCGTAGGACCTATAGGATAGGCCAATGAAAGATCATATACTGAAAGGAGATCTAAGGGATCTCAAGGGCAAAAGAGTCACATGGCTCCCACAATCCGAACTCCTTAAGGAATAAGCCAACCAAGGCAAAGCCAATCCAAGCAAAATGATGATGCTCTTGCGAGGCAAATGGTACCAGCTCGACAAGTCCAAGAGGCACTGGAAAAGTTTCCTCCTCTTCCTATGCCTATTTAGCAATTATATCATATATTGTTGAAAGAATGCCTAGTGGCCCCAATTTTACTGAGACATATAATCGATTCCCCTTTGGGTGAGTCTGGCCCGTTCAAGACATGTGAGCACCACTTTGGTAGCTAGGGACATAGCCTAGAAAAGTGCAAGTCCCTTAGGGGGATGATCTAAAGGCCTTATCGACAATAAAATTATTCAATTTGAAAATGCCATAATCACTGATTCATCTCCAACGAGCTATGAGGGTCAGGTTAATGTGTTGATCAAGAATGGAGGTCAAGGGGGCTCATTCATTACAGGCCTCCCTACGGCCCCATATCCTTATGGAGTACTGTATCCTTCTCTATTACTGAACAAAAGCAATCCAGAGAGTGACATTTCCCAATCAAGTGGCACAACTGCCTTGGACCTTTTGTCAGTCTCGTTATCCATGCTATTGCCAATACTATTAAAGGCAAAGTTGGTAGAATTGATGGCATCTGAGATCGAACCAAAACTTTCATCAGAGACTTACAATTTTGAAAGTCATTGCGACTATCATGGGGCGATGGTTGGCCACTCCACTAACATGTGCAAGCTACTTAAGTAGAAGGTTCAAGGTCTTATCAAAGGCAGTTGGTTAGAGCTTGAAGTGCATATGTCCACATCAACCGGAGAACTAGATATTCACATGGTCCTTATAAGGAAATCAAGATCCAAAACTGCTCCTCGAAAGCTCGAGCTTATGCGCCCGAGCAGTTGGACAGTTAAGCCATGTTTCTCAAAAGGACACCCAACTTGAGGTAGCGCCAAGTTGGCCATATGCTGTGGAAAAAGTCCCCAAAACCAAACATTATCTCACTATCTTTATGCTTTTGTTATTCTCGCATTTCCTATTTCCTTTATGTCATTATGTTTGAGCATGAGACAAGCACGATGATGATCCTTTTTATTAGTATAAAATTTTGTCCTGTTGGGGTTTGTTTTTCTTGGACGGTTTCTAACCTCCCCTCTTTTGTTTCCATGGTTGACTCAACAGGGTAAAATATGGGAAGTCCTAACATCTCTACATGAGCGTTACCATAATCTTGAGGACGTGCTCCAAATTTAATCCCAAGCACAAAATAATGAACAGACGACAGCTTCAAGATTCCAATCTTGGTAGGAGACACATGGATTTAGCTGTTCTCATTATGATACTAGGGCAGATTTTTAGTACTCTCATTCCCAAAAGACCACTAAAAATCCATCTTGTGCACCCCCACATTATCCATGAAGACTAGTTATTGCAAGTCTAGGAGCGGAATTTAGTGAAAAGTTGGATTCGATTTGGACAACTTGCAAGCTCTTCTGTTAAAGCATCTCAAATGGGCAAATGGAACCCAACATCTCTTAAGCAAGATCAGCCAGCTCAAACTTAGTTTTCTTCAGCTTGCTTAGTAGGCTTTTCCTTCGAGTCTTCAAAAAATCTTCTTTTGCCTTTAGATAGTGTAGGTGTTTCCTTTGTGTATTTCCCAGATAAAATCTTCACTCACCTTCAGGTAGATTAAGCGGTTCCTTTGGGTTTCCTTTAAACAAATATTCCTTTGGGTCTTCTTCAGAAAAAAAAACATTCTTTCACTTTTGGGTCTTTTCGAACAAAGTCCTCCCTTTCTCTAGGTATCCTAATATGTCTTTGGGTTTCTTGATATGTGAATCCTCACACCCTTCAGTTGAAAATCTCACCAGGTTGTGAAAGTGATCGAGAGACCATGGAAAACGCCATACTGGGGTAAATTCTTTGCAAAGGCCATTAGAAGGTCTTGTAACTTTCCTGAAGCATTCATTGGAAGCTCGACTTTTGCATTAACAATAGAAGAAGGCAAACCAAGCCTATATTCAGGGAGAATTGTGAACTATCTCCAGTTTTATCAGATCTTGCCATAAGTAAAGCCTTCATCTAACCTGGACCATTTCCTTCACAAGAACATTCATACAGTATTGGGACCATCTCGGTCGTGGTGATTCAGTTGACAAATCTCAGATCCAGGAGAAATTAGCTTCGGCTACTTCAGCAATACAATGTCAAAACTTGCTTGTAATGGGTGCCCACATGAGAACCATGGAGGAAGAGTAAAAGGATTAAATTTGGTCAAATAAGAGGCAAAATACTTCCAATTTTATCGGGTTTGGCATAATCTTGATATGTCACTAGCTCCATTCAATCAATTTCCTTTCCAGGGACATGCTTTAATCAAGCCAACGAGACGTCATTCACATCGCATTCTTCAATGAATAGTGACGACTAAACATCTGAGCATTTGTGATAGAGCCATTCACCTGCTTAACATATGGGCGACAACGCCACATCAAAATTTTAGGGAACTGCATTAACATCCCTTCTTGTTGATCTCATATTGCCTTTCTTAGGTCCCTAATGTGGCGTGTTTGCATTGACAGGTCATTTCAACGATTGACATGAAAATGAAGTCGCTACTTGTGCTTCACAAGAACCTTCACCACAGATCAGAAAATCTTCATCCAAAGATGCATGCCAAGCATGGAATCAACTATCTAATGACTCCATGCAAGGTAGAGATCTCCAACCCCTGGGTGGATCTTTGCGAAAGCTTTTGGATAGTGGGAATGCCATCTGTTCGAAACATTGGAACCCAAAATTGGCCTTTTCACTACATCCCATACACTATCTCAACAAAACCTTCACTCATCTTGGTTGGCTTAGGTTTGTTGCTAACTTGTACACATTTTTCAAAAAAAAAAAAAGATTTTTCAAAATAAGACCAAAGCATAAAGGTTCAAATCAAAACATCAAATAATGAAAATCTGTGTTTTGAAACATGTGCATCTTTCAAGAGTGGCAAGTCAATGCCAAACCCCATTTTGTGGGAAAAGAGTTGTTTGAGTGAAGTGGTTGTCCTTTACCAGGGATAAGGGGCATGTGATCCCCAAACACTCACCTCATGATATCCCATCTCAAAAACTCCACATTCTTAAGGCATTCACCACTTTTGCAAAGTGCACATTTAATTCTTGACAATCAACCCCCCCCCCCCCTCCCGGGGAGGTCCTACTTAAGATGGGGGTGGACCCTGAATTAGTGAATGACCATATGTTCTAGTTTCATTGACCAACTGATTGGATTTGAAATGATGGAGACATTTGTTTCAACTATCCAAACAGTTATAGCACTTGACAGCCCTTTTGAACCATAAAGAAAATGCTTTTCAAAAATCACCCGAATTTATAATTTGGCACATAAGCTCCTAGGGCTAAGAATTAAGCGCTCAGGATGATGGAAAAAAGGCATTCATTTCACTACCATCCCGCTTACAGAGAAATATCCTTTGCTAGCCCAATTGAGCCTATTGAATTCTTTTCTTGTTTAACCTAGTCAAGGATTACCCCCCACACTAGGGTGGGTTAGATGGTTACAAGGACCTCATGCTAGGTGACTTCCAATATTTGAGTCCATCAAATGAGTCCCTAATTGAAAAAAATGAATGAGAAAAAAGCCCAAATCGAATGACAAAAGTCATGGGCAATCAAGCCAAATAAAGCCCCAAGTGAAGATAGGGTAAAAGAAAAAATTCAACCTGAAACAATCAAGAAACACGGGCCAAAGAAAATCAAAATGAAATCCCCAAAAATGAAATGGGCAAAATTCAAGAAATGGACTCAAATTGAGGATATAGCTGAGCATGAGAGGCAACCAAAATGCTTTTGATGAAGTGTAATCCTTGACTTTAGGAAACCTTTCAAAGAATTTCACAGCCAAAATATCCTCCCATAAGCCTACGAAACCCATATCTTTACATTACGGTCCTGAGAAAGTCCTTCCTGATTGAGAGCGACTACTTAGTCTAAGGAGCTTATGCCAAATAATCACCCACATGTGAAAGTTTTGAGCCTAATATCCATCATTTCAAGCACCTAATTAACCCCAAGGCCATGTTACAACCTAATGAAAGACCTCACTGATCACTAAGGATCGATTGGTCATGGCACATTAAACATTTGGTCAATCATTGATGACGAAATCATCCACTTAAAAAGGGACACCCATGCATTTGGTAAACACAAGCACTTTTCTCAAGAAATCCTTGCTTGCGAGCATGTTCCCTGTTTAGGGTAAATGATAGCCGTCGAGCACATACACTCTTAAACCACATAGGAAACATGGCCTTAGCGAGCCCCTCTTGTGGTACATGCATTTAAATAGATTTTCATGATCATGAATGAATTTCCAAAATTTCTGAACCTGGTTTTCAAAACCAGTTGAAATAGAAGGGAAAAATAATGACCCATAAAGATTTTAAATCCTCCAAACTTTTCAAGTCTAAAAACAAATCTTGAGGGGTATTCATTTCTTCCTAAGGAATTTCTAGAAAAATGAGGTTTTAAGATTGCAATAGCTTATGCAAGCCACCCTTCATCATTACTAGGCACCTTCAAAAAGACCTGAACCCAAAGGATTCAAATGCTCAACCCCAGGTTTTAAATACCATTTGGGCATCATTACCCTAAACACTTTTCGAGCGTCTCGAACTCATCCCAATAGAGGATGCCTGAGTCATTGCTTCAGACATGACCCCCAATGCCCAAGGGTTGGCACTAGTCTCAATCTTGATACTAGGGCAGTTTTATTTCTGACATTTTCAAACCATGTACGGTATTCCCTTTATCCAGTGCGATTAAAGATATCCACTAAGAGAAGGAGAGATCTCTCTCCGTGAGAGCCTGAATAGGTGCCTAACATGCACAATTCATCAAAACCACACAAAACTCAGCATCAAGGCAATTCTTGTCTAGCTATGACCAAGAGTGTTAGCATTTCCAAGGAGGGACCTTTCCCAAAATTCGAATCCAAAATTCAGCAAATCAAGGAACTTGTTGTAGTATAATCGTCCAGTACGAGCTCAAACTTATGTCAAGTCGGTTTGTCGATCCAAAACCATGCAAAATCCTATACTGGGGCAATTTATTTTGCATGGTTCAGCCCATTTTTTGCTTGTCAATCTCAAGAGTTGGTCTACCCTGCCAGGAACGTTTCCTCTCATGTCAAGAACCTACACTGGGGCAGCACAAAACCTACACTGGGGCAGCTTTATTTTGTGCTATCTCTCCCTTTTCTGTCTCCTTCAGTGGATTGATCACTATCAAATTGAATCGGTAAACCCATGAAGATACGGTGTGATGCAAATGCTACCAATATCACACATACAACAGTAGCCAGTTGAAAGGTGATTTCCAGAATTATACATGTAAGTCCTACTTAGAGGCATTGTTTCTTGCATACAGTAGCAGCCATTTGAAAGGCGATATCCAAAATCATACATGTAAGTCCTACCTCAAGGCATTGTTTTGTACACACATCTGTAGCCTACTTAGAGGCATTCTTTCATACATACAGCAACAGCCTTTTGAAAGGCGATTTCTAGAATTATACATGTAAGTCCTACCCAGAGGCATTGTTTTGTGCAAACAGCAGCAGCCCTTTGAAAGGCGATTTATAGAATCATACATATATGTCCTAACTAGAGGCGTTGTCTTTCATATACATCAACAGCCCTCTTAAAAGTGATTTTTTGGAACTATGCATGCAAGTCCTAATCAGAGGCATTTTTTGTCACATATATCAGCAGCCCTCTTAAAGACACTTTTCCTAAAGTCATACATCAGCCCTCTCAAAGGCAGTTTCCAGAATCATACATGTAAGTCCTAACTAGAGACATTGTCTTTCATATACATTAGCAGCCCTCTCAAAGGCGATTTCCTAGAACTATGCATGTAAGTCCTAATTAGAGGCATTGTTTTTCAAATATATCAGTAGCCTTCTCATAGGTACTTTTCCTAAAGTTATTCATCAGCCCTCTCAAAGGCAGTTTCCAAAATCATACATCAGCCCTCTCAAAGGCATTCTTCCTAAAGTCATACAACAGCCCTTTCAAAGGCACCTTTCCAGAATCATACACTAGCCCTCTTAAAGGCACTTTTATTAAAGTCATACATCAGCCTTCTCAAAGGTAGTTTCCAGAATTATACAGGACCTTTTCCACACTTCCACGATGTAGGAACTTCTCCTTGCTACCATGGTGTAGGAATCTAATCAGCCCTCTTAAAGGCAGTTTCTAGAATTATACAGGACCCTTTCCACACTTCCACGGTGTAGGAATTTCTCCACGCTTCCATGGCGTAGGAATCATTATGGTGCTTGATACCCAACAATGAATCATCACAATCTTCTATGCTTCCACAGTGTAGGACCCTTTCCACACTTCCATAGTGTAGGAACTTCTCCACGCTTCCACGGTGTAGGAATCATTATGGTGCTTGATACCCAACAACGAATCAGGATGATTGTCCATGCATCCATGGTATAAGACCCTTTCCACACTTCCACAGTGTAGGAACTCCTCCTCTCTTGTTCTAGGATTCATTATGGTGCTTGATACCCAACAACGGATCAGCATAATCTTCTACTTTTCCATGGTGTAGGACCTTTTCCACACTTCCATGGTGTAGGAACTTCTCCTTTCTTGTTCAAGGAGTCATTATGGTGCTTGATACCTAACAACGGATTAGCACAATCGTCCATGCTTCCATGGTATAGGACCCTTTCGACACTTCCACGGTGTAGGAACTCCTCCTCTCTTGTTTTAGGAGTCATTATGGTGCTTGATACCCAACAATGGATCAGTACAATCTTCCATGCTTCCACGGTATAGGACTCTTCCCACACTTCCACGGTGTAGGAACTTCTCCACACTTCCATGGCGTAGGAATCATTTATCAGGCGTGCTATTCAAATATCCTTTATCTTTGCCTAATCCTATTTTGTGGCTAACTAGCGGCGGTGCCGTATATCTCACCATCCCACAATCACCAAGTTCTTAAAGAATTCTAAGTTCCCAATCACCAGGTAAGTCTCATTACTTTTGCCTAGCATTTTATTTTCTACATCCATAGTATCCAGCATTTGCATGTTTTTCTACCTAGCCCCCCCCCAACAAAAAAAATCTAGCATGCTTACCTAGTTGCATTGCTACTAACATATTTGCAGAAAAAGAATGAAGTTCTTGCCCAATATCAAGAAACAGATGCAAAAGAAAATTTCCGAAGCAGCAGCTCGATCACATCGGGTAAAAAACTGGTCTTGATCCATGAATAGCCTTTGCATGCAATTTAGGGGTGACCAAATGCAAAATCATGTTCTTTACTCGACACCTTTCATTGCACTTGAGATATCAGATAAGGAAGGGGCAACTATTGATACCGTATTTTGTCTTCCCTCGATTTGCATGCCGGACCCTGAAAAACCCAAAAATATCATTTTCTCTCCATAGGGTCACGAGAACATATATAGTGGCATGGCGCAACTCGTTCGGACACCAGAGCACCCAAAGTGCCTTTTTTTAGCCAAAATGACCAAAATGCCACCTGTCAACCCTGGGTTGACCGAAGGTCAAACAAGGTCAAGATCCTCACAAAACAAAAATTTTCATGGTTTTATATCAAACCCGAGCTCCTCGGAGAATTTTATCAACTTTGACCAAGTTTTACTCGGAGTTGACTCCCGGTAGGCCTTAGAAACCCTAATCTTGATCTGGTAGTTAAAAAAGGTTGAGACTAATGCCATTGCAAAGATAATCAAATTCTCATTCCAATGAATATTTATGGATTGAAATTGGAGTTAAAACGGTTGAGATAATGAGAAAACTGTAAAAAGCGCATTACCACGCTTCCTGAGGTCAAAACTTTTGATCCAATCGTTGTAATTTTAATTTCTTTAGCTTTCTGAAAACTATACATCTAGAGCTTTCTAGGGACACCAAGGTCGCCTCAATTTGAGCCCGGGAAGACCTCCAAATGTGCGTTCGAAGTCAAAATTGAAAAAGTGCAACAAGATGAATTTGCCGATGTCACGATGATATCAGCATGGCAGCCTTTGTAGGGCCGCCGACCCTACAAGGTGTGCTTAGCCTCGAAAAGTGTGCCAAGGGCTATAAATCGCCCCTGGCACCTCAAATTGGACTAGAACCAAAAAATTGGGTTTTTGGGAGCTGTTTTGGGCATTATTTTTTTTTTTCTCTCTTTTCTCACCATATTTCTCTCCCAAAAAACACAAAAACACATCATATCTTTTTTTATTCTTCTCTCTTCCCCAAGAATACAAGGTAGTGTTCATACCCTCCATCTTCCTCTCCTTGGTTCCATACCTTGGATTTGAGGTTTAAGGGGTATGGATGTTGCTTTTTAGCTACTATCCATACTCCTTTTTTCTTTGAAGCTTCATCAAGCTTTTTATCCTTTCTTTTTGCTTGAATAACATGATTTATTGCTTTTTTTAGCATGTTTCTTGCTTTATTTGTGCTTCTAGCTTAAATCTCCTTGCTTTTCATGCCTTGTGCCATGTTTTATGCTTAGATCTACATCCTTACATGCCTATATGTTTAGATCTACATGCTTTATTCTTTATGCCATGCTTTCTATGCTTAGATCTATTTTTCCCATGTGTTGTTTGGCTAGATCCACATGTTTCTATGCTTGTTTACGTGTCTATTTGTCTTTCCTACATGTTTTATGCTTTATTCCGTGTTTTCCTATGTTTTGTTCCTCCTTTTGCTCTATATTGATGTTAGGGTTACATGCTCACATGCTTGTATGATGTCGTTGGCTATGCCTTACTTGGATCTATGTGTTTTATGTGTTTATTTCAATACTATATGGTTATGTTTTTGTCTTCACATGCTTATATGCTTGGATTCATGTTCTTCCATGATTATGTGCTAAGTTTCTACATGTTTACATGCATGTTTCTATGCCTAGATGTCTGGATCTATGTATTCGCATGCTTGTGTGCTTGGATCTATGTTCTCTACACGCTTTATGCTATCTCCCATGTGTTCATGCACTCCATGCCATGTTCGTGTGCCTAGAACTAGGCCATGTTTGTCATGCCATGTGCTATTGTAGCCCTTTTGTTGCTTTGTTTTTCTTTCTTGTGTTTTGTCCTATTGGTTTGGATCCGATCTAGACCCTATGGTCTTTGTCACTTTCTGTACACCTTGGCCCACATCAAAGGGTTTGGATCATCCTTATTTACATGTCTATGCTTGCTTGCTTCTACGCTTTATGCTTGTGTTAGCCTTTCTAGCTCTAAGCCTTGCCATGTTTGGCGCTGACCGCGGGCTTGACCCTGTGTGGTTACATCCGACGCCCATGAGGCCTTGTTTGGATGTAACCACTTGGGATGCATCGCCATGAGGCCAGTTGCTTTGTGCATACCTTTCCCCTTTTCCGCTTTGTGCGATGAAATGCTTACAATGCTTGTTTGTGCCACCTGTTGGCTTTCTACGCATCTATACATGTTTGCTTACATGTTCATAGATGAGTCTTGTTTGCTAGTGTGTCATCCCAACTTCAAAACAATGGAGTTGTGGACATTTGATCCAAACCTACATTTGTCCATCGCAGAAACCACCTTTTGTTTGATCTCTTGCTTATTTGCCTTCTCGTTTGTTTGCTTGCTTTCCTATTTCTTTGCTTGCCATGTCTATCATGTTTCTTTGCCACTGATGATGTCAACGAGATCTTTCTACTGGAGCCAGTGATGGTCATTGGTAGTGACTGGCGGTGGTGGGTTGGTGGGGATGGTTTGAATTTTTATTATTATTTATTCTAGGAAATTTATATAAGAAAAAGGCTAAAAATGGGGATTTAATTAAAGAGGTGGTCATGTGTCCAAATTTTATTGGTGGAGAATAAAATAGAGTAGAAATTATGTGACAAAAGATTTGGACTTAAGGTGATTATTTAGCTTCTATGACTGCTTTTTAGTTAATTGGTAAGCATAGTCATTAATTTTTATTTTTTATTTATTTATTTATTTTTTTGATACCAAATAAACATGCATATATATAAATATGAGAAGACAAAGTATAGCCAAATGACTTACATAGTTGTTGGATATAGCCTACAGTGGTGTACAGGAAAATGAAGCTAATTCAATTACATGTAGGACAACTGGGTTAGGGACAAAAATAGAATACATGACCATTCCGTGTTGTTGCTAATGATTAAGATCAGATATCATGGTTTATTCCTGCCACGAAGGTGTTCTCAGCTTGTTGCAAACCTGATCTAGTCTTTTGCTGTTGCTAAGAATTAAAACATGTCTGAATCCTAAATCTTTAGCTTTAATCATGGCTTCTACCAGAGCATCCTGGATTGCAAGAGAGTAAGGCTTCCTTCCACTGCTAGCACCACCTGTGAAAATTGTGATCCCTTCCAAGTTTTTGGCTACATAGGCATAACCACTTCTCTTGAAATTTCTTTTCCTATAGCCTGCACTTTGATGAGTAACTGCCATTCATTATGCCGATTTTGCTGTGGGGAATGATTTCTAGAAACCTGCCTCTGATCTTGATCTTCATAAAAGGCTATTTGCAGCTGATACCTGCAAATAAGAGTTTGAGAGGTGAGAATAACTTCCATGGGATTAGGCATTTTCCCTTGGTGTATAACCTGATTCCTATGGTTCCATAATGACCAAAGGACGGTAAATAAGGATAGTAGAAAACCCATCCCAATCTGCTCCATAGAATTATTTGCAATGATGCAGTCTACTATCCATTTCTTGGCAGGTACTTGGCCCATCTCAGAGGTTCTGATTTCAAGACAAGAACTATGCCAAACTGCCCTTACAAATGGACATTGCAGGCAGGGCCGGCCCAACAAAATTTGGGGCCTAAGGCAAAATTTTTATATGGGAACTTTTTATATGTAAACATTTATTAAATAAAATTATATAATACTAATTAAATTAAGACTAATTTGATGTAAATATAAAAATTGATGAATAATACTAGCTAAATTAAGGTTAATTTCATATAGAAGATTGAATATTATAGTTGAATCAAAAGGAACTTATTTTAACTTGGATATATGATTATGCATAGTTAAGTACAGTTGTAATCTAAATTTTAATTTTATCTATTCTTTTTAAGAGAAAGAGATAGATAGATATTATTTAATGTGTGGCTTAGTAAGAAATTAGTCATCATTGATGATTTATCGCATTTGCAGCATTTTATTTGAAACATCTTAAGGTTTCAATTGAGTTAAATTTTTATTAGTCTCCTATTATAAAAGCCTTGTTAGAAATGAAAAAGAAAAATACTAAAAATATTACAAAATGTTGACAATAAATGTGATTATAATTGTAATTGATGAATTTCAACAACTTAATTTATTTGTGTTTGAATTGCTTTTTTATGTGATTGGTGATATGTCAGTTAAATCTATAATAAAATTTGTGATATCTTTAACATCACTCTTAAAAAAAGTACCAATTATTTAAAAAATGTAATATTTTTATAAAATTTTGGGTCTTTTACTAAAAAAGATGGGACCTTTTTTTAGTAGGGAAATTTTTTATTTATTGTGGGGCCTTAGGCCTAGGCCTAAGTTGCCTAGGCCTTGAGCCGGCACTGATTGCAGGAAAAGGTGATGGATTGTTTTCTCCTCATCATTACACATAGGGCATTCATTGATGGCTCAAAACCCTCTGCTATTCAAAATAGAGAAAACTGGGAGGCTATCTTGAAGTAGTTTCCAAATGAAGGTTAAGATTTTCAGGGGTAATTTGACTTTCCAAATCAGAAAGCAGAGTCATTAATAATTAGACCATGCAGATAATCTTTTGTCTCTTGCAAACCTTGCATTTGAGGAAACACAAATAATCATTAACGTAAGCATTGGTGCATCTCAAGTCATCTATAGATTCTATACAATATTTAGTACGATGAGTTAGATTTCCTTCTCTGTATAACTAGCTCGAGTTCATACTGGAAAAGAAAAAGGAAAAGAAAAGAAAAGAAAATTAAGAACTCGAATTGTATAACTAGCTTGAGTCGTGTTCATACTGGAAAAGAAAAAAATTTAGAACTTGAATTTTTATGAAGTTTAGTTTCTTAAAAAGTTTTTATTTATTTTATTTATATATTTGAGTATGAACTCGACTTTTTGAAGATTGAGTTTTGTTTAAAATATTCCAAGTTTTATTTTTTTAAGAAAAATGATATTATTTTTGTTTATAATTATTAAAAATAATGTTGTAGGGAAATTATTTTGAAGAATAACCTAACTTCGAAAATCAAGTTTAAAGAACACAATTTTAATAATTGACATTTCAAAATTTGCACTAAAATGATTCCAAAACACAATTTCAGTGTAAACAAACCTATTATTGGAGAAGTGCAATGATCGTCAGTGAGATGTGGCTTTTGGGTTGACATGAGATGCGGCTTTTGAGGTTGTCACTGCTAGTTACATAAGGAGAGAGAGAGAGAGAGAGAGAGAGAGAGAGAGACTTTATTTGATTTGTATACCATAGTTGGAGTTGATTTGGTTCCTTTGCAACATATCATATAAAGACTTTTGGATTCCTAACCTAGCTAGGTTTGAATGGGAATTCAACTCATTACTCACTGTGATAAACGCTAGTAGTGCATTTTAAGTGTTCACTCGAAGACGATCACTCACAAAACATCATCAATACATAATAACCTTTACACAATAGTGAATTACATTCATATTGCAAAAAATTAGGACGAATTAGAAAGAGGTGGTGAAGGAGAGAGAGATGATTCCACTTTTGTTGCCACACACAAAAACACCCTCATAAATCTTATGTTACATAAGATTTGTGAGGGTGTTATGTTCTTCTAAGAATGAGTCGAGCTCAAGTAACTGACGGAAAAACATAGTTTGTATTGCATACAAAACATATGCAGCGGAAAATTAACGGATTTACTTCATTCGCAATTGATAACATGTATTATGTAAATTTCAGAATTTAAGAACAGAAGAGCATACCTTGGTGTGGTGAAATTCAAAACCAAAGATTAGAAGTACTTGGGAACACTTTTAATCTTTACTCCAATTTCACTTATGCCTAAGAAGTGTGGTCTCTCAATCAGTTTATACGTATGTGTTCAAGGGAGAATAAGAGAGTGACTTACACTCACATACACATCATTTCATACATTACAAAATTCTGTATGTTTCTCTCCTTATATATAATTGATTATCTAATTGGGCTAGCCTTTTTGACTATTCTAATTGGGCTTTAGTATGCTGCTTGGAGTGTGACCAAAATGGATAAATAAGACACTAGCTCCAATGGATTTTGGGCCTTTCTATCAACTCTTGATAAGCCCAAAATTACTATTAATTATATTTAATACTACCATATAAATATAATTGCACTCTAGACCTTATTAATAAATTATATTCCAAGATTTTATTATACATTCAACCATTTCATTAAAATATTCGTAGTAATACAAAGTCATGAATGTTGACTGCCACTTTGAAGATTACTACATCTTAATCCTTGAGTACCCAGTTTAATCCGTTAAATTATTCATCATATATTTATGAAATCAAATTTCATAATATATACTTTAGTAACTTCTTACTAAAGTGGTTAGACCTAACACTTTGAATAATCAAACCCATTAAACTTTTCTTAAGAGAATATTTTATATCCTCGTTAAGAGATTATGAATTCTATCTTGAGAATATATATTCCTTCAACATTAAATGTGACTGCCCAACATATTGAGGTTTTGATCGTGACTTTATATCTCACACTTGATATATCAAAGCAATCTACACTTTATGATCAGGTTCATTATTCTCTTAGGATTGAGAATTCATGTAAATAGAAGTCATAAGATTTATTATTCATTTGACAATCATTAGTAGAATAAAAAATCTCACAGCGGTCCAGTTAAATATGTCTTAATACTTAAAACATATCAACATATCAACTAGAAGTCTCCACTTCCATAATCAAGACAAATCATCTTAGTTGATATGTTATAGTCTTCACAGATGAAATGCCCAATTTCATCACCGACTACGAACTGAAATTCTGAGTTTACAAAGAACTTGTGATTTATATCTTCTGTGATTAAATCACATAAATCACATACTATGCATCTCATTGACTATATGATAATGTCCAAATATTCGTGTTACCGTTATTTTAATAATAATAAAACAATTTTATTACATAGAACATAATGTCATACATGGCATACAATAGGATTTTAGGGCACTTATCCTAACAGTAACATGATGTAAATAAGATTAGTTAAAGGATAGATGAGTGGTGACTACTGAATAATGCTTTGTTTTGGTCAAAGGAATGTCTAAGATCCATCTTTAGATAGAGGACAAGGCTTCTAATTGCTGAACTTTTGAGAGAATGGCAACCTTGATTAGTGGATTTCATAGGACATAACAATAATATATATATATATATATATATATATATATATTTTATGCCAATTTGGGGTAATCTAGTTAGCTTAACCAATCAGTTTTGTTTGTTTGTTTGTTTTGTTTTGTTTTGTTTGTTTGTTTGTTTTGTTTGTTTGTTTGTTTTTTTTTTTTTTTGTTTTTGTTTTTTGTTTTTGTTTTTTTTTTTTTTGGTTTTTGGGTGTGTAAGAATTGATCCTTAATATGCTAATTAATATGAGGAATCTTGTTAGTTAGAATTAAATGATGTCAGACGGCCTTATCACGACATTAAGTAGGGATGACAAAAGGGTGGGGCAAGGTCGAAGGATGAGATCTTCGTCCTTGCCCCACATGGTTTTGTCTTGCTCCATCCCCACTCGTTAGAACCCTGCGAAACCCCACCCCATCCTGTAAAAATCTACTTCTTGTTAATTTGCCCCACAACTATAACATTTTTTTTTAATAAAACTTGTTTCATTAATGAAAATATACTTGAAATTACAACTAAATTTATCTCATCAAATAAAAATAACTTTTAACAAAAACTAAATAATATTATCCAGTGTTAACAATACAATATCACCCAAAAAAAAAAAAATCCTCATAATATAACACATAACAAAATAAAGGTGGAGAGCTACATTGGGTGAAATAAAATAAACTAATATTGATATGTTTGTTTAAATAGTAAAGTTTTAAGGTATGAAAAATTTACAATTATAACCTTTATTGACGCGGGGAGGGGAAGGGATGGGGTGGGGTGGAGCGGGGTGGGTCTAAAAAGCCTAAACCTTTCCCCACCCTGCCCCGCGGTGCGGGGCTAAAATCTCGCTCCATCCTTGCCCTACCACCTTTGTGTGGCGGGGAAAACTTGTGTGGGATGAAGTAGGGAAGGGTGCGTCAAGTGGGGTGAGGAAAAATATCCCTAACTTTTAGCAATTAGGTTATGGATGAAAGAAAATACAATTATACAACAAATTGTTGTGGTGCAGCTACTTGGGCTTGTGGCTTGCAAGAGGGATTGCTCATGGGATTGTGGATTTTATTTTTATAAGTGCCCCAACCACTCTTTACAAAATTCACAGCTTGGTTCATGGTACAACTTTAAATAGACCCTCATTTGCTCTATGATGGGACTGACGAATTCAATTTACCTGGATGATCTCATCAAATACACTCGTCCATTTCGGTGCAACACGGACGAGGACAGAGAAACCATTAATGGAAGCATTCAATACCTCGAGTAGTTACCAAACAGTTAGCAGACCGTTGGAACCTCATCAAAACTCATATTCATGAGCCTTGAGGCATTACAAAGAGGGCACTAAAGCCACAATCAAGGCCCCCAACGGCTAAGAACCACAAAGATGTATATATACACTTCAAACAGCTACAAACTAGGTACATAGACACACTAAAAATCCCTCATAGTTATACTGATTCTCTGTGTTATCGCTAGAAAACTTTCTTATATTGACTTTGGCATCGAGACGTTGTGGCAGGCACCACACCGGTGACCACCTTGAGGGAGCAATCTTACTGTATTCACAGGGACACAGACGAAGACCCAGCCCCATTTGGATGCACTCACAAGGACTGATGATTTTGGCATCATCAGTTTGACGCTGTTTGTGGGGATGACATTTTCTACTTAAGTGTGAAAACGTAGTTCCCAATTTATTTCTACATCCAGATGGAGGCCAACCAAGATCCTGTAGCATTGGCTCTACAAGTCCAGGATCTTACGGCTAGCGTCGAAGAACTCACTAGACAGAATCAGGAGATGAGGCTACGACTTCAATTGGAGGAGAACCGGTCTAAGGCTAATCAAGAGGATAAAGGAGATAGCCATAGAAGGAGCGACCGTCGAGGACCAACTACCCCAGATGAACAAAACTCAGATCGTCTTCGAGAGATGTGGAAGGAGATGGACGAGCTGAGGAACGCCATTAAGGAGAAAACAGACTGAAGCCTGGATAGAATGGTTAGGGCAACAGACTTGCCGTTCACCACGATAGTCTTGGAATGCCCAGTGCCATCGAAATTTTAGTTGCCTCAGCTTGAGCCATTTGACGGACTTAAAGACCCTTAGGACCACCTCAACACCTTCAAGACGACACTAGGCCTTCAACAACCTCCTGATGAGATACTGTGTCATTCCTTCCCCACCACTCCTAAAGGAGTTGCAAGGGAGTGGTTCACAAAGCTACCAACATCATCCATTGACACTTTCAAGCAGTTGAGCAACACCTATTTGTGCCACTTCGTCGGGGGACAATGCCCTAAAAGGCCGATAGACCACTTACTTGCCATTAGACAAGGGGAGAAAGAAACCCTGAGGTCGTATATAAAATGCTTTACTCAGGAGACCCTAGAGGTAGATGAAGTTGACGACAAGGTGTAGTTAACGACCTTTAAAATGGGGTTGAAGTCCAGAGAGTTCGTGGTTTCATTCGCAAAGAATCCTTCTAAGACGATGGCAGAAATACTCCTGAAGGCATAGAAGTACATGAACGCTGAGGATGCATTAGCAGCCATAAAGGACTTGAAAAAGCTGGGAGACAAAGGAAGGAAGACGATCGTAGAGAGCAAAAAAGAGAGCGTCCAGATTGTCGGACTAATGACAGGGGTAAAAGGAAAGATGAAAAAACTCCTCGAACTGTAAAATTCACTCCTTTAGTTATGTCTATTGACAAAATTCTGGTGCAGATTAAGGATGAGCACTACCTTAAATGGCCAAGGCCATTACATTCATCTCCCAATGTCCATGACAAGAAGAAGTATTGCTGGTTCCACAAGGATCATGGTCACTACACAGAGGATTGCAGGGACCTAAAGGAACAGATAGAAGAGCTCATACGGAAAGGGAAATTGCAGAAGTATGTGAAAAAGGGGGAATCTACTAAATTCAAAGGCGACAACAAGAACCAGCGCGAATTTTCACCCAATGACGAGGATCACACGTTCCAGTGCCCACCATGTGTGATTGGGGAGATAAAGATGATTACAAGTGGACCATCCATGGGTGGGTCGTTCAAATCCCTCAAGAAAGCGTATCAGAGGCAGGTGAATAGCGTCCACAGGATGCGACCATTTAAACAAAGACGAACAGTCCGAGGCATGTGTTTCTTAGAAGAGGATGCTAGGGGAGTAAAGCAACCCCATGACGATCTTCTGGTCATAATGCTCATGATAGAAGGATTCAATACCAGGAGGATCCTTGTGGATAACGGTAGGTTGGCAGACATCATCTACCTTTTCGCTTTCTAGCAGCTGAAGCTAGACCCAGGGAGGCTGCATCCATTCGACTCTCCCCTTGTCAGTTTCAGTGGAGACAGGGTGTATCCCAAAGGCATAGTGATGCTGACAATGACAGTAGGGACTCACCCGATGCAGTTGACTCGTCAGTTAGACTTTTTGGTGGTAGACTGTCCTTTATCTTACAATGTAATCATTGGGAGACCCACTCTTAACTGCTAGAAAACAGCCACGTCTACCTATTGCTTGAAGGTAAAGTTCCCAATAGAGAACGGTGTGGGCGAAGTGAAAGGAGATCAAGTATTGGCCAGGGAATGCTGCCAGGCCGTGCTAGCTGCCAAAGAAAACCACACATGGATGATTAAGGAGAAGGAAGAAGAGAAAGTGGAAGCCCTGGAGACAATGGAGTTGGTCGAGGGAGAAACAGCAAAGACGACCAGGATAAGGATGACACTAAGTCCCGAGATGAGGACGAAACTCGTCCAGTTCCTTAAAGAGAACCTGGACGTCTTTGCATGGAGTCATGAGGACATGCCGGGTATATCCCCAAAAGTCATCCAACATAAGCTAAGTGTGGACAGATGAAGCCCATCCAACAAAAACGACGAGTCTTCACTCCGGAATGGAACCAAGCAATTACAGACGAGGTTAACAAGTTGTTATCGACAGGCTTTATTCGGGAGGTTTACTATCCAAATTGGCTCGCTAATGTCGTCCTAGTGAAGAAAGCAAATAGGAAATGAAGAATGTGCGTGGACTTCACGGACCTGAAAAAAGCTTGCCAAAAAGATAGTTTCCCTTTGCCAAAGACAGACCATCTGATGGATTCTATAGTTGGGCATAGGTTACTGACGTTCATGGACGCTTTCTCAAGGTACAACCAGATAAAAATGGCCGAAGAGGACCAGGAGAAAACCACTTTCATCACGAGTTAGGGGCTCTATTATTATAAGGTAATGCCCTTCGGACTGAAAA
Organism: Quercus robur; assembly: GCF_932294415.1. Taxonomy (NCBI): domain Eukaryota; kingdom Viridiplantae; phylum Streptophyta; class Magnoliopsida; order Fagales; family Fagaceae; genus Quercus; species Quercus robur. The sequence continues at coordinate 46,172,176 of NC_065536.1, forward strand.
ATGCAGGAGCAACCTACCAGAGGTTAGTGAACAAAATGTTCAGCAAGCAGATCGGGAGAAATATAGAAATGTACGTGGATGACATGCTCGTCAAGAGCAAGGAGGAGCCTACCTAACTAGACGACCTCAAGGAAACATTTACCACACTCAAACAGTATCAGATGAAGTTGAACCCCAGAAAGTGTGTCTTTGGAGTAGCCTCGGGGAAGTTCTTGGGATTCATGGTGTCCCAAAGGGGAATAGAAGCAAACTTGGAGAAGGTGCGAGCCATACTTGATATGGCATCACCTAAGACCGTCAAAGAAGTCCAGAAGCTCATAGGAAGGATAGCAGCACTCAACAGGTTTGTCTCTAAAGTAACGGACAAATGCTTGCCCTTCTTCAAGACACTGAAGTAAGCTTTTGCTTGGACTGACGAATGCAAGGTAGCATTTCTAGAACTCAAGCGCTACCTGAGCAATCCACCCCTCCTAAGTCCGTCCAAGGAAAGGGAAAATCTATATTTGTATCTGGTAGTATCAACTACAGCCGTGAGCGCAGCCTTGATTCGAGAAGGGGACAAGAAACAACTCCCAGTTTACTATGTCAGTCAAGCTTTCCAAGGAACAGAAGCCAGGTATCCCAGGATCGAAAAGATTGCATTTGCACTAATAGTAGCTTTATGTAAGCTGCGATTATACTTTCAGGCAAACCCCATCTTGGTAATGACAGATCAACCCATCAGGAAGTCCATGAACAGGCTCGAGGTAGTTGGGAGAATGGTCTAATGGGCAATTGAGCTTAGCCAGTTCAACATCGAGTACCACCCAAGGATAGCCATTAAGGCACAAGCTCTGGTAGACTTCATTGCCGAATTCACCCTCCCAAATGAAGATAGCCTCACAGACGAGATAGAACAGTGGACGATACAAACTGATGGTTTATCAGCCCAAAAGAGGGGGGGGGGGGAGTAGGGGTCGTCATCACCACCCTGGACGGAGAAATGCTTAAATATGGAGTTCAACTAAAATTCCCAGCTACCAATAATGAGGCCGAGTACAAAGGAATACTGACGGGGTTAAGAGTCAGGAAAGCACTGGGAGCTAAAAACCTGCTCCTCCAAAGCAATTCAAAGCTGGTAATAGGGCAAATAAAGGAGGAATATGAAGCAAAGGAGGAAAGAATGCAAAAATACCTTAGGCTGACGGAGCACTTAACACAAGGGTTCGATAGGGTGGAGTTTGAGAAGATCCTAAGAAGCCAAAACATGATAGCAAACGAGATCGCAAAACTGGCCTCATCAAAAGAAAGATCAACGAGTATGGGCTGGGACATGGAAATCCAGAAACACCCCAGCATCGAAGAAGTCTCTACATTTGCAATCCAGAGCACAAATAGTTGGATGATACCAATCATATCCTTCCTTTAAGACGGATGCCTCCCACAGGATGTCGAGAAGGCCAGGAAAGTCAAGAAGAGAGTAGCTAGATTCACGATCCTAAATGACACCCTGTACATGAGGGGCTTCTCCATGCCCTACTTGAAATGTGTTGACGAAGAGGAAGCCAAGTATATCCTGGAAAAGATCCATGAAGGGGTTTGTGGCAACCATGCAGACCCCAAATCCTTGGTAAGTAAGGTTATCAGAACAGGTTACATCTGGCTTACCATGCAGGTGGACGCAAGGAAGCTCATCAAGAAGTGCGACAAGTGCCAGAGGTTTAGGAATGTCCAACGTCTTCCAGCCGAGAGATTGATGATGATAGCCTCCCCTTGGCCATTTGCACAATGGGGAATTGACATCGTCGGCCCATTGCCCTAAGGTAAAGGACAGGTAAAGTTCCTACTAGTCGCTATTGATTACTTCATGAAATGGGTTGAAGTGGAGGCATTAGCAACCATCACCGAAGCGAAAATCTAGAGCTTTGTATTGAAGAACATAACTTGCAGGTTCGGGATCCCACGGACGATCATATTAGATAATGGGTGGCAGTTCAACAGTCAGAGCTTCAAGGATTTTTGCTTAGGACTAGGGATCAAGAACCAGCTCTCATCCCTAAGACATCCACAAGCAAACGGACAGACGGAGGTGACTAATTGGACACTACTCAAGATCATCAAAACCAAGCTGGACGATGCTAAGGGGGCCTGGCTCGAGGAATTACCCAATGTCTTGTGGGCATACAGGACTATAAGAAGAACCCCAATAGGAGAAACCCCCTTCAGACTCACTTACGACACTAAGGCAGTAATCCCAGTCAAAGTGGGAGTGAGCAGTATCAGATGAGAAATGTGCCACGAGGACATCAACGACGATCAACTAAGGGTCAACTTGGACGAAGTCAGAGACGGAGCTGCTAACAAGATGACGAAGTATCAACAGAAAATGGCCGATTACTACAACAAGAAAGTGAAGTTCAGACGACTCGACATAGGGGATCTTGTCCTATGTAAGGTTACCCCAGCAACCAAAGATCTTGTCCAAAGAAAACTCGGCCCAACATGTGAAGGACCCTACTGAGTCATCCATTACTCCAGACAAGGTAGCTATCACCTGGAAACCTTAGACAGGCAGAGACTCCCACGACCATGGAACATCGAGCACTTGAAGAAGTACCACCAACAAATGTAACAGACAGTTGTATTCATTCTTGAAAAGTAATAAAAGAATTATTCGGCCCATGTCTTAATGCGAGCAAACCCAACAATTTAAAGGTCACAAAAAGAAATGGCAAGATCCCTTAAATGTGTGTAAGCCATAAAAAATTGGCTAAGTAGCAAGAATTTGCCTAGACAGATGTAAGTTACTGACGAAGCCAAAGAAATGACAAGATCCCTTAAATGGGTGTAAGTCAAAAAATAGGCTAAGTAACAAGATTCTGCCTAGACGGATGTAAGTTACTGACAAAACCAAAGAAATGACAAGATCCCTTAAATGGGTGTAAGTCATAAAAAATAGGCTAAGTAACAAGATTCTGTCTAGAGAGATGTAAGTTACTGACGAAGCTAAAGAAATGACAAGATCCCTTAAATGGGTGTAAGTCATAAAAAATAGGCTAAGTAACAAAATTCCGCTTAGATGGATGTAAGTTACTGACGAAGCCAAAGAAATGACAAGATTCCTTAAATGGGTGTAAGTCATAAAAAATAGGCTAAGTAACAAGATTCTGCCTAGACGGATATAAGTTACTAACGAAGCCAAAGAAATGACGAGATCCCTTAAATGGGTGTGAGTCATAAAAAATGGCTAAGTAATAAGGTTCCGCCTAGACGAATGTAAGTTACTGACGAAACCAGTGAAATTACAGTATCCCTTAAAAGGGGTGCGAGTCAAACATAAAATCAGCTAAGTAACAGATTTCCACCAAAGACGGATGCAAGTTATCAATAAGGCAATATTAGATTAGAGTCTCAGCAAAAAGTTTAACTAAATAGCAGCGGTGCAAACTACTGACGAAGAAGAAACAACCAAAGAGACAAAGCAAATAGATACAAGAAACAAGTAAGTATAAAATTACAAACGGAAGTAAAAGCCCAAAGACAATGGGCAACCAGCATTGAATTTACAAAGCCCCTAAACATGGGGTAAAACTATTCTTAGATTGGAATATTGTTCTCAAAATAGAATTAAAAAAGACCAAAAACACACGGGGCACTTTAAACAAAAAAAAGGATTTCAAAAGAGAAGTAACAGAGTCAGGCATTGGTAGTAGCATCAGCAAGAGCACCCCCAAGAGCATCGCCTTTAGGAATTAAGGACTGGGAAGCGTCGTCAACAGCCATCTCTTTATCCACCTCTTCCAGATCCAAATTTTCTAAATCAACTCAGGTGGGGTGCTTGACGAAATATCTCTTTAGGAGTTCAAAGCCTTTAAAGTACCAACTGAAGAGCACTGTGTTGTACTCGTCAGTCTGTTGGAAAGCCTCAACGGCTTTCGCAGCGATGGTCTTAAGCTTCTCCTTGGCAGCCAGAAGTTGTTCATCCTTCTCCAGAGTTAACTGCCGCTCGGCCTTAAGGTCGTCGCTCAAGGTCTTGGCCTTTTCCTTGAAGGTGCTGGCCTTGTCCATGGTGAAAATTAGGTCTTTCTTTAGTTTGGAGTTCTCTGTTTCTAGAGACTCCATCCTAGACATCACGGACACGACCTTTGCTTCCTAAGTGAGGTACTCTGTGGTGATATGAAGACTTTCTCCTAAGACCTGAAAAGGAAATTAAAGCCTTCAAAAAAAAAAAAAAAAAAAAAAAAAAAAAAAAAGAAAAAAGAAAAAGAAAACTTAAATTACACAAGTACACTACCTGGACGATTTTGTGGACATGACGAGCCACGATCTCATGGGAAGGCACCCCCGAGAAAATCTTAAGGTCCTCAGCAGTGACAACCTCATGTGCCCTTTCCCTGGCTAGTCCAGCATCATCCCAAACATTGGACAGACAGGAGTCAGCATTCTCCTTGTTAGTTAAACGCAACCTCTTCGAGATAGGAGTAGGGATCTCTTCAACTGAAGTGGTAGGAGAAGCCATCCTCGTTGTCTCGGTCCCAGGAACAGCTAGACTGACGAGGGCAGATGAAGTCGCAGGGGGGCCTTTCCCGTAATGCGCATTGTTCTTTTCCCAAGATTGGACAGTGGCTTGTTCTTCTTGGATCTCATCTTAGCATACATATCCTGGTTGAATTTCGTCGTCATCCCTATAAAAAAATGGAGAAGAAGAAACACTTGTTAAAAAAAAAAAAAAAAAAAAAAAACAACAACAACAACAAAGGGTGGCAGCGACGAACTAAATACTTACTTTCCTTCTCTTCTCTTTCAATGGTGCAAGATGTAAGTAGAGGGCTCTGGCAATATAGAGCCAAAGTACGAGGATCGACCAAATCGTCAAAATCGTCAATGGACTTCGCGTATTCAATGGCAGCCTTAACGCATTGCTTGTATCTGCTCTTGAGATTAGGTCATTTCTTAACTGCACAAGGAGCCCAAAAAGTTAGCAATGACAGAATAAATGAAACCAAATGAAGAACAAAGTGCAGAAAGAAACAATGACGCACCTAGACGTGGGGTTCCCCACCGACGGAGCAACCTAGGGAGATCACCCCACACCTCACTAGAAGGAGTCTCCCAGTCATCCCCGGACACAAAAAAGAAGCAAGACTTCCAGTACCTGAATGAGGAGGGTAGATCCCTGACGATCCTGGTCCTCCTCTCCTAAGGCACCAGTTTATAGTACCTATGCTCTTTAGACTCTTTTAGACGATATAAATAAACCAGCTCGTCCACCCTGATCATATCCCCTTTAGTAGCAGCCAGCCATATTTCCATACAATTGATCACTATTCTCCACGAATTGGGCATAAGTTGCCCAGGAGTGATGCCGAAGCGATCTAGAAGCTCCATGATGAATGGGTGGACGAGGAGCCTAAGCCTACACTAGAAGGCAGCCTCGTAGAAGCATACCTTCTCGGGCGAAAAATGACAAGCTCGTTCCTCCTCTTGGGGAAGATGAACCCTAACCCTCTTAGGGAATTGAAATCTATCCCTAAATCTAGACAGCGTCTCATCATCCAAACCGCATGCCTCCCCGAGGGCGTGAAAAGCCCTAACTTCTCGAGGGACAGAGATCACAGTATCTACTTCTACCCCCACGGGATTGTCATTAGACGACAACCCGATCTCCAACTCACTCGATGTCACCTCAGACATTGCCCTTTGCTCACTCAATAAACCCTCAAACTAGTTGATTGATTGACTAAGCAACGAGAATGAACTACCCAACACCACACCTAAACTACTACCCTAAGAAAAAAATTACAACTGAAGAGAGAAAAACATGGGAAGTACCCAAAAAAGCCCCTAAACGTGCAAAAAAGAAAGAAACTGAGGGGTAGGCTACCCTAACCTCAGAACTATTGACCATGAAAACCAGATACAAAGATGGATCCTAAAAGCAAAAACCCCAAAACAAACATGAAACAAGAAGAAAAAGAAAGATCAGAAATTGAGCATGACCTGTATCTAAAAAATAAATAAATAAAGAAGGGGGAGAAGAAAAACATACCTCGAAGGAGCACAGAAAACTCCACCACAGAATGCACCGGCTCGAAGAAAAACATATGAAAAAGTTGGAGAAAGAAGAAACTTAGAACAATGATTGGAAGTTGGAGATAGTGAAGGGAAAGTGAAAAAAGGGGAAGTCTAAACCAAGGCACAGAAACTAAAATTCAGCGGGAAACCCCAAGAGTTGCACAATTGGAGCATTAACTCCACTGGTTAGAACACGCCACGTGGCCACGACATGTGTAGCGTTGCCGCTACGCATTAAATGTGGGGCGAAATCCCAAGAGTCGTGTCGGATTAGGAAACCTTTCATCTTCTGATGGTCGTCATGGCACATCACGACGACCATATAACCCGAGGGTAGCTGATGGGACTGACAAATTCAATTTACCTGGACGATCTCATCAAATATACTTATCCACTTTGGTGCGTCATAGACTAGGATAGAGAAACCATTAATGGGAGCATTCAATACCTCGAGCAGTTACCAAACAGTTGGCAGACCGTTAGTGCCTCATCAAAACCCATATTCATGAGCCTTGAGGCATTACAAAGAGGGCACTAAAGCCACAATCAAGGCCCCCAACGGCTAAGAACCACAAAGCTGTATATATACACTTCAAATAGCTACAAACCAGGTACATAGACACACCAAAAATCCCTCATAGTTATACTGATTCTCTGTGTTATTGCCAAAAAACTTTCTTATACTGACTTTGGCATCGGAGACATTGTGGCAGGCACCATACTGGTGACCACCTTGAGGGAGCAATCTTACTGTATTCATAGGGACACAGACGAAGACTCAGCCCCATCTGGACGCACTCACAAGGACTGACAATTTTGGCATCATCACTCTCCATACCACATTTCTTCAAAATCCCCATTAATTTTATTTGGAAAAAAGAGAGTAAATAACGAGAGCAAAATAATTGCACTTTTGGTTTATCTTGTGCCCTGGAAAAAATGGACATTAATGCCATCAATTCCATGTTGTCTTATATTATGTTTCTCAAAAGACTTAGTAATCCACTCTCATAGCTAAACATCATCTAGGCCTTGGGATGTAAACAAGAAATCAAAAAGAGAAAAATAATTCAAATAGACAACAAGCACAAGATGGTCTATCTAAGTTTTTTTTTTATTCGTCTTTCCTCGTGGATCCTTTTTAAAACAATTGTATCTAAAATAATAATTACCTAAATTGAAAAGAAATATCGCATCAACTGGTTTAGAATTTGAGCTTAGATACTGCTGATTGGGTTAGGAATGCCTGTAACTATGATTTTTATGAAAATGAATTCTCTCTTCTAGTAGTCTTTGATTTAGAGACGTGTTTTGCAACAACTTCTTAGTCACTTCACTATTTGGAATATCTATCCTCTATTTATCATATACATTATGGAAGCATAAAGTTTAGTCAATTTCACTTCGTGTTTTTTTTTTTTTTTTCCTTCTCTGGTCCACTAGGTTAGTAAATTTGCATTATGTAGCGTGTACATTTATTCATGTGTCTCCTCTCAGTAGAAACATATTAGTTAATCTCCTCTCACGGTCTCACCCCTAGCCCCAACCCAAATTATTCAGCAATTATCTTAAACCTTTGAACACAGAATAAAAAAATTCATAACCCTATTAGTCGATAAGAACTCATTGAAACAGGGAGTCAGAGAGTACAATTTTATTAACCGGACCCAAACTTTTTTTTTTTTTTTTTTTTCTCAAACTGGACTCAAACTGTTTTTTCCCCCTCAAGACTCAAGACTAGACTCAAACTTAAAACTGAAAAGAAAGTACAAATTTAATTAAATATTAGCACTAATTACCAATATCATTATTTGAAGAAGGAAGTTCATAGAACTCACTGAAACAGGGAGTCAGAGAGTACAATTTTATTAATATATATGAAAGATGACTCGAAATATATTAGCACTAAAACTACTAATTACTACGTTGGCCACCTCCACCGCCACCTTTGCCATTGTTGCCAACTTTTTCAGTGTTGCCACTTTTGCCATTGTTGCCAACTTTTTTGGCAGCCAGACGATGTTTAGCTTCGCATTTTACGAGCTCGTTAAAAGTTTCAAAAACAGTTCGGCAAGTTGTGCATTTGTAGGTTTTTAACGATCTGCAAGAAGAAATTTTAAAGTTAGCTAATTTACAATAACAACAACAATAATAAATAATAAAAAAACAAACATGATTTAAAAACAAGCTTACTTTGCAGGAGGAATGTTGGTCTTTGAATTTTTATCCTTTAAGGGAGGCATGTTGATTACTCAGAAAAGGACTTAAGTGAGTGTATGTGATTTGTGGCGTGGGAAAGCCATGGAATGTGGGATTTCTTTTATGGTAGAAATCAGTCCCCCCTCCCTTATATGTAATCAATTATTATCAAACATGTGTAGTCAATGATTTATTAATTAGGGATATTCTAATACAATAACATTTAACAATTATCAACCATGCCCTAGGGGCCAAGTCCTCTATCAACTTTTACTTCACTGCCTTGGTTTCGATTGCATTTTCTGGTAAATTTCAATCAATTAATTCTTAGCATGTTACCTCAGTATTTTCTGTAGTTAATCATAAGCAAGTTAAAAATTTACAATTTATTACTTTTAAAGATATGGATTTAATAACATACACGTGAGGCATTTCCAATTAAATCAAGTTTAAGATTTATGAGATTGCGCATATTTTTTTCTCTTGTTATGAATGTGGGATATATTGCACTTTTATTTCATGAAGAGGATGCAGTTTACATTATCAATTATTGATGAGGATGCAATCTGCATTATCATTTCAAGAAAATGTCTGGGACAATTGGATGCTGCCTAACAATAAGGATAGACATTTGGATTGAAGAATGCAAATGCACATATAAAATTCTGTTTGTCAATTATTACTTAACTTGTGGCAAAGCAAGCCAAATTCTACATTCAATTAAGTTGGCACAATTTGTATACATGTTTTGTGTGCGTAACTCATTTCCACTCTTATTATCAAATCATAGTTAGATTACTATAATGGAAATGTTCTTGAAAATAATACAGGATTTGATATGAACAGCATTATTTTCATTATAGGATTCGTAGAGGTCTATTGCTTGTTGTGGGCTTGGCCACCCTCTTGATCAATTCCTTGCATGCCACAACTGAATAAGTAAAAAATGTTATGATATAATATGCATGGGTCTACAAGCTTTTCAAGGTTTGTGTGACATTGTACTAAGAATAGTGGTCTTCAAGACAAGTAAAGGGTCACATTAGAAGAGCAAGTTGCCAAATTTCTTCACATTCTATCGCATAATGTGGAAAATCATACAGTTTCCTTATTTTCCCATTATTCTGGTGAGACAATTACTTATCATTTTTGTAGTGTTTTTGGATCACTAATTGAATTAGAAGATCAATTCCTTCGACAACTTGATAGAACACAAGTTCCACCATATTACACCATAGTAGGTTCTACCCATATTTTAAGGTAGATATATCATTTGTATATTTTACATTTAATAGTTGTTTGGTAAATGTACACATATCTTTTTTGAGATATTATGTTAATAACAGGATTGTAAAAGGTCACTATGTGGAGCACATGTTCATCTCAAAGTGTCTAGTGAGGATGCACCAAGATGTGGAGGCAGAAAGGGTCACTTGACACAAAATGTGTTGGTTGCATGCTTGTTTGATATGAAATTCACATATGTTATATTAGGTTGGGAAGGAACTACTTAAGATTAGAAAATAATAAATAATTCATTAACTAGAAAGGATAAATTGAAAATCCCACAAGGTAATTTTAATTCTAAATACATCTTAGATAGTTATTTGTATAATTTAAAATTTATAATTAGCCATTTTTATTGCTTATTAGGTAATATTATATTTTTGATGTAGGATGCATGAATAGAAGTCGTTTAATTACACCTTATAAAGGATTGCATTATCATCTAAAAGAATACTATACCCGTCCTTATAAAAATACTGAAGAATTGATTAATTTGCAACACGCATCATTGCAAACAATGCAATTTAAAGAGCATTTAGTCTACTAAAAAAGAGCTTATCATAGCAAGCACTATGAAGCCTACTTATTCTGTTGACATATTTTGCATGTTGCAGAATTCATAATTATTTAATGGATGTCCATCATGATGAAAGACTTATTGCATGCTGAAGTTGATGAAGATAATTTTACTACAATCTCATCATGAATATGATGCCTACGCTCCAAGAGAAGATGACGAGGCTAGTTTATCCCAAAAATAAAAAAGAAATCATCTAAGATTTTTGTAAAGTCTCTTCATCAACTTTAGTAATAAGTCTTTAATCAATATAACATCCATTGGTTAATTATGATTTGCCAAGAGCCTTCAAGCTCAACTGACATCTTTGATGTAATTAATAAAAATGTCCATGGTTCAAAATCTACCCCTCCTACAAATATCTAATTATAAATAAATAAATAAAATTAAGCAATACGCCAAAATAATTCCAATTTATGCATCAAAAGAATAAGTAGGCTTTGTACTGCTTCTATTATAGAAAATCTATTTCTTAGTACACCAAGTTCCCTTTCAATATAACTTGTACAATGACGCATGTTGCAAATTAAACAATTCCTTAGAATTTTTCAGAGGTTGGGTAAAGTATTTTTTTAAATGATAACACATTCCTTTATAAGGTGCGATCAAACAGCTTATATTTATGTATCTCACATCAACAAGATAATATTTACCTAATAAGTAATACAAATTGTTAATTATATATCGGGTTTCTAAATTACATAAATGATGTAAGATGTATTAGAATTAAAATGACATTATGGGATTTTCTAGTTATCATTCCTAGTTAATGCATTTGATATTATTAACGAATTTGAACCAATCCATTCCCAACTTAGTAACACATATGTGAATTTCAAATCAAACAAGAATGCAACCATCACATTTTGTGTTAGGTAACCTTTCCTTGCCCAATATCTTGGTACATCCTCGTTAGACACCTTGACAAGAATGTATGTTTCATCAAAGCCCTGATACAATCTTGATACTAATATAATATCTCAAAAAAGTATTTGTATGTTCACCAAATGACTATCAAATGTAAAATATAGCACACATGACATATTTACCTTAAAATATGTGTAGAACCTACTATTATGTAGTAGTTCAGGTGGTGTTTGGGTTCCATTAGGTTGTTGAAGAAATTGATCTTCTAATTCAATTAGTGATATTAGCACTCTATGAAAATGACGACTAACCATCTCACTAGAACAATAGAAAATGAAGAAAATTGTACAATTTTTTATACTATGGAATATATAAAGAAATTTGGCAACTTACTCTTCTACTATGGCGATTCGCGCATCTTGAAGACCACCATCCCTTCATAGAATGTCACATAAACCTTAAAAAGCTTGTGAACTATGCATATTATAAAGTTTTTCATTTGTTCTAAGTTGATTCATTAATTCATCATGATTCTTTCTCTTTCTATGATTGATTGTGTAGGAGGACAATGAACACGTCTTCTAAGGTGTTGCCTTCAACGCGTAATGTAGTACATATAACACCAAGCAACATAAACCAAGGCCAATCGTTGCACATGGTCGAAAAAAGTTATGGTCTTAAGTACCGGGGAAAATGGGCTTTTGCCCTTAATTTTTAAACTATGCAGCAATTTATCCCTATTTTGAAACTATATAGCAACGTGTCCCTCTTTTGGAACTCAAATTTTGGAAAATTGAGTTCCCTTATAACTCGGCTTTACCATTTTCGAGTTATCTTCTACACCTGTCTGGTGTTTTGGCTATAACGTTTTGCTCATTATTCCAATTGGTTCGAGATTGGTGTCTTTTGAAAGGAAATTTTATTTCCTACAACTTTTTCAAAAATAAAGAAAACTAAATTTCAATGTTAGTCCTGTTTTTGAACATTTTTTAAAGGGAAATCATACTAATATTGATATGTATTATTTAGGTTCCAATTAATACTGATATTAATTAGATTTCAATTAGTACTGATCGGTATTAATAGTTTCCCAATTAATACCGATTGGCACTAATAAGAAAGCTTGAAATACCGATTGGTAATAAGAAAACTCGAGTTATAAGGGGAACTTGATTTTCAGAAAATCAAGTTCCCCTTATAATCGAGTTTTCTTATTATCGATCCAATTATTACCGATCTGTATTTTGGGTTTTTTTATTAGTGCTGATCAGTATTAACTGGAAAATTATTATTACTGATCAGTACTAATTGAAATCTGATTAATACCAGTCTGTATTAATATGATTTCTCTTCAGAAAATACTCAAAAACCGTTACGATTTTTCAGTAGCGACTTGAATTTGGTTTTCTCTATTTCTAGAAAAGTTGTAGAGAATTAAATTTCCTTTCGACAAATACTAATCCCGAATCAATTGGAATTATGAGCAAAAAGTTATATAGCCAAAACACCAGATAGGTGCAAAAGATAACTCGAAAATGGTAAAGCCGAGTTATAAAGGGAACTCGATTTTCTAAAAATTTATAAGGGGAACTCGATTTTCTAAAAATCGAGTTCCAAAGAGGGACATGCTGCTATATAGTTTCAAAACAGGGATAAATTACTGCATGGTTTAAAAATTAAGGGCAAAAGCCCATTTCCCCCCCTGGTTTTCCCTCTCATTTTCTCTCCCAATCAAACAACACACCCAAAAAAAAAAAAAAAAAATCATTTTCTCTCATATTTTTTCTCCTCCTTTTTCTATCTTCCCTCAAATCTCCCCAACCAAACGGACTGGTAAGCTAAATTTGGTCTCTAAGGTAATTTATGATATTCTTTAATCTGTTCATGCTTAACACAGAACTGTAATTATGATGGTACATTTGTGTGGTTATGATTAGTGGCTGGGGCTATTGTTAAGCTTTATTAGGTTTAAATTTATGTCTTACATCCAAAGGTGGGTTATTAACAATATCGAAGAAAGCCTAACAATGATGAGCTAGTAGAAACTTAAGGCTTAGAGCAGAGTAGCAATGAGAGAATAGCAGCTAGCAGTAGCGTGAGAAAGACACGAGGCAAGAGCAAGAATGCTACTATCTGTATTGTTGATTGGGGAATTTTTGTGAAAATTTTATTAAACCTAATTTTAAGAGTGAAATTAAAAATATGAAACTTTAAACATAAAAAAGACAACCCACCTAATTTAAATGGGTATTTACATTCTTGCCATGGCAAAATGGGACTTAACTTGAACCCAAAATTTTTGCCTCGACTGTTATTTATTTATTTTTCTTTTAATAAAATCTAGACCTGGTTGATTTACTTGTTTGTTTTGGGCTTTACCGTGTACAACTCAAACTTAATTGATAATTATAATGTCACTAGGGCTAGCTCTATAGTATAGGCAAATGAGACGGTGGCCTAAGGCTACCAAGTAAAAAAAAGAAAAAACCCCCCAAATTTTAACCAATATGGTTATTTCTTAATTAAAACTCTAAAAATTCCAGTTATCCAATAGAAATAAATTACCCTATGCATGTACGTGTGCCCTTGTTCAAAGCCTAAACCAGTGGGATTACGATACATAATCAATCATAATTAATCCTTTATAAAATCAATCACAATTATTTAATCATAATCACATCTATTTAGCCATAATTGCAAGAATGTGTATCACTCCATTAAATCTTGATAAGGCTATATCTTGCAATCCTTTGGTTCAATTTAAGCATATAATATATTGTTTTGATCATTAAGACTTCTAAATTCATATTATATTAAATTTTTAATCATCTAACTATGTTCGATCTTGATCGTCTCTCAAATCAATTGAGATTGGCAAGCCCAAGATCCGAAGCTTATCCCATATCAACGCTATGTTAGCTAACTGAGTACCAAGTTCAAAAGTATAAATGTTACATATACTCAGATGGCACACTAAGTTCACTAACGCCTTGTAGTTGAGGAGTGTTGCCATGTTGAGGAAGAGATTGTTGGGGAAGAAGCAGGGACGGAACCAGGATTCATACCTGGGGGGGGCCAAAGCTTAAAACCAAAAAAAAAAATTATGAAAATAAAAACTAACATCTATTTCATATTCAAGAAAATACTACCTACAAAATAAGTATTTCTTAAACATTTCATATTATAAAACACATCAACAAAGTATAACATACAAAATAAGTGTTTCTTATTTTGTGTGCGATTTTTGTTTAGTCCATATTTATTTATTTTTATTTTGGTTTTGTAGTTAAAGGGGTATGAATTTTATTTATTTATTTATTTTCTTGTAGGTCAATATCTAAATATTTTAGAGGAGGAGAGACAAATATATATATATATATATATATATATATATATAAAAGGGCAAATCTTAATTTTTTTATACTAGTTTTTTTTTTTTTTTAATTGGGGGGGGGGGGGGGGGGGGCAATGGCCCCCCTCTTGCATAGTGTAGGTCCGTCCCTGGGAAGAAGAATCATGAGAGTCGGCTAACCATGGAAAATGAGTACATCAAGCATGTACAATCTTGTCACCGTTGCCAGATTTATCAGGACCAAAAGAATGCACCGCCATAACCATTGCACCACTTAGCCTTTCTTGGCTTGGCGGTATGGACGTTATTGGCCTTATCTCTCCAAAGGCAATGGGCATGAGTACATGCTAGTGGCAACTAACTATTTCACCAAATGAGTAGAAGCTAGTTCCTACAAAAGTGTTACCTAAGCAATAGTGGCTTGATTTATCAAGCAAAACATCATTTGTTGCTATGGTGTGCTCGAAGAGCTCATAACTGATAATGAAGCCAATCTGAATTGAAGGATGATACAACAACTATGCCAACAATTCAAAATTGAGCATTGGAATTCCACTCTATATCGTCCTCAAATGAATAGAATTGTAGAAGCCGCTAATAAGAATGTGAAGAAGATCTTAGCAAAGATGACCAGTACGTACAAGGATTGGCACGATTTCTTGCAATTTGCACTCTATGACCAGGGCCAGCTCAACAATTTTGGGGGCCTTAGGCGAAAATTTTAAGTGGATTCTTTTTTTAACTTTAAAGTCTAAATTTGTACAAATAAAAATTAATTTATTATATGGTTCAATAAATTAGTATCACTATAATACAAATGAGTTGATATAATATACATCAAATAATTAATTGGTGTGATAATTTATAATAATTGATAAAGTAAGAGTTTGCATTAAAAAAATGTAATAACTTATTAATTAATGTGGGGTCGTGTGGGGGCCAGCTTAGCTTAGGCCTTGTGATGTGTTGGGGCTAGGGGTGTCCATGCAACTCGTTTACCCGACCAAACTGAGAAACCCGCCTGGACCGACCCGCTCGCTGCCCGACCCGATGACTCTGGCGGTCGGCGGCGGGTCTCAATCCTCCAAACCCGATTCCGGTGGGTCGAGTGGCGAGTTTTCTCCTCTAAAACCACAGCCACCCGACCCGCCCGGCCACCACTTCAGATGAAAGCCTCCTCCGTTCAGATCCGTCGACGATTAGCCATCTTTCACTTAGACCGGCGACGATTTTGCTCAGATCTACTTAGATCCGACGATTTTTGGCTCAGATTCGGCAATATTTTTCAAAACATCGCTTAGATCGGTGACATTTAAGCTCAGATCGGTAACTTTGGCTTAGATCCGGCGATGTTTAAGCTCTGATCGGTGAGGTTTCGCTCTCCTCCGACCAAATCCGACGACGGTTCGTTCTTCTCCACTTGTCGCTGCCGTTCATCGGTTTCAACCGAACCGATCGATCGTTTTTTAGAATCCGATCCGACTCGACCTGTGGTGATCGGCGGTCGGTTGTGGGTCTGATTCTCTCCCACCCGACCTCAGCGGGTCGAGTCCGGGTTGGGCACAAACCCGACCCGGCCCGACCCGTGGACACCCCTAGTTGGGGCTTGTGGACAAGCTTGCACAATGCTATGTGCATTGTGCAATCTTATCCTATCAAGTTGTGTGCACTGTTATTGTGCATTATTCTGCATTTTAAGATACAATGTGACTTTTTTAATGCATTTTATTGACCAATAAAAGTACCTAAAATATTTTTTTTAATTAAAATATATAGATAAATAATATATATATATATATATATATATATATTTTTTTTTTTTACAAGTGGAGGCCTTTTTTTATTTGGGGGCCTTAGAAAATTGCATCAATTGCTTATATGGTTCAGCCGGCCCTATCTATGACTATCACACCTTAATTAGAACATCAATAGGTGCCACTCCCTATTCACTAGTGTATGGGATGGAAGCCGTGTTACCAATTGAGTTTGAAGTGCCCTCTCTTAGAATCTTGGCTTAAATAGACTTGGATGAAGCTGAATGGATTCGTACTTGCTACGAGCAATTAAACAAGATAGAGGAAAAGCGCATGGCTGCTATTTGTCATGGACAATTGTACCAACGGAGAGTAGCTCGTACATTCAACAAGAAAGTTTGATGAAGGAAACCCGATCCTCAAAAAGAGAAACTTGGCGCTGTCCAACGTAAGAGGGAAGCTTGCGCCAACTTATGAAGGCCCATACGTTGTGAAGAAAGTGTTTTCTAGATAAGATCTAGTCCTAGCCGACATGGATGGAGAGGAATTCCAAATGCCTATGAATTTTGATAATATAATCTGTTACTATGCTTAAATACTTAGTGTCATCTCTATGGAATCAATAGAATATTTTAAGTCAAGGAGATTCTCACCAAATGTTTTTTCATTATTCACAAAAAAGATTCACCCAAATTCCAAAAAACCAAAAAATCCAAGGCAACCAATAAATGCACCACCAAAAGAAGTCTCATACAAAAAGAAATACACCACAAACACAGAGAGAGAGACCATAAAAAATGTGCCAACAAAAAGGAATTCCATACAAAATAATAATTAAAAATTCCTCCAAGAAATTGCAACCCAAAAACTGCAATACAAAAATACGCACCCAACAACAAAGGCACATTTGAGCCTAAACACATATCATTTCTTTCTAACCTAAGCCGTTTCTCTAGGCAAAATGTGCAAATGTCCTTTTCGCGCAAATTATACAACCTTCTGTCCCCTTTCCCAAACTAATTAAGAAAATGTCCCTCTTTTTTAACTTGATTTTTGGACAATTGAGTTATAACAAACTAAAAAATAAAAAAAAAAACATTGCTGGAACTCGAGCTCCATGAACTCGAGTTCCATGCAATTTTTTTTTTAAAATTTTTTTTTTAAGTTTTAAATTTTACCTATAGCGGCGTTTCATGAAGGCCTATAATGGCTTTTTTATGGAACTCGAGTTCCATGCATTTTTTATTTTTTATTTTATGTTTGATCGTCCCCCATATTCGATTTTCTACAAATCGAGTTTTAGATTGAAACTTGATTTTAAGAAAATCGAGTTACAAAAGAGGGGTATTTTTTTAATTAGTTTGGAAAATGGGACAGAAGGTTATATAATTTGTGCGAAAATAGCATTTGCCCAGATTCCCCCCATTTCTCCTAACAAAAAATAAGCTTGAGATTACTAAGGGATGCCAAAAAGGAAAACAATAAAAACTATAAATAAAAAGACAAAAAAGACCCCAAAAAAAAAAATGGTAGATTTAAAATCTGAGAAGTTAGTCTATGCAAAAATTAAGGCAAAAAAAAAAAAAAAAAAAAAAGCGCACACGCACACAATTATTTTTTTAACTACGAGATGAGGTCATAAAAGACACGCGCACATAAGAAGTCGTACCGAGAATATACACCATCCCGTGGAGATATAAGGTCACATAAAAGACAAAATCAAGAAACTGAGAATTGGACCCTTGAAGGTTCCTATCAGTCGGCTATGGACAGAAGCTCTCTTCGCAATACTATCAATGACGTGGTTTCAGTTGAGATCATCTTTACCAAGTCAGATATATGGACAGTAGGACAAACCTAAAGCATATTACATTTTCTTTACTTATGTAGTCTTTCAAGTGCATCTATGTATAGATCTCAGCATTATATATATGTCTATATGTACACACTTTTAGGAATGGAATGGAATAAAATGAATATTTTTAGAATATTCTTCCCTCCTCTTGTTTGGAAGTTTTAACGTAGGGAATGGATATTTGTTTGGGAGTTTAAGTGGGAGGGAATGGAATGGTTAGGAGGGAATGCTCATTCCTCCTTTTTCCCTCAAAACCTCAAATTTTTGTTCCCTTCAAAATTGGGAGGAATGAGAGGGAATGAATTTAGGTTTAATGAAATTTTTGTTAAAATCCCTAAAATACCCCTTTAATATCAGCCTTTTTTTTCTCATTCAGCCGTAACAAAAATAAAGCTATAATTCTTGCACAATATTGTCCGTCCTCTACAAAGTGAAGCTACTGCCACTGACACTGGTCTTTTTTTTTTTTTTTTTTTTTTTGTCTGCTGCAATTTTCAGATATTGCTCAAACCAAGTATGTCTATCTTTTTCTTTTTCTTTTCGGTTGTTTGCTAGTCTTTATTTTATTTTATTTTTTTTAATTTTTATGAAATGTTTGCTAGTGATTCATGAGAGTGATATATAGTGTTTTTGTACACCTAAAAACCAAAACAAACTACATTCTGTACAACTAAAAACCTTGAAAGTGAAAAGAAACGAAAAAACCTTGAAAGTGAAAAGAAACGAAAACTACTGTTACTTGTACATCTAAAAAAAAAATTTGTATTTAGAAATTTAAAAGTGAGAATTGCTGGAAAACTGCTGTAGAACTGCTGTGAATTTGAAATTGAGAACCGCTAGAGAACTCAAATTTGCTTTTTACTCTGTTTCCTCTTTGATTCTTCTGTTATTTACGAAGCAAGTGGTGTGTTACGTACACTTGCAGTTTTAAGTCAACCATCCAATTAGTTAATAGCTCCAAGGCTTCACCACATGTACGGTTAAGAGGAAATGTCTACAAAAGCTAGTGTACAAGTTTAGACAAAAGACAGGTGTGTGGTTAAGAAAAAAACAAGAGTAAAAAAAAATTTAAATGAGAAGAAACTAGAAAGTAATGCACTGTTGCAGAAAATCATACACTGAGTTAGCATAGAAATTTATTTTTTTACTATTAATGCTGAACATGAAAATGATTCAGCCTAGGACCGAGTAACATGACTCTGCCCAAATTCAAATCAAGGCATTTCATTGAATATATTCTTAGCCAAAAATAATTCAAACAAATTTATTGCCCACTACTTATTCATGAAATCACAACAGAATTCTTGCAATGCAAATAACAAAACCAATATCAGACCAAGATAGTTCCCTTTTCTATCCATCAATCTATGTTATAATTTATCAACGTCAATTCCGTTTCTGTCTAAACAAAATATATACATAATATATTTTATGCATTTGTTTACAACTTATTAAGATGTTAAAGCTAGTGTACAAGGATAGGTGTGTGATTAAGAAAAAAACAAGAGTAAAAAAAATTTAAAATGAGAAGAAAATAAAATGAAAAGTATTTTAATTAAAATAATAGTAGTTTAGAACTTTAATAAGTTGGAGTAGATTATTTTTAATATAAATTTTTTTATGCCTGAGGCCTACATATTTTTGATGGAAAATCCAACTTATAAAGAGATGTTCTTTAGTTGCCCAGATCATGAGCGCAAATGTGTCTTATTGACACTGATGTCTAGGCCTAAAAATTAAAAAAGTGTGGGATTTTTTGGCCAACCTTAGTTTTGGAATGGATTATGTTATTTTGTTTTGTTTTGGCATGACTCATTACCGGAGTTTTTTTTTTTTTTTTTTAAAGATATTTATTTGCATTGTTAGACAATATTTATTTTGTTGAGAATAAATATGTGATGCGTGAATTGCTTTATAACATAGAAATATACATAACTTGTTTTTTAGCTACAATAATTTTTTTTTTCCTTAATGAAATTGGGAGATGGAGATGTATTAAATTATCAAATCCATTGTAAAGCATACCTGCCAAAAAAGAACCAATCTAAAACTAGCAGCCCCTAAAAAAAATTTACAAATTGAAATAAAGAAATTGTACTATTGTTAATTTTTCATGTCATTATCTTCATCTGTTAAATTATTGATTAGCGTGATACAATCTATTCACCTTGACAAAACAATATTGTAATTCAATAATCTAACACCGACCCAATTGTGGTTAACTAGTTTCACATCATCCACTAAATACTAAACATTTCAAAGCAATTATAAGTTCTCATTGATTATTTTTTATGTTCTTTAAAATGAGGGGTATAATAGTAATGTTATTATAAAATGATTCCATTCCATTCCTTCCAATGTCACTCCCAAACGGTGTTATTTACTTTCCATTCCATTCCTTTATTTTATAACATCCAAACAAGATTTTTAAATCACATTCCATTCCATTCCTTTCCTTACTAAATCCATTCCATTTTATTCCATTCCTTTAATGATCATTCCATTCCATTCCATTCAATTCCTTTATAAACTCCCAAATGGACCCTTAAGGAATAAAAATCTTTGCAAAATACTCCACACACTAATATCGTAAATTGTTTTCAAGTCATTTTCCTTGCATAGATTTCCATGACAAATTAGGACATGATCTTGAAAGCAAATGCAAAAGGTTATTTATCCGGATATGAATGAACATTACTGACTCAATCTAAATGTCAAAATGGGAAAATTAAAGTCGGTGACAATCTTTTGTAATTCCACCAAGGAATAAGCAAAGGAAGAATGAAGAACTGAGGATTCTCTGCAAGACCGCCTAAAATCCACATTGAGGCAGTTTTATTTTACGTGATCTCGAAATGTAACCACCTCCCTAGCTAGAAATTGTGCGAGATTCTAGAAAGTTCCCAAAATCAACCAAAAATCCACACTGGGACAGATTTTATTTTTGGATGATGACAAGTCACTCTCAAGCATTCACAAGATATTCTGAAGATCATTTGTCAGCCTAAAGGCAACCACAAGTCAAAGATACTAAATCAGTTCAGAAGCACCAAGTACAGATCAAGCTCACGTGGGAGAATTGAAAGGTAAAAATACAAACCAAAGACATAGAGAGAAAGCTATAAGCTAATCCAAAAGTTGAAGAGAATCGTTCCTCAATCACCAAGGTCCAAGCCCCTATCACCAGCTAGGTCGTCAGTGCTAGGGCTAGTAGAGGAACAAGCATGAAAGAAAGGTGTCGGTCGAGAAGGTGGGGCCATGGGATTCTGTGATGGCGCCAAGGGACGACAAAGTAACTCTAGCTCATGCTTGAGATTCGCTGCCTCCAATTGAAATCTCAATGCATCTTCACGTGACAGACTCGTGCTGAGTTTCTCGTTTACTACGGAAAGTTGAAGAACATTGATCTCATGTTGATAGCGGGCCTCCACTTCCATCCGCCCTTGTTGGCGATGTTGGAAAAATACATGTTTATATCGCATATAAGACATATGTAGTAGAAAATTAATTAACGGATCTACTTAATTCGTAATTGATAATATGTACTATGTAAATTTCAGAATATAAGAACAAAAGAGTGTACCTTGGTGCGGTGAAATTCAAAACCAAAGATTAGAAGTACTTGAGAACACTTATAATCTTCACTGCAATTCCACTTTATGCTCAAAAAGTGTGGTCTCTCAACCAGTTTCCAAGGAGAGAATAAGAAAATAACTTATACTCATATACACACCATTTCATTCTCATATAAAATTCTGTATGTTTCTCTCCTTATAACTGATTATCTAATTGAGTTAGCCTTTTGAGCTATTCCAATTGGGATTTAGTATGTGGTTTGGAGTGGACTAAAAGGGAACAAATAAGACTCTAGCTCCAATGGGCCTTGGGCTTTTTTGTCAACTCTTGACAAGTCCAAAGTTACCATTAATTATATTCAATACCACCATATAAATATAATTGCACTCTAGGTCTTATTAATAAATTATATACTAAGACTTTATTATACATGCAACCCCTTCATAAAATATTCGTATTAATACAAAGTTACGAATGTAGATTGCCACTTTGAAGATTACTACATCTTAATCCTTGAGTACCTGGTTTAATCCTTTAAGTTATTCATCATATATTTATGAAATCCAATTTCATAAACATATACTTTAGCAACTTCTTACTAAAATAGTTAGGCCTAACATTCTGAATAACCAAATCCATTAAACTTATCTCAAGGGAATATTTTATATCTCCGTTAAAAGATTATGAATTCCATCTTGAGAGTATATGTTCGATCAACACTAAATGTGGCTGCCCAACATACTGAGGTTTTGATCGTGACTTTAGATCTCACTCTTAATATATCAAAGCAACCTACACTTCATGATCAAGTCCATTATTCTCTCAGGATTAAGAGTTCATGTAAATAGAAGTCGTGAGATTTATTATTCATTTGACAGTCGTTAGAAGAATAATAAATCTCATAGCAGTCCAGTTTAATATGTCTTAACTCTTGTTAATGGTCATTTTCGCAACAAATTTTATGGTTCGACAGAAATGACTAAGCCCAATTGCTTAGCGGGTCCGACTAATGTATCTTATCAATGTATTATGTTTTGTTGCATGGCCCAAGCCCATGCGAATGGTTGGAGAATTGAGTAGGAATGGTTTCAGTGGGTGTGGGTTAGTTCCCATTAGACTCTTTACATAGGCCCAACCCGTATGTGCCACGAAGTGGGCTAGGGACGCTGGGGGCATTTAGGGCCCATGAAGGAGGACCAGTGTCATACATTTCTACCCCAGATTTGGCTCCATGCTCTGGGTGATTGTGCTCCTAATTTTCAGCTTAGCTCCATTTTTTCACACCAAGGCATAGCTGACTCTAAAAAAAAGGCTGAATAGCCTAGCCCACTCAGCCACCCAAATGTAGTTTTCCAAGGCCTACAAAGACCAGAGACAGTAGCTATGAAGGAAAAACAACTTTGTTTCCAAAATCATGCTAAAAGCAACCAAACCTTTCCCTAAGCATAAAGCATAATACACCAAGTCATAGAAATAGCATCTGAAAGGTCCAAGGCCTTCCTCCCAACTAAAAAACTGGTCACAAGCATCCCCTAAAGCTTGATATAAATATGCATCACCAACCCACAAGAAATGGACAACGTTTTCCCTACAAAAAAACCCAAGACTTTGACACAAAAGCCCAGTTAGCTACTCAGTGCATGGACGATTTGAAGGCCTGAAGGTGAAAATACTGATACAAGGGAACTCTCCCTCTTTTGCTCGGGACTTCCCTCAATTTCTTCCTCTTAGTGATTGCGGGCTGAAATTTCTAACTTATGAATATATAGTTTCTGCACTTTCTTGTGTTTTCATTTTTTGTGTTGGTTTCTCTTTTCATGAAGCACCATTAGCCTTTATGTACCTCACATTGTGAATTTTGGGCTTGGCCCTCCAAATAACTAACGAATTTAACGAACCCAAGGAGAGTTTTGGGCTTATTTTTGCAATCTCGGCCTTTATCGCAAAACATCCTTGACATTTTGGCAACTCCGCTGGGGAGTCAAGTAGCTAAGGAAGGAGAAACCATGCCTCCCAAGTCAAAAAACCAACGTATGTCCCACACCATTACTCTCAAGGGGCAGCCGCTGACGCTTCCTCTTTGAGGGAAGTATGTCTTGATGAGGAGGTTGTACAAGCCCCTCTGCAAATGAAGGAATTATTTGAAATGATGTGAGGCATGTAGAGGAACCAGGACAACCTCGCTTAGGCTATCCAGCACATTGAAGAATCCAGCAAGGCTCACGATAAGGAAAATCCATGGCAAGAGGAGCTCACGCTCGAAAAAGGTCAAAATGAAAAGGTGGCGGATAATAGCGAAAAGACGAGGCAAGGCAAAGCTAGTGACGCTCTTGGTGCTAATAATGATTCTCAATATGTCACGCTTGCTGACATAGCAAAGCTCATTGAGAGGGAACAAGCAAAAATCTCCAAAGTGCCAAGGCAATTTGTTTGCCAACCTCCTTACTCGTCTAAGCTATTGCACAAACCATATCCCTGAAATTATGAATTTCCCACATTTTCACTCTATGATGGACAATGAGGAAATGCGTTTGAGCATGTAAGCAAGTTCATAGATACTATGGGCCCATACGCTAGTGATTCGGAGTTATGCCTTCGTAAGTTTTCCAAGTCGCTTTCTGACAAGGCTTACTCATGGTACATCACGATCCCAGCTCGATCGATCAAGTCGTGGGAGGACATGGTGGAGTGCTTTTGTGGGAAGTATTACCAAGAGCAAGAGGAGGTTACGTTGATTGGGTTGCACAACACTAAGCAAAGGACCGACAAAGATTTACTCGATTACATACAGCAATTCTAAGATACTACCCTCGAATGCCATGTGAAGTATGAGGAGCATGAATTGGTTGAAATTTGCATTGATAATATGTTTTCTGAGTATAAAATTCACCTTGAGAATTTGGAGATCAAGCAATTTGCTCCGCTACTCCAAAAGGCTTACAAAATCACAGCATCTTGGAAGACAAATGAGAGAGCTTGGAAAACAAGTGAGTGGTTAAAGACTAATAAGAGGAATGCTCCCCAAGCACTCTTGGTGGCTGCCAATGAGCTTGCTAGCAAGAAGAAGCACGAGAAAGGCAAGGCCGTTGAAGAATATCTGCCCATATCTTGCACCTCAGAGGAGTTGAGTGTCATCCTTGATTGGTGGATCACGGATGGAGTGGTAAAATTGTACAGGATTGATAGAGAGCCAACCGAGGAAGACAAGAAACATTCATGTTTCTGTTGCTACCACAGATATGTTCATCACCCAACTGTGGAATGTCGCTACATACAAAGGTTGTTTCATGAGAAATTGGTAGACGGCACTCTCGAAGTAGGCCATGGCACTCAAGGTGTACAAATAAATCCTTTGCCTTAGCATGACAAGGGAAAGGGGATAGTCGCTGCCGTCATACATGCTGGTGATGAAGAAGAAGATCCCATGATATTCGCCACACTTACTCTAGCCGCTATTAAGACAGGCAAAGAAGTCCCGCGTTTCATTCACTGTTCAACCAATATGGATTAACCCTCGAGGCTAGAACGGCAGCGACAGAAGCTATAGTCAGCATTGTGTCCTCATCTAGATTCCATTGTTTTACAGTAGAAGCTCACGCAACTCGAGCCTTTCTAGAGACGACCAACGCGGTCACCTTTACCGATGAAGACATGGAAGTCCAATACCTCAATCACAAGAGTCCATTATATCTCTCAGCAATGATAAATGAAGTTCAGGTGAGGAGAGCCCTTGTGGACACCGACTCATCCCTCAATGTTATTCCATTAAGTACTCTTGTTGCAGCAGGCATTTCTTGGAGAAAAATATAAGGATTGCCAATGGAGATTACCGGATTTGGAGGAGGATGCGAACATACCATTGGACACATTCAATTAGTACTAAAGGTCGGACCACTCGTGGGGCTTACCAAGTTCCATGTTCTCGATTCTTCTGTGTCCTACCATGTGTTATTAGGAAGTCCATATCTGCACAAGCACAAGCTTATATTGTCTACCTACCATCAATGCGTAAAGAGACGCTTAAACGGAAAATTGATTCGCATCCCAGCCAATCCTACTCCTTTCGACCAATCAGAGGCTCATTATCTAGAAGTGGCCTTTTATGATCAATTGACCATAAGTGGAGAGCATGCAATTACGAAGCCCTTGGGCACCCCTTTGCCTAGTTGGGAAGATATTAAATGAGGGTTTGAAGTGGACTTACGAGATCTCCTTGAAAGTAGGAAGAAACGCAAAGAGCGAAAGGAGATGACCCATGATGCTCCAAGATGCGAGGAGATTCAGCTGCCTAATGGGCACACTAGTTATCACTTGTGAAGGTGCGCGGGGCCTAAATGCGCTAAGCAAGAGAGCCCCGAATTGACAAAGGGAGGGTTGTCTTATCTCTTGCTACCTGTTAGAAGAAACATTTGATCCAACTAAAAAAGAAGCGGTATCACAAGAAGTGTTGACCCCGCCTAAGCTGTCGCCAATCAATCTCCATCAATCTCTTGCTCATGCCACCAGAGAAAAAGGAATTAGTGTCTTTACTTAAAGAGTATCACGATGTGTTCGCATGGCAGTACGAAGAAATGCTGAGTCTAGATCCTAAAATGGTGGCTCATGCTCTTAATATTGAACCAAGGGCTAAACCAGTGGTGCAGCCGAGGATTTTCCATCTCGATGTTGAAGCTCAAATTTTTAAAGAGGTTAAGAAGTTGTTAGCAGTGGGGTTTATCAAGCCTATTGAACACCCACAGTGGCTCTCAAACATAGTTCCCATGAAGAAAAAGAATGGAAAATTAAGATGTTGTGTCGACTTTTGAGACCTGAACAAGGTTTGTCCAAAGGACGAGTTTCCTTTGCCTAATATGGACTTGCTTATCGACTCAGCCGTGGGTCATAAGATGTTCTCCTTTATGGATGGTTTTAGCAGCTACAATCAAATCCAAATGGCACCAAGAGATGCAGCAAAGGCTGCATTCTGTACTCCTATCGGAAATTTCTACTACACCATGATGCCATTTAGGCTTAAGAATACGGTTGCCACGTATCAAAGAGCTATGACCGCTATCTTCCACGACATGATGCATCAAGAACTCGAGGATTATGTCAACGATATAGTCATAAAGTCTAAAACTAGAGAGAGTCATGCGAGAACCCATAGGAAAGTCTTTGAGAGATGTTGTCGTTATAAACTGCGCATGAATCCTTTGAAGTGCGCATTTGGGGTGACAGCTGGAAAATTTCTAGGATTCCTTGTTCATCAAAAGGGAATCGATGTGGACCCATTGAAAGTAAAAGCCATAGTCATGATGAAACTCCCAACATCAGTCAAAGAATTGAAGTCCTTCATAGGAAAGCTCTCTTACATTCAGAGATTCGTACCGAGGTTAGCAGTAGCGATTGCCCCATTCACCCCATTATTGAAGAAAGGTGTGAAGTTTCAACGGAGCAATGAACACCAGTTAGCTTTTTGCAAATTGCAAGAGATGATGACTGGCCTACCTACTGTTAGGTCTCCAACGCCAGGTATGCCACTGCAACTTTATCTTGCCTCAAATGACAAGGCTGTTGGAGCTTTAATCGCGCAAGAAGGTGAAGTTAGTATTGAGTAGCCCATATACTACGTGAGTAGAGCCCTTAGAGATGCAGAAACTCGTTACCCAAGAGCTGAACGCACTTGTCTATCTTTGATATATGTAGTGCAAAAATTGCGACATTATCTCTTAGCCCACACAGTGCACTTAATGACGAAGTCCAATCCGATGAGGATGCTCTTGCAAAGGCCCGTTCTCTTAGGTAGGCTAGCACAATGGTTACTCCAACTCTTCGAATATGATATGGTGCCCGTCATGCCAAGGAGGGTTAAGGGTCAGGCAATAGCGGAGCTTCTAGCCCAATTCCCTAGAGAAGACATCTCACAAATCACGGATGAAGTGGCTAGAGAAGTCACAAAGGTGGCATGCCTAGAGGAGAATAAATGTCTATGGGAGATGACATTTGATGGATCTTCCATTTCCATCGGCGGAGGAGCTGGTATTGTCCTAGCTAATGGGGAAAACGAAGCCCTATCCATGTCTTTCAAGACTTTCTTTGCTCTAATAATGCAGCAGAATATGAAGCATATCTTACCGGCCTAGCGATAGCACGAGAAATGGGAATCAAGAGGCTCAAGGTGTGGGGAGACTCGAATCTTGTGGTAAGTGAAGCGAGGGGTGACTTCTCTCTCAAAGAGTCCTTACTGGCCCCATATCGACAATGGCTTAGAGCTTAGAGGATCACTTTGACGAGTTGACCATAGAACACATGCAAAGATTGGACAACCGCCATGCCGATGCCTTAGCCTCGCTTGGGCCCAAAATCATGTTCGAAGGGGAAAGCACCAAAGTTACCATCCTCATAAGAAGCATCCCCATTACACTACTCTTGTAAGACGAGTTTAAAAATAGGACCACAGGAGCTGAAGATTGCGAGCACCTTTGAGAGATTCCTTATTGGAACAGGGGATAGAAATTGATGCCAAACAGCTCCAAGACTATATGCTTGTTGCTGGTGAGCTTTATCAGAGGCTACCTGGAGGAGTGTTAGCAAGGTGTGTAAATTTAGAAGAAGCAGCGAAGAGGTTGAGCGAAGTCCATGAGAGGACCTACTGCGCCGAGAATGAAATCCCCCTTTATCGACGCCTCCAACGCTTGGGTTATTTTTGGCTTGATATGGAGACCCAAGCAAGCAAAGTGCAAAGCCATAGCCCAACATGCCAGCATGTGTTCGATAGGGCAGAATCATATGCTATCTTCCATACAATTGATTGGCGAACACCATTTTTGGAATTCATCTTGGAAGGAGTCCTACCTACTGATAGGAAGGAGGCTTATTACCTTAAGAAGCTAGCCAAGTGCTATTTCGCAGAATCGTAGGCCGTAATGAGAGAAGTACATGGTGGAAAGCATCAAGGGGGAAAGAAACTTCACGAACAACTCTTCTCTGCAGGGTATTATTGGCCTTTGATGAAAAGGGACACCACTGAGTTTGTTAAATGCTGCCACATTTGTCAAACATGCGACATCGCACGTGAGAGGGTGCAGAGATACCAGCAGCAAATGAGCAGCATTTATGAGCAGAATGTACGTGAACAGATCTTCGTGGAAAGCCAACTCATTCTTAGGGTAGCAAATTACGTAAGAAGAAATGTAGCGGCCCCTTCCAAGTTTGTGCCAAATTAGGAAGGCCCATACGTTGTGAAGGAGGCTCATGGAATCGGGTATTATCACCTTTGTAGCATGGACAAGTCTGCCGCAATGGATCCCATCAATGGCAAGTGGCTTGAGCTTTATCACGCTTAGTGAGATCAAGAAGTGCTGGTCTGTTTTGGAAACATAGGTATCATGCGTCGCTTGTGTTTTTTGTTTTTTGTTTTTTTTTTTGTTTTGTTTTGTTTTTTTTGTTTTGTTTTTTTTTTTCCTTTAAGGTGAAAAACACCATCTCACTTTTGAGGTTAGGCATCATCCGCCATGTGATTTTCATTTTAGTTTATTACCTTGCACTTTCTTGTGATGTATAAGTGTAACAAATCAATGAGAATGCCCACTTTTCTTTTAAAAAAAAATGGCATCATCACATTCTCGTTTCACTTTTTCCTTTTTCTGATACACACACCCATGTAAGCGCACTTGTCTCAAAAGAACATGAATCACTTTGTTCAAGCAACAAGCCTTACGAATTCGTAAGGGAGCTCATGAAAACACGATCAAGGCAAGACCCCTACATGCGAGACTACTATGCTCTCAAGAAGGTAAGGGAAGCCAGGTGGGTACCCTTTCAATGACAAGCCTTACAAAGTGGTAAGGAAGTCAATGAAGTAATGCCACGGCTAAATCCTCATTCGCAAGAGGGAGCTTGACATCTGCTCAAAGGTACACCTTACGAAATAGTAAGGGGACCAAAAAAAAATGGGGAGAGGGGGGGGGGGGGGGGGAAGGGCACTGACACACGTTTATACCTAAAACCTTGCAAAACAGCGAGTGGGCTTATGAATCAAAATCTAGCATCAAATGCTATAAATTAACACATGATACATTTATTAAGTGATGGCTAATTGCTGCTCCAACAGAGCTACCGAGTGTGAGGATACAAATGGTGCCACAACCCGCCATAGGTAAGGATGGTTGGTGTACAATTTAACTACAAACATAGAAAAAACAAAACCATCCCCCTAGAAAACGGCAAGCTGGCATGATCTGCAACACACATAAATACAGTCCAAAAAAGGCTAACGTGATGGCCTTACACACTATACAGGGGAGGCAACCACTAAATGGCAAGCAAAAAAGAAGAAGATATATACATATATATATATATATATATATATATATATATATATATATATATATATAATCCACATAGAGAATGAGGTATGAGAAAGCCTAAATCACCCTTTAAGGGCCATAATAGTCAAGCACCATGCTCATTGACACTTCCTTAGAGAATGGAATAAGGGTAAGTTGACTGCCATACTAATTACGATTTACTTCTAAGTAGCAATACATAGCTTGCAAACATACATGATCTCAAAGGAAGGTACGAAACACTTTAATTTGAGTATTAAAAAATAGATGCATACACACCCACACAGCATGAACAGCCTTTTTCGAAGCTAAACGCGAAAACGCATTTGATAATATATTTTGTACATAATATGTTTAGATACAAAATGGGGGTTGCATTAACCATGACAGGTTAATCTAAGCGAAATACCAAATACAGAGCCAAGGGTGTTGTTCAATACATGTACATAACCTAAAACAAAAAAGGGATGTGGGGCGTCTCCATACACAAGGACCAAAAAAAGGGGGGTCTAAGAAATTTTCCTACAAGATACATCTGTCATAGAAAAAAAAAAGGAAAAAAAAAAAAAAAAAGGCATATGATAAGGAGACGGTGGAAATTCAAAGCATGCCGTGAATGGCAGTATTATCCAGGATGATAGCATCTGGAGGATTTCTTTGCAACTGGACCATCTCTGACTTTAGTATCACGAGCTTTATTTCCAATTCAGAAATTTGACGCACAATAGATGCTAATCGAATCTTCACGTCTCTACGAAACCATGATGTAGCAACATCTTGAAGATGACGGAGAACAAATGAAACTTCCAAACCAGCCTTATGTAAGTCTCTCACAACATCCCTCCACTCAAACAATCGCTCTTCAGTTAAGGCATTCACCTGAGTTTCTTGCATATCCATAAGCACCGCAGCCAAGATCCTCAATAAAGGATTCCCGACAGCTAAACCAACTGTCAATTGCCCGATGAAATCATTGTGCCTGGTTCTTAGATGTTCCAACAATGGAACACTCTTTGAAGGGACTGAGAACCGATGGATATGTGTGCTTGGGCCTATGAAGTTGTAGAAATGGGAAGCCTCATGTTCATTATTTATGTCTTGTTCGAACCTGCCCAAGAAAGCTTCGATGTGCTCCCCATTAGAAATGAGAGTTAGAGAATCAAGACATGTGGACATGGGTTCAATCTGAGAATTTGGTACGACAGTGGCATCGACAGGTGCCTCAACGCCCATACCGAGGGTAACTTGAACCTGTAGGTAAGTGGCATAAAGACCAGTCAAAATGTCTGTATGAACTAAAAAAACAAAAAATGTGGAAGACGTATATGTATATACATGTATATTTGTGTGTGTGTGTGTGTGTGTGTGTACTCACACATGTATAGGAATGTGCGCGCCCCCGAAAGCATTAAAATACTTACTGAGGCTTTTGCGATCACAAGCTTCATGTTGGTTGCCTCCTTGACAGCATTGACTCCCTTGCTCACATCCAAAGTCCCCTACGCACCAAAAGTCACATGGTATGAGCAGAGGCATAAAGTTAATATTATAATTATTATTATTAAAAAAAAAAAAAAAAAAAAAAAAAAAGAAGAAGAAAAGAAGGGAAGGGGTGGAAAGGAAGTTTTGCTGTGAGGCTCGTTGTGGTACCAATTGAACTTTCACTTGTCCCATCTTAGCTTTCACTTGTCATCTCCTTGCCGGCACCCATTGAAGACCTTTGTTCTATGGTGATAAAGGGAGAGGCTGCAGCAATAGGTATTGCAACATTCTCACAATCGTCTGACAGGTCATCTTCAAATGATTTTGGGATGTCCACTTTTCCTTCAAAGACCATGGGAGAGGAAGGAACCTAAAAAAAAAAGGGGGGGGGGGGAGTAATGTTAGTCCAGTGGAGTGATAGATAAATATATATATATATATATATATATATATATATATAAATGAAACAATGAGGAAAAGAGAAGGAAGTGGACGTATCTAGTCAGAAACCTCAGGTCCAGGCAAAGGATGCATTGTGACAACGCAATTTAATGGTGTGAGAGCATCATCCTTCATGGCGTGAAGCGCCAACACTATGTAGGGTAAAACCCTCGAGCCCGCAACTACTGAGGAGCAGGCCTTTTTAGGTAAGGGAGGAGGAAGGGCAAAGGTGTCGACAGAAGTTTTTGGTCTTTCCCTCTTGGCTGAGGGCTTGGCATTCAAGGCCTCGCCACGTACCGAAGGAGTAGAGATGCGAGCTTTAGTCATGGGTTCATATTTTTTCCAAGGTTTAGGAACTTCGCCAGCGTATGCCACCCAAGCCACTACCTCATCATGCCAAGCCATAAAACCTATTTTCTCTTTCGTAAAATATGCGACCAATCCACGATTAAATTTCATGTGGCGCGACCTATTAATTAGTGCTGAATGAGGGGGAGGAAAAATGCATTCATCCCTACTAGCCGTTGCATAATCATTAAACCTAACAGCTATCTCATTCCAGGAGATTCTGGCATTTTACCCTTAATTTTTTTTAAAATTGGCAATATGCCCCTGTTTGCAAACTATATAGGGGCGTGCCCCTGTTTCGATACTCAATTACCTTAAAATCGAGTTTCAATTAAATACTCGATTCGTAGAAAATCGAGTTATGCTTGGTCAAACTTAAAAAAAAATAAATAAATAAATAAATGCATGGAACTCAAGTTTCAGGAAAACGAGTTCCATGCAAAAAAATTTTATGAGTGTGATCGCCCCATATTCAGGGAGCCCTATAGTGGCGTTTTTAAGCCCTATAGTGACATTTTAAAGCCCTATAGCGGCATTTTCTTGCAAATTTTTTATAAGTGTGATTGCCCCATATTCAGGGAGCCCTATAGTGACGTTTTAAAGCCCTATAGCGGCGTTTTGGAACTCGAGTTCCGTAAACTCGATTTTTTTTTTAGTTTGATCGGGTATAACTCGAATCGAGTATTTCATTGAAACTCGATTTTAAGGTAATCGAGTATCAAAACAGGGGCATATCCCTATATAGTTTCGAAATAGGGGCATATTGCTAAATTTTTAAAAAATTAAGGGCAAAAGGCTAGAATTCCCTCTCATTCCAATATCGACAAGTCCTCTGGGTAAGAACCCCAACTCTTGGATTTTTAGGAAGCAATGCCAGCAGAGGTGCCTTATTCAAACAAGAACGCCCGTTTTGTAGAATGAATGGCGTCACAAAATGCTCATGGTCAAGGACCACTGGGTTCTCACTCAACATACCCTGATCATACCCAAACTGACGTCTAACTCTATGTGGGTTGTACCATGCCTAAGAGCCTGAAGGACCACAAGGAAATAACCAAAGCGGAGTATGAGCTAACAAAGAACTATATGCACTCACATCAGATTCAACATCTTCATCCAACAACGCTAGCAAAAAACCATCGGCAACACTAATGTATGGACGCCAGATAAAGTCAACCTCCCTATCCATCAACTCAACCCAAGATAGTGAGGGAGACTTAACTCCTATCCACTTAAGAAGTATGGGAGGAGATCCGTGGAATTTCTGTAAAAAATCAAGCTAGTTGTTCTTAGGACTTGGTGGATAGCGCTTACGAACAACTACGACGGAATGAGTGTGTGTTACAAGAGGAAGAGCACGTTCCCATGCCCAAACTTGCAGTAATGCCAAGTTTAAATGAGTCACCACGGCATAATATAATGATCCCTCCATTTCGGAAATGTGAAGAGCATCCATACAAGTTACTTAAGCACATGGCACCCACAGTGAGAGATTCGCCACGAGCCAGCAATACAGCAAGAGGAAACAAATATGCTTTTATATGATCAAAGGGGGACTCAGTTAACAAATAACGACTCAGCCAATAAACCACAAAAGTAGCACGGCAAACAAGGGTTCCCTCAAAGTTTTCAAAATACCGAACCCATGCAGCAAATCAAGGGTGCTTATTATATGGTGGAACATCACGACCACCATAACCTGTGTACAATTGTTCAATGATACCCTCACTCCCTTCAACTGACACAATCGGCCATGGCCGCCTACAACCCACCAACGGCAACAATAAAATTTTCTCTACATCTTCTAAAGTTATAGTAGCCTTGCCCCAAGAAAAAAAGAATGTGTGGGTTGCTGAATTCCACCTACGAACCAAATGTCGCAGCCCGGCAATGTCTTTTTTCATATTCAGACTGCGGGACACCAATACACTACCATAAATTCGAGACTGCTTCAATAAATTCACAAACTTAATATCTTACAACTCACTATCAACCCAAGATTCCCAATCAACAGAGTGGCCACATTCCATACTAAAAATGATAGGAACGGGAAGTACCTCTTGGAGACGAAGTCGGAGTTCTATCATGCTATCCGGTGGTGGAAGATTAAACTCATCAGAATCCACAATGTTAGAGCCAATCTCCATTTTTTCCTTTGTTAGAGTTATAGGATCAAGCAGCAAAGGAAAGGAGAAAGGCGAAGTTGTCGTGACCAATGGATTGCAAAGCGGTTTTAGTGGCGAGTCGTCAACCAGACGGCGGCAAAGAATCACCACCATCCTTAGTCTGTGACCACTTTCAAATTTTGCTGCCACCCTTGGAATGCGGCCATTTTGAACCCATTTGGCTCTGATCATATGGTAGGAGGATAAGGTAAGACTAGAAAAATAAAAATCGAACCATGGGAAGAGTTGGTTTCTTCACTCTCCCTTGTACTATTTCTTTCTTGACTTTTCTTCTTGCCTCACTGGTCAGTCATGGTGATAGCAAATGGAGTGACAGAGTGCCTAACATAGCAAAGTTGAGACCAATTTGGCTGAAAAAAAAAATGAGAAGTTTGTGTCTTTCTTTCTAAGGTGGACCTAATATTGGTGGGAGTAAACAAGTGGTCAGGGAGGCCACTCTTTTATGTGGGCTTGACCTTGACATGTCTTTTACCCAAGGAACACACCTATTGCTTGAAGTAAAGAAGAAAAATGAAGACCAAGGGACAAAGGAAAAGGTGTGAAAGAAAGGGAAGGGAGAGTAAGACAAATATATGTGTGTGTGTGTGTGTGTGTGTGTAAGACAAAAGTCATAAAAGAGTCCAACCTTGACACGCCTATTACTTGAAGTAAAGAAGAAAATGAAGACCAAGGAACAAAGGAAAAGGCGTGAAAGAATGGGAAGGGAGAGTAAGACAAATATATGTATGTGTATAGGACAATAACAATGATGGCAGCAACAACATGAGATAAGGAAGGGGGATTTTAGAAAGAAAAAAAAAAAAAAAGCGCAGGCAATGTACTAGTCTATGCAACATGCGAAGATTTAATAGGCCATGCTAACATCAGGTGTGGGCCTATACTATGATTCATCAAGTGTTTAGAGCTTGCGAAAATTCTATGAAGCTCACACGCATGCCACAAGTGCCACTCATGTAAGGGGGGCTAATGTTAATGGTCATTTTCGCGACAAATTTTATGGTTCAAAAAAAATGACTAAGCCCAATTGCTTAGTGGGTTCGACTAATGTATCTTTTCAATGCGTTCTACTTTGTTGCATGACCCAAGCCCATGCGAATGGTTGGAGAATTGAGTAGGAATGGTTTTAGTGGGTGTGGGTTAGTGCCAATTAAACTCTTTACATAAGCCCAGCCTGTATGTGCCACGAAGTAGGCTAGGGATGCTGGGGGCATTTAGGGCCCATGAAGGAGGTCCAGTGTCAGAAATTTCTACCCCATATTTGGCTCCATGCTCTGGGTGACTATGCCCCTAATTTTCAGCTTAGCTCCATTTTTCCACACCAAGGCATAGTTGGCTTTAAGAAAAAGGCTAGACAGCCTAGCCTATTCAGCCACCCAAATATAGTTTTCCAAGGCCTACAAAGACCAAAGACAAGCTATGAAGAAAAAACAACTTTGTTTCCAAAATCATGCAAAAAGCAACCAAACCTTTCCCTAAGCATAAAACATAATACACCAAGTCATAGAAATAGCATCTGAAAGGTCCAAGGCCTTCCTCCCAACTAAAAAACTGGTCACAAGCATCTCCTAAAACTTGATATAAATATGCATCACTAGCCCACAAGAAAGGGACAACGTTTTCCCTACAAAAAAACCCAAAACTTTGACACAAAAGCCCAGTCAGCTACTCAGTTTATGGACGATTTAAAGGCCTGGAGGGGAAAATACTAATATAGGGGAACTCTCCCTCTCTTACTCAAGACCTCCCTCAATTTCTTCCTCTCGGTGACTGCGGGCTGAAATTTCTGACTTATGAATATATAGTTTCTACACTTTCTTGTGTTTTCATTTTTTGTGTTGGTTTCTCATTCCATAAAGCACCATTAGTCTTTTTGTACCTCACATTGCGAATTTTGGGCTTGGCTCTCTAAATAACTAACGAATTTAATGAACCCAAGGGGAGTTTTGGGCTCATTTCTGGAATCTCAGCCTTTGTCGCAAAATGTCCCCGACAACTCTTAAAAAATATATCAACATATCAATTAGAAGTCTCCACTTCCATGATCAAGACAAATCATCTTAGTATATATGTTAAAGTCTTCGTAGATGAAATGCCCAATTTCATCACTAACTACGAACTAAAATTCTGAGTTTACAAAGAACTTATGATTTATATCTTTTGTGATTAAATCACATACTATGCATCTCATGGGCTCTATGGTAATGTCCAAATATTCATGTTACCATTATTTTAGATAATAATAAAACAACTTTATTAATTACAACATTAAATCATATATAATGTCATACATAACATCATACAATAGGATTTAAGGGCACATATCCTAACAGGCGACCCTATCAAGTGCAGCTCAATGATCATCCTCTAAGTTGGCTAGTTCAACCTTCAAGTTAGCCAATTCATCCCTAAGAGGCTCAATGGTCCCAAGGTGCCTGTCTGTGGTACACTGATAATCATATGCCTTACCACTAGTCACACCTTGTCCATCTAGCAAGGACACAATGGATGCTTGGCGGAACCATACGTCGTACTTAAGATCTTTCCGAAACAAACCCCGACAAGTGCTAGAATTATAAAGAGTAAGGTTAAGGGACAACTCAGTCAAAGAAAGATTGGGAGGAGGATCCGCTGGAACGGACCTAACCCCATCCAACTGTCTCAGGGAGTGCTCTCCCAAGAATAGCTCCCATCCATGGATAGTTTGAAACCAATATCTTATAGTAGTGCACCTTAATGCCTCTTGAACCTCAACTCAGTTTAACAACAAATGAGGATAGGGCTTGAAAATTAGATTGGTCTCCCTCAAACCATCCACCTTAGAACGACACTTGAGGAGGGAAACCGCATTGGTAGACTTTAGAAAGTAGATGTCCCATCTCCTAGCTCGAGGAAATGCATTCTTATTTAGTGCTACATGTCCTGAACGCATAGAGCAACAATACTCATAAGCCCAATAGATGGTGAATTGCCAAAAGCTGCAAAAGCTACTAGTCTCCCCACGAGCAAATGAAGATGACACTCAAAGAAGGGACCGCCCTAGTCAAATGTCTCAATTCTAGAAAGATCCAAGGCTAGAACCAACCTAGCACGAATGGTAGACTTCTCTCCCGATAAAAAGTAAGAGCCCACGAAGTTCAAGAAGAAGAGCCTTAAGACATAGTCATTCGGATGTCTCTTCCAAGGAATAGAGGTAGATAAAGGGTCTAGCATGACCATCAACTTGTCGCTAACTTCAACAAAGATTTTTCTTTTGCTTTTCTTGACTCGGTTCATGCCTAGGATTTGGCTTACCTCCTTTCTGGTCATAGTCTCTATAGGCAAGATGTCACCTACAATCGGGATGCCAAGAATCATGCTCCAATCCAAAAGGGAAGGTGACAACTCCAAAGTGGTAAGGTGGAAGGTCCCTGTCTCAACAAAGTACCGCTCCCAACATTGCATGACTCATGAAAGCCATTGGAATGCTCAAAAAATCCTTGAGGCTTGTTGATGCCCATTTCTGAAACAAGGCCCAACAGCAAAAGAAGCCCAACAATAAGGGAAATGAGAAGAAAATGAGTGGAAAAAAGGTAAAAAAATGAGGTAACAAGCCCAATGGGTTGATGTGGAAGGATTGATAGCTAGCAGGCCTATGAAAGTAATAAGAGGTAAAGAAGAAGTAAATGGGCTGAGGAAGCCCAAAGAATAAAGTGGTAAACTCAATGGTTTGGCATGGCAGGAATGATGGCCAACAAGCCCATAAGAGTGATAAGAGGTAAAGATATAGTAAATGGGCTGAGGAAAGCCCAAATGAGAGAATCAATGGGCTACTACAGCAAGAACACCAACCAACAAGCCCATGGGGGTAATAAGAAGTAAAACCAAGACAAAGGCCATAGCAAACACAATGAAGGAGTATGGCAAGATTAATGGCTAAAAGGCCCACCACCACGAAGAAGAGAGACAAAAGCATGGGCCTAACAGGCTACAGAGATGAAGGCCTTCGCCTGGACAATACCCAGCCTAAAAAGGGATTAAAGAAGGGGAACATAAGCCCAAAGGCCTACACATTCTCCATGCCACAAAGGATAAACAC
Organism: Quercus robur; assembly: GCF_932294415.1. Taxonomy (NCBI): domain Eukaryota; kingdom Viridiplantae; phylum Streptophyta; class Magnoliopsida; order Fagales; family Fagaceae; genus Quercus; species Quercus robur. Next base: position 46,210,556 of record NC_065536.1, read on the forward strand.
GAACTAGTACGCACAGCAGAACCATACAACACAAGAGCAGTAAAAATGGTGTGAAGGCTAGAAAAAACAAACATAGACGAAGTGGAGAGTGCACAAAGGACTAAGGCACCACCTACTTGTACCCAGCCAATACATGGGAGGTGGGCCACGGGTCAAGGAAATCAGAGGGAGCGGTTTGGCAGTGGGGAGAAAGGGGGGTCTATTATTGGGTTCCTGCCCAAGCTTCTTTGGGGAAATGTCCTATTGGGATGGCATTTCACCCAAAGAGGTGAGTGTGGGCTAGGACCACTTGATGCATGCCATAAAGGTAGGTGGAGAGGTAGCTTAATCCTTATCTATTGAGGTGAAATAAAAACAGAGAGAGGTAAGAAACAAGACAAGTAATTTTGTTTGGAAATGGGGAGTGGTGCAACCAACACACTCTGGGCAAAGGTAATGGTTGGATAGCTGGTAGGTTAGTGGGTAGTCCTAGAGAGATGCCCATAAAAAGCCAAAAACGGTTGAGGGACAAAAGGGGTAAATTCCAAAATGGCAAATGGTATAAAAAGGGGGTAGCCATGAACAATAAAGGGGAAGGCAAGAAAGCAAAAGGTAGAAGAGAGAAAAGAGAACATGGAGAGACAAAGAAAAATAGAAAGATTGAGTAAAAGGAAAACCAAAGAGAAAGTAAGGCAGTAAAAAGAGGGGCATGCATCAATAGACCACATTTTGCTCTCCCTTATGACATACTTGCTCTCTAAAGATTATAAATTGAAGCTCAAACCACTTAGGCCTTTTCCCTGGAGCGAGTAACTTCTATGGCAGGAGCCTTTTATTGAGGTTACCTGCGTTGGGGATTGGTTTCCCTCTTGGGTTTGCTTCTGCTGTAAAGCTCAGCCCATAATCCGGCAAACAAGTTGTTTCGTTGGTTACACTTATTGGATGATTTTCCTGCTGTAGAAACTCAATTTTGTACCCATGATTTAATCAAGGAGAATGACTTGAATGACCATCCACGTACCCCAAAAATCATGATTGCATTACATGCATCAGTTTGTTCTTGCATTACATGCATCAATTTGTCTTTGCATTATATGCATTAATTCATTCATTGCATAGCATAAAAATGATTTTGAGGTTCTAGCAGTCATGGTGGTGTGTTCGATTTCCAAATCGGACCATCGGATTAAAAGATATCACATAATCAAATTTACACGGTCAACATGCATTGTGTCTAGGTAGAGTCGACCACACATAATTAATTTAAATCAATTCTGATTGGTTAAGCAATTAAAATTAATTAAATAATTTTATGATTGGTTGATAATTAGTGTTTAAAATAAGGATGCATGCATAGGAATAAAATGGATGATTGAATAACAATAAAATTATGGATAATCTGAACTTTATCAAGATTTATTTTAGGGTATTTATTTACAAGATAATTGTTCTTAAAAAGCCTGAATTATCCAAAAAAGAGATTAAAAAAAAAGTCATAGATAGAGGATGAAAACACGTTTAAGTGCAAGGACCGGTCAAAAAACCCTAGAAGGAGAGTCCAAAATGCACCCGCACACGGAAAAACATTCGGGGTCCAAGAGCCCATTTGGCACTTTTGGAGTGTCAAACGGCACTTTAAAAGGGCCAAATTCCCCCCTTTTGAGCTTTGGCCCAACGGCCTTCGGGTGACGATAAGGTACACCCTTTTCTATCTTTTCACAAAAGGATGAGTCCCAATTCGCGTTCTACACTTCGAGGCTATTTTTTAGAGTTTTTCAGCCCCTATAAATAGAGGCTGGGTCTCATAATTCAGCATCTTTTTTTTACGCTTTGGTAGACATACGTTTTGAGGCTTTCAAATTGCTGATACTTTCTGAGATTTGCTGCTTAAATTAGGGTTTTTAGGTTTTAAAGATAACTGAATAAGTTTCTTTGAACCCTAAAACATCCTCTCAAGAACAAGGAGTGCTCATGCAAGAGGTTGTTTTCAATCACCTTTTCTTTTTATGCTTCTTATTTATGATGATGCATGTTTTCCTTTATCCATAACATGAATTGTTAATCATTGTCTTGTTAAAGCATGATCTTGATTTTGTTTATGTAATTGTTATGATCTCTTTCTTAGTTCCAGTAATTTGCATATGATCAATGCTTTTTCTTGAAATTAAAAACAAATCTATATCTTTCTTAGATGTAGATCTGAATTTTTCTTGAAACGAAAATAGATCTACATCTTTCTTAGGTGTAGATCTAAATTTTTCTTAAAACAAAAACAAATCTATATCTTTCTTAGATGTAGATCTAAATTCTTCTCAAAATAAAATCAGATCTACATCTTTCTTAGATGTAGATCTGAGTTTTTCTTAATCAAAAATGGATCTGCATCTTCATTAGATGCAGATCTAAATTTTTCTTAAAAATAATAATAATAATAATAACTGATTTGTATCTTTCTTAGATACATATTTGATTTTTCTTAAACATATGCAAATTTTTGAAATAAAGAAAAAGATTAAACATGATTGTGTTTGTGTTTGTTTTATTTAATTCATGTTGCATAAATTTAAATTATGAGTGAACTCTCTTCTTAAAAAAAAAATCTTTTTCATTCTTTTGCAACATAAAAACAGATCTGATTTTTCTGTTATTAAAGAACATTTTTATTATCATAAAACAAATTTGATCTTTTACAAACCAAAAAAAAAAAAAAAAACATTTTTTAGTTCTTAAAAAAACAGATTTGCTATTTTTCAAATCAAAAGAGTTTATTTTATGTGATAAACACAGATCTAAATTTTTATCTCCAAAAACCACTTTTTTTTACATAGTACAAAACAAATCTGGTATTTTGACAAATCAAAATCAATTTTTTTACCAACCAAAACAGATCTGAATTTTTTAAACAAAAGAAGAGACTTCATTCATAAATAAATTTATGTGATTTAATATTTATTTAACATATTCAACATATCATTCATGACATGCATAAAAATGTATATTAGTCACAACAGTCTAGAAAACCAGACTCTGTCTAGGCAGAATGGGTGCTTAACACCTTCTCATTTTGTAACTTAGCTTCTGGATTTAGGTCTTTGGTTAAGTAGATCTAGCCTTGTTTTTACATTTTATTTTGGGTAGAATGTAACTAGGACAAAAAACCATGTAATTATTTGGTAGTTTGTAACTAAGACCCAAAACCATGTAATTTTTCAATTTTCCAAATATGTAATTTTTTATTCAATCAATAAAGAGAATAATTCAGTCATGTATTTAGTTTTTCTTATTTTTTGTATAAAAAAATAAGTAGCAACTCCATATCACTTACCCAAAAAGAGAAGTGTCCTAAAAAGCACTCCAAAATTTTCTTTTTTTTTTTAGAGGCACCCAACTTTTCGAGATCTCTCACACCTACTATTAGGCTAGAAGTCATTAAGTTATCTGCCTTTTTCTACTATAATATTATTTCCATGTGCTGTGTTGTTCTACTATAACTCTGTTGAATTTGTTTATAGTGTTAGTTTTATTTAATACGTCTTATTATCATAGTTATCTTGTTGTAGTGTATTCTTGCCGTAACACTTGTAATAGTTATATTTGTTGTGTCCACACCTTACGTTTAGCCCACAGCATTCATGTTAGGATGTGTCTACATTGGGTGAGCTTGACTTGTGCACAAGCTGGCCTGAAGTGCAATCCAAGCAAGGCTAGTCCCAACTCTCTTACCTCAGACTAACGGGCCATAGCACAACATAAGGGGTTGAGGCCTAACAATACAAAAAAAGCCCCCACAAAGCCCAAGTCGTATAGAAAGCTCCGGTACTGATCGTGAGCTCCTCTAAGACAGCAGTGGAATTTGGCCCATGTTTTACGCCCACGACCCATGGACTTGCTCCGCTGTTAACACAAAGAAATACATAAGATTTTAGCAAGCCGAAAATGATATAAGAAACATAAGATGTTGGTCGACAAAGATGGAAGAGAATCCATACCATACTATATCGAACACAAGGAGATGGGTGTGTCACCAAATTCCTAAGAAGACCGGTATCAGGAATGGTCTCAGTATGAAGAGTGTAAGGCAATGCTCGTGGTCCCTATGACCTAAGCACGAAACACTTCTTACTACCCTTAGAAGAAGAACCACGCTTCCTCGACCCGGAGCAATTCTTGTCGAGCATCAAGTCGTCTTGAGATTCCAACTCAATCTCTTGATAGTCGGAAGTGTCATAATCACACTTCCCTCAGTTGATGATTCAACTATATCCACATTTGGAGTCTTGCCCTTGTCAACAGTAATAGCTCGCTTAGGAGCCATGACGCTACCTATAAAGGACAATAACACAAAAATTCTCAGGATAGGTATGCATTAGAACATACATGAGCTTTTCCACATGAACAAAAGATTTTCAAGACATAATCACATTCGCATGATGCATAGGATTAATGAGCAAGATCTAATTATCACATGCTAGAATTAATTAACTAGACTTAATTATCCACCTTCACATGAGCATAGGATTAATTAGCAGAATCTAATTACCACATGCTAGGATTAATTAGCTAATCTAACTATCACATGCTAGGATTAATTAACTAGATTTAATTATCTGGCTTCACATGATGCATAGGATTAATTAGCAATATCTAATTATCACATGCTAGGATTAATTAACTAGATTTAGTGTGTGTTTGGCATTGGCTTTAAAAACCAGTTTTATTTTTTATTTTTTATTATTAAACTTATTTTTGTTACTATTCATGGGTTTCATTGCACTTTTTGGTATTATTCATGGGTCTTACTGTACTATTTTAGCTACCTTTTAGGTTTATTTACCGTACTTTCAGCAAAAAGTTTTCATTTTTAACTAAATAAGTTGTTCTCAAATGGACCTTTAATTCTCCACCTTTCACATTAGCATAGAATTTATTAACTAGATTTAATTATTCACCCCACTTTATTCATCACATGCTAGGATTTCTTAACTAGATTTAATTATCCTCACTTAAGACATGGACATTTCCAAACAACAAAGAATTTTTTATCATTTCCCTCCCCACCGGCCCACCCTCAACACACACACACACAAGGAAAGAGAGTTCAGTTTAGACAGAAGAGAACAATTTATACATTTATAGAAAAGACTAGACTCTTCCTCTTTGTGTCTGATTTGGCCTCTTTAGTAGCGCTAATTTGGCTAATTTGTTTATGAATAGCTTTTTAAAATTTCACTTTTTTTTTTTTTTTTTTTTTGTTTTTTTGGTTGTTAGCTACCCTAGACTGTCTTGTACTCAGTGCTGCCTTAATTTAAGTTTCATTTTCACCAAAAAGTTTAATTTTTTATTTGTACAACTGTACTTATACCCACCATATCAGATAAAAACTAATCCAAATGCAGACAAAATCTTCTTCTTCTTCAGAACTATAATTCTTTTCCAGTGAATCAAATCGCAAAAATTGATTACAAAACTGTTCTATTATATATTATAGAATTTACCCCAATATTTTCTTAAATAATCCAACAAGTAATTTAACACAAAAAAAATTCCAAACAAAAAATCTTGACAGTCTTCACAGATCAATTTAGATATTGCAGAAGTTGTCAAGCATGTTTGAGACCATAATGAACCAAATCCTATTCTCTTCAATCCCACCACATTTTCAACAAATTTATCATGATTTTTTTTTTTTGGTTAAATATGATGATTATTGTTGAGCAAAATAGCTCACATATACTGAGTCATATATGGGAATAAAAATAGACCACATATACCGAATAATAAAATAAAAAAAAATAAAAAATAAAAAATTGAGCAAATTGACATCTAAGTAAACACTAATAAGTTATTAAATGCAATGCACACACACACAGAGGGAGAGAGAAAACTGTTCCATGGCTTTCAGCCAGATAGGCTCGGACTTGGCCAAGCCCTTGACAAGCTTTCTGGTATGAGTAACCAAATCTCCTTTGAGGAACATCATGCCTTTAGCTTGGCTGCCTTCCTCTGCTCCATGATCTCTCTCTAGTCTAAGAATATAACGTTTAAAAATATTTAAACCCAAAAAAAAAAGACAATGAAGAGCAAGATCCAGATCAGTTACTTTGACTGGGAGACCAAAAACAATCTAGGAGATTGGACAGGGAACTCGTTTAAAATCAAAACAAAAGATGGGGTTCAGTTCAATGAAAACAACCTAGAGATTACAAGGCCTATATTGATTGAATCAAAATAGAGAACTTGTCTGCTTCACTGACCAGAGTTCTATTACAATAAGGCTATAACTTACCATGTCTGGTCTCTTACATTCTGGTATATACACACACATAATGGTTACTACTAAATAGAAAAATGCAGTTCCTAGTATGATATATATATACACACACATAATAGTTACTACTAAATTGAAAAATGCAGTTCCTAGTATGAGATGCATGAGTCAATCAGTAAATGAGAATTATGGGATCACTGCATTATGAAGTGAAATGCTGTAAGAACAGTGGATTCCTCATTTCTTCTTTCCTACTAGTCCAGTGAATGCAAGGCCGGCCCTAGGCCTAGGCCATTAGGCCATGGCCTAAGGCCCCCTAACATAGAAAGACCCCCAAATATGGGGGGTAGTAAGGCCCCCACATACGTGAGTTAGGTGTACATTTTTTTCTCATTCTTAAGAAGGCTTAAAATATTAAAGTTATGCTAGTATATTACAAGTTTTATTATATAGGTCTTATAAATTGATATGCTAGTAATTCAATACTCATTGATTCTTTTGTTGAAGGGCCACCTCATTGCCACATCAGTTTATAAGCTTTTTGTAGTAAAATTTAGCATTTTCTCCGTACCCAAAAAAAAGAATTAATAGATATTCAATCCATTCACCATTAAATGAATGAAAAATACTAAAGCTAATACAAATTTTACAACAAAAAAACTTACAAACTGATATGACAGGAATATAATCAATGTTACTTAAACAATATAATAAATGAATGTTTAAATAAATTTTATTATTATTGGTGATATGCTAGATTGTAAAACCTATATAGTAAGTTCCATTAGTTTAGTTTGGGTGAATTAGTTATATTAATAAGTAAGAATTAATAATAGATTTGAAATAAATAAATATATATATATATAATAAAATAAATATTATTGTATGTTATTATTAGTTTGTTAGAAATAATGAACCTTAACAATACTGCAATAACAAACCAATAAGTGATACACCTAAAAGAAAAAAAAAAGGACCTTCAGCAGAAGCAGCAAATAGCCACGTTAAAAACACAAAACAGAGCATATATATATGCACCAACATGTTCAGTCATTCCCTCAAACACCTAGCATGCATGCCCACCAAAACCCAAAACTAAAACTGATATAAAAACACTCTAAAACTGTATTATTTACCGGCTAAGCTCCTGTGAAAAACCAGAAGGTCGGCGACCGGTGAGTGACTGGCTTTGGGGGAAGGAGCGGTTGGTTCGAGGGGAGGAGCGTGGGTTGCGCGCGTGTGTGCTTGATCCAATTCACTATTCAGTCCAAATCCATTTCCCGTCTTAGAAGATGCAGCACCGAATTACTAGCCCAAGGGAACCAATTTTATGGGCCAGCATCTTAGTCTACTTAATGGGTTGGGCTAACAATAGTGTGCACATGTTTGTCTGACTTTAATACTAACTATATGGAGCTTGGGAAGGAGAGAGTTGCTTTAAGAAAGTTGTTTCATGTTGCAAACAGTTTTGGAAAAACTTGTTGCCCATTCTATATAACCTTTTTTTTGAAATTGTGTTTTGAAATCACAATTTTAAATGAAATGTGTAATAGTGAGTATGGGATAATCATTATGTTACATAACATTGCACTTAGCCCATGCATGGTAGTGAGCCAAGTTTGCTGAGTCAACTCAGCGAGTCAACTCAGGACCATCAACAGGATAAGCTTAAAGTGGCATGACTTGCTTGGGACTGCACTCAATAATTATCTCTTTTATCATCTATCTCTTAGGATTATCTTATCAAATAAACTACCTCATCTAGTGAGGTTTATCACTTAGGATTGTTGGGTTTATCATTTGGTTGTTTGAACTTTGTGATAAGCCATTTGTTATCGTTGTTATGTTTTAGGAACAGAAGTTATCATGTTTTGATGTAATCCATTATACATAGATGAATGAATAGACATGTGAATTTTAAGCTAAAACATTGTGGAAGTTGGGTTGTCCTCAAAACAAACCCGTTGTGTTAAGTAATTTTACTGTGTGCGTGCGTTATTCTATTTGCTCAACCACCATAGCACCTCGAGGCAAATGCGTAAGAGGACGTGGTCGTGGTGACCATAACAGATTGGTATCAGAGTTGGGCATAGCAGAACAACCACCAGAACGTTGGGAGGAAAAAGTCAGCTCTTTACAAACGGGACGAGAGAAAATCTATGAGGAGATGCAAGAAATGTTTGCAGCTATGAATGCGAGATTCGATCAGCTCACAGCCACTAGAGCTTGTGATGAAGGTGAGAGTTCTCACTGTCAAAACCTGAGTACTGGTGGTCGAAGTAGTGGAAATGAAAGACCATACCATGAGGAGTCTTCCATGAAGTATTTGCTGAAGCTAGTTAAACTCGATTTTTCACGCTTTGACGGATCCAAGGATCCCGCAAGCTAGATTTGTCGGGCTGACCAATTTTTTGAGATCCACCAAACACCAGAAGAAGAGAAGTTGTCGTGTGGACAAAACGGAAAGTGTTAGAGTCGTCATCTAGTTATATAGTCTAGGAACCATGAATATAGTGTTCTTTCAAGGAAGAACCATTGATTTTACTACCAGAGTATGGGTTCGGAGTTTAAGTACGTTCTTGGGAAGGTGTTAGGCATCCAAGACTACCTAACTCTAAGATTGACCTTCCATTATTGTGTCTTATATCTTAACCTTATCAAAAGCATGTTCAATACTTGTATTCTAACTCACACACACACTAACATACATCTAAGCATATAACATGACATCATTCATCCCTACACACATATCTACCTTTAAACAAAAGAGAGCCAAACTCACACATATAATAAACCCTAGCATACATCTAACATGTGAAACCCTATCATATATCTCAAACAAAGTAACAACCAATCATGGCAGCAAGCATATCATGTCACTAAACAACATCACATTATTAATTAAGAGCATGGTATCTATTTTGTGTATATATATCAAGAGAGGATTAAACAAATAACATGCATATTCATATGAATGCATGACTTACCTTATTTACCTTGCAACACCTCAGCACCTATGGCATCATGAATGGGCATGTGAATGCATGTTCATGGCATCAAAGCAAAAAACGAGCATAAAACCCTAATCTAAACCATAATCTAAACATATGATAACAAACAAACATGTGAAAAGGTGAACAAGCAATTATGAGGCTTAAAACATATGAAACAGGGGCTACACAGAACAAACATGTGAATATAGAAACAAAACAAACAAAAAATTAGGGTTTTTGGGTAACGGCATCACACACGCTAGAACAGGTCTACATATGCATGAGTTCAACCTGTGTACGCAGATCCTTACCTAGAAAACCTAATTAACACAGAAAATAGCAGAAACCAAACAAAGCAGAAAAACGTAAATCTAGCAACCTAACATGCTAAAGAACATAAAGAAAGCCTAAAACTAACCTAAACAAACATATATAAGCATGAACAAAGCAAAGGATTTTACAAGATTAAAACAATAAAAGAAAGGCTAAAAAGGAAAATTAAGGTTGAAACTTGATACCTCAAAAAGGAATTCCCAAGCTTTGATTCTGACCATTCCCTTCAGTCAAATCTATCACAAATCAATAGAAACGTGATTAGTAATCTTAAACTTAAATGATCAAGGCCAGAAAATGCCCCAATCAAATAAAATTGACTTAAAGATATTTTGTGAAAAACTCCCTATTTGATTCACTATTTTTAGTGAATCTTAGGTTTTCCCTTAAGATTTTCTTTGTCTTGAAAATGTACTATGTAAGGCTTTTTATAGTTGAAAAAAATGGGGTTTGGAACGGCTCCCAAACAATGTGGGATTTGTTCCAAACCTTAGCCATTATTGTAAAAAACTTGTCTTTTTTATACTTCTAAAACTCTAGTTGCGTACGCAAGAACGTGCTTGCGTACATATACTTTAGCTCGCGTACGCAGGCCGCAACTCACGTACGTAGGCCAAGGGACATTTTGGTCATTTTATTTCCAAAAATAGATTCTTGCTCATTTAAAATGTTATATTTTTTATTTTAACACCTCTCAAGTCAATTTAACATCAGATTGTGCCCTAAACCAACCTTGAGCCTTGGAATTCGGGTATCATTAGAGAACGGGGGCCCGAGTTGTAAGGAGTACAAAATGCGGTGTCTACAGATGCCCCTCATTTGATTCATGAGCTTCGCTAATGGAATCAAAAGAATAAGAGACAAAACATTTTGTTTTGACGTACAGCTTGGGCCAAACCCATGCACATGACACACATCACGTATACATGGGGCAGGGTGCAACTCCAAAGAGTTGTGTAGGATTCGTAGGTCCAAATTCCCACTTTTGTTGCTCGGGAAACAAGCAACAACAAGTTCACTATCCCAGAACTTGTTTTGCCAATTGCAAGCAAAAGACGAGTGACCCACTATCCTAAAGTCACTTAAAAAGAAAAACAAAGGGTGCTCTTACGAGCTAACCCAACAAACAAGGATCCATTTGGGGCTCTTACCTCAAACTTCTTCGAGTGGTACTCATCTTCTATCTCTATCTCTACCTATTCTGGTAGGACTCTTGCCTTGGGGTGACTTTGGTCTCTATCTCTACCTCTACCTTTTCTACCGTGCTTGCATATTCAATTCCCGGAGGATATGTGCACGAGTAGGATCCACTAGGGATGGTGAAGAACTCGCTGAGGAATAGATGAGTAATGTAGATGTGTGATCCACTAGGGAAGAATCTTCTGCTTCCTATATGGTTCACTGAAAATTTTAAGGGAGAAACTTCTATTTCCTTATTGGGGATTTTTTGGTGTATGGGATTCACTGAGGAAGAATCTTCTACTTCCTTCATGGCTCATTGGGGATGGTAAGGAAAAACTTACTGAGGAGTAGAATGGTATATAATCTATTTGGGAAAAATCTTCTATTTCCTTCATGGCTCATTGGGGATAGTAAGGAAAAACTTGCTGGGGAGTAGGATGATATATGATCCATTAGGGAAAAATCTTCTCTTTCCTTCATAACTCATTAGGGATGGTAAGGAAAAACTCTCTGAGAAGTAGGATGGTATATGATCCATTGGGGAAAAATCTTCTATTTCCTTCATGGCTTATTAGGAATGGTAAGGAAAAACTTGCTAAGGAGTAGGATGGCATAAGATCCATTGGGGAAAATCTTCTGTTTCCTTTATGGCTCATTCGGGATGGTAAGGAAAAACTCACTGAGAAGTAGGATGATATATGATTCATTGGGAAAAAATCTTTTGTTTCCTTCATGGCTCATTCAGGATGGTAAGGAAAAACTTACAGAGGAGTATGGTGATTGACTCGCGGAGGAGTAGGGTGAGGGACTCGCGGAGGAGTAGGGTGAGGGACTCGCTAAGGATTAGGTTGATGGACTCGCGGAGGAGTATGGTGATGGACTCATTGAGGAGTAGGTTGATGGACTCGCAGAGGAGTATGATGATGGACTCACTGAGGAGTAGGTTGATGGACTCGCAGAGGATTATGGTGATGGACTCGCGGAGGAGTATGATGATGCGTGGCCTATTAAGGACAGATAACTTGCTAAGAAGTTTGGTGGAGTGTAGCCTACTGGGGAGAACTTTCTTCTTTTTCTTTCTGACTTACTGGGGACTAACGTTGATTCCACTCAGGAGGGAGTTTTATCAATTCTATTGGGGAAATTTTATTTTGCAAATCTCGAGAGGGCTACCTTTGTGCCTTTGGACCCACAGGGGAGTCTTTCTATGATACCAAATTTTGCTAGAGATTTGATTGTTGGTCTTAACTCACTAGGGAATTTGTGTTGGTTCTACCCATACCTTCCACATCAAAAATCTTAAATTTGCTTATCCTGGACTTAGAATCAAAGAAATACAACAAGAATGGCTACTATCGTAAGCCAAGAAAACCCATCACATCATATACACAACATCAACCAAAAAGCCTAAGTTTGCTATCCTGAACTTAAAATCAAAGGCACATAACAAGAATGACTACCATCCCAAGCCAAAATCACATCACATCATCAAGGAATTCATCATTCATTCATCATTTCATAATTTTTTTTTTCTTTCATTATTTACAGAAAAAAAAAAATCATCATTCAAATCTATCCACCTTTGAAGACTTTTTTCCATTTTTGAAATTTGAAATATTTCTTTTGAAATTCTCTTTAGACCTTTGAAATTCTTGATTTTCTTCTTAAGTGTCAATCTCTCACTTGAATTTTTTTTTGAAAAGTCTCTTTTGAACTTAAAATTTTTCTTTTTTTTCTTAAGTGACATCCTTCATGAAGTTTTTGAATTCTTCTTTGGAATTTTGAGATTTTTTTTTTTGAATCTTTTGAACTTTTCACAATGATTAGGTCTCATCAAAACATGTCACGTTAGGTTTAGTCCAAACATATTAGGACAGAACCAAGCACAACATATCACATCATTCCTCTCAATTTTCTTTTTTTTTTTTGTCTCTCTTTTTTCTTCTCATCATTCTTTTTTTATTCTCTCTCTTCTCATCTTTTCCTTTATCCTTTCTTTCTCATTTTCCAATTCCTCATTTCTTTTTGAATCTTCATCTTACATTCCTTTTTTTTTTTTTTTCAACATCTCATTTTTTATTTTCCCTCCCATTTTTTGGACTTCTAAAAAGCATTTTTTTTTCTTTAAAACATTAACAAGAAAGAGTTGATTAGGCCCTGGGTTCATTGTATTATTTTCTTTTATGGGGGCACATATTTATTTAAACAAATCATTCATTCCTTCTCTCTCTCTCTCTCTCTCTCTCTCTCTCTCTCTCTCTCTTTTGGCATCTTTTGCCTTTGGATGACCATCAATTTCCTAGAATTCCTAACACCTCTATATGAAGATTGAAGGTAGTTGAAGGCGATTCTAGATCATTGAAATTTCAAACACGACAAGAGTTTTGAGAAGAATGAATATTTATGAACACAACAAGTTGGAAGAGACTCTAGACCAATGAGATTTCAAACACGACAAGCTTTTTGAGATAGTAGAGCACAACACGATTTGAATACAAAGAGGAACTTGAAGAAAATTCGAAGGAGTTGAAGAAAGGAGGTAAAGAAGCAAGGGATCATGGATCTAGATTATTTTGCATATCAATGTGTATTCTCTTTGAACTAATTTTGCATGAATTACCTACCACCTTCATTGATTAGTCTAAATATGAATTTAAAATCTGATCATCTCTAGTGAACTCGATCGTTGTCCTTGTTTGTATATGCACACCTCACTTCTCTCATTTCTCTCTTCTTGTATTCTCCTAAATAAACTCATCTCTCATGTATGGTCACTTTTCTCTTTATCATGGTTGCTTTAACTTAGAGCTAGTCTCATCTTCCCTTGTATGTTTGTCTCTTTGTCATTTCCATTTATGATTTGCCCCTAGCATGGAGTAAGTTCACCATTTTCCTTGTGGCTCTTCTTCACTTCTTTTCAAGATGCCCTAACTTTTTCCTAAGCCACCCTTTTAGGTTTCCAACCTAGTGGGCCTTTCTTCTTCTTCTCCTTTTTTTTTTTTTTTTCTTTTCACTCCTAAGGCTAGGCTTTCCAACATTTGTAGGGCTAAACAGTCTTAACTGATAAGAGAGGACTTGTTTATGAACTGTAATGAGGCTAGGATTCTAAGGATTAAGAAAGAAAGGGTATTTTAAGGCTCAAATTCAATTTTATTCTTAGGGTATCCTAATTACCAAGGATTACTACTCATCTCATGCTTGCATTGTTTTCTCCTTTTCATCCGTTCTTTCCTTGTCCCTTTAGATTTTCATCATTTCATTTTTTTTTAGCCTCTTCTTTTCTTCTCTCTTTTTTTTCTTTTTTTCTTTTTTTAACTTCTTCTCTTTTTCTCTCTTTTTTTTCTTTTTTTTTTTTTCCCTTTTCTCTTTTTCCATGCCCCTTGTTGAAGAAAGGGCATCCTTTCACTTATAAATCATCTGCACATCTCTCTGTCACAAAACTTACCCCTAGTATAGGGTTGATCCTCTCCAATATTAGGGAATGCCTCTAGTGTTAAGGGTAACCCTTTCAAATCACCATCTCTTAATAACATGACCCTAGTGTAGGGGGTAATCTCTTGGCATGGGTATAAAGAAGGAATTCATCTAGGCTTAATAGGGTTAGCAAGTGGAAACAATTTCTCATTGTAACAAAAGGTTTGTAACAAATGAAAGTATCTTACAATCTCATCTAGCAAGTGGAATTCATCTAGGCTTAATAGGGTTAGCAAATGAAAGTATCGACATCATGGCCTCTAATCTTTTGAACCATGATTGCTTAGTTTTTCCAAACCTATGTTAGCCTTTTCATCTCATCAAGTTCTCATCATTGTAGTGTCATCCATGTGAAACAACAAGTTATTCATTCTTTCCCATCTTTGAACTCACTCAAGGTTTGTGCTTTAAGGAATCTCTCACCACTCACTTGATCAAAGTCTCTTTTTTCTTTTTCTTTTTCTTATTTTTCACCCTCTTTCCCACTTTCATGCTTGCTTTTTATGATCAAATGGACTAAGACAATCTCATCTTTCGATTTTTTATTTGGATTAACCAATGTTTTAGGTTTAAGGATTCATTCATTTCAAAACTGGCAAAAATAGATCACTTGATACACGTCATATTTGAATGATCATCTTTATTGAAAGTGAAACAACATTGACTTGAAAATTCAAAGGAACATGACTCAACAACAACACATCTTAAACAAAGACTCAACAACACAACAAAGGGAAAGACTCAACAACACAATATTGAGAAAGACTCTAATAGCCTTGACAAATTGAAGATATGACAATCGAAAAAGACTCAACAAAATTGAAATGGCTCATCCTCTAGCAAAGGTATTCTCATGGGCTAAATCTCTTAAGCACACCCCTTCATTCGATCTTGCTTTATCTATGGAATCTTGGCTGTCAATCACCCCACCATCAATCAGGTCTTGAATCTCATGCTTCAACTTAAAGCATTATTTGTCTTGTGTCCTAACTTTTGGTGAAAATCACAATACTCATTCATGTTCCAAGTGCTTAGGATTGGAACTGGATGAAAAGTATGTTCAAGTGGCTTGAGGTAACCCTTCTTAGATAAGATTTCAAGGGCCTCTAACAATGACATGTGAATGTCATCAAATTCCCTTATCTTTTTGGGGGTGTCTTTGGCAATAAATTTCTTTCTTTCTTTTGGCTTGCCAAAAACATCCTCAGCTTGTAGGCCATGTATTTTTTCAAGCTTTTGTAGTCGAGTGCTTATATCCTTCATTAGCTCCTCCATGCAAGCAAATTTCTTGCTCATGATGTCGATACTTTCATTTGTGCTAGTCATTGCTTGGTATCTTACAAGGATAGGGATGTGCTTTGAGATTATCTTAAGTGTCCCCAAAAATGAATTTGATCAAATAAACATGTGCTGCCAATGTCTTAAAGTTTTGGACCCTACGTCTTAATAAACTTCTCTTGCTTGCACCAATTTGTGGACTATATGTATACCTCATTCGTATTCTAAGTCTTGCATCATTTCATTATCTTGGACTTAGAAATAGAATGAGCTACACCAATCTTTCAAAATTCATGTTTTCCCCTATGCTTAAATCCCAATTACATCATCCACACTTCTCACTCTCTCATCTTTCCTCACTTGGATCCAAGCCCAACATTTTTTTCTTTGGGCTTTGAATCCAATTACAAGTCACTCATCTCGCCCTCTCATCCTCATTTGGGCTTAAGCATAGGTTGTTCATGAATTTTGTAAGGTTAGTCCACATCTTGTGCTCTATTTGGCTTTATGAAAATGGTCTCATCAATAAATTTAAACATAAATATATGTTAGACACCTCAGTTAGTTGTATTACTCTCTTGTGATAGCTAGCCTCAATTACCAGTGGGTTAGTTAGGGAATTAGTTGGTTAAATGGGTTGCTTAGCTAATCATTTTGTTAGTTAGTTAAGCTGAGTTTACTTGTATATAGCAACAAAATGGTTGGTAGGGAAGGACATAAGAAATAACACTGAGATTACAATACTCTCTCTCTCTCTCTCTCTCTCTCTCTCTCTCTTTCTCTCTCTCTATTTTTGTCTTCTTCCATGGAGGTCCAAATCTCCTCGAATTTATCTACCCAATTTACCAATTCTACTCAATTTTATAGGTGCTTAACATTTGGTATCAGAGCATTGATCTACAATTTTCCCACCATGACTGAAACACGATCCAATTCTCAAAATTTTGAAAAGATTGCAGCTTTTTCCAAAGTTACTGATAGCCACGAGCAAACTTTACAAGGAATCCAAAAACAGTTACAAACCCTTACTACCTTCATGCAGAAATGGGTTAAGTTTGAAGAGAAACGCCAACAATCTCCAAGCCCAAGGGGTTACCTAGTTAACACAACCAGTAACACTACTACCCAAGAACCATTGTTGATAAACCCAATCAAGAATTTGAAGCTAGAATTTCCAAGATTTCAAGGTGAAAATCCAACTTGTTGGGTTTATCGGGAAAAAATTTTCTCATATCATAATACACCAGAGCATCAAAAGGTAATCATGGCTTCATACCACTTAGATGGAGATGCTCTGATTTGGTTTTAGGATGCTAAACAAGCTAGGAGCTTCGCAAGTTGGGAGGTGTTTGGCAAGGCAGTGCAGATTCAGTTTGGGGTTATAGCATATAATGATCCTATGGTGGCACTTACGCGACTCAAACAAGTTTCATCTGTGGTGGCTTACAAAGGTAACTTTGAAATTCTATCTAATAGAATCACTGGGTTATCTGAGTCTCATAAATTGAATTTCTTTTTGAGTGGTTTAAAGGATGAGATAAGGTTACCAGTTAGGATGTTAGTTCCTAAGTCTTTGAATGAAGCTTTTAGGTTAGCTAAAATTCAAGAAGAATACTTGCTCAGTAGTAGGAGGGGGTTTAGGAATGTGGCTGATTCTGGGAAGGCTTCAATCTTGGGTTAACCACCTAAATTTGAAGCTATGGCTGAATCACAAATTAAGGTTCCTTTACAAAGGTTGTCCAGTGCACAAATGGAGGAAAGGAGGAAACAAGGGTTGTGCTATAACTGTGATGAGAAATGGCAGGTTGGGCATAAATGTAAGGGTGCAAAATTATTCTCACTAGAAGGGTTAACCAGGGAAGTGGACTCCAAACCCCCTAGTATACAATTGGTGGAGATAAATGAAGATGAGGTAGTGTTAGAACCTCAAGGTTCAATTCAAGATGGTGGTGTAGATAACTCTACTGAGATTACCTTATATGCTTTAATAGGCAGTCCATCTTCAAATACCATAAGGGTAAAAGGCAGAATCAAGAAGTGGTGTCTCTTATTGATTCTGGGAGCACTCATGACTTCTTGGATGCTTTGGTGTTGCCTTCTGTACAGTTACAGCTTGATACCTCTCAGATATTAGAGGTTAAAGTGGTAAATGGCACTATTATTAAGACTCTTGGAGTCTGTCATGGGGTTACTTTGTCTGTGCAAGGGTATAGGTTTATTGTGGACTTTAATGTGCTCCATTTAGGGGGGTGTGAAGTGGTTCTTAGTACTCACTGGTTGAGTACTTTGGGGGAGATTAGTTAGGACTTTCACCTATTGACTATGAAGTTTGTTTATCTGGATAAAGTAGTGTTTTTGCAAGGTCTAAGGCCTAGTAATTCCACTATTTTGGAAGCTGACAGATTCCTCAGTGATTCAGCAAGAAAAGGACTGGTCCTCCAACTTTCTCCTGCCAATTCTGCTACAGCAGTTCAGCCTCAAATTCCATCAACCTTGTCTGATTTGTTGAATGAGTTTTCCAAGGTTTTTGAAGTTCCATCAGATTTGCCACCCATCAGAGGACATGAGCATAGTATCACTTTAAGGAAGGTTCTCAACCAGTATGTGAAAGACCATACAGGTAGCCCTACTTCCAAAAGTCTGAAATTGAAAAAATTGTAAATGAATTGTTAGATATAGGCTTTATACAACCAAGTCAAAGTCCTTTTTCTTCACTAGTTTTGCTTGTGAGAAAAGCTGATGGTAATTGGAGGATGTGCATAGACTATAGGGCCTTAAATAAAGCTACCATTAAGGATAAATTTCCAATTCCAGTTGTGGATGAATTGTTGGATGAATTAGCAGGTGCTTCCATTTTTTCTAAGTTGGATTTAAGGTCAAGATGCCATCAAATCCGTATGAAGAGTGAGGATATTCCAAAGACTGCCTTTAGAACCCATGAAGGCCACTATGAATTTTTAGTGATGCCCTTTGGTTTGACCAATGCTCCTTCTACATTTCAGTCCTTGATGAATACAATTTTTAGGCCTTATTTGAGAAAGTTTGTATTGGTTTTCTTTGATGACATTTTAGTTTTTAGTCATTGCTTGATTGATCATTTGACTCACTTGAAGACTGTGTTAGAAGTTTTACTCACTCATCAGCTTTATGCTAAAATGTCAAAGTTGTTTTTGGTTGCAATGAGGTGAAATATTTGGGTCACATTATCTCTGGAGAAGGTGTTAGGGCAGATCCTAAAAAAACCTTCAACTATGGTACAATGGCCTATTCCAACAAATTTGAAGGCCTTGAGAGGTTTTTTAGGACTTACTGGCTACTATAGAAAGTTTATCAAAGGCTATGGTACTATTGCTCAGCCTCTGACTAATCTTCTTAAGAAAGATTCTTTTCAATGGAGTGACAAGGCATTGGTAGCTTTCAACCAACTTAAAGAGGTTGTCACTCATCCTCCTGTCTTGGCCCTTCCAGACTTTTCTAAACCATTTACTATTGAGTGTGATGCCTTGGGTTGTGGGTTGGGAGCTGTGTTGATGCAGGGTCAAAGGCCTATTGCCTTCCACAGTCAAGCTTTGAAGGGTAAAAATTTACATTTGTCCACTTATGAAACCGAGTTGATGGCTTTGGTTTCTACAATACATAAATGGAGATCTTATCTTCTTGGTAGGCCTTTTATAGTCAAAACTGATCATCAAAGCTTGAAGTTTCTACTTAAACAGAGAATTGCCACCCCAGCTCAACAAAAGTGGTTAGCTAAGCTGATGGGGTATGCCTTTGTGGTGGAGTACAAGAAGGGCAGTGACAATAAAGTGGTTGATGCCTTATCTAGACAGTCTGAGTTTCAATCTGAATTGTCTCAGCTTAGTGGCAGCCCCAAGACTTGTTGTTTGTTCCTGTTATCAGTTCCAGACCCTACTTGGTTGGACCTTCTTAAGGATAGTTATTCTCAAGATGTGTCTATTCAACAAATCATTCATTCTATCCAAGATGGTGCTTCACCTAAAGGTTTCACCTACCAGAATGGCATACTCTTTTACAAGGGCAGGTTCTATCTTGGTCCACTGTGTTCTCTTAAAACCCAGATTTTGCATCATGTCCATAGCAGTCCTTTAGCTGGACACTCAAGGTTCTTAAAAGTCCTATCAGAAGGCTAAAAGGGATTTCTTTTGGCAAGGTATGAAATCTGACCTTAAGGAATTTGTTAAGAACTGTGATGTATGTCAAAGAATCAAATCTGAGACTTCTTCTCTAGTTGGTTTACTTCAGCCATTATCCATTCCTACTACACCTTGGACTGATGTAAGCCTAGATTTTATGGAAGGGCTTCCTAAGTCCCAAGGTTTTGAAGTTATTTTGGTAGTGGTGGATCAGTTGAATAAGTATGCCTATTTTGTTCCTGTTTCCCACCCTTATACTACTGCCAAGATTGCTTCTCTGTATATGTCTCACATTTTCAAGCTACATGGGATGCCTACTTCCATAGTGAGTGATAGGGATGCAACTTTCACATCCTTGTTTTGGTCTGAGTTGTTCAGGCTTCAAGGTACTAATTTGGCCATGTCCACTGCATATCACCCTCAATCAGATGGGTAGACAGAGATTGTTAATAAAAGCCTGGAACAATATTTAAAAGCCTTTTCCTGTGATAGACCTCACCATTGGGCTGAATGGCTTCCTTTTGTGAAGTTTTGGTTCAATACTTCTTTTCATACCAGCTTGAAATTGACACCCTTTGAGGCTTTATATGGCTTTCCTCCTCCAAAGCTTCAAGCTTACATCCCAAAAATACTCTTCTTAGCCAACGACAAGCTGTGCTTGATACTTTGAAGGGTAATTTGATTGTTACTCAGGACAAAATGAAGTTCTATGCAAACAAGCACAGACAGGACAGATCATTCCAAGTAGGAGATTGGGTTTTCCTGAAGTTACAACCTTATAGGCAGAAAACTTTGGCTTATAAGGGTAGGTGGAAGTTGTCACCATGATATTTTGGGCCCTTTCAGGTATTGCAGAAGATTGGCACAGTTTCTTACAAGTTAACCTTACCTCCTAAGTCCAAAATCCATCCCGTTTTCCATGTTTCTTGTCTTAAGTTGAAGTTGGGTCAACATGTCACACCATTGTCCACATTGCCACCAATTGATAAGGAAGGGCATGTACTTTCAGAACCTATTACTGTGTTTCAGACAAGAACCAAGACTTTGAGGACCCGAAGTATCACTGAAGTCTTAGTGCAGTGGATGGGCTCCCCTCCTGAAGATGCTACTTGGGAATCCCTGCATCACCTCCAACTCTCTTTCCCTCACCTTGAGGGCAAGGTGTTTTGAATGGAGGGGGTAATGTTAGACACCTCAGTTAGTTGTATTACTCTCTTGTGACAGTTGGCCTCAATTACCAGTGAGTTAGTTAGGGAATTAGTTGGTTAAGCTGGGTTTACTTGTATAAAGCAACAAAATGGTTGGTAGGGAAGGACATAAGAAATAACACTAAGATTACAATACTCTCTCTCTCTCTCTCTCTCTCTCTCTCTCTCTCTCTCTCTCTCTCTCTCTCTCTCTCTCTCTCTCTCTATTTTTGTCTTCTTCCATGGAGGTCTAGATCTCCTCGAATTGATCTACCCCAATTTACCAATTCTACTTTATTCTCTAGGTGCTTAACAATATCAATGCCCCACTTGTAATGCAAGCCCATCATGCTTTGGAAAATTTATTTTCATATAAAAAACTTGTTTGAACTTGTATTTAAAATGAGACATGACATTTAGAAGTCCACATCTTTTCTTTGCTTTTTCTTTTTCTTTCGAATTTTTTATTTTATTTTTATTTTTTTGAAAAAAAAAGGTGACCAAACTTTATCTCAACACATCAAAGTCTTTTACTTGTCCTATTGAATGTTCACTCTCTCCCCTCATGAGGGCCTTGCCCCTAGTTTCAAAACCATTTTTTTTTTTTTTCAAATGGACCTTGCCCCTAGTTCAAAGGTTCAAACCAAATTTTTTTTTTTTTTTTTTTTTATTCTCAAATGGGCCTTGCCCTTAGTTCAAAAGGTTTTGTCAATTGGTTCAAAAGATTTCATCTTTTAATCCTCATTGGGCTCTTGGTGGGCCTACCCATGTCTTTAGGTTTTAGGGCTTCAAAACTTTCCCAAAGCATGGATGGGTTCAACATCTTTTCAATAAAGCCTATAACATACTCATGATTTTGGGCTCTCTTGCTTTTGAAAAAGATTTTTGAACCTTGACCCAAAAGCTAGGGTATGTTATGGCTTTATGGCCCAATACCTTCCTCCAAAGTCTATGGTATACTCATGATCTTGGGCTCTCTTGATTTGAAAAAATTTTGAATGGGCCCAAAACTTAGGGTATATTATGGCTTTGTGAATCATTTTTCATCTTCTTTTTGAATTTTTCTTTTCAATTTTTTTTTTTGAAAACTTTTCCATCTTTTTTTTTTTGAAAATTCATCTCTTGAAAGAAAAATATTTACAAAAGATTTTTTTTTCAAAAAATCTTTCCTTAAAAATCTTTTTCTTTGCAAAAAAAAAAAAAAAAAAAAAAAAAAAAATCTTTCTTGAATTCTTTTTCTTTGTAAAAGATTGCTTGAAAATTCCACTTCTAATATATATATATATATATATATATATATATATATATATATATATATATATATATATATTTACAAAAGATTTTTTTTCGAAAACTTTTCTTCATTTTTTTTTTTTTGAAAATTCAACTCTAAAAATAAAAAATATTCACAAAAGATTTTTTTTTAAAATTCTTTTCCTTAAAAAAGTTTTCTTTGCAAAATATTTCTTTTCTTGAATTCTTTTTCTTCACAAAATATTTTTTTGAAAATTTCCCTCTTTTAAAAATATTTACAAAAGATTTTAAAAAAAATTCTCTTTTTTTTTTTTTACAAAATTTTTCTTTTCTTGGATTCTTTTCTTTGCAAAAGATTCTCTCTCTTTTTTTTTTTTTTTTTGAAAACTCAATTTCTAAAAACTATTTACAAAAGTTTTTTTTTTTTTTTGAAAACTTTTCTTCTTAACAAAATGTTTCTTTTCTTGGATTCTTTTCTTTGCAAAAGATTTTTTTTTTTTGAAAACTCCACTTCTAAAAAATATATTTACAAAAGATTACTTTTTTTTTGGAAAACTTTTCTTCTTTGCAAAAGAGTTTCTTTTCTTGAATTTTTTTTTTGAAAATATTTACAAATGATTTTTTTTTTTTTGAAAGCTTTTCTTCTTTGCAAAAGAATTTCTTTTCTTGAATTTTTTTTCTTTGCAAAAGTTTTTTTTTTTTACATTTTTTTTTTTGAAAACTTTTCTTCCTTACAAAAGAAATTTTTTTGAAGTAGCCCTTTAGCTAGAACATATTTTGGCCCTCCTTTCAAAGCCTATGAATCTCTCTTCATTTTGGGCCTTGGCATACAACAAGGAAGCCCAAGATTAGGGAAGTTCATATTGACTTTGTAGGATGTTGGATGCTAAGTCCATAGCACATTTGTTGCCCTAGGCCTAAAGTTCACCATTTGAAGAGGCCTTTTGATTTGGGCTTATGATAGCAACTAAGCTATGATCTTATGAACCTTTCAAGTTAAGACATACCTTTGGACTTTGGGATAAGTCTCTCATATGTGAGGACTTCTTTTCTTTTCGCATCAATATCTTAGGGTATGCCAAAACTCTGGGTCATCCTTCCATTTTTTACATCTTTCATTTGTCCTTTAGAATTAGGTGAACACATGATGTATGGTTGAACAAACAAAAGATATATAAATGGTAACCTTTTTTGATAAGATCTAGGATCTCTCTAGTGTGGGTAGGCTTTTTCCTTAAGCCTAAAGGGATAGAGGAGTAGGTTAATCACAACTTGGCGGGCTATGATTCCAACGGAGGGCCTACGTGGACCCCATAGTGGATTAGTAGCAAACCTGTAACATACTCAAAGCCCATTATAGGCGATGACATTCGATTGTGAATTGGTGGGATGAACTTTAGAAGATTTGGGCCCGAATGGAGCCTTCCATCTTCCCATTCATCACCAACCAAGGTTGAGGGACAAAAGAAACCCAGTGATGTGTGTGCAAATAAGTATTGAAATAGCTTTTATTAAGGTTAAGGTATATTACACATAGGAATTAAACTCATTATCCCCAATGGAATCACCATTGTGGACACAATGGAAAGTGTCAGAGTCGCCACCTAGTTATATGGTCTATGAACCATGAATATAGCGTCCTTTCGAGAAATGACCATTGATCTTACTACCAGAGTATGGGTTTGGAGTTTAGGTATGTTCTTGGAAAGGTGTTAGGCACTTAAAACCGCCCAACCCTAAGGTTGGCCTCCTATCATTGTTTCTTATATCTTAACCTTATCAAAAGCATGTTCGATACTTGTATTCTAACTCACACACATACACTGGCATACATCTAAGCATACAACATGGCATCATTCAACCACAAACATATACATATCTACCTTTAAACAAAAGAGAGTCAAATCCACACATATAATAAATCCTAGCATACATCTAACATGTGAAACCTTATCATATATCTCAAACAAAGTAACAACTAATCATGGTAGCAAGCATATCATGGCAGCAAACAACATCACATTATTAATTAAGAGCATGGTATCTATTTTGTGTGTGTATATATATATATATATATATATATATATATATATATCAAGAGAGGATTAAACAAACAACATGCATGTTCATGCGAATACATGACTTACCTTACCTTGCAGCACATTAGCACCTATGGCATCATGAATAGGCATGTGAATGCATGTTCATGGTATCGAAGCAAAAAACGAGCATAAAACCCTAATCTAAACATGTGATAACAAACAAACATGTGAAAAGGTGAACAAGCAATTATGGGGCTTAAAACATATGAAAAGGGGCTACACAGAACAAACATGTGAATACAGAAACAAAACAAACAAAAAATTAGGGTTTCTGGGTAACGGCATCACGCATGCTAGAATAGGTCTGCGTACGCATGAGTTCAACCTACGTACACAGGCTAGATCATGCGTATGTAGATCCTTACCCAGAAAACGCAGGCTGAACTCATATGTATGCAGATCCTTACCCAGAAAACCTAATTAATACAGAAACATAGGAGAAACCAAACAAAGCAGGAAAAACATAAATCTAGCAACCTAACATGCTAAAGAACAAAAAGAAAGCTCAAAACTAACCTAAACAAACATATATAAGCAGGAACAAAGCAAAGGAACAAGATTAAAACAATAAAAGATAGGCTAAAAAGGAAAAGAAAGGTTGAAGCTTGATACCTCAAAAAGGAGTTTCCAAACTTTGATTTTGACCATTCCCCTCAGTCAAATCTATCACAAATCAATAGAAACGTGATTAGTAATTTTAAACTCAAAAGATCAAGGCTAGAAAAGGCCCCAATAAAGTAAAATTGACTTAATGATGTTTTTTGAAAAACTCTCTCTTTGATTCACTATTTCTGTTGAATCTTAGATTTTTCCCTTAGGATTTTCTGTGTGTTTTGAAAATGTACCATGTAAGGAATTCTAGCTACGTACGCAAGAGCGTGCCTACGTAGCAGGCCGTGACCCACGTACGTAAGCCGAGGGCTACTTTGGTCACTTTATTTTCAAAAATAGATTTTTACTCATTTAAAATGTTATATTTTTTATTTTAACACCTCTCAAGTTAATTTAACATTTGATTGGACTAAACCAACCTTAGGCCTTGGAATTTGGGCATCATTGAGGATTAGGGGCCTGAGTCGTAAAGGGTACAAAATGCGGTGTCTACAACCGTTAGCTTCCTTCAATCTTGAGGTTGATGCCAAACTGTGGTTCCAACTCCTAAAAGAAGAGACGCATGTCATCTCTTGGGACCATTTTAAGCATGGACTTCAGAGTTGGTATAGGCCAACCCAATATCAAGATTTCTTTGGTGATCTTACGAAGTTGCAACAGATGGGTTCCATAAGAGATTATCATACTGAATTTGAGAGGCTACTCATAAGGGTAGGAAAGTTATCACCAGAACAATAAGTGGGGTGTTTCATAAGTGGGTTGAAGGAGAATATCAAAATTGATGTTCAAGCTTGTAGACCCAAGACTCTTTCAGCTGCCATTGGATTAGTAAGACTGTATGAAGCTCGAAACCAATCCATTCGGCACTCCATGCAACCTGATGCTCGAAAATATTTCCAAAACCGATCAACAGTTCCTAGTTCCACTTCCATGCCGATAAAGCAGTTAAGTCCTGCGGAGATGCAAGAAAGGAGGAGCAAAGGCCTGTGTTTCAATTGTATAACAAGTTTGGCCCGAGGCATAAGTGCAGAAAATTGTTTCTCATTGAAGGAAACTAGTCTGATGAAGAAAATGGTGATAAAGAAGTGGAGACGGATGACGCAAATATAAATGCAGAAGTTTGAGGGACACCAAAAATTTCCATCAATGCCATCTATGGTGCTAGGGCTCCATAAACCATGAAGGTTCAAGGATGAATTGCTCAACATCAAATCATTTTATTAATAGATTCAAGAAGTACTCATAACTTTCTAAATAGTGCAGTAGCAAAAAAATTGGGTCTTCGGCCCACTTCAACTAGGAATTTTGAAGTTACAGTGGCTAATGGTGAAAAAATTAATAGCCCAAGATGTTGTACGGGAGTTTGCACCACCATTCAAGGATTTGCTATCACATCAGATTATTATTCGCTTCCATTAGAAGGGTGTGATGCTGTTCTTAGAGCACAATGGTTGAGCACAATGGGACCCATTGTTTGGGATTTTTCAAAGCTGCAAATGAAGTTTAATCTGGGTGGAAGAGAGGTGATCCTTATAGGGTTAAATGCTACTAAGAACAAGCTTGTGGATAGTAAGGAAATTACTAAGGAAATAAGGAAGGGGAAGAAAGGAGTCTTGCTGCAAATTAATTCACTTTCCATGCAAACAACTCAAAGTGAATTACTCTCCCCACCTCATGATCATAAAATTCCCCTCAAATCTGGAACTGAACCTGTTTGCAGGAGACCATACAGGTATCCTCACTACCCAAAGAATGAAGTTGAAAATTTGGTATTGATATGTTGAATTCAGGTGTGATTCGTCCAAGTCAAAGCCCATATTCCTTTCCAGTATTGTTAGTTAAAAAACATGATGGATCGTGGAGACTTTGTTTAGATTACAGAGGATTGAACCAGATCACAATCAAGGACAAATTTCCAATACTTGTAATTGAAGAGCTGCTAGACGAATTACAAGGGGCAACATTTTTCACCAAGTTGGACTTGAGGTTGGGTTGCCACCAAATCCAAGTGCAACCAACAGAAATTCCAAAGACGGCATTTCGAACCCATCAAGGACATTATGAGTTCTTAGTGATGCCCTTTGGCCTCACGAATGCCCCTTCCACATTCCAATCCTTGATAAATGAAATATTCAAGACTTATCTCCGTAAGTTTATTCTTGTGTTTTTTGGTGATATTTTAGTCTATAGAAAAACTTGGGAAGGTCACTTGAAGCATCTTGTGATTACATTAAAGATCCTAAGGATTGTTGATACTTTATTTTGTCCACCTTCGATTTGCGTGTTGGACTCTAAAATATCCAAAAATATTATTTTTCTCTTCATGGGGCCGTGAGAACATCCAAAATGACGTGGCGCAACCCGTTCGGACATCGGAGCACCCAAAGTGCCTTTTTCAGCTGAAATGACTAAAATGCCCTTAGTCAACCCTAGGTTTGACCGAAGGTCAAACAATGTCAAAATCCTCACAAAATAACATTTTTCATAGTTTTGCATCAAACTCGAGCTTCTCGAAGATTTTTAATAACTTTGATCAAGTTTGACCTGAAGTCAATCTTGGGTTGGCCCAAAAACCCTAATTTTGATCTGACTATCAGAATAGGTTGAGACCAACACCATTGCAAAGATTATCAAATTTTCATTCCAACGACTATTCATGAGTTGAAATCGGAGTTAGAATGGTCGAGATGTCACGAAAACTAGGATAACGCACCAATTGATGCACCACTAACTTCCGAGAACCATAACTTTTGATTCGACCATTGGATTTTCAAGATCCATACATTTTCTGAAACAATAAGTCAATACCTTTCTAAACATGTCAAGATCAACCCGATCAGAAGAGGTTTGAGGCTAGCAGCCCTACAAGGGCCGCCGCCTCAAAATTCGTGCCAAGGCTATAAAAGGCCCTATGCACCCTTCAGACCAAGGAGAAACACATTTTTCTGAGTTTTGCTCTTTGTCTTTTTCTACACGTTTTTCTCTCTTCCGAACACCAAAAAACACACAAAAAAATTTTTTAAAAAACACATCAAAGTTTCTTGATTTTTCTCTTTTCACCTAAAACACAAGGTACTGCTCTTATACCCAATCTTCTTTTTCTTGGTTCTACACTTGGGATTTGGGGTTTAGGGGCATAGATGAAGCTTTTTAGCTACCATCCACACTCCTAACCCTCTAAATCTTTTTCTAGCATTTATCTTGCTATTTTTGCTTGAATAACATGATTTATAGCTTTCTTTAGCGTGTTTCTTGTTTTATTTATGTTTCTAGCTTAAATCTCTTTGCTTTTATGCCTTATGCCATGTTTCATGCTTGGATCTACATCCTTACATGTTCATACGTTTAGATCTACATGCTTAGGGTTTTATGCCATTTTCCTATGTTTTGTGCCTCTTTTTGTTCTAGGTTGACGTTAGGGTTACATGCTCATATGCTTGTATGATATTGTTGGCTACGCCTTGCTTGGATCAATGTGTTTTGTGTGTTTATTTCCATGCTATATGGTTAGATCCTTGTCCTCACATGCTTGTATGCTTGGATCCATGCTCTTCCATGGTTATGTGTTAAGTTTCTACACGTTTACATGCATGTTTTTGTACCTAGATGTCTAGATCTATGTTTCCACATGCTTGTGTGCTTGGATCTATGTTCTCTACACGCTTTATGTTATCTTCCATGTGCTTGTGCGCTCCATGCCATGTTTGTTCGCCTAGATCTAGGTTATGTTTGTCATGCCATGTGCTATTGTAGCCCTTTTGTCGCTTTATCTTTCTTTCTTGCATTTTAGCCTAATGGTTAGGATCCAATCTAGACCCTATGGCCTTTGTCTGTCTGTACACCTTGGCCCACATCAAAGGGTTTGGATCATCCTTATTTGCATGTCTATGCTTGCTTGCCTTTGTATTTTATGCTTGTGATAGCATCTCTTGTTCTAGGCTTTGCCACACTTGACGCCCTTAGCGAGTTTGGTGGTTGAGTGGTTACATCTAACGCCCATGAGGCCTTGTTGGATGTAACCATTTGGGATGCATCACCATGATGCTAGTCGCTCTGTGCATACTCTTCCATTTTCCACTCCGCGCGATGCTATACTTACCATGCTTGTTTATGCCATCCGTTGGCTTTCTATGCATCTTTACACGCTTGCTTACATGTTCATGCATGAGTCTTGCTTGCTAGTATGTCGTCCATACTTCAACACAATGAAACTATGGGCATTTAATCCAAACATACATTTGTCCCTCGCGGACACCACTTTTTGTTTGCTTTCTTGCTTGTTTGCCTTCACTTGTACACTTGTTTGCTTTATACCCATTGCGCCTTATCTATGCATCTTTTCCTTCCATTGCTTGTTTGCTGGTTTCTTGTTTTTACCTTTGCATGTACACACATGGAGCAAGGACGCTTGGAGCTAAGGCACGGTCTCCCAGGCACAAGCAAAAAGGGCACGGATGCAAGCATGTAGATATAAGCCAAGCAACAATGATTAGTAACTTTAGGGGTCTAGCCCTCCCATTTGGTTTTGTACTCTTTAAAACCCCTTCCTTCCTCCTCCCTTTCTCTCTTAGATGCATTGTATTAGGTATATCATGCTTTGTAACATTCGTCCTCATCTCTAGAGTATGGCGACCCCTATTTACTTTACTACACCTAAATTTTGGGTCATGCTCTAAGGATGTAGGCATTTACTTTCCTGCTCTGTGTTCTTGCATTGTGCATGATGTATGTATATATATACCTACTCGCTCCTTCCGATGTGATTGTCACAGTCTGTGTCACCTAAGGCAAAGCGATGCCTAATTTCCGCCATGAAAGTAAGGTGACATATCACCGGATTTTTGCCGTGGAAATCTGGTACTTTGCCCAAATGCCTTAGGAAAGTATAGATTGGGACCACACCCATTCAATAGCCAAACCTTAAAACCCTCATGCATGCAAAGCCTCGAAAGTCAATGTCGAAATCATGTTTTTACTGTCAATCTCCAAAAATTAAGGTTTTATCAAAACAAAGGACTGTCCTTGAACAAGCGTTATGGGGTGCCTAACACCTTCCCTACACGTAACCAAACTTCCGGACTCAAGAATCAAGATTTTTTTACCATCCACATTAGATTAGGAAAAGTGTCCTTTATTAGCCTAGGATTGATAATAAAATCAATTAGAAATAGGTGACCAATCATACCTTAGAAAAATCCAATGATTGGTGGCGACTTCACTTACCTTTGGTAAACACCTAAAATATGGCCAAGGTTTTTGCCACACTTCTAAAGGTAATACCCTCCTCCATCGAGAGAGAGAGAGAGAGAGAGAGAGAGAGAGAGAGAGAGAGAGAGAGAGAGAGAGAGAGAGAGAGAGAGAGAGAGAGAGAGAGAGAGAGAGAGAGAGAGAGAGAGAGAGAGAGAGAACCCGAAACTCCACGCAAACCACACCAAGTGCACACAATCATCGAGAGAGGCCTCCAACGAGCCCCACGCGCGCGGGAGTGTCACCACGGCAAGTGCTCGAACGAAGGCCCATGACAGCGGTTTTCCACTCCAATCGAGGTTGGGCGTCGACAAGGACTAACAAGTTATTTGTCAAAATGGAAAAGTGCACTTTTGCTCAACAGGAAGTCAAATACTTGGCCATGTGATTTCTAGTGGTGGAGTGGCCCCTGACCTCGATAAAATTGCTGCTATGCAAGAATGGACAAAACCAAAGACTGTCAAATCTCTAAGGGGTTTTCTTGGGTTTACGAGGTACTATCGAAAGTTCATCCAAGGGTATGAGAGAATTGCAGCCCCTCTCAAATGCTAGGAAAGGGAGTTTTGAATGGAGCATCAAGGCCGAAGAATCTTTCGCACTACTTAGGAAGGCTATGACTCAAGCCCCAATATTAGTCCTCCCGAATTTTAGTCAGCCATTCATTGTTGAATGTGATGCTTCAGGATCTGGAATTGGAGGAGTCCTCATGCAAGAAAAGGGGCTTATTGCATTTTTCAGCCACACCTTTCAAGGTAAGAATTTATTTTTATCTGAAAAGGAAATGTTGGCTTTAATTCTTGCAGTCCAAAAACGGAGGCCTTACTTGTTGGGGAGAAAGTTTTTTGTATGGACAAACCAACACAACCTTAAACACTTGTGGGAGCAAAAGATAACCACTGCGACACGAGAAAAATGGCTAGTCAAACTTACGGGGTTGATTTCACAATTGAATACAAGCCGGGAAAAGACAATAGTGTGGCTGATGCATTATCATGAAGGGATGAGAAGGGAGAGATAGCTGCCTTGTCAACACCTGTACCAACTTAGGTGGAGGCAATTAAAGAGGAGGTCAAAAGTAGTCATCAACTACAACACTTAGTACAACTATTCCAAAATAGGGAAGCTATTGGGCCATGGGATTATAAAGAAGGAATTCTTTACTTCAAGAACCGAATCTATTTGCTCCCTGATTCAACTTTGGTTCCACTCATTGTAAAAGAGATGCATGCAAGCACCCGTGAAGGATATCACAAGACCCTACAAAGAATGAAGTTAGCTTTCTATTGGCAAGGCATGAGAAAATTCCTTTAGGAATTTATCAGGGGTTATGAAAGATGTCAAAGGAACAAGGGAGAAAATCTCAATCCAGCTGGACTCTTACAACCACTTCCCATTCCCTCACAAGTCTGGATAGATATATCTATGGTCTTTGTGGAAGGACTTCCCAATGCTAAAGGCAAGTCTGTCATTTTTGTCATTGTTGATAGACTTTCTAAGTTTGCACATTTTATCCCTGTTTCACATCCATACACTATAGTCTCAATAGCTCAAGTTTTCTTTGAGCGCATATTTAAATTGTATGAGATGCCTAAAAGCATAATATGTGACTGAGATGTTACATTTACTGGTACCTTTTGGAAGGAGCTTTTAACTTGCAAGGAACTAGCTTTAATTTTAGTTCATCCTACCATCCCCAGACCGATGGGTAAACAGAGGTGGTTAATAGAACTGTTGAAATGTATTTGCGCTGTTTCACAAGCCACAGGCCAAAGGAATGGGTACGATGGCTTCTATGGGCTGAGCATTGCTATAATACCAACATCCACTCCTCTACTAGGCGGACCCCTTATGAGATTATTTACGGTACACCACCCCCCACACTTCTATCTTATGTTCCTGGCACTTCACAAGTGGAGGCAGTGGACCAAGAATTGAAAGATAGAGAGCAAGTTGTCAAGGAATTGAATGAAAGAATAGGTGAAGTTCAACAACGGATAGAAGCTTCAATGTTGGAGAATTTGTGAACGTATCTCAACTTCTCAAGTTGCAACCTTACTGGCAAATGTCTTTAGCTCTTCGAAGGAACCAGAAGTTAGCTTCCAAGTACTACTGACCATTTGAGATCCTTGAAAGAATTGGTCCCGTAGCATATAAACTCAAGCTACTAGAAAATTCAAAGCTACATCCAGTATTCCATGTCTCTATGCTTAAGAAGAAGCTTGGCGCAACTGTGGAAACTCAAGTTCCTCTCCCAGTCATTTCAAACCAGGGAGATTCTATTATTCCCATACCTTAAGCCATCCTTGAAAAGCGCATGAAGAAAGGCAAAGAAGAGATTCTAGTTCATTGACAAGGATTACCACTGGCTGAAGCTACATGGGAAAACTTGGCCGAGCTCCAGTTACGTTATCCATGGCTCACCCTTGAGGACATGGGTCTTGTTAAGGAGAGGGGAGTGTTACGTAACACTGCACTTAGCCCATGTATGGGTAGTGAGCCAAGTTTGCTAAGTCAACTCAGGACCATCAACAGGATGAGCTTAAAGCGGCATGACTTGCTTGGGACTCCACTCTATAATTATCTCTTTTATCATCTATCTCTTAGGATTATCTTATCAAATAAACTACCTCATCTAGTGAGGTTTACACTTAGGATTGTTGGGTTTATCATTTGGTTGTTAATTTGAACTTTGTGATAAGCCATTTGTTATCGTTGTTATCTTTAGGAACAGAATTTATCATGTTTTGATGTAAGCCTTTATATATGGCTGAATGAATAAATAATGGGCTTGTGAATTTTAAGCCAAAACATTGTGGAGGTTGGGTTGTCCTCGAAACAAACCCATTGTGTTAAGTAATTTTACTGTGTTCGTGTGTTGTTCTATTTTCTCGACCACCATAGCACCTCGAGGCAAATGCGGAAGAGGACATGGTCATGGTGACCATAACACATTATTCGTTAGTTTTGTTTCCTTTACAATAAGTGGAAGGAGGGGAATTTTTTTTTTTTTAATAGAAAGGGAAGGAGGGGATTCGAACCCATATTCTTTTTTATTAGAGAGCCTAGTAATGATTACACCAAAAGGCTTTTGATATTTCATGTTACATATAGATAGTAATAAGTTAGAATTGAGAAGGTTTTAATGGCCTTGTTGAACAAATTGAATGTATATAAAATGTAGCCTGAGCCTTGTAGATCTATAGCTATTTTATTATAACTAAAAAAATTTTGAGTAGAAATACCTATGTTTGGATGGAAGGAAATGATGGAATGCTAGAATAGAGGAGAATGAAAGATGACTATAATGTATTAATATTTGATAGTATATTTTGGTCAGATTTCCGTCTACTCCTCTCCTCTTTCTTTATCTCCCTTAGGGTTCGTTTGGTTGGGAATGTGGAAAAATGAGAGGATGGAAAATAGGGAAATGATGGAAAAGTAGGAGAATAAAAGAGATTTTAGTTTCCCTCATTTACGTTTGGTTGGAATGGTGGAAAAGTGAAGGGATGAAAAAATTTTTTGTTTGGTTGAAAATAGAAATGGGAGGATAGAAAATAGAGTTTGTATAAATTTACTCATATGTTCTAATTAAAAATGATGCTCAATTAAAAAAATAATAATAAAGAAGGCAAACAACCAACAAAAAAAAAGGCAATCACCCAAGTTTATTAAAAAGGAAAATTCATGCCCAATAAAAAAAAATAAATAAAGTCCAAAAACGAGGCTATGTATGGTATGTCACGCACAACAACAACAACAATGTTCAGTTAAACCAAAAAAAAAAAGAGGCAGGCAAGCCAAGCAGCATATTTATGTGATTACACCCAAGTAGCAAAAAAAAAAAAAAGTAAAAAGGAAATATGGGCAATTTTGTCCAAATATTTTTACCCACTTTTCTCTCCCATTAGGGGAGATTGTGTTTTGGTGGAGGATGAGAGAAAACTTGTGGGCCCCACCAAAATCTCTTTTTTTTTCCACCCTCAACCAAAAACATCATTTCTTTTTCCCACTTTTCTTTCCAACAACAACAATGTAAAGTTAAACAACCCCCCCCCCCCCCCAAAAAAAAAAAAAAAAAGTAAAAAGGAAATGTGGGCAATTTTGTCCAAATATTTTTACCCACTTTTCTCTCCCATTAGGGGAGATTGTTTTTTGGTGGAGGAGGAGAGAAAACTTGTGAGCCCCACCAAAATCTCTTATTCTTTTCAATCCTCAACCAAAAACGTCATTTTTTCCCCACTTTTCTTTCTTTCATTTTCCAGCCTCCCTATAATCATTCCAACCAAACAAAGCCTTAGTTCCAAACATAGTTTAGATACAATTAAAGAAAATTTTACAAATCACATACTAGAAATGCTTATTACTAGAAAATATCAAATTAATAGTGGATGTGATTTTCTATACATTGTGAAGCATTATTGGTCTCTAATTATTTCTTGAGGGAATTAATCACTATTCAATTATTCATTAGTGCCATAAAAGAAAGGAAACAAACCTTGCTCCAACACCGCCCCCCCCCCCCCCCCCCCCCGAGGCATTGTTTATATCATATTTGAACCACAATGTGATAATGTATATCTTACATACGTTTCTAAAGTGTAAGAACATAAATTAGCATGATAAAGGTCACACATAGGGTCCTTTGTTATAAAACAAATACTGATGGTCCTATAGTATTAGGAGACAAATGAACTGAAATGGAGTTAAGCATTCTAAAGAGAGAAGTTTAAACGGAAATTGAAGGGCTGTTTGGTTTTACCATCACTCAAAACTCAATTCCTATCCTCAAACTTCTAACTCATATCACATATCTTATGCTCTATTTTTCTCTTAACTCACTCAACAATATGTTTAGCTCAAAAATTTGGGTTTAGTTTCAACTTAAAAACTTAACTTAAACCCAGTGGGGTTGGTCCAGTGTTTGGGCATTCGATCTCAAAGTGGTTGTCTTGGGTTTGACTAGGAGCTCCCTAGTTCAAATCCAAGCACCAGCATTTTGAAAAAACTCCCTGGGCCAGTGATTTACTCTGCTATGGGCCCATTGTCGCGAACAGTACTTAGTCTCTGGTTGAAAGTTTTGAAGAAACACTACGGGAAACAAAAAAAAAAAAAAACTCAACTTTAACTCAAAAGTTGTGGAGCCCACATATTTTTTTATTTAGAATGGCAACAGTACCACAAAAGTCCACAACCTGCGAAATTTTCTCTCTCCCATGTATGAGAACTTCAAAGAATACATCTGCCACCAATAACCACATTAATAGTACTGCTGCCGTTCTGAATCACCTTAACAATATATCCATCGCCACATCAAGTCACATAAAATCATATATGCACCAACAATAACAATTAATTGAAAACTATAATGAGAAAATTTATCACTTATTTCAACAACCTAAATAAAATAGCAAAAAAAATTAATTTTGATTATATAGAAAAAATATATACATGTAGTAGTTGCTTGCATATAATTAAAGCCCATCGATTTCAAAACATTTTCTACAATAAGAGGCATCACCACCCTTCACCAACACCAATATATCACTGCATTCTTCCAATTCAATAGTCAGATTTTGGATCTAAGCCTTAACCATGACAGACACCAGTCATTGTAACTGCCACAAAGAAATTTTGATTAGCCCCATTCTTATATTTTGACTATGTGATTGAACTCAAAATTCACCAAAACCAATATTTTACTTCACTCTTTCAATCCAATGGTCATATTTTGAATCTGAGTCTTACACATGATGAACACATGTTGTTGTACTCGTTTATTAGGAAACTTCAGTCACTATAAAAATATCTAATATTCTTTCAAGAGAGTTAATACTATATATAAACTTTACTAGGAACTAAAGAGTATTACCTAAGGCAAAAAAGTTGGACAAACTTATTATGCACACGACTAGATGTATTCTATCTCCCTTCACCACACCCCAAATCAAACATCTTAATTAATCCAAGGGTGTAATGTGAAGATTCAATCTTATTCACTAATTTATTGTTGTTTTTCAAGTTTATATCATTAGATCCATGCTATCATGATCATCGTTTTATTGCTATATGAAGTTCAAAATTATTTTTTTAATTGTACTTGTTAAAGTTTTAGACCCCTGAAAAACATAGTGTTTTAACCTAATATATTAACCAAGTTGTTACTTAGGTTTATTAAACAGATCTAGGTTAAACAAATATCAATTATATCACAAATAACAAAAAAATAAAGAATACAGTGATATGATGATTTAGGAATACGAATGAAACAATCCAAATTCAATGTAAAAAACTTGGAGAGGATTTAATCTAAATAATCCATAATGCAACAATTCACTAATAGAATGGAAGTTTTTAAAATAGACTTAAACCTAAATCTACTACTACCTCATGTAGTACTTACTCACGTTATCACACGCGGCTCCAAATCTACAAACTCTTCTATTATGAATCAGTTGCACACAAACACTCTAGTTTGTGACTTTAAGAGCTCCACTCAAAGATTTAGATCATCAACTATGATGATTAGTGATGGCAGCAACTTTTACAACACTGGATCTTGAGTTTCTTCAAAGAATATTGCCCGTAGAAGATTTTAGAGAGCTTTGGGTACAGAAACCCTAGATCTACAATATGAGGCACAATATGCACTCTTCTCTCTCTCTCTCTCTCTTAAAAACGTGTCTTAGGGTTTCCTTTAAATAATATGTGAATTAGATTTGAAACTCTAATCACTTAATGAGCTTAATGAGGTGTTGGGCTTAATTAAAATTTTGTAGAATCGCATCTCAATCGGTCAAGCCTTCTTCTCGATTGTTCGAACCTGGTAAGTTTCCAATTTCTGAACCTACAGTTTCCTTTTTCTTGTATTTTGACTTGTAACACCTTGAGCATTATCTAATATACCTTATAGACTCTAAGATCTATATTTAGACAAGTTTGTGTTCACGGTCTGCCAATTTTTCTAAATTTTTAGAATCTAACAGTACTATATCTCTTAGACTTTGGACTTTTTTTCTTGGGTATTTGTAAAAGTATATTGGTAGCTATTGCCTGCCTTCTTTGAGCCGATGTTAAATTACAAGCTTGATTCCCAAAAACAAATCTAGGTCTAGTATAGCCGCCCTTCCAGTGGTTGGCATGTGACCACACAAAAAAGACCCTAATTTATTACTAACGATGGCCAAAACGTTCATCGCAAATAACAATGCAATATAAATATATATATATATATATATATATATATTATGATGAAAAAAAATATCTATCAAACACACGAAAAATAGAGGCATGAATTTTCCCTTAAAAAAATGACAATTTCCACTCCAATTATGAAAGGGACCCTAAACACCTTGTTGCATGCTATCATGAGCTTTTATATCACTTGTTGGGGAGACAATACCTTAGGAAGATTCTAATTGAGAGGTTAATACAACATATACGGACATCAATTGACCCAAAAATTTAAGTCCATGAGTTTGGATTCAACTATGTTATATTAATTACTTACTTTTTTCATTATTATTTAATATGAAACTTTACTCACACGTGTATAACCAATAGCACTAGACAACCAATTCAAAGATCAAGGTTAGTAGGAAAAACGAAGGTTATGGTTGAAATCGGGTGTTGTTTTTTGCTACCTAATAGGATAGAGTCGAGTGGGGGAATTGACTCTAAATCCAAGTTCGATTAACCCGTAAGCACCCCCAATCAAAAGAATGCAAAATAAATAAGAGCAAGAAACTGGATAGTCAATTAATCAGACTACAGCTCGTACATGTTAATAGAGACAATAGTAATAATTAAACATGAAGCCCGCATAGCCTTTTCGGGTTATGTTATTGACCCCAAAACCATAAACATCGTTTCAGGGTATTCCAGACTATTTTTCTCCATCAATTAGAGAAGTGACAAGACAAAAAAAAAAAAAGGCTGATAATAAAAGAAAAATAAATAACAAAGGAAAAGAATAAAGAAAATGGAAAGCGTTATCATAACTTTAACAATGATAAAACATGTGGGAGCCAATTAAATTATGTGCATTTTTTGGAGGTTTTTTTTTTTGGTTTTTTGTTTTAAATCTTTCAAGCACTCCTACCGTAGTGCAACACCATGACATGATCTGTGGTTGAGGAGTCTGGAAGCAAAGTCGTCACTGCGTCCCTCGTACTCCATATGTTATCTCTTACATGCTGCAACGTCAAGAAAGGTAGAAGCTGTTGCCCTCTACATGTTATCTCTATCTGCTTCCCATCAATCATAGTCACACGTGCACACACATACACACGTGCACACACACACACACAAGACGTGTTAGCTAGGATTGAAAGAGAATTAAGAGTATCATTATTATGACAATGATAAAGAACAAGTAAAATCAACAACAACAATTGCATAATAAACAGTAGTCTATCCAAATAAGCAATCCATTAATATACATCAACTATATTATATATATATATATATATATATATATATATTACTATTAGTGTTTTTTGTTCTGATCACAACGATTCCAGGGAGGCATTATGTAGCAATAGAAAGATGTCAACATCTATGTTTGTCCTTAATAAATTACAACGATTTCTTACCATTTGATGTTGATAAGAAACAATACATTATCCCTTTTAAAAGTTGTTATTGTAAGTTAACTTTTGCTAGTTATTGGTATCTGTATACTTCCACCATATCCACATCTCTTACATAAGGGATCTCTTTTTTAAGTCACTTGTAAGTAAGGACAAATAATTCACCAAGAGAGAGAAAAAAACAAAGCTTAAGAATATTATTTTACATAAAATAAATAAATTAATAAATAACTTACCTACATTACATCATATATGACATGTTTTTTGGTGCCCAAAAATAAATGAATTTTTTTTTTTTTTTTTTTTTAGAGACTGAGCTCATGCTTTGTCACTGACTTACGTCTCCCCCATGCTATGCCCCATATAAATCTTTGTTACGTCTACTTTAACCATAAAATTCCTCCGTCTAACTTTTTTTTTTTTTTTTTTTTCTACTCCATGATTTCTCAAAATATTTCGGTCAGCGGGTAGGTAATGTAATCTAACGTTAAGGGCTGCCCACCAATATCCCACGATCTCGAACTGCCCGATTTTAATCATTAAAAGGGACCCACCTAGACTTTAATCGTAAGCCAAAATCATGCCCTCTTAGACTTTATTTTATTTTATATATTTATAACTAAGTGATTTCATAATCGATCCAAGCAATAACATAAAGTAATATAAAAATAAAATGGAATTAAAAAAATATAATGGATCCAAAAAGCACGGCGAGGAATAGGTAAGATTATTATATATATATATTTAAAGGTCCTAACTCCTAAGCGCTAACTATATATAAATTTTATATATATATATACCTAGCTATATATTTAAAATCGTCATGCACGTCTCTTTCACGTTGCTTCAGAAAACCCTAATTTGAAGGTCAATATTCCTCCATGAACTACCACCAACTGATTTTCATTCGTCAATTTTATGTGTAATCAAATATAAATAATAATTGTTAAAAGCTTTGGCTTAAAACCTGGCAAAACCTTGTTGTTGGAAGGGTCGCTATTCATGTTAGCTAGTGTGGAATATTATGCCTATATTTTTTTAATTGTGCATGCATTCCATTTACCTAAAATATTAATATAGTACACATTTTTCATGGCTCTTATCCGACTTTCATGGGTATAATCTCTTTTTTTCAACAACTTGCAATGATTCTGTTATAGATTTCTCCTTCATGCATTGCTTTTCCCCGACGTAAAAAAAAATATGTGTGACTTTTGTTATTTCTTATGAATTATTTGTTTGTAATTCAATATATATATATATATATGTTTTTTTCTTGGTTTTGCTTATGGGTTTGATGATGAGGTCTTTTAAATTCTTCGAGAGTGCACCACTTAAGGTTTTGATGGGCCTTTTCAAGCACCATCCGTGGGAAAAGGGAGGCAAATTAGAAAGGGCCTACAATTAGCTGTCGGAAAGCTGAGTTGAATGAATCGAAAGCATGACGAAAGAAGTGATATTAGGCATGCAAGATGAGAGTTGAGACTTGAGAGTGACAGGGTCCACGTGTGATTTTCATGACCCTACGATATGATTTTGATGTGCTAGCATCAACCTTTTCTTTTTCTATGTTAATGAGTGTCAACTAGGCCCAAAGATAATCCAGCAAGTTGAACATGTTTTTTACATCTTAAAGTCAATGCACTCTTTATAAAATCACAAAAAGGACCACCTTCAATATATCTTCTTTGCTTTCCTACATTGATTATTGGCCTAGACTCTTATTCATCTCCATGTAAAAAAGAAAAAAAAAAAAAAAAAAGTTCTCTCTCTCTCTCTCTCTCTCTCTATATATATATATATATACCTCTAACAGATTGCGGCTAATTAATCAAGGTAATCATCACGAAATATAGCATGATAAATGAGAAAAAAGTTTTATTTTTAGTCTAGGCATATGAACCTAGTATAAGCATAATGAATTCGATAATCATATTTAATTAGTGAATCAAATCATCCCAAGAGAGAAAGAGAAGTCCTAAATTTACGCTAAGATTTAAGTATTAAATGTAAGTTGGCCCTCATCTTTCAAACACGCATATAAAACCTAATAATTGTGGGATTGAGTTGCATGCCATGTGTGATAGGTGAGGGTTGGCATTCAGGGCGGCAAAGAGTGGTTCCTAGATAACAAATGATTATATCACCTCTCATGGCAGTGGATCCAATCCATGAAGAAATTGGTCATCTATGGCATAAGTTGACCTTAATAACTAAGTAAAGGATTGGAAATATTCATTATATAATAGCGATGAGAATGTTGCGTGTGTCATACATGACATTCTAAATAGTTACAATAATGTATGCCTCGTACATAACTCTCTTGTGATTAGGTGTCCAAAATTTAGGTATAATACTAATAGAAATACAATATTTTTAAGTCGCAGCTGAGAGAGAGACAGAAAGAGAGATAGTTTTTTGATTCATGGTTGTTGTATATAGCTGTTTTATTAGGAAATAATTTATAAAATAAGATACTGTCTTAATCTAAACTTCTTGCTTCATGGCATGAAATGCAAGAAAACAACAGAATATTCATCCAAATCATGGTATAAGAGTTGACCTAAATACAAGCTTATATGGAAATTCTAATTATATATAATATAATAAAAGAGAATGTTGAGTACGTATGTCATATATACATCCTTCTAATCTAATATATTCTATATGTTGTAGGTGACAGACAATACAAATGATATAGAAACACGGTTTTGGACGAGAGAAAGTAAATTCAACCAAACACTACATGGTTTTATATCTTCTTTTAATAATATGCCGTCTTATTTTAAAAATCAGATTATGCCTCTATAAATTAATGAAATGAATGAAACCATAGCACTACGTGAATTTGTTTGTGTAAATTATATATAATATATTCAATGAGGTTCTAAATATATTTGCTTTTGTTTGCTGCTGTTCTCGTAGCTTTTAATAATCATTTTTCCAGAGTTATTAGTTTTTGTCCTATTAAATCAAAACTTCCCCAAACGCGTCAAGCTTGTACTGGACCAGCGAACAACTGTTCCATTTTTAGAAACCTAATGTTTTGACTCTTCACATAAGCTCAATGTAAATGGGCTCTCATCCTATAAATAAACCTAGTTTTCTTCCCAAAATATGGCTCAAATGTACGCTAAGAAATATTTAAAAGATATTTATTGTCTCATGTGGAAAGGAGGAAAAAAGAAGATAAACAACAAAACATTTTATGAACTTGCTTTCAAGTATAACCAAACTTTGCGTGTCTCTATATCCAATGATGCTCAAAGAAAGCCCCTGCATGTCATGACGTTCAATAAACGTTTTATTTTTCCTACTTTATAAGCATAGTAAGTACATAGTGAATCCATTTTGCAATGCTTCACCATACATACATTGCACTTGGCTGAGCATAACTAGGAGTAATAATGTAATGCCTAATGAATCAAATAGCTTAGCAAAAAAGAAAATATATATATATATATAATTCTTAAAAATGAAAAATGTTTAACCAACCAAACTGCATTTGTTCTATTGGTCTTGGCTTGCTATTAATATAGATTTTCAGCTTGTGAACTTAGTGTAGTTTTTCCCATATTTCCTTGCACATATAAGCCATGTTGAAGATAAAAGGATGATTTTTGTAAATTTTGAGATAAGATCCCCTCTCATTGAATTATCCAATTCTCTCTAATTTTTATTTAGATACAACACATGCATGTGACATTAAAAATTAAATAAATACTATATTTCACACATCCTATTTAAAAATGGGAGAGTTTTAAAGGATTCAATTGGAGAGAATCATTTCCCATAAATTCTTTTAAATAGGAATGAATCACACAATAAGGCAAGTTTGTACATGTCCCACGATTCGTGCTATTTGTACAAAGATATAGTATAAGAACAACTTAAGTACAAGCACTTAGGGTGTTTTCTATTGAGTTTCGCAATAAAATTCAAAAGAATGCATACTTTAAATTAATTTAATTGTCTGTGGAGGGAAAAATATCATTATTTGTGTTCAATTGGTGAATGTAGCTATATATTTGAATTTAATTGAAAAAATTAATATACAATATCTAAAGAATTATAACTTATTTTTGCTTATATAAAATTCGTGGTATTTGTTACTAGGATCCTATAATGTATATTTTCACACCTATTTCTAGTAAAAGCAGTTGAAA
This sequence comes from Quercus robur, assembly GCF_932294415.1. Lineage (NCBI taxonomy): Eukaryota > Viridiplantae > Streptophyta > Magnoliopsida > Fagales > Fagaceae > Quercus > Quercus robur. The sequence goes on from NC_065536.1 coordinate 46,253,373, forward strand.
GCCAATACACCATAAAAGTAGAAATTTGTATTGACTTGAATTCAAACTCCTTTGTCTATGTTAACCGCCCCCCCCCCCCCCCCCCCAAACCCCCACACATACATACATATATATATATATATATATATATATAAATTTATTTTGGAACTTTTAGGAATATATAATATCTTAGTTAACAACTAGTGCAATGTACGAGAGAGAAAAAAATGATCTTCTATTTGTTATATTGTTTTTTTCTCAATATTTGATAATTATGGTACTTACTAATAGACATTTACTATGTTTGTATATGAAACTGTCTATTCTACCTTTTTATTATTATTATTATGAAGCAAGATTCTGATTGAAGGTGTAAACATAGGAGATTTTAAAGAAAATACTTATTGAATTTAAACCAAATTATATATATATATATATAATATTCAATACCAATCTCCTCTCAAACGAATTGTGGACCTCAAATAAATACTTAGTAGATTGATACTAAAATCAATTCATAATACTTCAAAATAAATGATAATATCAAAAAAATTTGTTGGGAGCTAGATTTCACTTAATGAGTGGGGCTATCTATTTGATTAAATCTCTCATTATGCAATGCACACTAACATTCATTTATATGATGCTTCTACCTACCTCATTATACATCATGACACACTTCCAAATGATTATAGGGTTTTACAAAGAATTATGCAGTCTCTATATTGAGGATAATAATATGGAATCCGTGGTCTAATTTTTACTTGGATTGCTGCTAGAATTTTTGCTCTTTTGTATCAGCTTTTGACATAGCAAGCTATTCCTTGCTTCCTCAACCTTTATCTTATAAGGTATTTAGTTTTAAACTAGTCTAAATTTCTATTCTATGATTAATAACCTAAAAATGAGGGTGCTACTCTATATTAATCTATATTATGCTATAGGTTGTTGAAATAAATGGGCTACTCTTACTCTTATAATTGTCCCCAGGTCAGTAGAAATTCTTCATACAGAAATCTCAAGTAACATTATACTTGAATTATGTTTCATAGGTTTGAAATGCTCAAGTACTACAAAAGGAACTTAAGTTTATAGTAATTATTGAGGGGAGATGGGGTATTCGATGATGGAGTGTGCATGAAGCATTTTATAAAGTAGCAGTACACAACAATGTGAATCAGATAGACTAATTATATCACTTTATACAGTGTATCTCGTGCACACTTAATTATTATAGCATAGAACTAATTTTTTGAGTAATAATTACTGTATAGCAAATTGAATCTATTATGAGTTACTTTCACATATCAGTAAATGACAACCTAAAATTTTGTACAACCTTAAACATGTGTATAATACTTCTTTATAATTTGCTTGTATAATATTATACTTATCAAAACAGTCAGATTCCTAATAGCGAATGGAGGCAATAGTTGAGTGCCTAGCTTAAGATTTGAAGTGTAATTTTGGTAAAGAAAGCAGCCTACTATATAACTCAAATTAGTGAAAAAATTGAGGTTCGTCTTATGTTGGAACCTTAATTAAAAGGGTGTAGATTGTAAATGATACTATTAAGGTTCTTATCTACTAGACAGTACACACACGCATATATATATATATATATATATATATATATTTTTTTTTTTTTTTTTTTTTTTTTTTTTTCTTTGTGTTTGTGTCTGTGTTTGTGTTTGTGAGAGAGAGAGAGAGATGAAATAAGAGGGTAGTCTTTTCTATTATATATTCCTACAGAATAACATATATATATATATATATATATATACCGGATGATCTCAAGTTTCCATATTAAATCAAAGTATTTTCAGTTGAATGGAAAGTAAATTCTAGCTATTATTGTGCCTAATATCAAGATAATACGATCGAGCTTATGTGAGACAGATCTATTCACACTAATTTTGTTTAGCTCACAATCTACAACACATGGAGTGCTAAGGCTTACTCCAAATTTTTTGTGGGATAGTTAGGCTCGTTTTTGAGAGCTTATTTTCAGTTTATTTAGTTTATGTATAACTTTATAAAGTTTTACCCTTTTTTTTAAGGTACAAATATTTATTTTAAATCCAGCAAACAAATGAAAATAAGATGTGTCACAAGTCAGCACTAAGAACTGTTTAGAACATAGGACGACTAAATGGAGAAGATTGTTTAATTATTAATCCTCTCTCTCTCTCTCTCTCTCTCTCATCGGTGAACCATTAGGGTATTAGCATCCCATTTAAAGCTGTACGCAACTCTTCACTCTAATATGCCAACTCAAGCCGCGCTCCTAGCTAAGCCTAGTAGACAGTGAATAAATTAATTAGAACCCTTTTAGGGAACTTACTCGTATTGGAAAATTTCAGTCCTAGGATTTAATGATCATCTATAGCTATTTTTGATAGCCTACTCTCATTAAATCGTTTCAGTTGCTAGGAGCTTCGTATTAATGCATATATTGTTTGAGTATGCTAGTGCTAGATGAACTCTAATATGACCAAACCTGTGTTCATAATATTTTTATCTTGAATTCATGAAAGGGTTATATGTTATGACCTATAAAGTCAGGATTTCCACTACCATGGTGTTTCTATGTTGTGTCTCTTTTATACGTATATCAAATTTTTAGATTTAGATATATATAAAATTAGTTAGTGCATTTTAAGTTTGGTTGTGCTCTCCTGTTTGCCATGGAGGTATTGAAATGTTATTTTCATATATGTTTATGGTCTTTCACAGTAAACCCATTTATAGAAACATGAAAGGCTGGCTATCCCTCTTCCATTTATTTTGGGGTTTGTGGAAATCGGGTGGTAGGTAGTTTTCCGAATTATATCCAGACTTTTCCACTTAAACTTTACACCTAATTAAATCCATCACCAAAAACATCCACAACTAACTAAAACACGAAGCTTACGACCAATTTGGAAAGGCAGATTTTTTCCTGATTTTAGTTGTTCTAAGTTCAAGCCATCTTTTTTACTAGCAATAGAGTTTGAGTTGAAAGACTAATAATACAAAAAGAGAGGATGCTACCTAGCTAGAAATATACTTCCCACCTAAATATGATTTTAACAGAAGAAATAAAAAATATCACTAGAGGAACCCATTTTAGTTCTGCTGTTTCCGTCATGTCTCTAATTAACTTGATGAAATCATATATAGCTTGGTTTTCTATTTTCCACTTTTATTTTATTTTATTTTTGTTTTTTATGCACCCATTTTTGTCATTAATCTGACTGAAATATGCGAAGTAGAGAATAAATAAGGACTACAAGGAACCAAGCAAACATCCACATATGCATTTTCAATGAAAAGAAGTTGCAGTAATGATTTTAAATACCTCTGATTCGCTATCCATTCTCAGCTTATTGACCAAATACTTCATCAAAAATCGAACTTGCATCCTTCCATCCCTGAAGATTTGAAAAAATCAAAATAAGTAACTAGAGAGAAAGAGAGAGAGGTTTTGGGAACTCAAATGAAACAAAACTTTGTGAAGATAAAAGAAAGAGGATGGAATTTGTTACTTGATTCTCAGGTAACTCTTTGGTATCTGAGGCAAAAATGGCTCTTTTACTCTGCATTGAGAAACCAAGTGAAACATCTATTACAAACCAATATGTGCATAGTTATATACTCCAAATATAGGATAAAGAAACAAAGGAAAAAGCTTTCCATTTTTTTTGAAGGAAAAAAGCTTTACATATTCCAAATTGTAATCCTTCTCTTTCAATGAACAAATGAACTTACTGATTTTGGGATGCTTGTAGCATAAACCAAATGCCCGAAAGCGGCCTCCGAGGAGGATCAATAACTCTGAAGTCTAAGCTTGGCCCGGCAACATCGACTCCAGACGGGTACTGAAAGGGCCGTGGAAAGTAGTTTCCGAATGGCATCAAAGGAGAATATGATGGTGATGATGATGTAGAGGAAGAAACAGTCCCCATATTATGCGAGATTGGCCTAAACGCCCAGTTAATCTCATGATGAGGAAAGTTTGAACTACTTCCCGGATGCTGAAAAAACAACGAAGATGTACTAAAACTAGTGGCAGCACTTGGGTAATTCGGAACCGCACGAGGAGCTCTAAATTCTGGAGGCACATGAAACATAGGGGCGCCTATTGGCCTTGCTTGTTGTGAAGTACCGCCACCAGGTAATAGATCAAGCTCGATCAATCCGGAATCTCGTCTCGCTGTTGGGTCTACCTGGTGATCATGATCATCATGCTTGTTGTTGTTGTTGTTGTTGTTGTTATGGATGGCCGTACTTTGAGTTTGAGTGTGACCGCCTATACTCAATTGTAGCCAACCTTCATCTCTCTCTTCGTGAATATTATCCTTAGAGCTCGACCCAGCTTCGTTAAAACTGTTAGTTCTTGATTCATCTTGATCAGCCATCTGACCAACCACTAGATCAGATCCTAAGCAAGATTCAGTACTACAATATTCATAACCTTCTACACGGTTCATAAGACCAAAATTTTCTCTATAAACACCACCGCCGCCACCACAACCAGCATAACCTCCGTAAAGATATTGATGATATTGTTCTTTAGAGAGGTTTTGAGCAGGAACCATGGTCATATCCGACAAGAAGCTAGGAACCCAAACCGGCAGTTTCCTTGATTGTTGTTGGAGTCAGGGCAAGCCATCGGTTGAAGATTGAGGAGTATGGGTTTTATATTTGGAAGTCGTAGTAACATGTGGTGTTGGAGCCATGAGAATGTTTTGGAATTGTGGAATTGAAAAAGAGAGAGATACCCATTAACCAGATAAGGGTTTTTGTTGGATGTTTCATCGTAGACATATCAGAAAACTACGAGGAGAATAAACCTTGCAAATCTCACTTTCCATTAATTCTCTTTGTTTGGAAGCTTGTGGTGGGAGATGAAATAGTTGCAGCAGAGAGAGAGAGAGAGAGAGAGAAAGAGAGATGGTGGTCAGTCAGTTAGATTGAATATTATTATTCTTAAGGAGGTCGAACAGTAATTGTTTTTGACTTTATTTTTAAGACGAAATATATGTTCCACCTGTTTTCTAATGAGAAAAAAAAATATCGGGGGTCCTCCAGCTAACAACTTTTGGGCAAGTTTCAAGGACAAAATGACTAGAAAGGCTCTTTCTTTTTGAAATATCACAAAAAGGTCCTTTTTAGCCCTAACAGGGTCTTACAAAAAGCTTAGAAATGTACAAATTAGACAACAAAGGACAATTAAGTCGGCCATTTCATCATAGTAACTATGATTTTCAGGGTTCTTACCCTTTTCGAATTAGATTCATTTTCAAATAGTTACTTATTTAAGTATCAACATTTGCATCATAATTTCAAACTCTTTGATGATCTTGTATTGAGTATAAGGATTAAAGATCAATTATAGATTGAATCACTTGATTCTAGAAGGAAAGCATTAATGAGAAGAGTACTTTTTAAATCATTTTCAAAATTTTCAAGACTAAATTGGTAGTTTATTTTCAAGACTAAAATTTAGTTTGAGATTTAGTTTTTCTTTTTGATAATTCGATAATTAAATATAGAATATGGAAATTTGAATCTTAAATGTCTTTATTAAAAGTATCTTAAAGCGTCAGCTGAACTACAAAGTTTTTAGCAACTCTAACACAGAATATGAAATACTAAAATTATAGTTTATCATAGTTAGCAACGTTTATGCTTTTGGAATTGAAAAGTAGTATATTTCTGTCACACTTGCTATATTCTAATCAAACAGCGGACAGTTTCAGTTTGATTCAACCTATAACTTAAAACTAATGCCAGAAATTAAGAAAAAGGGATTGCCCAAATAAGTGGCTCGGCATAATGACATTACCTGTCAATAATAAGATATTAATGGAACAGAGCACATTGGAGTAAGTTAATTAAGATGTAATTATAAACAAATAAATGGGGACTTTGGCATGCATGATGGTGTTTCCCCACAACCCGAGAATCGAAACACAACACGACGTGGGCTTTGTTTGCGAAAGCCATGTGCCTCCCACCCTCCTTCCAAATACTGTACGGCCTCTGGAATTGTCAATTTATCCACTTTCTTTCCTTCTCTCCCTTTCTCTCCCTTCTTGTGTTCTTTTCAGTTTATAAACCTCTTTTATGGTGCTAAAGTTTTTGTTGAAAACTGATCTTTTTTTAATTGAACAATGGTGGCTGTTCTTGCTTCCCTCTCTCTTCCTGAAAAGCTGCCCATTTTCTTTCCAGCCCATCAAACATGGTCTCTCTCTCTTTCTCTCTCTCAAAAACACTCGAAAGAAACAAAGGGACTTTTCAAAGATGGGTCAATCAACCAATTCTCTTAACTGAAACTTTGGAACAGCTAAACACATGACATGCTATCGAGGCGCAATTTTAATTTGAGCACCTCAGATTTTGATAGATGGAGCTATACATACTAAAAGCAACAATACTACATAGACCAATTTTCACACCCAAGTTTACAATTTGCTGGCCTATGTGAGTGTTGAGTCATCGAAAGGAGTTAGTAAAAAAATGTTTACCACTCACAATCACACACATCAACATGTGTAAAATTGGGTATAAAATTAAACGTGTCTCTAGAATTATTCATACTAAAAGTGAAATTAAGTCTAGAATTATTCATACTAAAAGTGTAAGACAAACTTGTACTTTATTATGAAAAATCAGTTTACGCAAGATTAAAAGAAGAGAGAAGAAAAAAATCAACACAAAAATTTTTTGTGGTTCAGTTGTTTGTCTATATTCACAAGAGTAGGTAGCTATTAATCCACTAGCTATATGATAAATTAGGGTTACAATAGTGTTAATATATAACATAACCCTACTCCGTTTGCTCTGTCCTCCGCTATGATTCGCTATGCCCATATAGCTTTTTGGTCAGTGGTCCAGGAACAAATATGAGCCAACTCTAACATACCCATTAATTCAACATCTCATTTATTCTATTTCATACCCAAAAAAAAAACCCTTTAAAATTCGTTGCAAATAATGTATATGCGATTCAGTCCTCGTCAAGCTTGAGAATAATTTAATGTCAATGCAATAATTTATTTCCATCTTTGTATATAGGAAAAGTATTTTTTCCCAAAGAGAAAAATGAGAAATGAGTCATGCTCTTCTATATAAAGAAGCGGCCTATGCTGAAAGGCGTGGCCTCTTGGTGACAGTGCATGGGCATGGAATGACTGAAGCTTGGAATCAAAGCATGAAAGCAAGGAGGCTTGATGGTGATGTCTTTCTACCAAAATTTCATCTTCAAGATTCTAGGGAGTGGAGTGGGTACAGGGCCCATATCCCTCTCTATCTCTCTTTCACTCCTTGTACATAAGTTAAGGAGGGTCCCCCAACTTCCCCAAAAAATCTGTACCACAAACACTTCACACACTTTATTGCTTTAAAAATAAATTAAAACAATGCATGATGAACTGACACGATTGTCAAATAGTTGCATCTTTTTTTCTTTCTTTTTTGGTGTACTGAATATCAAATAGTTGAATCTGTAGTCCTAAAGTGAAGTTGAACTTAATTGGTAATGGTGAGCTCCACATCATTAAGTAGGAAATCTCAAATCACTCTTGTGCGTACATTAAATATTTGTTGCCAATTAATATACAGTTTGCTTGCCATGTAAGTCCCCCATAGACTTGTCATGGTTCAGCTAATCGGGCTTCCTAAAAATTTTGATGCCCAAATTGTTACCGTAAGTATAATTTAAGTCCATAATTTATATAGTAGGCCTTATAGCAGGTCAGTGTCTATCGATCTGCAGAATGACCAAACAGCCCCCTTGTGGCTTTGTGGTCATGAAAATACATATATGGAACCCTAATCTAATGGAGAATTAGAAGGAACAGTACAAAAGATAGAAAGAAAGGACCACTCTGTGGAATTGAAAGAAAAAGAGTTGAATTGGGGCCCCAAAGGATATACTGACTCAGTGAAATGAAAAGCCCAACTATAACAATCCAACCAACCAATATCTAAAACATCTATCTATCCCCCAAGCAAGGGAAAAAGGAAAATAGAAAAAAAGCATGTATTGGTGTCTACGTAATAATCATGCATGGGATTCTCTCATGGACTTTTGTGAGATGGAGAGAGAGAGATGATTTCATGTATTAGAGTCCATGGAATTTGATTTAGTACCGTACTAAGGGGGGACCTAATTATAATAGCTTTTCATTGTGCATGTTCCCATTAGAGAAAGTGGAGTGTTTGCGCTTCTCTTCCCCCACTAAATAGATGGGTGGACACATTTGAAAGATTAAAAAAAACACAAAAATGAATTGCCTTTAATCTCGTCATCATATCATCATCAATGCCATCATCATCACTCCTCCACATATATGAAACAAAGAGTGTGACACAAATCACAATACACTAACTAAGGCTCTCTATATGTTTTGAATTTACACAGAGAGAGAGAGAGAGAGAGAGAGAGAGAGAGAGAGAGAGAGAGAGAGAGAGAGAGAGTCTGAGTCTGTTTGCATGTGCATGTGATGTAATGAGTGCCTATGTCAGTCCATGCATGTGAGAGCGTGAGAGATAATTCAAGGTTTTTAGTAATTTTCTTTTGAGAGAGAGAGAGTTTTTGTGCATGGCGTATGTCAGGTTTGTGAACACGGCTTTCCTTGGGCTTTGAATGCATGTGGATACTAACTTCAGACTTCAGAGCCCGGTGTAGTATACAGATAGTCAACAAGCCTTACATTTCAGCACTTCTTTATGGAATTGGTCCATTTGTTTATGTAAAGTTTGTATGCACATAATTTTACTCGATGAGTACTAGCTAGGACTCATTTAAAAGTCTCTCACTTTAAAAAATTTCAACGGTAAATGGCGGAGTTCTAAGATCACCTAATCATAGTCAATCAAAAGCCTGACTAGGAGCAAAATTAGTCTTGCTGCCGAATGATAAAACATTTGGCAAAATTATATCTTGACTATATATAAGAAAAAGATATGAATAATAGTAATAGCAACTTGCCAAATTATATCTTGACTATATATAAGAAAAAGATATGAATAATAATAATAGCAACTTGTTTTAGTATAAGTTTTAATATGGATCCAACTTTGACCCGTTGCAGGTGAGTCAAACCCAGGCTCTATCCAACCCATTCATCAAGCCTCTATTAGGGCCATGCAAAAAAACCGCCTAACCCGCCCAATTGAAACCGATTTAACTCAATTCATGTGGTCTATTAAGTGAGATGGGTCAGGTTGAGTGGGTTAGATAGATAATTTAACGGGTCGGGTCAAGTTGAATAATGGGTTAAGATACGACCCGACCCGACCCGACCCGACCCGATCCACACACACACACACACACACACACACACACACACACACACACACACACAGACATATATATATATATATATATATATATATATATATATATTACACCCACTTTATTTCTCTCATGTCTTTCTATTCTCTCTTTTTATTTTTTCATTTTCACATTTCTCTTCCCTAATAAACTCTAACCGTGCTCTCTAAGATTTTATTATTATTCTTACTCTATGTACATGTCTAATTTAAGATTCTGAAATGTTTGTATTTTTAGTGTGATAAAATTTCAATCATTCTAATAAAAATAATGTCGTATTTGTGATTATTTTTAATAAAAAATTGTTTTAGTGTGATAAATTTCAGCCATTCTAATAAAAATAATGTAGTGTTTGTGATTATTTTTAATAACAATATATTTTTTTTCTTTCCTTATTTTTATTTGAGGGAGGAAACTATTATCCAATCTAATTGAAATTATTTCATTTAGCTAATTGCATTTATTAACCCGCCCAGCCGGCTCAATTTGCTAAATTGAAACTGTAGGGACACGATTTGCAGCCCAAGCCCAAAATGTATGGGATTTTGGCCCAATAAGCCCAGCACAATAAATTTGTAGAGAGTGGGTCAAAGAACTAGGCCCTAATGAGTTGAACAACGGCTAGTACTGAATTGAATGGCAATCAAACACAAATAAGAGATTCTGATATCAATGGACTTTCAATCCGAGGAAATCACACTTGTATATATTGATCACAATTGGATACAAAGACAATTTAAATTGCTACAGTCTTATTTCTCTATTTTTCCCATCCTTTTCTCATAGAGGGTCTCTCACATTATATAGCTCCCTGTGGAACATCTTGATTCTATACTTGTTAATCATCTGAGCCTCCACTTGAGTACCTGTCCCATCAGACACCCTCTCTGGCTTTCTGTGAGTTGTGGTAGCTAAGGTAACACTGTTCAAAGGTCTTTTCCACATAAATGCAGCCAGAAAAATAACTGCAATGCATTTAATGCGATGGCAGCAACTTTCCCCTAGATATTTTTGGGTTTCCTTCCTTCTTGTATGTTCACGAGGCATGTTCCTATCATTGTAGCTTCTTGGAGGGTCATTCTAATTGCTGGAATATATATTTGAGCTGCATACGCCACATCCGAGGAGTAATTCCTACTCAGACCACCTTCCATTCGTTCCTTACTCATGAGACTTTAAATTGGGACCCTAAATAACTATTTGCCCCTTGTCGGACCATTCAGCGTCCTTGGACAAAAGCCTAAGGCCCAACATATTATTCTGGGCCTTTATCCCTACAATAGCCTCTCAAAATTCCAATTTTTCCCTCTCATCCGAGGAGAAAAAGTGGGGTTTTGATTTCTAAGAGATGAAACCAACTGATTCCTTGATTCACACGTGTGGGAGTATGGTTTTACGTGCCTTATAATTGCTACTGACGCTTCCTAGTCCACGAGACGTCATTAATTGCTCCAGGCAGCGCTATGTTCCCTACATCTGACGATGAGGCGCCAATCCAATGGTTGATATCTTTCCTAGAATTCTGAGCAAGAGTATTCCCACTCATTCCCTCCCTCTATATAAAGCATCGAGGGAAATCACTTTCTCCTTATTTCATAAGTCTTCAAATTCTCCAGAGATTCAAAGCACTCAAACTCACAGAGCTCTCTAAGTTAGATTTCCCATACCTTTTCTTCGAGAAATCCTTGAAAATTTCTAAAAGTTTTCAAAGATTTAAGCACATCTTAGTTCTTGTAAGTTTCTATCTCTTTGAATTTTTCATTCTCTCCTCGACCTGTCTCTTCGACCTACCAGTTCATAGTTAGCCCTTTAATTTGTCCGAATGGGTAGATTCAAGCATTTAGCAAACTCCCCTGCCAAAATAGAGGCCTTTAAAAAAAGATACCACATTCTGCAGGAGGTCGCTCTGCAATACTGTTCCCCGGAACAAATATTGTCTCATAAAGAAAGGGGGGAAGTCGTCATCCCTATGATAGCTTTCATAGAAAGGGGGATGACTCTCCCCATGGGTAGGATAACACAGGATTACCTCATCAACCATAGGATATGTCCCCATCAATGTGCGCCCAACCTCCTTAGGGTCCTAGGTAGTGTTGATGCTCTCAACGAGCATCTAAACTTGGGGCTCACCTGGCACGATGTGGTCCACATGTACGAGTGTCACTCCTTCAAAAACGTGGGATATTATCTAAAATCCCGATCGAACATTATCAGATTAGTATCATGTCTACCTAAATCTAACAAGGGTATGAAAGACAACTATCTGATAGCTTCAGGAGCGTGGCATGATGGCCTTCCCTGCTTAGTCTGAGAGGGAGAGTTAGGTGGGATACCTTAGAGTTAGGTTCTATAGTAAGAGATCTAGACTTTTTGACCCCGACCATGTCGTTATTTTTCTTTCATCCTGCTTTCTTTTGATGATGAATTTTAGCTTTCTAACCATATTTTGTTTCTTGGCTACTTTTGCAGATAAGAGGCACGTGGCACCCAGGCTCAGCTTCACCAATGTTGCCGCTCTCAATTATCTGTTGAGATTTAAGATTTTTGTAAGTGAAGACAGGCAACTACAAGCCATCCACTTAATTTTGGACTTTCAGACAATCTTGGAGATATATCAAGATGTCGGCAACGCTATAAGATCGGGTGACCCCAAATTGGCTCGGATCGACGTTTCACGGCCAAACTTCTTAGCCCGGGACGATCTTCCACCAATCGCATTGCCACTTCCACAAATTCTACTTGAAGTAGAAGTAGTACCCAAGAAGGAGATTGCCTCATCGCGTCTATCACTAGAGGAGGAGATAGACAAGTTCCACTTTGGAGAAGAAGAAGATCCAGGGGTTCCATTAGTCACCATCTCGAACGCCAAGGGTGAACCAAACAGGCACTCTGGTGTTCGCACCCCTGTTTTAGTAATTGCCCGCCCAGATAGTTCTTCCGAAGAAGAGGAAGACAATATGGCGTTGAACAAGGGCAACAAGAGTTTAAGAGAGCTCATGGCTTCCAGGGGCAAAGTGTCAACTTCAAAAGAAGCCACTAAGTCCCAAGTTCCCTCCAATCTTCCCCCTCCTCCTCAAATCCCCACCGACCTTGGACTAAAGCCAATTGCTAACTTGAAGAAGAAAAGGCCAATTGAGGCTCTTGAGGAAGGCGAAGTGGGTCCTCAGAAGGGGACAAAACAACAAAAGTGGTCCAAGATGCTCGGGATAAGAGGTCCCAATCTGTGGACACCCAGGAAGAACTAAATAAGGCTTATGTGTGAATGACACAACGCATATGGAGTCCTCGACTGGAAGTGGATAGGACTCCCATCCCTTGGAACGCCTCAATCCAAGAATTCCAAAGGGGGCAAGCGGGGAATACAGCTGAAGCCTTGAAGCAGCCTTTACTCCTTCCGAAGGATATGGAAGCTTACAGGCGCTTCAAGCAGAATGACCTCTTTCTATCCCTAAAGAAGGACCTTGCCATGGTAAGCAATCTACATACTCATGAGTTTAGATGCTAAACCGTACTTTCATTCTTTCTTTACTTTTTAACTCATATTGTTTTTCTGCGGTCTTTGGGCAGATTACTCAACAAGTTTACGTGGCCAAGGAGTGGAACCAGGCCCTCTCTCGCACTGATGTTGAGAAATCATTGGGATCCCTTAAACAGGAGCAGATTGAAATGTCCGAGAAGCTTAAGGCGGCGGACCAAGCTCGTTTAAGTGCAAAGGCCGGTTTGAAAACCGTTGAAAGGCAGGCTGAGGATCAACGCCAAAAGCTGCACTTGACTGAGATAGATCTGGCCACACAAAGGCAATTGGTCCTAGATCTTAAGGTTGAGTTGCAGAAGGCCAAGGATGCAACTCAACTGGCCAAGGAAGCAGCCAAGGCTGAGAAGCAGGCTTCATATCTACTTGGCGTGGAAGAGACGCAGATAAGGCTTTCTGAGGAGCTTTCAGAGGTGTGCAGGGATTATTGCAACGTGACATGGGATAAGGCCCTTAGCGTTGCAGGAGTCCCTACAGACTCTGTTTGAAGGCAACCCGGGAGTATATACTACCATCTGGATATCCACGAAGTCCTCGGTGCCATCTCCTCTCCTCTTGCCCCTGCTCCCCGGTGCCATCTCCTCTCCTCCTACCCCTACTCCAAAATCTTCCGAGCGGCCTCTAGCTATTCCAGGTTCCCTCCCTCTTCTTGAAGCTTTGAAAGGATTCAGCCAAGCTAGTGATCAAGGCTAAAGGGCTAAAGGGGAGTAAGACAAAGGTAAGGGCAAGGGGAAAAAGCACTCTGCAGAGACCAAGGATGCCACCGAGGACAGGGAAGCTGCAGCCAAGGCAAAGGAAGCAGAGGCCAAGACCCAAGAAGTTGATCCTAAGGCCAAGGACGCTCCTACTTCCCAGCCAAGCCAGAATGAAGATCCTCCTGCTCCTCTAGCCAAAGTCTAGCACTTAGGATTCTCTTTCTAATTCATTTTGTAGTAGTTTTTTTTTTTTTTTTTTTTTTTTTTTAGAATGACACTATGTCAATGTGTATAATGTACTTTCTTTTTCACTTAATGAGAATGTTTTTCTCTTCATCTCTTGTTCTTTTGCTTTATGCACTTTGAAGCTTATCATTTTTATACATAGCATTGAACTGTTGTTACTGTTCCTTCAATAAAAGCCAATAATATTATATTATCAGTAATCTAAGTAATTTGATCAAGTACCAGAAACCAAGTTGTATATTAGGCGTTCGTATTGTGAATTGAACCTTCTGTAATGAAGGTTGAAATTGATAAACTTATATCATGTGAGGGAAAATAAAAGAGGCTGACCATCTGCATCTTGCTCATCACTTATATAAATAAATAGAAGTTTCAATTTGCTTAAAGTTTTCAACTCAAGGATGTAAACATAACCTTGGATCTGTTTTGACCTTTGGTGAAAAATAAAGGGGTGTTACAGAGTGTTGATTTCCCCAAAGGGTGTGGTCCGAGGAACCTGACACAACTTAGGTTCTGTTTAAACACTTTTATAGGTACCTTTAAGTGTTAATTTCACCCAAGCATGTGGTCCGAGAGACCTGACATAATTTAGGATCTGTTTAAACACTTATATAGATGTCATTGAGTGTTAATTTCACCCAAGTATGTGGTCCGAAAGACCTGACATAACTTAGGATCTGTTTAAACACTTATATAGATGCCATTGAGTGTTAATTTCACCCAAGCATGTGGTCTGAGAAACCTGACGTAACTTAGGATTTGTTTAAACACTTATATAGATGTCATTGAGTGTTAATTTCACCCAAGCATGTGGTCCGAGAGACCTGACATAGTTTAGGATCTGTTTAAACACTTATATAGATGCCATTGAGTGTTAATTTCACCCAAGCATGTGGTCCGAGAGACCTGACATAACTTAGGATCTGTTTAAACACTTATATAAATGTCATTGAGTGTTAATTTCACCCAAGCATGTGGTCCGAGAGACCTGACTTAACTTAGGATCTATTTAAACTCTTATAAAGATTGAACAATGGGAAGTATGATGCCTTTACGCAACAATTGAACATATTGACAAAGGAAAAATTTTATTAATAATAATACATTTTCAGGTTGTTTACATTCCAAAGGATTACATGCTCATCTAGGTCTTCAAGAAAATATGCTCTTATACCTACCACCGAGGTGATGTGATATGGTCCTTCCCAATTGGGCCCCAACTTCCCCCACGCTGGGTTCTTTGCAATGCCTAAAACTTTTCTCAATACCAAGTCACCAAGCACTAATGGCCTCAACTTTACATTGGCATCATAACCCTACTTGAGCTTGCGTTGGTAGTATGCCAACTGAACCATTGCACTTTCTCTTCTTTCTTTAATGAAGTCCAAGTTCTTTTCTAGTAACTCATTACTATTGCTTGGATTGAACGAGGTAGTCCTTAGTGTTGGGAGGCCAGTTTCTAAAGGAATAACAGCCTCGGCCCCATAAGTCATTGAAAAGGGAGTCTCCCCGGTTGACCTGCAAGATGTGGTTCGATATATCCACAGGACATGTGGCACTTCTTCCACCCACTTTCCCTTAGCATTGTCTAACTTCTTCTTAAGTCCATTCACTATGACCTTGTTAACCGCCTCAGCTTGTCCATTCCCCTAGGGATAAGCTGGGGTAGAATATCTATTCGTAATTCCCAATTCACAGCAGTATCTCCTGAGAGACTTGCTATCAAACTGAAGGCCATTGTCCAAGATAAGGGTGTAAAGGACCCTGAACCGGGTGACAATGTTTTCCAGACAAACTTCTTGGCATCCACATCTCTGATATTCGCCAAGGGTTCAGCTTCAACCCACTTAGTAAAATAATCAGTGCCAACTGGCAAATACCTCTTGTTCCCTGCTGCTTTGGGGAAAAGGCCCACTATATCTAAACCCCATTGAGCAAATAGCCAAGAACTAGATAGAAGGTTAAGGACTCCTCCTGGTTTATGTATATTTGGTGCAAATCTTTGGCATTGATCACACTTCTTTACATATTCTTGCGCTTTTTTCTGCATATTTAGCCACCAATAGCCCTAAATGATGGTTCTGTGAGACAAAGATTTGCCTCCTGTGTGACTTCCACAAATCCCTTCATGTAACTCCTCCAAGAGTAGCTCTGACGCCTCAGGGTGAATGCGGAGTAGATATGGCCCGGAAAAAGAGCGCTTGTACAATCTTTGGTCCTCGGATAGCCAGAAACGAGGCGCCTTTCTCCTTACCTTATCAACTTTTGATTTGTCTTCCAGCAAGATATCCTCTCTAAGGAATAGTACTATGGGGTCCATCCAGCTAGGCTCTACTCTGACTTGGTGAACATGGATCACCTTTTCCTTTACCTCTGTGGGTTTGCACAAGTCCTCTACAATGATAACCAAAGGTAAGCTCTATGCCGAAGAGGTTGCAAGCGTGGCTAAGGAATCAGCGTATGTGTTTCCACTTCTAGGGACATGCAATAGGCTAAAGGATTCAAATCCTGATTGCAAATGCCTAACTTGACTTAAATACCCTTGCATTCTCTCATCTCTTGCTTCTAGTTCACCCTTTACCTGGTCGACAACTAGTCTTGAGTCTGAGAACATCTTTACTATCTTTCTTCCCATTCTTTGGACCATGGACATTCCTTCCAGCAAAACTTCATATTCAGCCTCATTATTCGTGGCCGAGAAGCTCAATCTTAATGATTTCTAAATGGTGAGCTTCTTAGGGGAAATCAGAACCAGCCCCACTCCAGAACCCCTTTGATTAGTCGCACCATCAACGTATACCTTCCAGAATGAAGGTTCTTGTAGGGAGATTGTGCCAACCGATTTTTCATTCATATTTTGTGTCGCTGCTTCTTCTAATGGGAATTCAGTGAACTCGGCCACGAGGTCCTCAAGGACCTGGCCCTTGACAAAGGTACGAAGCATGTACTTGATGTCAAAAGCCCCTAGAACTGTGCCCCACTTTGCAATCCTCCCTATGTAATCAGCACTTCGAAGTATGACCCTGAGTGGAAGTTGAGTTAGGACGACGACTATATGTGCTTGGAAGTAATGGGGAAGCTTTCGTGTACCATGCACCACTGCCAGGATGGCCTTTTCCAGTGGTAAATAGCGAATCTCAGCCTCATGTAGTGATTTTCTCACATAGTAGACTGGCCGTTATACGCCACTGTCAACTCATATCAACACCAAACTTACAACATGAGGGGCCACCGCAATATAAGCAAACAGGACCTCATCCACCTTAAGACTAGACATGATAGGTGGCCGAGATAGGTATTCTTTAAGTTGCTAAAATGCCAAAGCACACTCCTCGGTCCACTCAAATCCCTTCCATTTATTCATCAATAGAAAGAAAGGTCTGCATCTATCTGCGGACCGAGAAATAAACCGATTTAGAGCAGCTGTCATTCCGGTTAGCTTCTGAACTTCTTTGGGATTCCAAGGTGGTTGCAAACTGTTTATCGCCTTAACCTAGTCGAGATTAACCTCAATTCGCCAGTGAGTCACCATATAGCCCAGTAATTTTCCTGATCCCACACCAAAAGAACACTTGGAGGCGTTAAGGCGCAACTTGTGTTTTCTCAGTATTTCAAAAATATTTCCAAGGTCTCCCACATGCTCGAACACTACCTTGCTCTTCACCACCATGTCATCTATATAGACTTCAATATTCTTTCCCAACTGAGGTTCAAACATCTTAGTCATCATCCTTTGATAGGTAGATCCCACATTTTTCAAGTCAAAGGGCATCACCTTGTAATGGTAGTTTCCAGTGGGAGTAACAAAAGCTGTCTTCTCTTGATCATCTAGAGCTAGTGGTATTTGATGGAATCCTTAAAAGGCATTTAAAAAGCTCATTCGAGGATGGCTTACAGTAGCATCTACCAGCTGGTCTATCCGAGGCATAGGGAAGGGATATTTTGACAAGCCTTGTTTAAATCTGTGAAATCCACACACACTCGTCATTTTCCGTTCTTTTTCTTTACTACCACAGCATTGGTCAGCCACTCAGGATAGAAAACTTCCTTGATAGCCCCCGCTTGCTTAAGCTTCATCACCTCATCTTTGATAGCATCAGAATGATCTCTAGATGAGCGCCGAGGAGGTTGTTTTTTGGGGGAAACAGATGGATTGACATTCAAATGGTGGCAAATGAAATTTAGGTCCACCCCTAGAGCTTCATAAGCACTCCACGCGAATACATCCACATTCTTTCTCAGGAATTTGATTAGCTCTTCTCTCTCTTAGGGAGGCAGCTAGGAGTCGACCTGAAAGAACTTCTCCAAATCATCGCCAATAGCAACCTTTTCTAGATCTTCACACTTTGCTTCCTTGGTTGATCCATTGTCGGGCAATACCGGAGTTTTTGATTGCTATAAGCCCCTTTCAGCAAATGCCGAGGACTCAGCATTGGGTCGATGTAAAATGGCAGCCACCATGCACTGCTTAGCCATGGACTAACTCCTCACTATCTCTTTAACCTGGCCCTCCGACGGATATTTCACCTTCTGGTGCAGAGTAGAAGAGACAGCTCCTAAGGTATGAAGCCAAGGTCTAGTCACAATAGCTGTGTAGGGTAAATAAGCATCCCCCACAATGAAATCCACTTCCACCATGTCCGAACTGGTCTGTATAGGTAGTCTAATCTAGCCTCTTGGAGTAACAGTTTTCCCCTCGAAACTTACTAGAGGGGAATCGTACGCCGTTAAGTCCTCGGGTTTTAAATTCAGCCCCTTGTACAGGTCATGGTACATTATCTCGACAACACTGCCCTAGTCCACCAACACTCTCTTCACATCGTATCCCCCTATTCTGAGTATGACCACTAGAGCATCATCATGGGGTTGGATGGTTCTGATCTTATCTTCGTCCAAGAAGTCTAGCACCTGTAGGGCTTCTTTCTTGGCTCTTTTTGGCTCCGAATTGTTGTCCTCAGTGGATAGCCGAGCCACAGACATCACTCTGGAAGGATGGAAACCAATCCTACCAGGAGCAACAAAGATGACATTGATCGTTCCTAGAGGAGGTCTTGAAGAAGCATCTCTACGGGGATCCGAACCGGTCTGCTCCACCTGGCCACTAGAATGGTGCAGCAGATGCTTCAACTTCCCTTCTCAGACTAATTGGTCCAGGTGGTCCCACAAATTCCTGCAGTCTTCTGTAGTGTGCCCTTAGTCTTGATGGTATTAGCAATAAAGGCTCTAGTTACGCCTCATAGGGTTTCTAGCCATCTTGTTCGGCCATTTGAAGAACGGCTCATTTTTAATCTTCTCCAAAACCTAATGCACCGGTTCTCGGAATATTGCATTAATTACCTGGGTGTTAGCAAACCCTGACTATCCAACGAAATCTCTCCGAGGTCGGTTATTACTATATCTGTCCGACCTGGAATCCCTCCTCTCCTGAGGGATATCCTTAGCCTTTCCTTTACCTGGTTGCTGGTCTTCCTCAACCCTTTTATACTTGTCAATCCGGTCTATGAGTTGGTGCAGGCTGGTGACAGGTTTTCCTATTAGGGACTTCCTTAAGCTATGCTCAGTTGGGAGGCCACTCTTAAAGGTGCTAATGGTGACGTCATCAAAGTTACCGTCTATCCCGTTGTATATCTCCCAATACCTGTCCAAGTATGTTTTTAGGGTCTCCCTTTCTTGCATGGACAAAGACAGTAAGGAGTCCAAAGGCCGAGGGACCCTGGTACATGTAATAAAACGAAAGCCAAAAGTCCAAGTGAGTTCCTTGAAGGAATCTATAGAATCTGCCCTCAGGCCATCGAACCATCTCATCGCCACTAATCCCAGACTGGATGGAAACACCTTGCACATCAAGGCCCCATCCTTAGAATGGATAGTCATTCTTTGACTGAAATGGCTCACATGCTCCACCGAGTCCGTCCGCCCATTGTAGATAGTGAATGTTGGTTGATGGAAATCCAAGGGAAGAGTTTCTCCTTCAATCCTATGCATGAAGGGCGACTTGGAAATTTGGTTCAAAGCTTTGCTCATAGCATCGTTTTCCAGCCCTCTGTGAGTTGGGCTCTTGCATATGCATTCACGATGGTGCTCCTCTTCATATGAGAAAGATTCACTAGGAGGAGTCCTAGACCTACGTCGATAGCTATTGTCCTTCTCATCGTCAGAGGAGGAATCAAATAGGGAGGGAGTCCGCCTTCATTGTGCATGGCGTAACTTCCTCTTTAGATGGTTAATCTCCCTTTGCATGGCTTTGTTATGTTGCTCTTGAGAGATGTGACTCCCAACTCAAGAATGGCTTTTACTTGTATGCGTGGTATGCACACTACCCTCTTGATCTCTCCTACATTCAAGGTGGGTGAGCGGATTTTCACGTTGGGATGCTATGGATTCTACTTGGTGTGGACCTGAACCTACCATAGTTGATCGTTGTTTTCACTATCACACAAGTTCTTCCCACAGACAGCACCAATTGTAGGGACACGATTTGCAACCCAAGCCCAAAACATATGGGATCTTGGCCCAATGAGCCCAGCACAATAAATTTGTAGAGAGTGAGTCAAAAAACTAAGCCCTAATGAGTTGAACAACGGCGGGTACTAAATTGAATGGCAATCAAACACAAATAAGAAATTCTGATATCGATGGACTTTCAGTCCAAGGAGGTCACACTTGTATATATTGACCACAATTGGATACAAAGACAATTTAGATTGCTACAATCTTATTTCTCTATTTTTCCTATCCTTTTCTCATAGAGGGTCTCTCACATTATATAGCTCCCTGTGGAACATCTTGATTCTACAATTGTTGATCTTCTGAGCCTCCATTTGACTACCTATCACATCAGACACCCTCTCTGGCTTTCTGTGAGTTGTGGTAGCCAAGGTAACACTATTCAGAGGTCTTCTCCACATAAATGTGGCCAGAAAAGTAGCTGCAATGCATTTAATGCAATGGCAGCAGCTTTCCCCTAGATATTTTTGGGTTTCCTTCCTTCTTGTATGTTCATGAGGCATGTTTCTATCATTGTATCTTCTTGGAGGGTCATTCTAATTGCTGGAATACATATTTGAGCTGCATACGCCACATACGATGAGTAATTCCTCCTCGGACCACCTTCCATTCGTTTCTTACTCATGAGACTTTAAATTAGGACCCAAAATAACTATTTTCCCTTCCTCGGACCATTCAGCGTCCTCGGACAAAAGCCCAAGGCCCAACATATTATTCTAGGCCTTTATCCCTACAGAAACCATTAAGATTTTCGACCGATCTGCCGAATTTATAGATTGGTAGGTTAGCAGCAGATTGGAATTTCGCTAACTCGCCATTAGTGGGTTGATTAAAAATATTGTCTTCCACCCGCACAATCCAACCCACATACGCCCCTAGCCTCTATTATAAAGTAAAAATCTCAAAAATTTTATACTAACTCATTTTAAATAGATACTACGTTATAATATGATTTTTATATTATAGATACAAATAATAATGATGTTACTCGTTAATCTTAAGTGCAATTCTCAAATATAATTATTTTCAGTATCAAATCTATTACTAACATTGAATAGTTTTTTTTTTTGTATGTTCATTATAGATTTTCTTCTAAACTATTTACTTTTACTTTTTACCTGACATGTTATATTTTATTCTTAAAACTTTATGTATGAGTTTAGATTAGATTTCTTTTCTTTCAACTTTTAAGCTTAATTACTTATGTGCAATTTTTTTATAAGTTTTATATTTATTTTAAATACAACTAACTTATGTCAACTTTTAGCAAGAGAGTAAGTTAGTTTTCAACAAAAAGCTAATCCAAATGTACACTTATACTATGTTTGGTTGGGTGAAAAGTGAAAGGATGAAAAATGGAAGAAGGAAATTTGAGAGGAAAATGTGATTTTCTATTGTTTGTTTGTAGTGAAAGAAGGAGAGGAAAGAAAATGGGGTGAATAGAATTTTCCACCTGAACCCACCATTTGTTCTCTCATAATTAGGGAAAAAAAGACTAAAAATGGTATTGAAAAGAAAAGTATAAAACTACATCCACCTCTTCATTCTTCTACTTTTAATAATAAGGGTATAATAGTAATATCTCTTTATCTTTCCACTTTTACAACCTTTCTACCAAACACACATGATAAAAAAAAAAAACATACACACACACACACACACACACACACATATTTTGTATCATCCCACTTTTCAATCCTCCTAACCAAACAAATCCTATTATTTGTGGAAATTATACTTTCATTCCTTTTTCGTTCTAGTTATTTACAATCACCCCTTACCCCAAACTGTAAAATTGACCAACATCCCCCCTTAACAATTGGAAATAAGTAAATAGCATTTTGTCGTCCACTCTACTATTAAGACCCAACAAAATCTTTTAATTCCTTTTACATTCCATACTAAAATGACTAAAACACCCTTGAGGTGGGGAATTGTGAATGACCCAATATTTCCAAATCATGTCATTCAAAGAACCCACAAAATGCATTGTTTGTATTTACTGCAAACTAAAAAACCTTTCTCCAAAATTTTCATTTGTGAACACTATTTTCAAGTGATCGCAGTACAAACAATAATGTTCTGTTTTACTAGCTTAACTACTGTTACTTGAATATAAGATTTTCATGTTTACAAAACAAACCACTATGCATCCTTTAAAATATATTGCTTGATGGTGTCGAAGGTATTTTGGCAATCTTCATTCAATATCTTAGGCTCACCTCTGTTGAGAAGTCAAAATATGGGTTCACATGTAAAATTCAACATTGCTATGAATTGATTAACATTCTCCAATCTCCTTAGGAATCCTCTGATCTCCTTATCAATACTAGGGGGAGACAATTCCAAGATGGCTTTTATCTTTGAGGACTATACTTCTATGGCCCTATTGCTAACCATGAATCCCAATAAATTTCCTATAGTAACTTCGAACATACATTTTTTAGTGTTCAATTCGAGTCTATACATCTTGATACTCTTGAAAATTTTCCTAATTAAGGTTGGCAACATGGCCTTCTCTATCATTGGATTTGACAATATTGTCTAATGATATAGAAAATTGTCAGTTGAGTTCTTGTTTATGCAGATGGACAATGGCATTGGATTCGTCTAAAGACAAACCTGCAATATGATGTGAAACAAAGAAATATGGATACACCGGTGTAGTATGTGCCAAAAACTCTCCGATGATAAAGTCAGATGGAATTCAATTGGAAAATCACAATGGAATTCAACCTTAGGAGTATTTTTGGGATTAGAATTGTGTACCTTTTGGTTCTGTTCCTCTCTGGCTTTATACCCATCTTGTCTTTAATGATCTCTACATTCATCCTCATTTGTAGTGGTTAATACGTTATAAACTGATGCTTTGATTTGTGTAACTTCTTCTTTCCCGTTGCTCCATTTGTCACTCTTTGGCATAAATGCTTGCCATAAATGCATAACGTATCTTAGGTTCATCCATTATGACTAACGAAGCCATTAGAATTTGGACTCATCAGTTGCCCCCTTGTACCTATCTTCATCTATGTGACAAGATAGGAACAAAGGAAATTTCTTCTCTTCATTTTCCGTGTACTCGCATTTATTATGAGATGACGTTTCGTCTATCCCCATGACACGTCTAGGGCTGAGATTGCCTCATCGTACTAAGGAGCCGCCTCTCGGGTTTAAGGCCCACGTTTTTCTATCAAGTTTTTTCTTTTTGGTTTTCCCTCTTTCCCTCTTTTTGTTTCATTTTCTCCTTGTGTTTGTTTTTTTGGAGCTTTCCTCTTCCTTTTTGCTTCTACAGATTCTAGTAAGTCTTTTCTTCAAAACTTCTTCTTTCTCTTTTTTTTTTTTATGGTGGACTATTCTTTGGTTATGCTAGATTGTCCTTCTATTTCCTTCTTTTTTGCTCGTTTGTGTGGTTTTCTTGTCTCTAAAAGTAGGGGACATCCCCAAGTTGGGTTTTTTATGGGGCGAGATTGTCCCTTTAGGAATATTCTAGTTTTTCTTTTTCCAGTGATTCCTTGTTCGATGAGTTTTGCCCGAATCTTGTCAAGGATGTTAGGTGAGGGGGAAGTTTGATCTAGTGAACTTTAAACATGTTTATCTTCATCTGAACAAGATGATGCTTCTGAGGTCTCTTCTCAAAAAAACCCCTTTTAAAGCTTTATGGGTGTTCTACACTCTCAAAAAGATAGATGAATCTAGAATTAGGAACAAATTCCAACTTTCTCCTTCTACTAAAATTAGGATTTCTGATGCGAGTGATAGAGCCTATCTTATTTTCCTAATGAAGTTCGCTTCTATGAGGCTGACTTCATTAATCTAGAATTAGGAACAAATTCCAACTTTCTCCTTCTGTTAAAATTAGGATTCATGATGCTAGTGACAAAGCCTATCTTATTTTCCTAATGAAGTTTGCTTCTATGTGGCTAACTTTGTTAGTGGTCTCAATCAGTTTTCCTATTCATCCTTTTATTAGAGAGTTATTCCTTCGTTTAAAACTCCCTCTTGCTCAGCTTGTCCCTAACTCATGGAGAATGGTTGTATGTTGTATGGTGATGTGGATGTTTGCCAATGAAGGGGATATCCTCAGGGTAGAAGAATTCTTACATTTTTATCATTTAGGATGGTCTAAGCTTCCTGGTTATTGGGAATTTAAACCTCGGGACAAAAATTCAAGGTTAGTGTTTTATTCCTCTTCTTCCCTTCGCAAGTGGAAAACTAACTTCTTCATGTCTGGTGATGGTTAGGAAACCACTTCAAGTGAAAATTCAGAAGATGCTCCCAAATTGCTTCGTAGGTGGGGCACTCCTATGTCTGGTGTGTCCTATTTTTTTTTTTTTTTTTACATATATATGTGTGTGTGTGTGTGTGTGTGTGTGCGCGCATCCATGTATGCACATGCTTGTTATTTATCAACCTTGTAAAAGTTCTTTACATGTATGAAGGGTTTGTTTGTCCTAGTCTGAAAAAACAACATCATCATCATCTGAAAAAAGTTAGGAGATACATTGAGAGCGTCTCTGATTTTGACGAACTCATTTCTCTGCAGTCTCTTTTTCTTGACTTCATTGGACCCAAACCTTCTAATTACGTCCAAAACAACATTGAGACTATTAAAAAGAGTAAGCGTATTGATTTTGCAAATGTCATGTTGCTTTTGTAACCCTCCCTTTTTTATCATCCTTTTTTTTTTTAAATGAATGGCGACCAAATAAGCAAAGGGAAATTGGCTGAAATCTAGGAGAAAAAGGCCAAGACAGGGTTGAAGGAGGGTCTCTTATCGAAGAGACGTCGTAAAGACGATGAAACGTCCAAGGGGGAAGATCCTATGGTTACTTCCCCTGTTGCTCAGCCTACCTTCCAGCATCTTGCTTCTCCCATAACATCATTGGAAATTATTACCCCTACTGGTGAGGTGACCCGAGGCAGAGGGCGAGATCAGGTAGTGGTAGGCACTTTTTAGGATGATGTTGATTGTGTTGTAACAAAGGCCCACAACGCCATTTCTGTTGAGGACTTGAAACCATTGATGACAAAACTTTCTGCTAAATTGGTGTCTTCTCATGTTCACAAGGCTATGCAAGTATGCTCTTTACTCTTGTGATATGTTTGCATGAAGGTTTTTCTTTTGATTTCTTCTAACCTTTTATGCTCCAGGTGTCGGGTGAATCCTTTTATCTTTCTGGGAAATACTTGGACTATGAGGAAAAGTACGTAGTTGCCTAGTCCAAGGTGGACGCACTTTCTGCTAAGAATGAAGTGCTGAAGGCTAAGGTTACGTCTCTTTCTGACGAGGTAAATTAGGATCAGGATCGTGTGAAGGTTTCAAAGTGGAATGTGAAGATTAAGAAGGCTTTCTCTAAGAATAAAGATAAGCAAATAAAGGAAGCTGCACTCAAGCTTCAAAAAGCTGATTTTGAGGTGGTTGAAAAGTTTAAGAAGTCTGATGCATATTTTGACAAGCTGTGTGACTATTATGTGGAAGGTTTTAAACTTTTTCGCAAGTACATGGCTAAACATCATCCAGGTTTAGACTTTATACTCTTGACATGGAGGCGGTTGAGAAGGAGATTCTAGCAGATCATTCTTTAATTGATGCAGCAACTGGTAATGTAGATGATAGGATGGAAGATGATACTACTATCACTACTGAGGCTCCAGTGGATCCGTCTCCTTCTATTCCTGCTTGAAACACTTCTTTTATTTTCTAGCTTCTGAAAAACAATTCCTTGGGCTCATTTGTTTTGAGCAAGTTTATATTTCCTGCTTTTAATCTCTAAGAAACAATCTCTTGGGCTCACTTGTTTTGAGCATTTTTATTTTCTTTGCTTCGAAAATATTTTGCTTCATGGCTGAATATTTTGACACTATATTTCTTAATAGCCTCGTCCTTGACGTGTTAATTTTCAACCATTTTTGTGGTCATGTTTGAATGACAATTGTATTATACTTTTAGATAACTTTATAAACATGTATCAATGATGGATTTGTTATGTATTAATAACTTTTTAGGTCATGTATTAATGACGATTAATTTATATATTAATAAAATTTTAGGTCATGTATTAATGATGAATTCATTTTGTATTAATAACTTTTTAGGTCATGTATTAATGACGAATTCGTTATGTATTAATAACTTTTTAGGTCATGTATCAATGAAGATTTCGTTATGTATTAATAACTTTTTAGGTCATATATTAATGACAATTTCGTTATGTATTAATAACTTTTTGGGTCATGTATTAATTACAGATTCGTTATGTATTACTAACTTTTTAGGTCATATATTATTGATGATTTCGTTATATATTAATAACTTTTTAGGTCAATAGTGACATTTGATAATAGTATATGATTAATTTTGGTCACATGGCTAAAAGAAAAAAATAATTACGATGGTATCTTTTGAATAATACTGTTCTTCAAGCTTTATTTGTGAATAGCAGGAATGGAAATACACTTAAAGTGAAAATGAAAATTCTTCAAAGTTTCTTACTGGTAGTACTTTTCTAAGTACTTTATGCCCTATGGATGAGCATAACTTCATAAGGTCCTCCCCATGTTGGCCATAATTTTCTAGGTATGACTTTTTGGGAGATTTCAAGGGTCTACCTGCTACTAACTTGTCTACTATCATCCTTATTTCACCTATGGGAGCTTTGGTATTGTCTGTCTCTTACATTCGATTCTTTCCATCTCTCTACTGTCGTCTGTATGGATCCGTCTTTTGCATGAATTTCTACAAATTTCCTTGACAAATCAAGGTCTCTATTTGTTTTTTCAAGTGTCTACATTTGTCGGTGCAATGTCCATGATCTTAATGAAACCCACAATGTTAGTGGTTCCTAACAAGTAGACCCATTCCCAACTCTCTATAAAAAGACTAAGTCTCATTCAATCAAGGTATGTTCTACTATTCACCCACTCACTATCCTTGTGTTCTAGAGAGAAAACTGACTTAACTATCAGAGGGTCCTTGGCCGGTTTTCCCTAGTCACCCTTGACAATCTTTTCTTTCTCTTCAAGTCATCAAACCATCTTTGTAGCCCGAAACATTCAACCTACTGATTTCCGTGCATCAACAGTAACAAAGAAAGTAAATTTGTGACAATCCTTAGCTAGAATATTCAAGATATTAGAAGGGTTAATCAAGCACTTTAACATGTCCTTTTTGTATCCATGAGGCCAAATTTAGAAATATTTAGAGGCAAAGCAAATTGGGAGAAAGTGGTGATGGTAAAAGGGCAATGGATGATTAGGTTCTCTAGGGATTCTATTGGGTGTTTATAAAGAACATAATTGAGATCACTTTGTGGCCATCTCTTATTTAGAGCCTCTTTTGTGGGTAAAGCATCCCAAGAAATTTTCCATAAAAGCAGTTTGAGTCTCTCATGCATCTTTAACTTCCAAAGATGCTTCCACTCTTGAGAAGTGAGAGGTGATGGTTGCTAGAATCTATCTAATTGGGATAGATGGTATGTTGATTTGACAGTGAAATTACCTTGGCTATTGAGGGTCCAAATGAGGAAGTCATGTTGGTCTAAGGGAGGGGGAGGGGGAGGGGGAGGGGGGGAGAGATATGAAAGATGCAGTGAACAGAGTCGCTACGGGTGTGCTCGGTTTGGTTTGGTCGGTTTTGTATGTGTATGGCCAACCGAAACCGAATATTTCGGTTTGTGAAAGTCTCAACTGAAACTGACTGAAATGGTTGGAAACCGTCGGTTTCGATGGTATTTCGATTTCAATTGGTTTTAGTCGGTTTCGGTTTTACAAAGAGAGGCACTACAACAAAATGTATTTTTAGCGACGAATATTAGTGAGGAAATATTTTTCGTCGCTAAAAATATAGCTTTAGTGACGAAATATGAATTTCGTCACTAATAATGAAAAAAATTATAACATTTAGTGACGAAAAATAAATTTCGTCGCTATTGTGATTTGAAAAATGGGCGCCAGTGGAGGGAAACTTTGGCGCGAGTTTAATTAATCTATAGCGACGAAATATTTCGTCGCTAAAAGTTGAAATTTTTAGTGACGAAATATTTCGTCACTGTAGGTATTGTTGTGGATAATATTAGTGACGAAAATCATTTCGTCACTATAAGAAAGTATTAGCGACGAAAAAAATTCGTCACTAAAAATAATAATAGTTTTGCACTTATATGTTTTTAGTGACGAAATCACAATTCGTCACTAAAAGTATGCTTTAGCGACGAAATATGAATTTCGTCTCTAAAAATCTTAACAAAGCCTGGGCTCTTTAGTGACGAAAATCCTTTCGTCGCTATAAGGAAGAATTAGCGACGAAAAATATTCGTCACTAAAAATAAAAATATTTTTGCACTTATATGTTTTTAGTGACGAAATTCATAATTCATCACTAAAAGTATGCTTTAGTGACGAAATATGAATTTCGTCTCTAAAAATCTTAACAAAGCCTGGGCTTTTTAGTGACGAAAATCCTTTCGTTGCTATAAGGAAGAATTAGCGACGAAAAATATTCGTCACTAAAAATAAAAATATTTTTGCACTTATATGTTTTTAGTGACGAAATTCATAATTCGTCACTAAAAGTATAAAAACTTAAAAACCATATACCTTTTGCGACGACAAAGTAGGCATTAGCGACGGAAAATTTTCGTCGCTAAAGACCTGACTATTTAAACCCATTCGTCTCTTTTATTTCAGCCAAAAGCCATTTTATTTCAGCGCCGAACCATTCGTCAAAAGCCAAACCATTCGTCGCTGAACGCCAACCCATTCTCAACGATTCAACCTCCATTCTCAACGATTCAAACTCCATTCTCGACGATTCAAACTCCATTCTTAATGGTTCTCGACCCATTCTCGACGGTTTGAAGTGTTGTTTCAGCTCCTGACCCATTCTCGACGATCCAAACTCCATTCTCAACGGTTCTCGACGATTCAAGACGGTTTTGAAGTGTTGTTTCAGCTCTCGACCCATTTTCGACGATTCTCGACGGTTTTGAAGTGTTATTTCAACTGATTCGTCACCGATTCTCGACGATTTGAACCCATTCATCGCCGATTTGAAACCATTCGTCACCGATTTGGACCCATTCGCAACAGTTTTGAAGTTTTATTTTAGCTCCCACCGTCGCCGATTCGAACCCATTCTTGACCATTCTCGACGATTCGAACCCATTCGACGCCGTTTTGGACCCTTCGCGACGAATTCTTCACCACCGATTTGGACCATTCGCGATGATCTGGATCCGGTAAGGTTTTTTATTTTTATTTTTTTGTTTGTCAATGATTAGTTTGGATTTATTTATTTCATATTCAATGAGTTTATTTTTTTATTTATTTGTTTTTATTTATTTTTTAGTTTGGATCAATGAGTTTATTTCATCACCAATCTAGAGATATTCTTTTGGTCTGAAATGAAATGAAAGTAAAGTCTTAAAGCCAAAATGCTATTATAGACTTTATAGTATTTTACTTGGTTCCTATTAAGATTGTGATGTTTGGTATCTGTAACATTTGTAGAAACTTATTTATTTTATGATTTGGCTTGATTTTTGTTTCATCCATAGTTTATAAATATTTGCAAACATTCATGTAATTAAGCCTTTAAAGCCATGCATTTCATACACTTGGCTAAGCCCTTTAAGCTCATAAATTTGTCCAAGCCTTTTGTCATGCATTTCTTACACTTTAAAGTTTAAAGGGTAAGCATTTCATACACTTGGATAAGCCCTTTAAGCTCATACATTTGACCAAGCCTTTCAGCTCAAGCATTTTATACACCTGGCTAAGCCTTTAAGGGCATGTATTTCATAAAATGTTCCCATAAGAGATGTGTGTGGGCACTTGGCTAAGTCTGTAAGGCCATTCATTTCATACACTTTGCTACACCTTAAACGCCAATAATATATTTCATAGGATTTTTTTTTTTTTTATAAAACTCATACATATATGAACACTTGGTCTCTTCATAAGGCCATGCATTTCATAAAATGTTTTCATAAGATATGTGCTATATAGACTCTTGGCTATATATGAAGCATTTCATAGGAAATGTTTCTATAAAACATGTATATATATATATATATATATATATGAACACTTTTTCGTGTAGACCCACTTGTTTTGGAGGATGCCCCCACCTCTGGCTTTTCACTGGTTTCCTATAACACTAACTACCATATTGATTGTAATAAGGTTAAACGTGATATCTATATTAAATTGTGTCTATTTCAGAGCTGTCAAAGGTGAGCCAGGTGCTTGCATAGACACTTAAGTGATGCGCAAGGAGTCATGTAGAGCCTTACAACATTTTTAAAATCTATGCAGCTTTGTTGGACAAATAACATTCTTTGTAAATGAATGAGTTTCCCTCAGCTAGTTGTTGTTGATGACTGGAGATAAATAATTGATCTGGTGAATATAAGATTTCTTAGTCTACATGGGACAAAATTGAATTGAATTTGTTTGTATTAGATCATGTGCAACTCTAATTTGAGTAAATGTAGTATGTCTATTTTTCTCGGCCTCAATCCTTTATTTTCTTGCAATATCTTCAACTTAAATCAAAACGCTCCTTGTTCGTGCTTTTGATGGTCTTCTATGTACGTGATTATATCTTCTTGGTCTACTTGTTTACTTATCCACATTATGTTGTATTATGCCTTTTTGTAACTAATGTATACTTGAGTTACTATGGCTTATTGTTTCATGGAATTTTCTTTAAATAGGAGAGATGATGCTTGGTTTGCAGCTCTTGGAAGATCTTGCATCCATATGACATGGAGTGACCGGGGTGCTATATATCTTGAGGTATGCTCTATGTGTTTAACACCTAAGCAGTGAAAGACTTCTTGATAGGGTACTTTAACACCTTTATTTACTATAACATTGTGTTTCCTTCTTTTTCTCAATGCTGGTTGTGATTTGCCTAATTCTAATGACTTTATGTCAATTATCTACTTATTATTTATTATGTAAATCTATGGTATTCTAGATTGAGAGTCATCTTTTTATTGAAATTCTTGCATTGTCTCCATTAAGAGGTAAAGCTTCATTGTTCTATGTGTTGCATGCGGGTGAAATCCTATTGATACATAGAATGTGTTGATGACTGCCATTTGATCATTGGGATTGTGACGAACAAGGTGAAGAACACAAGTTAACTTTGGATTTTTTCTGAAAGTTGTAAACTTAACTTGAGCAAAGTAAGTATATTCTAAATAAAAACTTATAAAACTCTATATATACTTGTGATGTTAGAAATTGATTTTGTGATGGGTTGTTGTGTTGGAGCAAGCGGGTGGCTTGCATGGTGTTATAAGGTGGTTTAAATTCATATTGGGAGTGTTTTTAATTTCTTGCAAATGTGAATGAAACTTGTTGATTAGTAGCAATTGTGTTCCTTTATTTGATTTCAATATTTGTAAGCACTATACTTGTGATGTTGGAAATTGGTTTTGTGATGGGTTGTTGTGTTGGAGCAAGCGGGTGGCTTGCATGATGTTATAAGGTGGTTTAAATTCATATTGGGAGTGTTTTTAATTTCTTGCAAATGTGAATGAAACCTGTTGATTAGTAGCAATTGTGTTCCTTTAGAAATGCATTGTTAGAAATGTTTTTTATAACATATTTAATGTTTTTACTTTATGATTTTAATGTAGTAGTGTTTTTAAATTTGTGCAGATTTCTTATTGGTGGCTTTAGGGGATTTACTTTTGGCATTATTTGAAGACATATGGAGACATCTTCCGTTGATTCTAATTATATTATGCTACATTTTTTGTATTGTTATAAAACATCTTAAGTTATCGTATGTGTTGCAAACAATTATTGTATGGAAGGAGTTTGAATTAGATACTTATTTTAATTTTAACTTGTGGAATGTATAGATCGATTTTTTATAAATGTGTTGTTGAAATAAATGTGTTAATCAAATGTAAGATTTTAATAATGTAATGACAGCTTACAAGTTAATATCAAAGCCATGAAAATAATAAAAACAGAAAATAAGTTTTAGCGACGAATTTTTTCGTCACAAATATAGCAACAAAAAATTGTTTTAGTGACGAAATATTTCGTCACTAAATGTAGTACAATTTTGTAAGAAATGGTTTTAGTGACGAAAATTTTCGTCACTATATGTGCCTGGATTTTCTTTAAAATAGTTTTAGTGACGAATTTTTTCGTCACTATATGTACCCGAAAGTAGTTTTAGTGACGAAATTATTCGTCACTAAATATGATTTAATAAACTGAAATGGTTTTTAGTGATGAAAAATTTTCGTCACTAAATATTGTTTTTAGCGAGGAAAACATTTAGCGACAAAACGATTTCGTCGCTAAAAGCTTTTTTCTTTTTTAAACAAATCGGACTTTTAGTGACGAAATTTTTCGTCGCCAGGACTTTTAGCGACGGGGCTACAGCGACGAAACGAATTTCGTCACTAAAAGTCCAATTTCGTCACTAAAGGTTCTTAGTGACGAAAAACTGGACTTTTAGTGACGAATTTTTTCGTCACTGAAAGTACATTTTGTTGTAGTGAGGGTTATTGAGATTTTCAAAACCCTAACTTTAATCACATAAAAAAAATACAAAAAAAAAAGAAGCAATTAAGCAATAGAGCAGTTGAACAAAGTTGATGAACGAAGTTGATACAAAGCGACAG
Organism: Quercus robur; assembly: GCF_932294415.1. Lineage (NCBI taxonomy): Eukaryota > Viridiplantae > Streptophyta > Magnoliopsida > Fagales > Fagaceae > Quercus > Quercus robur. Next base: position 46,286,310 of record NC_065536.1, read on the forward strand.
AGAAAGAAAAGAGAAGAGAGAAAGAAAGAAAAAAGAAGAATCATACCAAGATCACCGAACATGCCAAGAACGCCGAACAAGCTGGTGCATGTTGTCTCATTGTCTCAAACCCATCTCAACGAGGCATTTCTCGCATGCCAGACCTGTCTCTCATCAAGGAAATCAAGCGAGTCGTTTCGATCCCCATGATGGCCAGAGCCCATGTCGGTCATTTCGTCGAGGCCCAGATTCTTGAAGCCATTGGGGTCGATTACATCGACGAAAGCGAAGCTATTGCTCTTGCATATGACGACAATTTCATCGACAAGCACAACTTTCGTTGCCCATTTGTTTGTGGGTGTGAGAACCTTGGAGAAGCGTTGAGCAGAGTAAAAGAAGGTGCGGCTATGACTATGGAGGATATGTTCTATGTGTGAGAGTGAGAATGAAATGAGAGTGAAACGTGTTCTAGGGTTTTTAACTTTTTCTTTTTAGTTTAATTAGTTTACCTAATTAATTTAAGTTTAATTAGATATTTAATTAGTTTAATGGGTTAATGGGCTTGATTATTTGCAAGACCCGAGGCCTAATGCCTTAATGATTAATGTATTTGAAAGGCCTAGAGCCGGCCCAATCTAATTTTATATTATATATAATATTATAATATAAAATATATTATATATTATATATTATTCGGTTCAGTTTCGGCCGGTTCGGTGCATACATACCGGAAACTGAAACCAAAATAGAAACTTCGATTTGTGAGAAATAGAAACCGAACCGAACCAAAACCGAACCAAAATTTTGGACACGATTCGGTCGGTTTCATTTGGTTTTTTCGGTTCTTCGGTTTTATGCACACCCGTAAGAGTCGCTATCAAAGATATTAGTGAGAAGGTTAATACCCCAGAGTGAATCTAATTAATTTAGTTTTTTAATTGAAAATTCAAATAATATATCAATAGATTTGTTAAGTAATTTTGAATATTATATATGTGGTTGAAAAATAATACATGACAATGTTTGAAATAAATAAATATTACAATAGTTCAAAAGTGCTACGAAACCAAATACGAAAGATAGATTGATTGAATAATGCAAGATTTGCTTCTAGCATTAGAATAAGGCAGTTAATAGTAAAGGTGCAGAAAAGTTTTCCTCACTCTTGCAGAGTTGCAGTCAAAACAGTTTACAAAATACTGTTTCGAACTTTAAAACTATGTCATAGTGTGACAAGGTAACAATGAACTCACTCTATTCTTTCTCCACAAAATTCATCGCACAAACAAAAAAACACAACATGCTTTCCTTTGCAATCTTGTGATAGAGACTAGTCTTTGAGAGAAAGGTAGGGTTGTGTCTACTTTGGTGGTGGATAATAAAATTGTGGGAATTGGAAATGCCTTTTGCAGGCTTGTTGGATAGTTTTGGCATTACCTCTTACATAGTGGGTTGTGGGATGATCATTCCAAAGTGAAAAAAGGGGGCCAACTTTCTAAGAATTCCTGCTTTTTGGATTAGCACTTGCATTGCATGTCCCCTTTTGAATGTAAGCAAGCTAGCTTTCTCACGTCTACACAAAAATAAAATAAAATCTCCTATTTCACATTTTTTAAAAACCCTGATTTGACAACTCCAATTAAAACCAATGGGCACTCATTTTAAGGGAAAAGACAAAGTCATCCCCAATAATTAGTAACATGTTCTTTGCTTATGAAGACATTTCTAAAACCAAGTCTCGCAGCTCAAATCCATAAAAGTATTAGGATATCCTTAGTTTTTCCCACTAGTTTCAGTAGCTGCCAAATTGTTAATGAAATTATTAAAAATTAAACCTATGTAGATGCCTATATATAAAATAGAATAAAAATAGCACGATTTTACATCCCCATGTTTCAACTTTCAACCCAATATATATTATACACAAGATGTCATATCGCATGTTTCATGTTTGCATGTGATGATCACCAGAAGTGTACGTGGTCATCAGATGTAAGGCGCTCATGTTTGCATGTCGACAAAATGATCGGAATTTGCCTAATATTTTTATCTGGTCATGCATAATTATTAGAAGCCTTTTTTTTTGTTTTTTAACTTTTTTTGTTTTATAACTTAGCCCAATGAAAGGGAAGAAAGGACGAGATTTGAACGAATATGTTGTCCTCATCAGGTGTGGTACTATCCACCTGCGCTCTGGGGAACTTTCATGTGGGTTGAACATTTAAGATTTGAGCAGTTTCCTTCTAAAAGCAATATTCTAACAAGGTTGAAATACATCTATCGTCCCTAAGGTTTACTTCTTAAGCACTTTCAATCCCAAAAGTTTTAAATGAGTGGTATTGATTTCTGAAGTTTAAAAAATAAGTGTTATCGATTATTAGGTTAATTTTCCTAGTTTTCTTACTTTTGTGTCTTACAAATGGCAATGGCATGCATGGCGCTCTTTTTTTCTTTTTCTTTTTTTCTTAAATTATATGGTCACATTTTCATTAAATAATTACACATCATCATCTGATCCGGTTCTAATCCAACCCCATCATAAACCCAGCAGCTTTCATTCAAAACATCCCCAAATCTTCCATATATATATATATATATAAATAGCAGCAAAGCTAAAAGAAAGTTCAATTAAAATCCAATTTTGTACCATGTGTCTAAATTTATATGAAAATCATATCATAATAATCCACTTAAGTTTGTGTCATGTATCCACTTAAGTTTTTTTAATTTTTGTGCCAAATGAATTAAAGACTGTAAAATACTAATAATTTAATATTAATGAACTATGAAATTTTAAATTTTAAATATTAAAAATAAAAATAAAAACCAATCACATATGCTCAATAAAAATCATCACACAACAAAGATCACCACACATTCTATCTTATTAAAAAATAGAAAAAAAAAATGATTATAAGTAGTATTAAATTTAGGTAAGAATTTTAATATGTGACTAATTATGTTTATTTTTTTTTTTTAAATGACTAATTATTTATATTTTTATGATAAAATTGTGTTTAATTTTAAATATGTCTATGGATTTGCATAGATTACATGCTAGTATTTATAAAACAAGCCGATAGATGGTCTCCCAAATGCTCAATCTCCATGATAATTGAGGATAATTTAGCTACTAATATTGCAATGATGGGTTGGTATGGAATGGGCTCAGAAGTGACCCAGAAGGAGAACGTGAGTTGAAAAACTAAAAAGAAAGAGTTCCAAAAAAAAAAAAAAAAAAAGGAAAAAGGCACACACCAATAGATAAATACAGGCTCTTAGGTAAGGAAAATAACAGAAAAAGTTAATGAAAATACCAATAATGATTTTTTTTAAATTTCAAAAATCAACCGCATTCATTTGAAACTTTATAGACAAAAATATTTATTAGATAAATTTTGGAATCAACAATATATTTTGGCCTTCTAATAATGCTACACCATCCACAATTCACAACTTTTTCATTGAATTCATTTTGATTAAACCTAAACTTAGGGTCTATTTGAATACTGTTTATTGCTGAAAATTGAAAACTGAAAACACTATAGCAAAATAATTTTTAAATATGTAAATAGTGCCGTGAGACCCAGTTTTAAAATTATTTTTACTAAAAAAAAAGTACTTGTAGGTCTCGTAAATAGTGCATGAAACCCACTAAAAAAAACGCACCTACTAAAAAACGCACAAAACGCATTTACCAAACTCACACTTAAAAGAACTAAATATTGGACCAAAGTTTGTACTTTTTGATCCACTAATTTATAATTTGTTTTCTTTTCTTCTTTTCTTCTTGTTAGTATACCATGATTAATTAATTAGAACTAAAATAATCTAATCGGCCTTATATTTATATGTTAATTCTTCTTTTTCTGTGAAAAACAATTTGTATTTAATTTTATGAGTTAAGAGTAAAATTCATGGTCAACACTAATAAGGGGAAGGGTTTGCAGTGAAAATGTTAAAGAAATTGGGTCAGACTGGGTAGCCCAATCAACAGAGGTCATTGTTAGTTCGTCTCTGAGAACATAAGCACGCTTGTTTGGTTCGATTTCGACCAAAGTACACATGCATAGGAAATTACGAATTCAGAGAAAAAATGGATAGATAGAGTTAAAAAGCAACAGAAACAACGCACTCCACACTTTTGCATGTCACCATACCCTAAATATTCCGTTCTTTTCTATTCTTTTTTTTTTTATTTCTTCTTCTTCACTGCTTCCCACTCACCATCATCACTAAAACCTCATCATCATTTCCAACTCTTTATTTTAATCTTTCTTATATATATTCATATTTGTTTATACTCTCCTTTTACTGCTTGGCCGGCTGGTTCTTAAAGATAGCTTTCTTTAGACAACCTACCACTTTCTTCCTTTTTATCATTATTTTGATACAAGCTGTGATTATTAGTTTTACTACCTAAAGAGTACTTGCAATTACACTCATATTGACTTGGAGATCACCTTTTCCGCTTTCTTTTTCTTCCTTTTCCACTACTCTCTCTCTCTCTCTCAGCCAGTTAGGTTTGGGTCTCAAATGGGTACGACTGAAGTCACCCAAATCCAGCCCACTTACAAGATATGTTTGCATGAGATATATCTAATCGGATATTTCAATGATTATCATGCTATGCTAATTATATATGAAAACACTGTGCAATAACAGTGGAAAAATCTTTAATCTATCATCTCAACCCTATATTTTCTGAGTTTATCTCAAGTCCTCCATGCTTCCACATATTTGAATAGTTGGAGTTCACTGTTTGTATATTTCCAGTCCCTTTCAACATTAACAAAACAATAATGATCTTCAGACATTACAAGTAGCATGTATTGTTTTCAAATTTTTCTTATAGTTGCAATTATTCAAAAGGCAAAAATTTTACGTAAATATTTAATTTATACTCAACTATACTTGGCCTAACCTTCTAGTGCTCTTCCTTTTACTGCTGCCAACCGTATTCACATTAATTTCACTAAATCCAGCCAAAAACCACCAAAAAAATAATGAATATGGATTCAAACCATTATAAAAATTTCACATTGATATAAAATACAGCATCAAACTTAATCTCATTCATATTCGAATTATATTATATATATGTACCATGAAAAACACAAAATAAAAAAAATAAATAAATAAAAAAGCAATATTATAAGTATTGAAACCACTTTTGCATGTTAAGTGGCCTTGGAAGGTAATCAAACCTTTTTGTCTTTCCTTCCGTCTCACTCCTAGTAGTTAATGGTTTTCATGTCCGATAGGGCATCTTTTGTGAATGCTCAAATATGTTAATGATTACCATATATCAATTATTATTACTTAAAAGTAAACAATGATTTTCTAGAGATAGAACCATATCACAGTTAATGAGTTAAAAACTGTCAATGTGAATAACTACACACTGATACACTAAAGAAAGAGAGAGAGAAACACAAAAAGGAAAAGTTATATATTTGAATAGATACAAAACTTGCGTGGTGGTTTTTTTTAACAGTGAACGCATTCCTTAGTGGATGTCTACATGTATCAATGAAAGTAAATTAATTCATTGAGTTCACATAGAATTTTAAACAGTCCTTATATCTCATATCAATTTGATATGAGTTCAATGAGTTGAATATTTGTCGCCAAAATCAATTGTTCAATGTTCATAACCCATGAGGTTTTCTTGATATTCTTTGACTATGACCAATATCTCTCCCAAAATTTAGTGTTACGTAATCACCACATCTCTGCAGTGATCAGAAACCAAATTCTACTGCCTTACTTAACCCACCTGCAGCTTCACGACGTGTTGTCAAATTATAATGGTCATTACATTAAAAAACAATAAATAAACAAATAGAGGACAAAAAATAATATTGTAAGTTCCGTTTATCATTATCCCTATCACTACAAAATTGACCTATAGCCGCGTTTTTCTAGGCCACGTTTTCAAATATGGGCTAAACCCCGTGACTATAGGCCTGAGGGGTTTATGGCCGCACTTTTACAAACGCGGCCTAAGACCAGGACCTATGACCGCGTCATGGCCTAAGGTGAAATCTATAGCCGCGTTTAAAACGTGACTATAGGATCGGACCAATGGCTGCGTTTAAAACATGGCTATAGGTGAAAGCTATAGCAGCGTTTAAAACGTGGCTCTAGGATCGAACCAATGGCCACGTTTTAAACGCGACTATAGTTCTATCCTATAACCGCGTTTTAAACGCAGCTAAAACATGTTTTCAAAGCTGTTAGTAAGGGTCCTATAGCTACGTTTTAAATGTGGCTATAGGCCATAGATATAGCCGCGTTTTTTAAATGTGGCTATATTTGTCACCTATAACCACGTTTAAAACGCGGCTACAACCCTCTAAATATTTTTTGAATTTGTCTATAGCCGCATTTTAAAAACGTGGCTATATTTTTTTTTTTTTTTTTTTTTTTTTTTTTCCTTTCTAGGCCAGATGGTGAATGCATTTACACACTGCTATAATTTTTACAAACACTACTATAAAAAACCTATCACAATAAGTTTTCCAGCTTGTTGTTTCCTTTGAAATTCTGGCTTATTGCATGCAACAAAATAACAAGCCGGAATTTCAAAGGAATATCAAGCTGGAATTTTCTCAAACCTGTCACAATTTCAATCAATCTTTAAGGAATACGGGAAAATTATCAATCTTTAAGGAATATGCAATTCAATATAGCAACAAAATGGAGGAAAGTTTAGGATCCATTTGACACAAAAAAAATGCAGCAAGCATCACACATGATTATGGTTATACCTCAACTGCAAACATTACGCACATGACTATCTCTAACTTCCTATGGCTATCCCGGATGCTTCTAGGGGTGCCTTCCCATCTCCAAGCTCTTGTCTACAAGTGGGGCATCGGTTTACAGGTAGAAAACAGTTTATGTCCATAATGGCACTGCAAAAATATAAAGGCACCAGTCAGCTATTTCGAACCAAGCAGAGAACTAAGAAGAACATAAGTTACTTCATATTAATATAGGGTCTCATTCGTATTTATCCATGCTCCATTATAAGGTGGTTCTTATGGTTCATTTGTTGCAACTTATTTTAGCTTATTCAGTCTATTTTTCTCATTAAAATTTTATTATTTAGGTATAACAATATTTTTGTCCAACTTTTTTTTTTTTTTTTTTGAAAGGGGAATTATCATTTATGTATTCATAAGAAATAAATCCTGATACATAGCTTCCACAGCAACTTGAGCCACCTCATCCATCCAATACATGTCCTCATCTAGCATTCTAGCATATTAATCAATGAAATTCTCTCAAACAGGTACAAAGTACAATTTTTACAAATATTATATTAATTAAATAATTTAAAAAATAAAAAAATTAAACATGTATAATTTTTTTTATAAAAAATCTTATACATATGATATGAAATGGGAAAGTATGTAGCTAGACTTATTAGTTATAATACCTTAAATCCCAATAAATTTTCTTCTCAAAAAAATTCCAATAATTTTTTAATAAATAAAATAATTTTTAAAGTATATTGTTTCTATAATAACGTATGGTTATTTAAATTTATTTTAATAGAATTACAATCTCATTAGCGATAAGTTGTATATGCCAATGAATTAGACAATCATAAAATCATGATGGATACCATCATCTTAACAATTATTTGAAGTAATAAAAGGAAAAAAAATAATAATAGTTTTAGTCCTTACACTTTATAGTTTGTAATTTAAATAAAGATAATTAACTTTTTAATTATTATTTATTTTTGTATTTGTATAATACCTAAATATTGTTATTTAAAGATAGGTTTAAAATATATAAAAAATCAATATATTTACACAATTTTTTAATTTTAAGAATTTTTTTTCTTTTTATAGAATACATATTAAGGTTATAAAATACTTAACTTACATTTTAAATTGTTTTGAAGTACTCTTTCATATGTTCCATATATGGTGGGAATATCATATAGAAGAAGAAGAAAAAATAATAATAATAACAAAAGGGTGCACTTTCTAACAATGGCACTAACCACCCTAGGGTCATTATTACCTCCCCATGAGGGTTGTTTTTGTAGTATGTGTATCTATTATTACATCTAGGCGCACTCAATCTTCATATATACCATCTGTTACACCGCACATAATAATCCAACCATTATTATTATTATGATTATTTAATATTCATTTGTAAACACTTTTTAAGAGATTTTAAGTGGGTAATTGGTGATTTTGAAGGAAGAGATTTTACTTTTTTGACATTTAGTGAGCATTGTCCATTCATCTATTAGATGCTAAAAAGCCTTTTCCACGTAAACGCTAATTGACATTTATGCAGAAAGTGATCATTAAAGTGCTCTTCAGCCATTCCACACTTGTATATACCAACAACCAATAATAACCTAGTTAACAACGTCTATTGTTTTGTGATTTTTACTTTTTAGAGTTAAATTGTAATTTGAGTCCCTACTACTACTACGTAGCACTATAATAAAAAAATATTTTTCTAATTATTCATTGGTCTTGGACCTTCGAGGTCCAAATCTTCGGTGGCAAATTTCAAACGAAACAAAAACAGATAGAGACCAATCTAGTTGCCTAGAGTTGCGTGCTATACTCCGTTAATAGTCAGCCTCGAAAACATGGGAGACTCGCTGATTTCCGAGCATTTGGAATAACAATGATGATCAAAAGACAAACAGCAAATGCGCATGATACAGAGGAAGGAGGGCAATGGGCAGTGGTGCTACGCATATCAAATTTTCACAAATAATTTAACAACTTAACGGATATCTTAGCCCATGGTTAATAAACCATATTAAAGAAAAAAAAATATTGACATCATTTTTATGAGAAATATAAAAAATTATTAACAAAATTAATTATTTTATCATTTTCTCTTAAAATATTTCTAAAAAAAAACTCCTAAACTATTGTCTTTAGGCATTTTTTAACATTTCCCTTCATGAAAAATATAAAAAATTAAATAAAATCAATTACTTTTTTTCTTCTTTTATAAAAATTTTCTAAGAATATTTCATAGAGGAATACTATTAAAGCATATGATACCATTTCCATTTATAATAAACTCTAATGGTAAGTTATTATTAGTTTTTATTTGAGTGTGCATTGGCATCAATTTATTTAACATTTTGTTGATCGTTCTTATTGAAAGTATACTAAAATATACTTATATTTTGAAAAAATGAGAAAAAATATGGTTTTATAAAGTTAGTAAAAAGCTAACCAAAACAAATTGAATACAAACAGTAAAGTTTATTACTAATGTCATTTTTTTTTATGTATTATTAATAATTTGTCATTTAATTTTTGCTGTGAAAATATTATAGCCCTAATTTTTTTAATAAATTTAATTCGATAGCTGAGGCTCATGATAACGGCGTAAGCCTCGAAATTCCCGACAAGGGATGGCCATAAAATTCCACGCTTTGCATGGACGTGCGTGGGCTGGGCCTGTTATGGGCCCCACTTCCTGACTGCGCGTGCAAAGCCGGACTTCATGGGGGGCTCTCCTGTGGGCCCATTCTCAACACGTACTCTCTTTCTCTTTCTCTTCTCTTTCGCTGTGCGTCTCTAATTTTCTATTACCACCACCACCATCATTATGATCAATTTATTTTACTAATCCCACATTGCCTTCAATTTTTTAAGTGTTGAACATGTCCTTTGTGGCTTCGATTCCTGTTTTCTAATTATTTAATTGTGTCATTATGTATAAGTTAAATAAAGCTTTTATCCTGTTCTCTACTTTTTGTTTATAATTTGCACTAAAGTTGTACAATGAAAATTTATTTTTGTTTCTTTCTCGAAATCCTTTTTTTTTTTTTTTTTAAATTCTATATGGGTCCCTTTTTTCTCATTGAAAAATGTTGCTCGTGAAATATATAAATTTAGCTACTTGTACCTTTTTTTGGTTTGGGGGGGTTTCTTTTCCAAGTTGAAACATTGATGGGCATGTCATGGTTGAGTCACGTCGACGTTTGATTAGTCATCAAAAGTAAAAAATGTAGTAATGAGAATGTGAATCTTGCCAGTGCCAATGACTCCCCACTTATAAGATAAGATGGATAGCTTTATATTTTGTAAGTTGTAATACGACTGCTAAGATCTTGACAGGATGGCTCATCTTTGGTAAGGTCAACTAAACAAAAGGAAACCATGGGCACATCGTACACGAATGGTAGGTTGGATAAATTTATCTATGACTATATACGATGTTTTAGTGTGAACCAAAACCATATTTGGGTTGGATATAACAACTTTTTTTCTTAGTTTTTAGTCATTTTACAAGGAAGCTATGACCCCTCTCAAATAAATAAAATAAAAAAATATTTAAAGATATGAGATTTTAAATTTCGACAATAAATTTAGGCTAGGGCGCCCTCCAAAATTTAAAGGTGGCCCAAAAAGTTCCAAAAATAAAATGGTTTATATAACCCCTTCCTATTGTGTGGGGTTACCCTTCATCCACCAAAGTAGGCCCAGAGAGAGCGGGCCTAAGGCAATTACCCACCAAACTAGACCTAGGAAACTGACTAAGAGTTTGTTGATCGGAGAATCCCTATGGCATGAGTCCCGAGCAAGCCGATATCACCTCGGGCACACCCTCAAACTTCCCAAGGAGGTATTGGCTGATGATCAATTCAGCCTTACACTTGGCCTAACAAGCCCAAAATTTGGGACTTAGAGGAGTCACTACTCCTATGGATTAACGGTCGAATGAGGTAGAGTAAGATTGAATAGAGAAGATATTCGTAAAGGAAAAAAAGTGTTGTCATCTCTACATTAATTGATTTCACCTACATATAACCACAAGCATTAAATGCTTAATGATGTCCTTAGGAACAACAATGCAATGTTAGGCTTACTCGTTGTTTGCAAGCCTAACGATGGCATTCTTGATTTGACAAAGACCCACTACCTCGCCCGTACCTAGGGGTGTTCACCAAATCATAAAAATTGCACCAAAATTGCCTGCAAAATAGCATAACTACACTGCACCGCAAGTAACAGTGCACTGCACCACATGTTGCAGTACAGTTTGAGATTTTATATATAATAAGAAAACTGCATAAACCACACTGCACCGCACCGTACCCTCTTTATATATTAATATATTATTAATAATTTAATAACCCTAGTTTTCAACCAAAAAAAAAAAAATTAATAACCCTAGTAAGTGTTGATTAGAAAAACCAGCCCAAAATTATTTTAAAAAATAAATAAATAAAAACTAGCTCAATAGTTTAAAACTTGGCCTAAAATAAAGGAAAAAATTAGTTTTGTGCTAGGCAAGAAAAGCTCAAAATTTGAAAAATATACCGGCTTCAAATTGTATCTTATATATCGTACCGCACATGTGATCGCAAAAATGAGGTGCGATGCAGTTATAATTTGGACTAAACTCGAAACCACACTGCACCGCATATGTGACCGTAAAAATGAGGTGTGGTGCGGTTATGATTTTGGCTAAACCACACTGGATAGTGCGGTGTTAAAAATGGCCCAAAACCACACCGCACCGCACCACGAACACCCCTACCCTACCTGCTTAGGATTTCAAACCTTCATTTCCTATAAATATTGGGGCCAAAGAAACACTTGGGGGGGGGGGGGGGGGTAAGGAGAAGAGAAAGTGAAGGAAAGGGAATCGGGGCCAAAGAAACACTTTGGGGTGGGGGGGGGGGGTGTAAGGAGGAGAGAAAGTGAAGGGAAAAAAAAAAAGTAGAATGCTTAAGAGAGTAGAAACACAAGTGAAGGAAAGGGAATCTCTTCGGAATTCTAAGGGCCCGTTTGGTTTAGATATGACTTAGTTTTCATAACTCATAACTCAAACTCAAAACCCATAACTCATAACCCAAACTCCACTATCACTCAAAAACTCTAAAATTTTTGTTTGGTAACAAAATCCAGTCACATATCTCAACTTTTAAGTCCATTTTTTGCCAAAATGGTGGAGCCCACCGATCAATCTTTTTCAACTGTCTTCTTCTCTTACCCGCGTAACTCTTCGCGAAGAACATGAAACCCACACCCAAACCCAATTTCATCATCACTACCAACGACAAACCCAAATTCCACTACCATCAACACCAACAATAGCCACACACAAAAAATCCAAAAGAATGCACAGGAAACACACAACCATAACCAAAAATCCAAACCCACCAACAGCCCTCAACCACAAACATAACCTCCCACAAAAAATCCAAACGAATGCAACAACCTCCACCACAGCCCAAGCCTCAACAACCACAACCAAAAATCCAAACCCACCAACACACAAATGCACAAGAAACCCAAACCACAAACATAGCAAACCCAAACTCAAACTCAAAATCCTTAGATTGGAGAACCAAATCACGAAATTAGACATAGAGATGAACCGATCTGGCAAAAGGGATGAGAAAGAGAAAAAAACCACTGAGAGAGAAACTAATCTGGCAAAAGGAGAAAAGAGACAGAGACAGAGACAGAAACAGAGAGACAGAGAGACAGAGACAGAGACAGAGAGAAAACGAAGGCTTGATCTGGGCTGAGCTTGAACTAATCTCATGGTGGCTTGTGGTGGTGGCTAGTAATGGCGATGACTGGTGTGGTGGTGGTGGCTTGTGGAGGAGCAATGAAGGTTCAGTGAGACACTACAAAACGCGGGGGTCTTGGGCCGCGTTTTTTAAGCTGTGGCTATAAAAAACGCGGCCCAAGATGGACTGAAGCCGCGTTTCATAAAAACGAGGCCATAGACAAGTTCTTAGGCCGCGTTTTTTAAACGTGGCCATAGACGGGACCTTAGGCCGCGTTTATTTGAGCTAAAAACGCGGCCTAAGGACCTCCGTACTTTATTTTTTGGCAAATTTTTTTTTTCTTTTCCTTAACTGTGGCCACGTTTAAAAAACGTGGCAATAGACAGGTTCTTAGGCCACGTTTTTTAAACGTGGCCATAGACGGGACCTTAGGCCGCGTTTAATTGAGCTAAAAACGCGGCCTAAGGACCTCCGTACTTTATTTTTTGGCAAATTTTTTTTTTCTTTTCCTTAACTGTGGCCACGTTTAAAAAACGTGGCCATAGACAGGTTCTTAGGCCACGTTTTTTAAACGTGGCCATAGACGGGACCTTAGGCCGCGTTTATTTGAGCTAAAAACGCGGCCTAAGGACCTCCGTACTTTATTTTTTGGCAAATTTTTTTTTTCTTTTCCTTAACTGTGGCCACGTTTAAAAAACGTGGCCATAGACAGGTTCTTAGGCCACGTTTTTTAAACGTGGCCATAGACGGGACCTTAGGCCGCGTTTATTTGAGCTAAAAACGCGGCCTAAGGACCTCCGTACTTTATTTTTTGGCAAACTTTTTTTTTCTTTTCCTTAACTGTGGCCACGTTTTTTAAACGTGGCCATAGACGGGACCTTAGGCCGCGTTTATTTGAGCTAAAAACGCGGCCTAAGGACCTCCGTGTTTTATTTTTTGACAAACTTTTTTTTTTCTTTCTTTTCCTTAACTGGGGCCATTCAATAGTAACCCAAACACCCTAAAACCCCATTTCCCAGAGCCACAAAACATTTCAACCCAGAGCCATTTCGGTCAAAAAAAAAAAAAAAAAAAAAACAAAAACCACAAAAATCGTCGCCGTTGAGCTCAGCCGTCGCCGATGAAGCTCAACGGCGACGCCGATCGCCAACGCTCGGCCATAGAACCTACGGCGACGCTCAAGCGTCGCGATCAGCGTCGATCGCGACGCTCAAGCGGCGTCGCGATCGACGCTGATCGCGACGCTCCAGCGTCGATCGCGGCGCTCAAGCGGCGTCGCGATCGACGCTGATCGCGACGCTCCAGCGTCGATCGCGGCGCTCAAGCGTCGCGATCGACGGCGATCGCGACGCTGAAGCGTCGATCGCGGCGCTCAAGCGATGCGATCGACGCCGAGCGTTGGCGATCGGCGTCGATCGCGACGCTTGAGCGCCGCCGTTGGCCTACTGAGTTTCATTTTGATTTTCTTCATTTGTTACTGTTGATTTTGCTCTGTTTGGCTGCTGGGTCAATGCAGGAATCAGTGAAGGAAAATGGGTTTCTTCTTTTTTAGCTAAAGTTTTGGTTTTGTTGAGTTTCTTGTGTTCTGTTTGTTTACTGGGGAAATAGAATGAATAGAAAGAAAATGATTTCTGGGGTTTATTTGGTTTTCGAAAGAATGAATTTCTTTGGTGCTGATCTATTTCTCTGGTTAGTATCTCTTGCCCTATCTTTTTCCTTTCCGCCGCATCAATAGAATTAGACAAGTTTTTTTTTTTGGGTCAGGAATTCTTAGTAAAATTATCTCTCTTTGCTTTATTTTTCTTTGACCCATGGCCGAAAATTATTTTCTTTTGTTTGATAGTGTTTTGATTAATTTTTTGTTTGAGCATATGGACTCTTTTTCGTTGAAGGAGATGTTTTGTTTGTGTTCTTGTACTGTTTTCTTGTATTTTAGAACATGTTGTGGTTGATTAATTTTGAAATTTTCTGGGTTTTTGTTTGAATTTGAATTTGCTGGGTTTGTATTTTTGTTTTGAATTTCTTTATTTATTTAAAATTGAAATTTTAAAGTTTGAAAGTATTAATTTTAAAAATTTTAATTTTAATTTAAAAAAAAAACTTTTGATTACCGAAAATTAATTTTTGGTAATCAAAGTTTTTTTTTTTAAAAAAAATTTAAGGGTATATAGCCGCGTTTTAAACGTGGCCTAAGGTTAAAACCTTGGGCCGCGTTTAAAACGCAGCCCAAGTCCACAACCTTAGGCCGCGTTTAAAATGCGGCCCAAGACCACAACCTTAGGCCGCGTTTTAAACGCGGCTATAGGACCTGGTCTTGGGCCGCGGTTAAAAAGTGTGGCCATAGGACCGTGAGTCCTATAGTCACAGGTTTTAGGCCACACTAGAAAGCGTGGCCTAAAAAAACGCGGCTATAGGCTATAGCCACGTTTTTTTGACATATAGCCACGTTTTAAAAACGCGGCCATAGAACCTTTTTTTTTGTAGTGAGAAGAGAGATTTGGGTAAAAGAAAAAAAAAATGAAGAAGGAGAAGAGACAAAAAGCAAAACGAGCTAAAGTGAGAATGCCAAACTAATTTTTGGAGAGAGAGCTTATGTGATGGGACAAGTCATACGGGTGAGTCCCATTATTTGCTTAAATCTACAAAAATCCCACTGAAACTCAATTCTCAAAAGCTAAAAACATCAAAATTTTGTTTTCAGTTTCCATAACTCAAACTCTTTTTTTTTTTAGTATTGAGTTATGGAAATTGAGTTAAGAAACTGATCCAAACAAACAAAGTTGGTGTAGGGCCTATAAAATTTGGAAAATAAGTGATGAAAACTGAAAATTGGGTGATGAAAACCCATAAACCAAGCACCCTAGCCCTGAGCTTTTCTTGAACGCTACTTCTATAACAAGAGAAATAAATTCATTGGGTTGAGTTAAATCTATAATTATCATTTTGACCCACTACACCTATGGTTGGCGGCCCATCCCAAATTTATTATAATATAAAAAAATAAAAATAAAAACTTTCATGTAACGAATTGTTAGACTATACCTAAAATGATCATGTGTTTGGCACTTTTACTATTTGTTTGTTTGGGGATTCAAAGTGAAATGTGTGAAACTTTCATGTTTCCATGTTGCTACTCGACTATACCTAAATGTTTCATTTAGCTTATTTTAAAATAAATTATTTGGCAACCCATGAGAAGGAATATTAGACATATTATAAAATATGATGTTGGTTGATTCATATATACTAAATAGTTTCAAATATTTGTTTGTATGTCTGGATATATATATATATATATATATATATATATATATATATTTATTTATTTATTTATTTGTTTGTTTGTTTGTTTTTACTTGAAAACATTAATCATTTTTTTTAGCTAGAAGAATATTAAATATATAATGATATAATAAATATATTTTTTTTATTTGTACATGATGGGAAAACCAGTTACAAATTACAATCTATGACTTATCCAGCCATTAAAATTATCAAAACTAAGCTTCATAACAAAACAAAAGATGATTTTTTAACACTTTTTGATTTATACATTGAAAGGGAACTGCTGCAAAATTTATTATAGAATTAATAATAGATGATTTTCAAGATTTAAAATAATGTTGAATCCTGTCAATAAGCGTTAACTCAACTAACACCTCATCCCCTTGTAAGTGATAGGTAGATGGTAAGGTTGTTATTCAAAACTACTATGCCTCACAAACTAATCTCGTTTGAAATAAGAAATCCAATGAAGAATTTTAAACAATCCCCATAAATAAAAAATAAAAAATAATAAAAAATAATAATAAAAAAAACCATGTCAATAAATCAATTATACAAAGAACATTTAGATTTGTATGTGGAAAACCCTTTCTTCTTGAAGGGAAAAAACATAAAACCAACTCGAATGAATTTACTATAGTAAAATCAGTTACAATATCTTCTCAATTTTATGTGTGAAAATTGAATGCACAACAAATACAATAATATCAAACCTCTAGAAATTAACACAACCTCATTTGTTATTTTCAGTCACTTGGGATACTATGTGAGTGTTTTGATAAGAATTATTATTGTGTCTGGTGTTTGCATTTTGCTTTTTTTCTTTCTTTCTTTTCACGCTTTTCAGCTTTTAGAGACAAGTTTTACTGTTCATGCACTGTTCATGTGACCCACAACCACTTTATTCAAAAAATATATATATTAAAAATGGGACCCACAACACTATTCACACATTTAAAAATTATTTTGCTACAGTGTTTTCAGTTTTCAATTTCAGTAAAAATAAGTTGTATCCAAACGGACCCTATAACTACCAAAAGAACTCCTCCCTAGAGAAAAACTAAATTTTCTTAGCATTGTGTGTCTCACGGTTAAAGAAAAAACCTTATTACTTATCTTTACTCTCAGACATGCCACAATGTTTATTTTTTCTTCTCAGTAATGGTACAATAATCAAACTTTCATGCATTTTCCTTGATTTGTGGGTTAAACAAAAAGCCAAAACTTGTCTTTTTTTTCTTGCACTACCTCAAAAGCAAAAATCTTTTCTTTTCTTTTTTTTTCTTTTTTTTTTTTTTTTTGTTTTTTACCCTATGTCTTGGTTTCATGCTCAATCTCTCACTCTTCATGTGCCACCTTTTAAGCAAAAATCTCTTTTAGTTCACTTGATATCACATTTTATTGTTTCTCTCCTTGTGTTATTTCCCAAGCAAAAATCCATATTTTCCTCTCTTGATTTAAGGCTCAAATTTATGATTCTTCTCCTACCCTCATAGTGGAATCCTTGGGCCAAAAATATTAATGTATAACTATCTATATATAATATTTGAGTTCTTATACCTGGACAAGGATTGTATCACTTCTTTGACAAGGAAAAGTTTTTTTTTTTTTTTTTTTTCCTCCCACACCAAGAAAACCTAAAAATAACCAAGTTAATTTTTTCATGTTAATCAAGAAAACCCAAATAGCTAACCAAGGCACGATAGGAATTTGCAGTAGTTTTCCAACAATCAAGTTTATACCTAACTTTAGTATTAAAAAAAAATAAAAATAAAAATAAAAAGGTTTATGACTAACTTGAGATCTACATCACATACAAAAATAACATTTTTCTTAGAATTTTTGGGTATACATCTATGAGTGGAAGTCCCAAATAAAAAATAAAAAATAAGTTGAGGAATTAACTTAACCTAATTAGGCCCAAATCCATAGGTTTAAGCTAATAGGTTAACTATTGTCCCAATTTGTTATATTAATACCTCAATTGAAGTCTCTTCGATGTGTTATTTTCTCAAAAAGTAGTATTAGTACTAATTGTGATGTGTGGCAAGGTTATTACTTAAAGTCTTTTTCACAGTTGTAGTAAGGATAGGATGGCAAGGTTACCAAGGTCTCTTTTGCAATTAAAGCAAGATAGGGTGTGTGTACTTGACACCAGCACATTTATGCATTGCACAAGGCAAAGACCATAAAACCCACACAACTGATCTTGAAAAAAGGCTCAACAATTTTAGTATTGTCAACAATACAAAATCAAAAAAAGAACATGGTCTCCATGGATGGCATACAAAAGGCTTCCCATGGATGATGTACAAAAGAAGGGAAAAGCCCATAGGTAAGAGGAAGGTTCTTTAGCCCAAAAGGGGAGAGATCTCAAAACTCACATAAAAGTAATAGCTCATACATGAGAGTGAGATTGTTGAGTACACACATCAAAAGTCTCAAATATAAAGACGTAAAGAATTTGAGAAATTAATATAATACAATTGGGTGAAAATGCACAAATTAAGTTTTTGAGATATGTGATGTTACTATATACTATTAGGGGTGGCAAAATCAACCCAAACTCATTTGCCCACCCAAATCCACCCACTTAAATTAGACCCAAACTCACTCAATTATTAATTGGGTTAAATGGGTATTAACCCAATTAACATTAATGTTTATTGGGTTTTAATTGGGGTACCCAATTAACCCAATTATGATCCAACTATCATTTCTACAAATCACCCAACTCTAAAATGCCTTAAACCCACTAAAATTACCAAAATACCCTCTCAACCTAAAAAATGACCAAAATAACACCTAAACCTAAAAATGACCAAAATACCCCTAAAACCTAAAAAAGAGCAAAATACCCCCCTTAAACTTAAAAAATGACCAAAATACCCCCCCCCCAAAACCTAAAAATTACCAAAATAACCTCAAAACCTACAAAATGACCAAAATACCCCTCGAAACCCAAAAAATGACCAAAATATCCCTCGAAACCCAAAAAAGACCAAAATACCCCCAAAACCTAAAAATTACCAAAATACCCCCAAAACCTAAAAATGACCAAAATACCCCACAAAACCCAAAAAATGACCAAAATACCCCCCAACCCCCAAAAAATGACCAAAATACCATCAAAACCTAAAAATTACAAAAATACCCCCAAAACCCAAAAAATGACCAAATTACCCCAAAAACCAAAAAATTACCAAAAATAACCCCCAAAACCTATAAAATGACCAAAATACCCCCGAAACCTAAAAAATGACCAAAAAACTCCCCCAAAACCTAAAAATTACCAAAATACCCCCCAAAACCTAAAAATTACAAAAAATGCTCCCAAAGCCTAAAAATTACCAAAATACCCCAAAACCCAAAAAAAATACCAAAATACCCTTGAAACCCAAAAAATGACCAAAATACCCCCGACACCCAAAAAATTACTAAAATACCCCCGAAACCTAAAAATTACCAAAATGCCCCTGAAATCCAAAAAAATGACCAAAATACCCCCAAAACCTAAAAATTACCAAAATCCCTTTGAAACCTAAAAAATGGGCAAAATAACCCCAAAGCCTAAAAATGACCAAAATAACCCCGAAACCTAAAAAATGACCAAAATACCCCCTAAAACTGTAAAATGACCAAAATATCCCCTAAACCTAACAAATTACCAGAATACCCATGAAACCTAAAAAATGACTAAAATACCCTCAAACCAATAAAGTGACAAAAATACCCCTAAACCTTTGAAATGACCCAAATAAACCCAAAACCTCTAAAATGGCCACAAACAACCTGAAACCTCTAAAATTACCAGAAATACCCTAAAACCCCTAAAACGACCAAAATACCTCTAAACCTATAAAACGACCAAAATACCCCTCAAAATATCTAAAATGACCAACATACCACTAATCCTATAAGATGAACAAAATACACCCGAAGCCTCTAAAATTACCAAAATAGGGGTTTGGGGTATTTTGGATGTTTCAAGGGTATTTTCGTTAAATTAAAGGTTCTAAGAGTATTTCAGTCATTTTGTAGGTTTTGAGGGAATGTCACTAATTTTTTGGTTTCGGGCGTATTTTGGTCATTTTATGGGTTTTGGGGGTATTTTGGTAATTTTTAGGTTTTAGGGATATTTTGGTCAGTTTTTGGATTCCTGGGGGTATTTGGTCATTTTGTAGGTTTTGTGATTATTTTGGTAATTTTTAGGTTTCAAGGGTATTTTGGTCATTTTTTAGGTTTCGTGATTATTTTGGTAATTTTTAGGTTTTGGGGGTATTTTGGTTATTTTTTAGGTTTTAGGGGTATTTTGATCATTTTTTGGGTTTTGGGGGTATTTTGGTCATTTTTTGGGTTTCAATTGTATTTTGGTCATTTTTTGCGTTTTGGTCTTTTTTTTAGGTTTCGGGGGTATTTTGGTAATTTTTAAGTTTCGGGGGTATGTTGGTCATTTTTTGGGTTTCGGCCGTATTTTGGTAATTTTTTGGGTTTCGGGCGTATTTTGGTCATTTTTTGGGTTTCGAGGGTATTTTGGTAATTTTTTGGGTTTCAGGGGTATTTTGGTCATTTTTAAGGTTTCGGGAGTATTTTGATCATTTTTTGTGTTTCGGGGGTATTTTGGTAATTTTTAGGTTTCGGGGGTATTTTAGTAATTTTTGGGTTTGGGGGTATTTTGGTCATTTTACAGGTTTCTGGGGTATTTTGGTCATTTTTAGGTTTTGGGGGTATTTTGATCATTTTTAGGTTTCGGGGGTATTTTGGTAATTTTAAATTTGGGGGTATTTTGATCATTTTTGAAGATTTTAGAATACTTTGGTCATTTTCACTTTAGTGGCATTTTGGTAATTTTGATAATTGGGCAATTGGGTGGGTTGGGGTTTACCCATAATAATTGGGTTGGGTTGGATTTGGGTTAGAAGGAATTAGTTAAATGGGTTTTAATGGGTAAATGGGTTTTATATACCCAACCCAATTATGCCCACCCCAAACCCGCCCAAATCCGCCCATTTGCCACCCCTAATACTATATTAAGGTAGCAATGTTTGAGTCACCCCAGTACCTAAACCTGTCTCTCTCTTTTTTCTTTTTCTTTTTTTCTCTAGAGGGATATAACAAACTACGTGTAAACCTAAGAGAATAAAAAAACATTTGGAATGGCCAAATCTTTGTTCAACCAATTATTTTCTGCATTTGAAAGTTTGAAACTCTTTTTTAATTCATCAGAGAAGCCCAAAGATGATCATTACCTCAAACAGGTTTTGTTTAAAATGTCCAGTCGTGGAATGTTGACCATTAAGCCAAAAATTATAAGTTACGAACTGGACTCCTAGAAATACAATTACCCCAAAATAATAATAAATAAAAACTATGCAAACTAGATGTGACAATTAGCAAACATCATTTTCATCATCTATTTTGATGGTACGGGTTATACATTGGCTTAAGACACTTCCCTGCAGAGATCAAAGTGAAATTCATTTGAAGGTTGACTTTGATTCAACTAGCTTTCTTCAGGCTTAGTTCATCTGAATTCAAGCAAACTCAATCTTAATCAATCTTGATGGACCTAACTTAATATTGAAATCTCATGAATATCAAGACTTTCAAGCTAATTTCACGCCTCAAGATCTTATTAGTTACGTGTCATAATTGTTTCCGTAGCAACTATGAATTTCTCTTTGAAAACGGATTCAGGTCCGATGAATTTCGTACTTTAAGTTTCACAAGTTATATTCAAGTCCGATGAATTTTGTATGTTAAGTTATATTCTAGCTCCTAACAATTTAACAGCTGCTAGCTGAAAATTGACCAACATTCAGAGAATTTTGAATACTACTTAACAAGTATCCCTCCTTAATTTATTTTAGATGATAAATGATTTAAATTATTAACTCATACAATTTGCATTAAATAAAGGTTCACTAAGAACACAAATTAAGTAATACTAAAATGCTTAATTATGAGCTACAAAGCCTACTATGCACTTATCAATGATTCATTAGTTAACATACATGTTCAAGGTGAATGTGTATTTTTTTTTTTTTTTTTTTTATACAATTTGACTTTATTTTATAAAATACAAAATAAAAATAAAAATCATTAAATTGAGTGTTTTTATTTTTGAAAAATTAAATTGAGTGTTAAATGTATCTTAGCTTAGTTAGGACAATATTCTTTTTTATGTTAGAGGAGTGTGTCTGATTCATCAACATTGATTGTACTCCTTTCTCCCAAATGATTAGACCATGTTTAACCCATGAACATATTTTTAATAGTAGATCCATGTTTTCCATTGCTTGAGAGAGAGAGAGAGAGAGAGAGAGAGAGAGAGAGAGAGAGAGAGAGAGAGAGAGAGAGAGAGAGAGAGAGAGAGAGGCATTGATGTGTGTTATGAGTATTAATGGTACATGGATACCCTACTAACATAAGTTAGGATTATTAATGAGTAATACTACATGCACAACATTTTTACAACACAAAATGTGATACACGTCCTTAAAATTGATTTTATCAAGATTTAATGTTATAATGACTTCTACCATTATGACACTCATTAATAAAATTGATAAAATATTTCTAAAAGAGATTTAAAATTTTAATAATAGAATATTAAATTTCATATTAACTTGTGTTCTTAAGAGCTTTCTTTTTTTCTTTTTTCTTTTTTTGAGAAGGTTCTTAGGAGTTTTCAAATGGAAAATTGTAGAAAACTCTAAGAATGTCATAGATGCGTACTTTTTCATCTCACATAAATAAGAAGGGAGGTGTTCAGCCAAAAAAGAAAATGAGGGAGTATGTATATATTGTACTCCTAGAGTATTCTATAACTACTAAACTTTTTCCAAATTTTGGTTAACGAACCCATTTTTTCATCTCTTGAATAAACATCTTATATTGTGTTAGGATTTTTGGTGTTGAGTAACATGACAATTTATTTGTAATTTTGGGCACTGTTACCATTGTCTTATTTATGGGTGTGATCAAGGTTGAAGACTGAACTTTTGTTCGCTGAAGACCTCAATTGAGCAAGAAGTCATGAAGGTTGATTAGGTTTTGGGTAGAAATTTTTTTTAGAAGCTCACCTGACCATTGGTCGAGCGAACCTATTATGGAAACCACTAACTTGGTTTTACACGGGATTTTCTAAAGCCTTCCAACCTCAAAACCACATACCTATATAAACCAAAATTAAAACCCTAATTAGAAGAGAGGAAGACAGTTGCACTTTAAAAGCAAAACAGAGAGAGAAAGAGAGAGAATATCCTTGAGACTTAATAGTTCCAAACAACTAATCACCATAGTGTGTTGGATGTGCTATTGAAACAACAGAGACTACATTAAATCTGAGTCTTGGAATAGTAGAGAGATTGGTTTGCAAGTGGCATATCGACTTGCATAGTAGAAAACTTAAAAGGCACAAGATAGAAGTCAACAATTGCTAGCAACAGCTTGGAAGGCTTGGGTACAATGTCCAATTAATTGTACGGGAAGTCCTGTGAATATAGTCTAAATCATAACAACCTTCTATAGTGAATTTGTTGTTTAGGATTATCCCTGGAATTAATGTTTTTATTATTTAGGGTTTTCACGCTGTGAACATATACTCTATGTGTGTGTGTGTGTTCGTAATAACATTATCCATCTTGATCATTGTGCTTAAATATTGATTAATTAATTACCTAGTTAACATTTGAATTAATTGGTTAAATTTTGGTAGTTAAGTTGTGTAGAAGTATAAACGTAACTCTTAGATTGCCTTCATGTTAATGCTTGAAGCCACAAGGTCAAGAACCATGACCCGGTATTCAAAGGATTTAAGCCTTGGTTTGAGCTTAGCAATGATGGCTACGCTCAAGCTAGTGTTTTAAGTGATAAGGTCACGGTTTTGGTGGAGAGGGAAGAGGGAAGAGGGAAGAGGGAAGAGGTAAAGGAGACATCGTGGTCGAATTCAGCAGTAATGTAATAATAGTAGGGGGAGGTATCGATAACTTCAATTCTGATGTTAAGAGAGTGAAGGTCAGAGATTAGAGTGTTAGGGCACACCAAATGAGTTAGCTCTAGCTATGATTTTGAGGGGCAAAGTTGTGGGAGTGGTAGTGGTGGGGTGTAGGAGGAGAGTGAGATGTAAAATAATTTTAGGGTTTTTACATCTATACAACTTGTTGCTCGTTGGTAATAAATAATTAAATATATATAAATAATAAAAATAATATTTAAATAGAATAAAAAATATAAAATATAAAATAAAGAAAGGGGGGGGGGGGGGGGGGGGGGGGGGGGGTGTTGTTAGGAGTGAATTCAAACGATATGTAGCTAAAATAGAAAAATGACTTTCTTGTAAATATTTAACAAGAAGCATATTGAGTTCATTGTGAATGCTTTTAGGAGCCGACTCATTAACAAAATCTTTTGTTTCTTCTTTCTTTTTCTTTTTCTTTTTCGTTCTTTTTTTTTTTTTTTTTTTCTTTTTTTTCTTTTTTTTTTTTACCTTCCGTTTCTTTTCTTCTTCTTTTTTTCAGTCATTATATTTGATAACAAAAATTTATAACATTTCATCATATCCTCGTATTTTTCTATTATCTCACACATGCATCATTAAAAAAAATTAAATTGTAGTTATGGTATGCTGGTAGGTAAATTAAGGAGGGGTGTGAAATTACAGTGAATTTTCATCATGAGTTGATAGGGTTTTTTTTTTTTTTTTTTTTGAGAGAGCTTCAACCTATGGCGTCCGCTCCTGATAAAGAGCAATCATCAGACTAAGACACCAAAATATTGTCAACTTTATAATAATTACTCCTTACTATCAGATCAAAACATTAATTAATGTAACAAAATATGTCTTTTACAACCCTCTCTTGTTCACACTTCCGGTTTAATGCAAGGTTCAATTTGGTGCTTTCTAGTACTCGCAAACTTATATGAAAAGACAAAATTAATTTATAGTTGTTTGTTAATTGTTAATTTGGTCCACCAACTATTGCTTGTATTAAATCTTCCCCCACTAACAAAATCAAGGCAATTTCAACTTTTCCTTTGGTTTATGTTAAAATTCTTAGCAATATTATCTTACTTAACCAATGGAGCACATCGTTATTTCCACATTTATTATTATTACTATTATTATTATTATTATTATTATTATTATTATTATTACTCAATAGAAAAGATAGGATTCAAACTCAATTTCTTTTCAAATGGCCTGGAGACCATGTAATGCCACTAAGTTACAATATTCTTGGGTATTGCTGCTAAGGTCTGATAATTGTAACTTGATTTTGAAACTTGGGGACAATATTGTCACAATCAACAGTTGAGATATCAAATCAAAGTTTGTCCGGTAATTAGAGGGCCAAATTAATAATTTAACATAAATCTATTTTATTATTTTGCACTTGAATGTCCTTTTTGGGCCAGGAAACAACATAAAAAACAAATGGGGCCATAATGAATCAATGGTCAAGCACTGAATCATCTGCATGGATTTCATTTTATGATTGCATGCATTTACATCAGAGAAGCACGATTGACATTTGACCCGAGAAAGAGAGAGAGACAGCCGAGGAGCCCACCGCCAATCCTTTGGAAGATTGTTATCCGCCCATCTCTGTATTTGGGAAAAGTCTGTATAATCAAGCACAAAAAAGACTAGAATCAAGATAATGTCAGCTTTAAATTTATCTAAAATTGCAATTATTTTTTGGGCTTTTTCTTCCTCTAAACATTCCTCTTTGTCCGTGATGTTAGGCTTACAAGCGTTAAACTTAAACATGTATGACAATCAGTCATCAACTAATGACAGGCTTCCTAAACCTGGACTACTCGTTAAAGAAAGAACCAAATAAGCTTATGGTGATACATGCTAGATAATATTATCATCAATTTCTATGATGTACAAACATATAATGAGTACTCTCTCAAAGAATATATTTAGAATATTGTAAAGGATAAATGTGAATGTAAAGAGTTTCATCCAAAATTTTGGTCCAAATATTATCTCAAGAAAAACAATATGATTATGTTAATTTCTTTTTGATATGGTTATGTAAAATTTGATGAGTAGAAAATATATAAAAGTTTAATATGAATAATTAATTTATTATAAAGAAATATTCTATAAACCTTTTTGATTGAGTGCATAGGTTTTTTTTTTTTTTTTTTTTTTTTTTTGTCCCTTCAGTTAAAATAATTGAATATAGAAACTATTTTAAAAGCACACAGATGCATGCAAAAAACACATCAAAATTGATTATAAAAACTTAATGGACTGAAACAGATTGATATGGATTTTTGAATAACATGTTACATACGTACATATTCTCACGTTTAGAGTTTAGTAGTAGGAAGGAATGAAATAACTATAAAAGAATGATTATATTTCATTCCATTCTCTCCTAAAAGAAGGAGAAATCAAGAAACACTCATTTAGTGAAATATTGATTTTGTTCCTAATGATGTGATGGTAAAATTATATACTTATTTTCTTTTCAATGATTCTTTCATAAACTTCAAAACACACTAGAGAATTAATAATATGTTCTATTCTATTAATTCCTTTCCATTATATTATTATTATTACCATCATCATCATCATCATCCTGTATTGTTCTTTTATAAATTCACATTGTGATACGTAGGTCTTCCCTGAACACTTTTAACTCGATCACTATTGAGAATCCTTATTGCCATTTCAGAATGTTAAGTCGTTGAGTTAGCTTTTAGGTACAATTAGAATGGTCAGCATAACTTTTTTTTCAATCACAAAGAAAAGAAAATGTTGACAACCAAAACTGAATCTGTAAAGGGTGATAGAATCCCTTCAAAATTGTGTTACTTGCATATGGATAGTTGACCCAACTAAGCCTTACACCTTGGTAACTGCATATTTAAGCCTCACCCCATGTCCTCTTGTTCTTCAAATAGCTGCTTTCAAGTATATAAAAAGGAAAAGAAAACAGCTGACCACCCCCCCTTTTTTCTCAGGTAGTGAAAGTTGCGCATCACTTATTGCACACAGCTCGTACACACTGCCACGCAGGCTGAAAACATGATTTCAAGGGAGTGTGTACGACAGGATGCAACAAACTGTGTGCAATAAGACTTACCACCCCCTCTCCAATGCAGTCACTGCTTTGAAATAAGATTACAGGAGAGTGCAAATTGTATATTACATTGATCTTAAATAGAAAATTCACTTGAAAAGGTACATCACAAAAACAACCATCTAGCAAATCATAGTGAAGAAGGGTGTACCTCCATGGTAGCTCAAAACTAGACCTGTACTATCAGTTCTATAGCCACAAAATTTCCATTGCGGATTTTTTTTTTTGGGATAGTTACAGCAACAGGGGAGTATATGTTTACTTTAAGGGAAAGTGCCAAGACAACCAAATGCAGCATTCATTCTTATTCAATCTGCAACAAAAAATAGAGCCATTAAATTCCAGAAACACCCAAATGCAGCTTCAGTGTATAAGTGATGAATAATCTTTTCTGAAACACTGCAGAAGATGAGACTCACCAGATAACCATTTGTAGAAGAGATTATAGCAAGATTTTCTATGTGACTTCAATCAATCACCAGGATCTTTAAATTCAAAGGAAGCTCAATCACACCCGAAAATTCTAATCTGGTAAAGGAACTTATGCAAGAAATTTTCAGTTGCAAAGGTCAAACACACAAAGATAAGTCATCACAATGGCCAGTTGTAAGTTTTACCCAGAGCTACCGTTGAGAATATTATTTCTGCTTCTGCAGCTGATCTCACCAATCTCCATGCAGTATATTTATAGACTGCTAGCAAAGTATTAACCCCATTTTCTATAGCTATGATTTTTACATTCAAAGTATAGAATTTCCACAGTAGTCATTTATCGGCAACCTGAAACCAAAACATATACAATAAGTATATTTTGATTGAAATTATTTTGCAGTTTTGGAAAGATACAGTAACAACAACAACAAAGCCTTAGTCCCAAAATTTTGGCGTCGGCTATGGATCCTCAACATATTAGTTAGGGTCAGTCACATGTATTATTTTCCTCCATTCTATTCTATCTAACAGTTTCAGAAAGAATGAGGGGAAAAAAAAACAAAAGACAACTTTTGCTTGCAATTTGAGCTATGATAGAAAATGACATATCAATAGGAGACGGGGAAGGCTATTCTGAAAATTACAGCAACTCATGAAAAGGGATCACATGGATGAGGTTTAGGCCAACTTTTAGATATGCTATGGACAAATGGCAGAACGTTTATAAAATGTGGCATGTTTAATTAGTGAAATGTTCCTAGAGAAGTGAATTGACTTACCAATGGTACAAAACTGAGAGATTTTTATAAAAAGATAATGAATAGTATATAATTTTTTCCACAAATTTAAATCTTAAAATATATTTTAGTCTTGCTAATTTTGAAAGCAAGTATGAGTATCTTCATCAAGCCTCTGACAAGGACAGTTTCCTACTTTTATCAATGAGCAATTTTACAAGAAATAGTTCTGGAGAACAAGTATGTTGCTGATATGCAAACATTATAATATGTTATCAGTTGATTTTAGGAAACATACACTCTAATTCTCTTTGAAAGTGATAGGTGAAAATCTAATACAATTTTTTACTCCACTTTAACGCTCCATTTGAGGGTAGATTAGGACTCAAAATATTATTTTTATTGGGAGAAATATGCACAGAAGTCAAATAGTATTACAAAATGGATTGAAATAGTTGTATAATTCAGGTGATAGTGGCAACTATGGAGTAAAAAGAAAACGTTGTAGTTGGCTTGTCAATTGTGTTTTGCAGCTTAACCCTACCAACAAACTAAATTCTCTGCTCTGCAAGATCAACCGTTGCTTTCCAAAAGCTAACATTCTATTAGTATAATGGAAATAGTTATAGATTTTTTCTTTTGGAGCAATGCAAAAGCACTTCATCCGTAATAGATTACAAACAAAACTGCATTCACTAAAGAATATTATCCATGAAGAAATGCCCAGACATATAATATTCTGCTTAAACATAAAGATAACAAAGTTCTACCACTAAATCTTGGCACCATTCCTTAGAGTAAATATGTTACCTTAGATATAAATCACTTGTCTTTAGTTCTTAGAATTGCCACCACTCATATTATAATCTAATTTCTGATGAAAACTGACACTTGCGTGAGGCTTAGTAGATAGGGTAAATTAACAGTAGTAAAGTAGTATTAAACATTGGTGGCTGTTAACATCTGGTGTTCAATATGATGTACATGCTCTATTTCCAACCCTTTGACCAAAATACTTGAAGACCTCTGGCCTCTGGTCCCAGCCTTGAAACCAATAGCAAAAATATGAAGCCTCCCCTTTACTACTGGCTATTGATAGAGGAGAATTTAGAATATTCTATATATTTTTGGGATAAGATTATTCTAAGCTTTTTATCTTGCCAAGTATTATTTTTTCACAAACCATTACCACCTACAACGTAACCAACAAATATTAAAGATTAAAGTCAAAATGTTGATGATTTTAGAAATCTGAATAAGATGTTTTAAGTTTTTGGAAGATCATGGTCTTAAATACCACAAATCACTGCATTTACTGAAAGTGCGATATGACACCAAATATTGCAATTAGTGAACTGTGACAATTGCACTTGCAGTGCAACAATATGCTGATATATCCACGCTACTTTCATATATCGCAAAAAATAATCCCTACCTAGTGAAATATGTAAGATGCAAGTTTGTGTATTCAGTCAAGGATTGAATCATTCAACTCTTCCTTTTTCTTTTCTTTTTTTGAGCTAAGATCCCACATATATTAGATTTTTTTTTCCCCTGCTTTTTGTTAGTGAATATTTGATGTGAATAACTGAATATGAACTTATGTATATACATAAATCTATGTATATTATGCAAGGACAAACATATGTAGGCAGGTATGCATCACTGAAACATCTAAATGATATTATAATATCTTACAAATAAAAGAATAATATATAGTAATAAATTTCTGCAAAAAAAATCATCACTGCGAATAGTATGAACATGAGCATGAGAAAGGAAACAAGAATAAAAACAAATATGGCTCAAAGTACGCAAAACATCCATCTTAGTGTAAACATGACCAACTTATAAATAGGGTGTTAGAAGACATCCCCTTCCACACGCAAGCTTGATGGTGACAATGACATCGCATGCCGACAAACTCACAGAATGAGAATGGCATGCTGGTAAACTATGATGACGAGTACGAATTCAACATTCATGACTATGAAAAACAAATTTAAAAATATAAGGCAATATCCCACCATCATTACAGGGTATGCTTTATTGACACAACTTGTCGTGCTGATCAGGTAAGCTGAGATCCACATTTATAACCCCCCTAAACCATCCCCCACCCCCGGTGCACCCTTCCCCCAAAAAAAGAGAAAAATAAATAATAATAATAATAAAATAAAAAGAAAATAATAATAATAAAAAAAAAGGGAGTATATTGGGGGAAAAAAAAGCATTCAAGGGAGAAAGAAGTTTAGAAGGTGAGAAATCGAACTCAATAAAGACGAATACTCAATCATGTGCTTACTTTATATATATATATATATATATATATATATATATATATATATAAGGAGTACTCTGTCACTTAAACCTGCTGTGCAAAAGATCTTGAAGAGGGATGCATGATGCAAAAAGAATATTCTAGTTTAGTCTTTTTTTTAATTTTAGTAGTCAACTGTAAGTTGATTGTTCAATTGAATTTTATTTTAGGTCTTAGTAGTTAATTAGGTTAGTACTTTATTTAATTTCCTAGAGTCCAGGTTATTTTTGTAATTTAGTAATTGGCTTTCCTAAGTTAACTAGAATTAGGATTTAGCTTTAGTAGTCTATATGAGCATGTTATTAGGTTTGTTTTAGTAGTCTATATAAGTGTATTATATAGATGGGGATTTTTCCAATGATGTGGTACTGACTTTAGCCAACTGAAGTGCTGACTCCTAAGTTTGTTCTCTCTTGCTTGGCACTGACTCCAAGTAAGCGTAGATGTTGATTCCTAGGTTATCTCCTCACCCCTCTCCCCCCCCCCCCCCCCAAACTCTCCGTCTTTGTTTCCATCCAATTTGATTTTATGTTGTGTCAATTTTGGTAACAGACCAAATTCAATTGTGGATTAAAGAAATGTTATTGATGTTCAAGAATTGTTTGTAAAGTTCGAACAATATTAACACCCAGCTTGAGTCATTAGAACCCTCTAGGATGACTAGTCATGATAAAACATCTCACTCAGGACCCAATGAAATTCCCACTTCCCACACAAGAGACAACATTTGAAATGAGATATCTTAGTAATGAAGGAACATCAAGTACCAACAAAACTTAGTGTTGAAAGAGAAGTACAAGTGCCAAGAGCTATTGCTTCAACGTTGGTGGAGCAAGAATATACTATAGAGCCTAAAACAAGGTGAAATATCTAAACTATGTGTAATAGATTCAGCCTGTTGAAGAGTCAAATATGTTGTTTACCACTGAAAGTGAAGATTTTCCACTACTTAATGAGAAGAAAGTTTAACAAGAGAGCAATAAATTAGAGGGTGCACATGTTGTGAAAAGTGAACTTGATGCATCTACTACATCAACCTTCCATGGTGCATGAAGTTAAATATTTTGACGAAGTGGAAAGGACATATACAATGGTGCTCTATGTGCCTAAATATAAGGTTGTATTATTTGCGACACTAATTCCAACCTGAGACAAATTTAATGATGTGGTGGAATGCATGGCTTCTATGTTCTTAGTGTTGCCAAAAGTGATCCAAAATTTGGTGCAAGTGTCAGATGCCAGATCTCGTATCCCTCAACACTTGAAAACTCAAGATCAAGTTTTCTCCGACCAGGGAACAATGATGCAGGACGTGCAAAGATATTCTTATCCTAATGATGCAGGACAGTGGTGGGAAAATAGTGATAAAAGAGGAAAAGAAGATAAATGGGACAAATCCTAAGCTTTACCACCTAGAATCTGCCTGACATCCTTAGGCATCTCCACCAAAGGGTGTTTGGCATCACCACCAAACAACAGAAAAACATTCATAATTTAGTTTTATTTCAAAGGAAAGTTTAAACAATAAATTCTAATATAACTTTCGGTGCCCTTCAATTTGCTGTTGCATCCGTTTTTTGCTTTTGTCCACGTCCCCAAGGGAGGAACCATGAATTTGACTCCTAACTGTTTTTTTTTTTTTTTTTTGATAAGTAAGAAGAGAATATTATTAATAAAAGAAAAGCAAGAGAAACACACAGAGTTCATGATAGTGAACAAAGGAAAAAAAGAAACAACAAGACAAAAACAGCCCCTAATCTATTCTAATAGAAGAAATAAAATCTGTAAGGGTAGAACAATCCGAGAAACCCCAACATCGAGACCAATCAAAGAGGGTCATCTGGCAAAACTCTAATAACTGAACCACAGTTTTCCCCTCATCCTCAAAAGCCCGCCGATTCCGTTCAAACCAAATAATCCACATTAAACAGCCTGGGACCAAATCCCAAATATCAGAACTATACTTCCCAAGCCAATGAAACCAACAAAATAATAAGTCCTCAACTGAACCTAGCATGACCCAATCGATCCCAAACAACCGAAACATATACATCCACAAAGAATGAGCTATCGGACAAAAAAGTAACAAGTGATCCACAGATTCCGCATTACAACAGCACAAATAACAACAATTCGCCAAAGAGCGACCACGAAGCATAAGATTATCCAAAGTTAGAATCTGACCATGAACTGCTGTCCACATAAAAAAAGCCACCCTTTTAGGAACCTTAACTTTCCAAATACCCTTCCAAGGTAAGGTGGAGGGAGCTGCATTTCAAATCTTATGATAGAAAGACGGAGTATCAAACTTCTCACTGCCATTAAGATCCCAACAAAGCCTGTCACACCCTCCATCCCTAGGGATTCGGGTTTGGATGAAATGAAGAAAGGAGTAGGAAGCCGCCAACTCCCAATCATTGAATTCCCTCTGAAATCTTAAACTCCACACTCTGTCATTATCACCCACTGAAGAGAACTTATAATCTTTTAAACTCTAGTGATTATATAAATGTTGTCTAGTTTGATATTAGGTTTGTACAACAAAATAAATAATTAATTAAAAAAAAGAACTCGGTATCTTTAAAATTTATAGAATCTCAACAATGATATTTCATAGAATAAAATTCAATTATTATCATCTTCATAGTGAATTATTAAAATTTTCATTGGCAATATAAATTACTAAGTTTTCTACCAAAGTGAATAAATAAACTTACAATGAAACCAATGAAGTCTTCAAAATTATGAATGATTCAAAACTTTAAGAGTATTGTTAAGAAACAAATGCAATTGAGAAAAAAGTACATTATTTCTATAATTATTGGTATGTTAGTCAATTCTTTTTCTTTTGTTTTTAGAACATTGTTTGAGAACTTGAAAATTTTTTGTGGGGGGGGGGGGGGGGGGGGGAGGAGGGGGGGCGCCCAGCTCCTAATTTTGTAATGAATCCTTTAG
The DNA here is from genome assembly GCF_932294415.1 of Quercus robur. Taxonomy (NCBI): domain Eukaryota; kingdom Viridiplantae; phylum Streptophyta; class Magnoliopsida; order Fagales; family Fagaceae; genus Quercus; species Quercus robur. The sequence goes on from NC_065536.1 coordinate 46,319,658, forward strand.
AAATTTTCACTAATATATAGTAGAAAAAATTGTTTTAAATTTTTGGGGGGGCAATGTAGTTCTGCCCCTGCACGTATCTTATAGACCAGCAGCCAGAACAAGAAGACTTATATACAAGATCTACATTCATGTTTACAATGCAATGATGCTATTTTGCACAAGTAAAACTATCATTGCATACAACAAGAATTAAAATGCAATGGTTAAGTAGGACAAATAGAAACAAAGTGACAGAGGACAAGGGGGAACAAAGAAAAATCATGTATAGAATTCATGGGTCAGATCTCGTAGCGCTCAAGTAGCTTGGATTTAGAGGAATTACAGTTAGGGTTTTGGTTGCGGAAAAGAAAAAAGCTGAAAATAATATGGATTATAGGCTTTCTAATAGGGAAAAGGAATAGTAGGTGTTAGAATTGGTTGATTAAATGATCAAATTTATCATATTCCAAAAGCTTAAGCTTTTGGAACAATCAGTAACCTAACATGGTATCAAAGCAAGAGGTCCTAAATTCGATCCTTGTCTCCTCCACTCTACTTTCCATTTAAATTCCCACATGTTAAGCCTCACCTATTAAAAAGGTAGTTTCGGCCCACATATGAGGGAGAGTGTTAGAATTGTGTGGTTAGAACAATCAGTAATTTGACAATAGGATGGGGATAAATAAATAAATAAAAGATTTGGCTTCCTGTTCCAGGGCTGTGAACAGTAATGGGGCTGTTTAAAGGTTATTTGGGGTTATTGATGGATAGGTAGCTTAGGGTTTTGAATTTTGAATTTTTTATGAAGGCAGTGAGAAATTCAATCTCAATTTTTTTTTTTTTTGTGTCAAAGATAGTTTTGTAATTTCCTAATTCTTGGACATGGGCCACTAGGTCTTATTTTGGATTTTAGGGTTTAAAGGGTGACAAACTCGTGCGTTTCCAAGGGTTTAAGTTTTAGGGAATTTAAAAACAAACAGGGGAAAACAATAAACTTCTAGGCTTCACACTTTAAGATTTCCTTAACATCACACCTCGGAGAAGGTCACACAAACCTCAAATAATGCTTCAAAACCTCTTAATTTAGAAAACTTATACTCCTTTCCCCTCTCAAATTAAACTATAAAAGCATTACATCCCTTTAAATATAAAACGAATACCTATTCTTGTAGAACTTGGACTTCTTAAAATCCTAAAAAGAGTCGGACCCCTTGGGCCTTTACTACTAAGACCAACTAAAAAACAACTTTAATAAAATTCAAAAACTTATGGACCATTGATACAGCCCATTGAGGTGTTCAAATAAGAATCTTGACTTCTTGAAGTGCGTCCATAAACACTGAATAAAACAATTGAATTTGAATTTTCTTTCTTTTATTTGTCTAAGGTATCAATGATGATAATGATACACCCACCAAACTAACTAAACCGTTGAACCATTAAACTTTCCAGGTATGACAAAATCAATATCTTGAAAAGTTGATGTATGCAATAGAGCTTTTTGCTTTGCTAAGCAACATGAACCTGGGAATAAGATGCTTCGACCTTTATATCCTTCACTTTTGCCTTGTATTTATACATCGATTGCTCAATTTCAGCTTCATTAGCAATTTCCATCCCTTTAGAGTCTTGTTTTATTATAAGATCTTCATTTGTTTCAGCTTTGACCTTATTGAGAATGGTAGTTGAGACTGATTTCTGCAATTCCAATCCTTGAACAAATGGCACTTTATAAATGCATTGATCCTTTATCATATTTCCATTTATTGTCACTCAAAATCCTCTTGCTAATATGCTTGTATCTCTCCTATGTTACTAGATAACTTGTACCTTTGACAAAATCAACAGCTACATATGACATAAATATTTCGATAATTTTTTCAAAAACAAATCAATGCAATTCTTGGATATATTAGCTTGAATTCGAGGCATTTCTCTAGGATGGTCGGCTAATGTTTTGGTAGCTTCTGTTGCTACAACAGAAATTATAGGTTCTGGTTCTTTGCCTTTATCTTGAAACTTCCCTTTGCCAAGCAATTCAGAAACCTTCTTTACATCAGAAGTTTCTGTTTTTGACCTTCTTTCTGTTTTTGGGCTCTCTTCATGCTTTTTAAGCATTTGGACATCCTGTTTAGCTTTTTTTCTTCTTGCTGTTCAAATTTTAGACCAGGCTATTCTAGCATTTTAGAATGCTGTCTTTGAAATTCAGCTTTTCCTAAATATTGCATATTCCTTTACTTTATGATCAGATCTAAAACTTTTGTTATCATTTCCCACATGATAGTTGTATCAATAACTTCTTGAAGATTAAAATATTGTAGTAGACATCTTCTCTTGAATTTCATATCTCATCCCACACTTAAATTGAGCAATTGTCAAGTGCTTGCATTCAACAACTCACATTTGATAGTTAGTTTACCAAACATTCTAGCATAATCAATCACTAATAGATTACCTTGTGAAAACTAACAATCTCATCATAAAGTCTTAGTTTAAGTCAATCTTGAAAAATCTTTTCTTAAGATGCATCTGTCACTCCAACGCATCGTTGAAGTCACGTAAAATCTATAACTATGTGAAATGCAACCTGCTCTGATACTAAAATATAGGACAAGGGTGAACAAAGCAAAATCATCTGGCAGTGCTTGGGCAGCTTGGATTTTGAAGAGTTAGGGTTAGGGTTTGGTGGGAAAAAAGCTGGAAAATGATAAGGATTATAGGAATATAATAGGGAAAGTAAATAGTAAGATTTGGGAATGAAACAAAAGGAAAAACCAAGATTTGGAGTGGCGTTCAAGGTCTGTGAAAAATAACATTTGAACAGTAATAGGGTGGTCTAAGGATTATTTGGGGTTATTTGATTGGTGGGTGGGTTAAGATTTTGAAGTTTTGGATTTTAGGGTGACAAACAAACCTCTATATATATATATATATATATATATATATATGTATGTATGTATATTTGCAAGGGTTTAGTTTCTGGGAATTTAAGAAGGAAAAGGAAAAAACAATAAACTTCTAGGCATCACACCTAGGATTTCCTTGGCATCACAACTTAGAGAAGGTTGTATCAGACAAGCCCCAAATAAAGCTCATAGCCTCTAAAAGTTTGGAAAACTTATTCTCCTTCCCTCTAAAATGAAAGAATTACATCCCTTTAAATATAAAACTAATACCTATTCCTAAAAGAAATTGGACTTCTTAAAACCCTAATAAGAGTTGGACCGCTTTGGCCTTTACTACTAAACCCAACTAAATAACTACACTAAAATAAAATCCTAGAATAAGACCTAATGGACTATTACTACAGCCTGTCCAGTGATTAGGAAATTACAAAATTTTCCCTGACACTTAGAAATAAATAAAATAGAGATTGAATTCTCACTACCTGCATCACAAAGTCAAATCAGATTTAGATTTCATGGGTTGGACAGCTCTGATTTCGAGGATTCAAGGTTAGGGATTGGTGGAAAAAATGCAAGAAAATAGTGAGGAATATAGGATTTCAAATGGTGAAAAGGAATAGTAGGATTTGGGAATGAAATAAAACAAAAGGCCAAGATCCAGGGTTGCTGTTCCAAGGTTGTAAATAGTAACCCAAATAGTGTTTTGATTCTACATGAGGTATTTTGGGCTATTTGTTGGATGGGTGATTTAGGGTGCGAAGTTTGGATTTTAGGGTTTAAAAGGTGACAAATCAATGCATATTTGCAAGGTTTTAAGCTGCTAGGAATTTAAGAACAACAAAGAAAAACAATAAATTTTAAGGCTTCACTCCTAGGATTTCCTTGGTACCACGTCGGAGAAAGTTGTATCACACAAAACTCAAATAAAGCGTCATACCTTCTGAAAATTTAGAAAACTTATTTTCCTTCTCTTGAATAGAAAGCATTGCATCCACATTAATAGATGACTAATACCTATTCCCAGTACAACTTGGACTTCTTGAAACCCTAATAAGACTTGGACTTGGATTCCTTGGGCTTTACTACTAAGCCTAAACTAAAGATTAATACCTATTTTTCTTTTTTCTTTTTTCCTTTTTCCCTGATTGCTTGTTCAAATTTAACAGCAGATGTTCTAACTTTTTCGAATGTTGTCATGGAAAATCAGCTTTCTGTCATACATATAGTGGATTCCTTCACTTTATGATTAGATCCAAAAACCCTAGTGATAGTTTTCCACACGATAGTTGTATCAATAACTTCTTGGAGATCAGAAAACCTGTAGAGTGGGAAATTTTCTCTCAAATATCAGATCTTAGCCAACACTTGAATCAAGCAATTGTCATGTGTTCACATTCAACTACTCCACATTTGATAGTTAGCTCATCAAACTTTCTAGTATAAGCAATTACTCATACATTACCTTGGTGAAAACCATCTCATTGTAAAGTCTTTGTCTAAATCTATATTGAAGAACCTTTTCTTTAAGCGCATCTGTAACTCCTTCTATCCCATCATTGAAGGCATGTAAAATCTACCACCATGTGAAAACATATGGTGTAACCCACTTTGAAACCAAAATTGATGTAGGAAAAAGGAGAACAAAAGAATTCCTAAGTCAGGTCTGGCAGGAATTAGGGTTAGGGTTTTGTGGGAAAAGGCCAGAAAATAGTAAGGAATATAGGGTTTCTAATGGTGAAAAGAAATTAGAAGGATTTGGGGATGAAATAAAGGACAAAAGCTAAGGTCCGGGTTGCTGTTCCAGGGTTGCAAATGGTAACCAGTGAACAAAGTTTTGGCACTTTGTGGGGTATTTGGGCAATTTGATGGATGGGTGGTTAGGATTTTGAAGTTTTGAATTTTAGGTTTTAAAATGTGACAAATCAATGCGCACTTGCAAGGTTTTAAGTTGTTGGGAATTTAGAAATAGAAAAGAAAAACAATAAACATCTAGGCACCGCACCTAGGATTTCCTTTGAGAACGTTATCACACAAACCTCAAACAATTAGATAATTTAAGCAAGAATAAGCTTAGGAAAAGAAATATTCCCGTCTCAAAATATTTGAAAGTTTACAAAATGCCATGTGTTTTAATGAAACAAAATATACATAACAATATTCCAAAAATACTGTTAGGTGAACCATGTGTGCTTGGAAATACTCTGCACTCATACCCATCACTTGACTTTCAGCATTTTATGAAGATTATGTTTATTTTGATTCTTAAAATCTGTGTCATTTTCAAACTTTCATCTATTGTGGGACAAAGGGGATATAAAGTCTGAAATCCTTGAATTGGTGCAAAATTCTAGATCAGCTATATTTATTAGGTTTTTAAGTAGCAGAAGCAAATTTCTTTCAGAAATGAACGGTGAGTGATGCATTCATCTAGGTCAGTCATGATAAACTGTTAGGGAATCCAAATAAAAGTATTAATACTTTGGTTTGGGGGGGGGGGGGGATGATGGAGGCTCTCAACGGATCTTGAATCTGGATTATTTTAGGGAGAAAAGAACTTGCAAAAACCAAATAAGAAAACCATACCAGGTCACACATATTGAAGTATAAACAGTAGACCACACTAGGAGTATAACCAAAGGTCTTATGAATTACAGAAAAATATTTTATATATAAGACCACAAGACAAGAAAGCAAAGTGAGCACAAACAACAAACAAGTCATACCTTCACACCTTGTCTAGTACATCTTGTTAGACAAAATCATGACCCATTCTTCACATTGGACATCACAGCTGCAAATAAAATAATGGTGTAAGCCTTTAAAATTGCATCAGAATCAGGTTCTAGCACCCATCACTGTGAACTCTTGTAAAAATAGGACAAAAGAGCAAACTTTGATCCTTGATACAGTGATGCAGCACATGCAAACTAGCAAAACTTGACTGCATAAAAATTCAAACGTAGTGTTCTAGACAAACACAAATACACTAAAATCAGTTCCAACTTATTGATGATGCTGGAAATTTTCACTTCATTAGACGGTGGGCCCCTTACAACTCTAAAACACAATAGGATCAAACTATAGCTATATTAAGAGCCAACTGTCATAAAGCCAATTTACTTATTGTACTTAAAGGTTTTAGTCTCTGGTTGGGGCTTTCTTCCCTTACAATGACAACTAGTATTCAAACAAGTATATTCCTTCAATTTAAAATCCCAAGTTACTGGTATTGTTGTAATAATGGCAAATGTCACTGCCAATAACTTCACTTGCAAATATCGCAGGTCAAAGTCCTTCCTAGATATCAATAAAAAGGTAGGACCGTTATATGAGAAACAAAACCAGGAGAGGAGTCCAATAACCAAATCTCAGTCTATTTAACTTCAAGTGCATAGACCATAACTCAATAGATAGAGTAGACAACCAAATTAGGAAGTATATGTACAAAAGAGATGATTACCCAACATATAAAACAATACAAGAGATATGATTCCCAACATATAATACAATTTTTGAGACAGAATGTCATCAATACTCATTCATGAACTCCATATGTCACTGGTCTACACATGAGTAATTGAAAATACATTACTAAGTCTTATAATCAGAAATTAACTCACTTCTTTGCATTATTAAGAGACTGCTATTTTTCCCCTTTTTGGCTCTTTTGCTTCTCTAGTGTTTCCTACTAACCCAACATAGAGTAGTCAAATAACTGCAGATCAATAATCAAATGGTTGTGGCAAAGCACTATTATTCTACATGATAAAGGATGCAGAATTACCTAGAAGACAGCAAGTTCTTGCCTGCTTCTTACCAATGAACCTCTGTAATTATGAACCTCCATGAAGAAATACAAACCTCGGTCTTTCAAGAAAGGTAGATCTTGTTAAAGACCTACACTCACCAATAATCACCACAACAGCAAACCCCATCCTTAAAATGATGGAACCGATTCATGTCTCTGATAATTATATCTCGCTGCACAACCTTTGATATTAACTTCATTGCAGCATGACAATCCACACATATTCGGAGGTTTTTAATGATACGAATAGGGCTCCCGGATGGCATTTTTATTAGCCCATAAGCAAGAGCTAATCTTTCACTATGTACCCATAAGAGATGCTCCTTTTCATCATCATCCACATCAACCAAAACTGCATTATGGTTAGGAACATATCCTGCCTTCCTAGTTTTCATTTTCAAAGATTCCAGCATCCCATTAATTAGTTTCATTTCAGGATGTGAAGTATCTCCAACAGTGAAATAATGAACTATTCCCTGGTTCTCAATCCAACTGAGACCTGGTTCCTTCTTTACCCCTCTCCTCTTCATGTTTTTCCTAACTGAGGCAACATTTCCCCACCTCCTTGCAGTGGCATATATATTTGACAATAACACATGGGTTGCTTCATCTTGGGGTTCCATTTCAAAGACACGCTGTGCAGAAATTCTACCAAGCTCAACATCATTATGGATAACACAAGCCCCAAGCAAAGCACGCCAAACCATAACACTAGGCTCAAATGGGATTTCCTTAATCAACTTGAAAGCCTTATCAAGATGTCCTGATCTCCCTAGAAGCCAGACCAAACAAGTATAGTGCTCTATACATGGTTCGATGCCATAATCCTGCACCATAGAATTAAAATAAGCTTGTCCTTGATCTAGCAGCCCAGCATTGCTACAAGCTGACAGAACGCCAACAAAAGTTAACTTGTTTGGTTTACACTTCATATCCTGCATCATTTCAAAAAAATTTAGAGCCTCCCTACCCAAACCATGCATAGAATATCCTGAGATCATAGCGTTCCATGAAACTTCATCTCGTTCATTCAATGTGTCAAATATAGTACGGGCATCCTTAATGCTCCCACACTTAGCATACATATCTATTAAAGCATTACCAACAACAATATTCTTGTTATAAATGGTTTTGACTGTCAAGGAATGGATCTGGACTCCCAGATCCATGGCTGCCAGACTAGCACAAGCTCGAAGTACACTAGAGTATGTCACTTCTGTCGCACACACTTGGTATTCAAGCATATCTAAAAATAACTTGAGTGCCTTCTCCCCATCACCTGACTGCACGTAGCCAACAATCATAGTGTTCCAAGTAACATCATTTCTGTTTGGCGATTCCAAAAATAGATCCATAGAGTCCTCCATCCTCAAACACTTAGCATAGACATCCATGAGGGCATTGTAAACAAACACATCTGAGTTGAGACCAACTTTGAGTACATGAGAATGGATTTGCTTCCCCAAATCTAAACCTTTCATAGTTGCACAAGCTTGCAGAAGACTAGCAAATGTAAACTGATTAGGTACAACAAAAGCTTGCCTCATTTGACAAAACAATTCCACAGCTTCTTCACACCGATCACTTTGAGCATAACGTGCAATCATGAAACTCCAAGGAATCACGTCTTTCTTAGGGATCTCCTCAAATGCCTGCTGAGCATCATCAATGTCTCCAGACTTCGTGTACAGTTCAAGTAATGCAACACCCACATAAAGATCCTGTTCATAGCGAGTTTTCAATGCACACCCATGAACACCCTTTGCCGCACTAAAAGCCTCCAGTCCAAGACAGGCCTTGAGCACACCAGCTAAAGTAAAATTATTTGGCTTGAACCCAATTATCCTCATTTGAGAAAAGGCTCCTAATGCCTCTTCAAAACAACCATTCTCAGAATAACAAGCTACCATCCCGGTCCAAGAAACCATATCCTTACAAACAATCCCATCAAAAATTTCACTAGCATTATCAACTTGCCCACAAACAGAATAAGCATCAATAAGAGCAGTCCCAACAAATGCATTAGAGTCATGACCAAGCTTACAAACACAAGCATGAAGTGTCCAACCTAGCTCACCCCATCCCATACTCGCAAGCAACTTCAAAATAGCAGAAAAAACAAAAGGGTTAAGCTCGTGACCCTCTCTATGTAACCTGGCAAACAACTCCACACCCTCAACGAATCGCAAGGACTGCGCGTATCCCTGAATTAACGTAACAAATGAGATCGTGTTTCTCTCAGGCATTTCGTCGAACAGTTTAATAGCATCACACAACAACTCGGATTTCACATACATGTTGAGAAGAATGTTGTATCCGAACAAGTCTAAACAGCCACCTCTTTTCAGAATCTCAGAGTGGAGAGCCTTCCCTGAAGTTGGGTCACCGTTTTGGACACAATCTTGAAGCATAGTGGCGTATGCGTGAGAGTTGAACTCTGAGCTTGGAAGCTCCATACAAGTCGTGCATTGCTGGGTCAAATGGGCCACTTGGGCTGAGAAATAACGTTGTGAGAAGCATATCCAAGCGTTGGATTTTCTGCAATGTGTTAAGAAATTTATACAAGGCAGAGTTCTGTAACAAAACAATCTGATCATGCGCCTTGGAGATTTGGGGTTGGATTCTCAATCTCACAAATTCGAATCTAAAATTTCTAAAAAATAGTAGAAGAAAACATATGAATAAATAACAATAGCAGACCATATGGATGGTATCCTTTTGGCAAAGGTTAAAGAGTAATGATTTAGATACAAACTATTTTACAATATTTTTACAAACTGCTTATGTAACTTTAATATTTTCTAAATAGTTATTGGAAGTAAAAATATGATGTTAGTGATTGGCCCATATTAGAACTGGTAAGAATTTGCTACATCAACAGTTTGTAAAAATATTATAAAATAGTTTGTGTCTGTAGCATTACTCAAGGTTAAAATGGAGCTTCAAAATCAAAGTTGTAAAACCTAAGGTGCTTTATTAGAAAATTGAATCAAACATAAATGATCATTATGAAAATTTTGAGAGGAAAAAGGTCAATATGTAATGAATCAAACATGAAAGAACAAAATAAAGCGTAATTTCCCCAATAAAAATCTTATAATATAACAAAATGAAAACAATTAAACCTTATAAAATTGGACCGAACCCAATAACTTGACTTTAACTCAGAGAAAAATATTCAACCTAACATGGGATTAGGGGTGTATATGGGTTGGGTTAAGGGGATTTTTGACCCAACCCACCATGGTGGGTCAAAAAAAATTCAACTCAACCCAACTCATCACATAAGTCCAACTCAACCCACATGGATCAGGTTAGGTAGGGTTGAACCCATAGGTTGAACAAATTTTTTTTTATTAATATTAAATTGAGTAGAAAAAAAATATAAATATAAATTGTGGGGCCAAAGAATTTGACAACCCCAGCCCACTTCATACTAAGCCCAAGGCCCATGTCGAGAAGGAAGAAATGGCCAAGTACAAACAAAGAAAGCCCAAATAACCTAGAAACATTGCCGAGGATGACCCTGTTCTCGGCATCCCAAATCCCAGGAGTAAAGAACGGCACACCGTCAAAGGCAGCCTCCCAGAGCGCCCCCAGAAAAAGGACAAGTATAGTAGGACACCCATGGGGTATGGTGTATGAGCAATTCAAGGAGAAACTGTCACTTCCGTATTGAATGCACCCAACTAACGTTCTGGCCGCATTGATGAGGAAATGACCCCTGAATAGTGCGGCCTTCGTTGCCGCAACTCACATAGAGTTTGGGAAGGTGGTTGATGGGATGAGCACTCGAGTGATGACCTGCATGATCAACAGATGGAGGACCAAGATCAATTGGAAAGAGATATATAATGAGAGGGATCCTCCAAGAATAGGGATCGAAAAAAAAAGGGCAGGAGAAAAGAAAAATGAGAAGACGATAGCAATCTGCATGATCTTGGAAACCTTTGTAACCTAGTACTGAAGGAAGAAGAAGAACACTAAGTTCCTCGAACGAAACGCCCGAGGATAAAATTTCATGCTTTAACCCATATCCTTGTTACTCAATTCATATATAACCGCGTCTAGTTATTGTAGTCCAGACTAAAACCTAGTTCTTAAACTCATTCTCTACAAATTTATTGTATTGGGCTAGTTGGGCTTGAGACCATTCATCCAACAGTAGAAGTACTCGACCCCAGTCCCTACAATTGGCACCGCCTGTAGGAAAAACTTGTGTGTTAGTAAGGGCAACAATTAGGCATGGTAGGATCAGGCTCTTATCAAACAGGCTCTCATCAGCCCGAACCAGCCAAATCCCAACAACAAGGTAACTTTCTTAACACTGAACGTGATCAAAATAAAGAGAATGGAAGGTTTCGAGAGGGAAGTGTAAACACCACTCAAACCAGCAAAGCTACTCTCACGCGAGCAATCACGTGCTTTAGAGACAAAATAACAACCGGGCCCCGCAACCAGAAGAAGTTAGGAGCCATATATCTCAGAAACAGAACGATAAGTGGGCCATGCAGCCAGAGATAGACGATTTGAAAAGAAAGCTGCATCATGCACAGCAAAGGCGATCTCGTTCTAGGCCTGACATGCCCTCCGACGATGAAAGTGACGATGACTATAGACAAAGATCGAGGACTCCCCCAAGTAAGACCTTTTCTCATGAAGAAGAGCACTACCGGAGGCGTAGGCACAAAAGCCCATCTCCTAGGGGCTTGGGAAACGATGCCATGAGCAGGGCATTGGATCAACTCTCCAAGTCGCCTTTCACGCATCACATAGAAGGGGCTACACTTCTTCGACGGTTCCAGCAGCCAACCTTCACCATTTACAACGGTAAAACAGACCCTGTGGAGCATGTGAGCCAGTTCAACCAAAGGATGGCTGTCCATTCTAAAAATGAGGCGCTGATGTGCAAGGTTTTCCCATCTAGTTTGGGACCAGTGGCGATGAGGTGGTTTAATAACCTAAAGACAAATTCCATAGGTTCGTATAGGCAGCTAACCCAAGCTTTTGGCTCCCACTTCGTTACAAACAGCAGAGCTCCTTGGCCTTTAAGTGCTTTGTTGTCGCTATTCATGCAAGATGGAGAAACCCTAAAGGCCTACTCTGACAGATATTGGGAGACGTACAATGAAATGAAAGACAATTTTGACGATGTCGCCATTATCGTCTTCAAAAATAGTCACCCAGCCGATCACGGCTTGAGAAAGTCTCTGACTGGCAAGCCCGCCACCAGTATGCGCCAACTGATGGATCGGATCGATAAATATAAACTAGTGGAGGAAGACCAGTTGCAGGGTAAAGGAAAAGAGAAGGTTATCCCTTAGGGGAGGAGGGATTTCAGGTTGGATCGGTCTAACGACAACCGCCCAAGGAGAGATTTCGCAGGGCAACCCGGAACAGCCAACACACAGACTGTCAATACTGTATTCTGAGAACCAGTACATCGAGTGTTGGAGAAAATCAAGAACGAGCCATACTTTAGATGGCCGAATAAGATGGCGGGAGAGTCCTCGAGGCGTGATCAGAACTTTTATTGCCAATACCACCAAGACCACGGAGAACTGCAGGAACCTCTGGAACTACCTGGACCAACTAGTCCGGGAAGGAAAGCTAAAGCACCTTCTGCATCATTCCAGTAGTCATCAAGGCCAGGCCCATCAAGAAGCCGAGAGGGATGCTGCCCTAAGGCCACCCGCAGGGATGATCAATGTAATTGTGGCTGCACCAGGAAGAACAGGCACGCGCCCTTCACGAGTGTTATCGGTAGCTCAACTGCCTGCCGAGGAGTCCCAGCCAGGGCCGAAGAGGGCCAGAATGAACTTTCGTCCCGTCTTGAGTTTTTCAGAAGAGGATAAGGTCGGAACCATCCAGCCCCATGACGATGTGCTATTGATCACTCTCAAAATCGGGGACTACGATGTGAAAAGAGTGATGGTGGATGTTAGCAGTGCGGCCGAGGTTATGTACCCTGACCTCTACAAAGGGCTGGGGTTAAAACCAAAAGATTTGATACCCTATAACTCTCCTCTGATGAGCTTCAACGGGAAGCTTGTCATTCCAAAAAGCATGATTAGGCTACCCATTCAGACCGGCCCAGAGATAGTAGAGGTGAACTTTATCGTGGTGGACACTTACTCTCCCTATACAGCCATCGTCAATAGGCCCTGGCTCCATACCTTAGGGGCCGTTGCCTCCTCTTTGCATCAAAAGGTGAAATTCCCGTCAAGAGACCAAGTTTTTGAAATCCGTGGTTGCCAATCCACGGCAAGGCAATGTGTGGTGGCTACTGTCTCACATCGGCTCAATGTGGAATCCTCAGCCTCTGCTAAAAAGAATTTATAGTAATCAAGAGCCCCGGTTTAGCCTCCTGACACAACTGCCGAGGAGGCGAAATGCGAAGATTTGGAGGAGATGGTTATTGGTGTTGACCTGGAGAAATTCTTTCGGGTAAGGGCTCAGCTGCCTCTTCAAGAGAAGGAGGAGCTGATTAAGTTTCTCAAAAGAAATATTGATGTATTTACATGGGATGCCTGCGATGCTCCCGGGATTGACCCAACCTTCATCTGTCATCATCTCAATGTCAACCTGACCATCACTCCCAAGAAGCAACCACCCCGTCGCCCGTCAAGAGAGCATGCCGATGCGATTAGGGACAAAGTGGGGAAGTTTAAGCGTGCTGGGGCTATCAAAGAGGTCTTTTACCCCGAATGGTTAGCCAACACCTTGGTGGTCAAGAAGAAAAGTGGGAAATGGCGGGTTTGTGTGGACTTCACGGACCTAAATAAAGCGTGCCCAAAACACCCGTTCCCTATGCCTCGGATAGACCAGCTAGTGGATGCGACAGCAGGCCATCCCCGGATGAGCTTCTTAGATGCCTTTCAAGGCTATCATCAGATAACACTAGCGCTGGAGGATCAGGAGAAAACAGCTTTCGTGACACCAACTGGGAACTACCACTACAAGGTAATGTCATTCGGTCTGAAGAACGTGAGATCCACTTATCAAAGGATGATGACAAGAATGTTCGAGCTGCAGTTGGGCAAGAGCATCGAAATCTATGTCGATGATATGGTGGTGAAGAGTAAAGTGGTGTCCGAGCATTTAGGGGACCTCGGCAGCACCTTTGGTGTCTTAAGGAAGCATAAGTTGCGCCTAAATGCTTCCAAATGCTCATTTGGCATGGGATCAGGCAAGTTTTTGGGCTATATGGTTACTCATAGGGGAATTGAGGTTAACCCCGACTAGATCAAGGCTATAAAAGATCTAAAACCACCGCAAAACGCAAAGGAGGTCCAAAAACTTACTGGGATGATCACAGCCCTTAATCGATTCATTTCCAGGTCAACGGATAGATGTAGACCGTTCTATCTCTTGATCAACAAGTGGAAGGGGTTTGAGTGGTCCGAGGACTGTATTGTGGCCTTCCAACAACTCAAGGAATACCTATCCCGGCCACCTATCATGTCTAGTCCCGAGGCCGATGAAGTTCTATACGCATATATTGCTGTGACCCCCCATGCTGTGAGCTTGTTGCTAATACGGGATGACAATGGCCTTCAAAAGGCAGTCTATTACGTGAGCAAGTCGCTGCATGAAGTTGAGGTCAGATACCTACCCCTGGAGAAGGCCATACTGGCTGTAGTCCACGCTACGCAAAAGCTTCCCCATTATTTCCAAGCCCACACAGTGGTTATTCTAACCCAACTACCCTTGAAGTCTGTGCTTCAGACCGCTGATTACACTGGAAGGATTGCCATATAGAGCACAATTCTGGGAGCTTTTAACATCAAGTACATGCCTCGAACCTCCATAAAGGGCCAGGTCCTAACTAACTTGGTGGCCGAGTTTGCTGAACCACCAGTAGAGATATTAGCAAAGGAGCGGAACATGGATAGAAAATCGGTTGGAGTTATCTCTACGCCAGGACCCCCATGTTGGAAGGTGTACGTTGATGGCGCAGCAAATCAAAGGGGGTCCGGAGTGGGGCTAGTCCTAATATCTCCTGAGAAGACTATCATAGAGAAATCCCTAAGACTCGGGTTCTCGGCCACGAACAACGAAGCCGAGTACGAGGCCTTGCTACAAGGAATTGCCATGGTGCAGAAAATGGGAGGAAAAGCAGTGGAGATGTTCTCAGACTCGAGACTAGTAGTAGGCCAGGTAAAAGGAGAGTTCGAAGCCAGAGACGCGAGAATACAGGAGTACTTAAGCTAGGTCAAACGCTTGCAGTTAGACTTCGATCTTTTCAGCCTGTCACACGTCTCCAAAAGTGGAAACACTCATGCAGATTCACTGGCCACGCTTGCTACCTCCTCGGCAGGGGGTCTGCCTTGAATTATTCCTGTCGAGCACCTGGATAGAGCAAATGAAGTAGCCAAAGGCATGGTCCATGTCCGTGAGGTTAGAGTGGGTCCTAGCTGGATGGACCCTATAGTGAGGTTCCTCAAAAATGATGTCCTACCCGATGAGAAATCAGAAGCTGAAAAAATACGAAGGAGAGCCCTTTGGTTCTAGTTGTCCGAGGACCACAAATTGTATAGGTGTTCCTATTCTGGGCCATATTTACTGTGTATTCACCCAGAAGCATCAAAGTTACTGCTTGAGGAGCTGCACGAAGGGATTTGTGGGAGTCACACAGGAGGAAGGTCTCTGTCGCACCGAGCCATTACCCAAGGATATTGGTGGCCAGGGATGCAGAAAGAAGCCTTGGAATACGTTAAGAAGTGTGACCAGTGCCAAAGGTTTGCCCCAAATATTCATCAGTCAGGCGGGGTCCTCAACCCTTTAACCAATCCATGGCAGTTCGCCCAGTGGGGCCTGGATATTGTAGGCCCTTTCCCAAAGGCAGCAGGAAATAAGAGATATCTGCTGGTCAGCACAGATTACTTCACCAAATGGGTTGAAGCTAAGCCATTGACAAATATCAAAGACGTGGATGCTAAGAAATTCATCTAGAGAAACATTGTCACCCGATTCGGGGTCCCTCGTACCCTCATTTCAGATAATGGACTCCAATTTGACAGCAAGACCTTCAGAAGATACTGCTACGAACTAGGAATCACTAACAGGTACTTAACTCCAGCCTACCCTCAGGGAAATGGGCAGGCCGAGGCTGTCAACAAGGTCATAGTCAGTGGGTTTAAGAAGAGACTAGATGAAGCCAAGGCAAGATGGGTGGAAGAGCTGCCGCACGTCTTATGGACTTATCGAACTACACCACGGCGATCAACAGGGGAGACACCTTTTGCCATGACCTATGGGGCCAAGGCTGTTATCCCTCTAGAGGCAAACTTCCCAACGCTAAGGACGAACTCCTTCACCCCGGACAACAATGATGAACTACTAGGGAAGAACCTAGACCTGATTGACGAACGAAGAGAAAAGGAAATGATCCAGTTGGCCTATTACCACCAGAAGCTCAAGCAGGGACATGATGCCAATGTAAAGCTTAGACCGTTAGTGCCACGGGACTTAGTGCTGAGGAAAGTCGTGGGTGCTGCCAAGAACCCATCCTGGGAAAAGCTCGGACCCAATTGGGAAGGACCATACCGAATTACTTCAGTAGCAGGAATAGGAGCATACTACTTGGAAGACTTAGATGAAAAAGCTATACCTCGTCCATGGAATGTAAATAACCTGAAAAGGTATTATTATTAACAGAAGCATTTCTCTAGTTCAAATCTTAAGTCTTTCATGAGTGTATGTCTTGCATTTTGGCAACCATCCAAGTACTAGACAAAACCAAGATCTTGCATGGTCCTCGGACTTAAACCTATGGGGAAACTAGCTACTTCAAGAAAAGTCCAAGTACTAGACAGAACCAAGGTCTTGCATAGTCCTCGGACTCATACCTATGAGGAAACTAGTTACTTCAAGAAAAGTCCAAGTATTAGACAGAACCAAGGTCTTGCATGGTCCTCGGACTCAAACCTATGGGGGAAACTAGCTACTTCAAAAAAAGTCCAAGTATTAAACAGAACTAAGGTCTTGCATGGTCCTCAGACTCAAACCTATGGGGAAACTAGCTACTTCAAGTTTCGCAAGAGTTGTGAACATGGCCTAAGTGCGCGCTCGGTACCTTGGATCATAGACTTGGCCCCTGCCCCCAAAAATGTGGGTAGACATAAACTAAGTGTCCCCTTAATGCCGATGAGTTAGAATTCAAAGTTTTGATTTCAATTATGATACGTACACTCGGCAGCAATAGTGTATGTATGGAACTTAAAGTTCAAATTGGTAGAATTATTTCTTTCAGTTTAAAGTTCACCTTCTCTCATACGCTTTGTCAAGCAATTCATGGACGGATGGTAACGTTTTATTACCAATTGCTTAGTTCAATTTTTTGATAATTAGGATTGTAAAGTTGTTCATGAACAAAGCCATTCTTACCCATTAGGGTAACCAATTCACGAGGCACAAGGTTCACAGTAATAACAATAGCATTGATAACAATAAACACATAATGCAAAAAAAAAAAAAAAAAAAAAAAAAGAGGGAAGAAAGGAATTTCATACACATAGTCAAAAAATGTTAATTACAACAATTCCAAGGTCCTTAAAACAAAAAAGAACTTGCTAAAAAAAAAAATACTAAATTATAACTAATAAAAAAATTGGCCGGGTCCCCTACTTTTTCAACTTTATCTTGGCCCCTTCCTTGGGGAGTTGAGCAGGAGTGACCTCAGGACCTTGGGAGACATCAGACGGGGGAACGGTCTGAAGGGGTTGAACCAAGAGAGCTGGCTCCTCGACATGAGAGGCCTGGGCACCGGATGTAGACTCGGCAGCCTCTTGGGGCGCTTCAGGATTCAAACTTCTCTGTGTTTCCGTCGCCCCAGGAAGCTCGCCCTTCTCGGCTGGCTCATTAGGAGTGATTACAGCCAGAGCAGCCTCAGGCCGAGCGGTCTCAGCCTCCTCCGGAGCACTCTCAGCCTCGGAGCTAACAGGGGCGGTCTCACGGATTGCCGGAGGATAGTATACCTTCTCCACTTTGCACAGATCGGATGAAGCCTCAACCCCAGCCTGTTTGAGGGCTTTATTCCAGACCTGGGAGCAGTAGATCCTACATACTCCTGGGATTTGAGCCTTGAGAGTGGCCTGAGTCTCAGCCACCCCCAAGTCATAAGCCTCTTCCTCGGCTTTCTCCTTGGAGCTCTCGGCCTCTGTCCTGGGAAACTCCGCCTCTGTCTTAGCTCTAAAGGCTTCATCCCTGGCCCACTCCGCGACGCCTTTGGCCCCCTCTGCCTCGGACAGTTTTTTCTTTAAATCATTAATCTGCGCCTTGGCAATCTTTAACTGTTCCTCGGTTTCAAGTAAGTGCCCCATTTGGTCCTCGGCCTGTTTCTAGGCACCAGTCAGGCCTGCTTCAGCGCTGTCCCTGGCCCTAGTCATCTCCTTTAGCTCCTCCCTGGCCTTCAAGAGATCAGCCTCGGAGTTTTTGAGGGTCTGCGCAGCACCCACGCGCTTGTTACGCTCAAGCTCTAGGGACTTGCTCTGCTTCTTAGCCTCATCTTCTAGCCTATAAGTGGCCTGGACGGCCTGCCAATTGGAACAAACACGCGATAAATGGGAAATCAAGGAGCAAAAATCAACAGAGTCACAAATGTTAGAAGCCTTACCATGCCCAAATACCTCTTGATGCTGAGGAAGACCTCCTGCCTCCTCAGATTCCCCAATTCGGCCATATCAGTGGGGAGAAGCGGGGTTCTCTCCAACGCGTCGGCCACATAAGTGCCTTCACCGCCTCGGAAGTCCCTTAGGGAGGCGTTGTCCATCAATGGCTCCCCGTAGAGCATTGGGGTAGGGAACCAGGCCTGGGGCGCAAATTAAACATTGACCTCCTTTCCCTGGCCTTGATGCCCAATCTTCAATTGTTTTGAAGCTCGTGGGGCTTTGTCTTCCTCCCGAAAGGAGCGAGCTTTCCCCCTGTCCATGGGCTCCTTGCCTTTGGCAGCCCTCTTCCTTTTTGGATCGGTGGGCTCGGGCCGAGGAGGCAAAGTCGATTGGTGGGGAGGAGGAAGTCCAGATTGTGGAGATGGTGGCTGTGATTGGGTGGAAGACGACCTGGTCTGGGCAGACTGAGGTTGGGGAGAGGAGGAGGAGGAGGCTTGGATTGTGACTTACACGGCGCGTCCTTCCCCAGTTGGCCCTTAAGAAGGTCGAACAAGCTGGTCGTAGGTTTCCTCTTAAAGCCTATCTCTGCCTGAGAAGATGTCCCAACTGACAAGAGATCCACCTCGGACAAATCGGGGTCGCCCAAGTCACCAGAAGGATCCTTGGATGGACTAACTTGGTCAAACACACCAAATTCTTCCTCGGACAGACCCAAATCACCCTTGGCCTCCGCTGCTTGGTGGGATGAAGAAGAGCTTGCCAACGGGATGCCTTCGGGGACAGGAGATCCTTTGGGGATCAAAAATCCGTGCTCTACTACAGCGATTTTCTGAAGCCGAGGATCGTTAGATCTGATCACGTGCTTCGGGGCGGCAAATGATTTCTGGATGGGATTGTACCCTAAGATCTTATGAGCGGCCTTGACTTGGTTGTCAGCTTCGTTCACAAAAACCGCCGCCTTGAGAATATTCTCTAAATCTCCCCGGTTGGTCAAGTGAAAGTGTCGTTCAAAAGTGTATGGATCTGCAAAAAGAAAACATGTTCATATTAGTAACCGAATCGTGCAAATTATGAAGGCACAAAAGATCAACCCTCTCCTACTCTCGATACCCCACCTAGTTCCCCCTCCTCTGTTGGGCAATGAAGGCTATCGTGCCACTCCCCAGACACAGTGAGAAAGTCCTTGTTTAACTCTTTGCTAGTCTCGGAGAGGCACTGAATAAGCCGAACCTTATCGTCCCTCGTCTTCATATGGTAGGATTTTCCCTTCAGGTGTTGGAGGTTGTAGCACCAGTTTACATCGTGATGAGTTAATCTCAGTCCCATTTTCTCGTTTAAGGCATCCACACAACCCAGGATCCTAAACACATTCACAGCGCACTGGGTGGGAGCTAATCGAAAATGTCTAAAGTAATCCCTCATTACTAGCCCCATAGGGATCCTCACACCACCTTCTATAAAGGCGATTAGGGGAATCACCACTTCGCCCTCGTTTCTCCTAAAATGCCACTCCCCTTCCTCACAATACCTCAAACCTACATTAGGGGGTATCCTATAATCAGTGATGAATTTTTCCATCGCCTCTTCAGTCCCAACCAACTTTTTTAATTTACCTATCCCTAGAAATAGCTAAAGAGACTCAAGGAATGACGAAAGAGGGAGAGGAGCAAGAGAAAAAGAAACTTAGAAGAGAGAAAACGCGAGTTCGAGAGAGAGGAAAACTTACAGAATTGAGGAGAAGCTCCTCGAACAGACTTTTTATGTTGGAAAGAGACTTAAGTTTGGCTGGAGGTTTGATTGAACTCAGGATATGTGCGCAAGAACTCTTGAGTGCAAAAGTAAATAAACGCATCAATTCAAATGGGTATTTATACCTCCCATTAAAAGTAACTGTGCGGGTTTTCCCGCCCATATAGTTAAGGAAATCTCCACCGTTAGATTACCATCGCACCGTTGAATGTGGGGACCACAAAGCCACCAGAATTTAATGAAGACGCGCTTCGTATACCAAGGTGCCAGGAACGTGCCTTAGACAAGCGAAGAGGCCCTGGTATTGATGGAGGACAAGACTTGACAAGCCATGATAAAAGCCCGAGGACACCAAAACCCTCCTCTCCGCCCAAGAAACCGGACAACAAGATTTTGAGGAGCTATTGTAGGGCCAAAGAATTTGACAACCCCGGCCCACTTCATACTAAGCCCAAGGCCCATGCCGTAGAGGGAGAAATGGTCGAGGACAAATAAAGAAAGCCCAAATAACCTAGAAACGTTGCCGAGGACGATCCTGTTCTCGACATCCCAAATCCCAAGAGGAAAGAACGGCACGTCGTCAAAGGCAGCCTCCTAGAGCGGCCCCAGAAAAAGGACAAGTATAGTAGGACACCCATGGGGTATGGTGTAGGAGCAATTCAAGGAGAAACTGTCACATCCGCATTGAATGCACCCAACTAACGTTCTGGCCGCATTGATGAGGAAATGACCCCTGAACAGTGCGGCCTTGGTTGCCGCAACTCACAGAGGGTTTGGGAAGGTGGTTGATGGGACAAGCACTCGAGTGATGACCTGCATGATCAACAAATGGAGGGCCAAGATCAACTGGAAAGAGATATATAATGATAGGGACCCTCCAAGAATGGGGATCGAAAAAAAAGGGCAGGAGAAAAGAAAAATGAGAAGACGGTAGCAATCTGCATGATCTTGGAAACCTTTGTAACCTAGTATTGAAGGAAGAAGAAGAACACTAAGTTCCTCGGACGAAGCGCCCGAGAACAAAATTTCATGCTTTAACCCATATCCTTATTACTCAATTCATATATAACTGCGTCTAGTTGTTGTAGTCCAAACTAAGACCTAGTTCTTAAACCCATTCTCTACAAATTTATTGTATTGGGCTAGTTGGGCTTAAGACTATTCATCCAACAGTAGAAGTGCTCGACCCCAGTCCCTACATAAATGTATTTCAAAAACCCAAGGATTAGTATCAATGTAACTCCTTAGAGGCAAACAACACTAAAGACTAAACAACAATAATAATTTACTAGGGTTTGTGTGAACTAATTGGCTTTTATATAGGACAGGAAGAGCTAGTTATTTTAAAATTTTTATTAATTATATAATATATTTTAAATATATGGGTGGGTCGGGTTGGGTTTGGTGGATTTGAAATTTTATGACCCAAACCCAACCCGACCTGCTATCAAAAAAAAAATTGTAAACCAACCTAACCCACCAAGCCTAAAAACCGACCCAACTCGGCTGGTTGGGTTGGGTCGGTTTTGGTGAGTTAGCTGCACACTCCTACATAGGACTTTTTGACCAAGAGTGAAAAACGGGTTAATTTATTCCTAGCCAGTTTAACTTTAGGTCAAGTTAAGTCAACTTGTGACTCAATCTGACCCATTTTTACTTTTTATTTTTCCCACATATTAAATTTAGATGAGATATTACAGTACATTCATTTTTCATAATTTCGCATGCACATTTAGTATTAATGGTATTTATTTTTTTGAGAAAACAATATTCGTCGTGGTAATGATATACCATATTTGAAAACAAATATATATGGTCTAGTTCATTTAGTTTTTATTTTTGAACAAAATTTAACTACAAAATTGATTATAGCCTAAGGTTACAAACTTACTCAATATCTTTTTATTAGAAGTGAATTTTGAGGAATCCACCATTAGATTACATCTTCTTCTTATATCCTTCATGCTTACAAAATTTCTAAAAAATTAAAGATCAATAGTTATGTTATCAATTAATTGTTCAAATTACAAGTTTTTGTAGTTTAAAATTATGCACAATATATAAATTTATAAATCATATAGTAAATAATATCCGATTGACACAAAATTTGACATGTGTAATAAAAGCACGTAGAACATGCAATTCAACGGTTAAATTTTCAAAATATGTAGTAATATTTATTTTATTGAGTAAAATTGCCTTAGGCTACAACAAGTTTTGTAGCTAAACTTTACCCTTAATTTTTTTTCCTGTTTTTTATGGTAATAGTGAACTATGGATCTGGGACGAAGTCAAGACTTGGAGTTAGAGGAGTCATTTCTGCTATTGGTTGAGGCGGTTTTGCTACTGGTGGCTATTGGGTAAGGACAAAAATATTTTGTTTAAAATTTTTAAAGGGTTGAGTTGTTTGTCTTTAGTAAATTTTGTTGATTGAGTTTAATTTTTTTAGCTTTACTATTGGTAATTTTTGTTGTTGAGCTAATTTTTTGGGGCTTTATATTTTGTTTTAGACTTTAGATCTATAGTTTTTTTTTTTTTTGGTCTTTAAAATGAGGAAAATGTTAGAGTTGTAAATTTTTTTACAAATTGCTGATATGGTGAGTGATTATTGATAAGTAAAAAAGTTGTATAAGTGGTGGACCTATATGCGAACCAATAAGAGTTTTCTACCTCAACAATTTGTAAAAATGTTATAAAAAATGTATGGCTATATACTATTAAAAAATTCAATGATATTGTTAGAGCATTAGCATTGATAGTGCTAAGCTAAAAGGCTAAATTGCTAATTTTTAGCTCTAAACAACCAAAATATACACTACATCAATAGTGGTAAAGCCAAAAAAAAAATTGACAACTTGCTACAGTAATTTGTTACAAGTAACAGACTACTGTAACAAGTTGCTACTACTTTTTAATCTTTTCTTTCTTTTCTCTCATTCCTCGTGGCTTTATTTCTCTCTTTCCCCATTCCTATCTATTTCTCTCTTCTCTTTCATCTCTCTTCTCTCTCCTTTTTGCTCTTATTTCTCTCCGCCTTACCCCCCTCTCTCTCTCCACCTCGTCCCTCTCTCCTCATTTGTACTATAGTAATTTAGGTATCTGTTGGTTATGGTTGGGCTTGTTCATATGGGTTTGGTGGTTGTGGGTTTAGGGGTGGTGGTTGATTTTGGGTGAAGGTTTTGTGGATTTTGGCTGCGGCGATAGTGGTGGTGGTTGATTTTGGTTGTAGCTGTGGGTTTTGTAGGTTTGGCTGTGGCGGCAACGTTGGTGGTGGTGGCAATTGATTTTGGTTGTAGTGGATTTGGCTGGGTTATATCTAATGTGTTTTGGTTTTGGTTGTATTTGGTTGTGGCTGCAATGGGTTGCAGGGGTGGTGGGTTGCTAGGTTTATGGCTTTTGTGGTGGTTGTTGAGGTGGGTTTATGGTGGTGGTTATTTTTTTTTAAATAAAAGTTGTGGTGGGCAGTGGAGGTGGCTATGGGTTCGCTATGGGCAGAGGAGGTGGCGACGGGATGTGGGTGGCTGTAGCTTTGCTGTGGGCAGTAGAGGTGACTGTAGGTTATGGGTGGCAGTGGAGGTGGCTATGGCTTTGATAGTTGTTCTTCAAAATCTTTAAATGAGAGAAAGAGAGAGATAGATAGGAAGAGAGAGAAAGAGGCATGGAAAAAGAATAAAAAAATGAATAAAGAAATAATATTTAAATAAAGTAGTAAAAAAATAGAACCATTGATGTAATTTTATAGAACAAAATTTCTACCTATATATATACAAATAACTTTATAAAAAAAATTGGGAGAGGGTCATTGCCCCCTAAGTCAAACTGTGCCCCATCTTTACTAAGGATTGTGTTAACTTAAAATTTTATGTATTATTTAACTTTTTATTATTATTAAGTAACTAGTTTTTTTTTTTTCTTATTTATATTGAAAGGGAGATAAATACAATATAATCATATTTAGTTTATCTATTATCTATTATTATTATTACTATTATTACTTTATTTTTTCATGTATATGGAAAAGTATGAGTCAACTTGTAACTCGATCAACCTACTCACAACCTGATTAACCTAACCCACTTACAACCCGTTTAGGACAACTCACTAATGACCTAACCCGATTTGACCATGTGTTGGTTAAGGTTGGACTTGTTCATAAGGGTTTGATGGCTGTGGATTTAGAGGTGGTGGTTGATATTGGGTGTGGGTTTTGTGAATTTTTGCTATTGTGACGGTGGTAGTGGTAGAGGTGGTTGATTTTGGCTATGGTTGTGGGTTTCATGGATTTGGCTACAGCAGTAGTGGTGGTGGTTGATTTTGGCTGTAGTTGTGGGGTTTGTGGGTTTGGCTAAGGCGGTGGTGATGGTGGTGGTGTTGGTGGTAGTGGTAGTGGTTCATTTTGGTTGTGGTGGGTTTGGCTGGGTTACATCTAATGTGTTTTGGTTTTGGTTGTATTTGGTTATGGCTACAATGGGTTGCAAGGGTGGTGGGTTGCTGGGTTTATGGTTGTTTGTGGTGGTTGTGGAGGTGGGTTTGTGGTGGTGGTTTTTTTTTTTTTTTTTTTTTTTTTTTTTTTTTTTTTTTTTAAATAAGAGTTGTGGTGGGCAGTGGAGGTGGCTATGGGTTTGTTGTAGGCTGTGGGTGGCTGTGGCTTTGCTGTGGGCAGTGGAGGTGGCTGTAGGTTGTGGGTGGCAGTGGAAGTGGCTGTGGGTTTGCTAGTTGTTCTTCAATTCTTTAAATGAGAGAAAAAGAGAGATAGCTAGAAAGAGAGAGAAAGCTAGAAAGAGAGAGAAAGAGGTGTGGAAAAAGAATAAAAAATGAATAAAGAAATAATATTTAAATAAAGTAGTAAAAAAATAGAACCATTGATGTAATTTTATAGAACAAAATTGCTACCTATATATATACTAATACTTTATAAAAATAAATAAATAAATAAAAAAATTGGACGAGGGTCATTGCCCCCTAAGTCCAACTATGCTTCATCTCTACTAAGGATTGTGTTAACTTAAAATTTTATGTTATTTAACTTTTTATTATTATTAAGTAACTAGTTTTATTTTTCTTATTTACATTGAAAGTGAGATAAATACAATATAATCATATTTAGTTTATCTATTATATATTATTATTATTATTACTTTATTTTTTCATGTATATGGAAAAGTACGAGTCAACTCGTAACTCAATCAACCTACCCGCAACCCGATTAACATAACCCCCTTACAACTCGTTTAGGAAAACCCACTAATGACCTGACCTGATTTGACCATGTGTTGGTTATGGTTGGACTTGTTCATAAGGGTTAGGTGGCTGTGGATTTAGAGGTGGTGGTTGATTTTGGGTGTGGGTTTTGGCTATTGTGGTGGTGGTAGTGATAATGGTTGTGGGTTTCATGGGTTTGGCTACAACGGTAGTGGTGGTGGTTGATTTTGGCTGTGGTTGTGGGTTTCATGGGTTTGGCTACAACGGTAGTGGTGGTGGTTGATTTTGGTTATGGTGGGTTTGACTGGGTTATATCTGATGTGTTTTGGTTTTGGTTGATTTGGTTTTGGTTGTATTTGGTTTTGGCTCCAGTGGGTTGCAGGGGTGGTGGGTTGCTAGGTTTATGGCTATTTGCGGTGGTTGTTGAGGTGGGTTTTTTCTTTTTTCTTTTTTCTTTTTTTTAATTTTTAAATCAAAGTTGCGGTGGGCAGTGGAGGTGGCTATAGGCTGTGGGTGGCTATGGAGGTAGTTGTGGCTTTGCTATGAGCAGTGGAAGTGGCTGTAGGTTATAGGTGACTATGGAGGTGGCTGTGGCTTTGTTGGTTATTCTTCAAAATCTTCAAATGAGAGAGATAGATAGATAGGAAGAGAGAGAAAGATGCATGGAAGAAGAATAAAAAATGAATAAAGAAATAATATTTAAATAAAGTGGTAAAAAAATAGAACCATTAATGTTGAGTGTATTATAAAGTGAGGTATTAAAATAGATAAAGTAGCTTTTTGAGTTGTTAAATACTAAATATTTTAGGACCACCAACACTAATGCTCTTCTTTTTTTTCTTTTCTTTTTTTTCTTTTTTGTGCTGTATATCCAAGAATTAGACCCTTTTGAATATACTTCACTGTAAGTTTTTTTAAAAAAAACTTTCTCCCCTCTCCCCATGTGTGTGTGTGTGTTAAAAATACTTAGTATTCTAAAATTAAAAAAATAAAATAAAATAAATAAAATAAAATAAAACCATTTCTCTTAAGAGAAAGCAAAATGTAATTTTATAAAACAAAATTGTTATAATTACTACATATATATATATATATATATATATATATATATACATACACTAATATTTTTATAAAAAAATTTGGGGGATGGCCATTGTCCCCTAAGTCAAACTGTGCCCCATCTTTGTTACGAATTGTGTATATTTAAAAATGAACCAAATTTAGCTACAAAATTAGTTGTAGAATAAGGTTACAACCTTATTCAATAAAATAAATATTACTACATATTCTGAAAATCTAACCATTGAATTGCATGTTCTTTATGTTGTTAATACACATATCAAATTTTGTGTCAATCAGATATTATTTACTATATAATCTGTAAGCTTGTATTTTATCCATAATTTTAGGCTACAAAAACTTACAATTTAAACAATATATTGATGATATAGCTATTGATATTTAATTTTTTATAAATTTTGCAAGTGTGAAGAATATAAGAAGAAGTCGTAGTCTTATGCTATAACCAATTTTGTAACAAAATTTTGTCCTTTAAAAATTTATGTATTATTTAACTTTTATTTATTAAGTAACTAGTTATTTATTTTTTCATTTATATTGAAAGTGAGATAAATACAATATGATCATATTTAGTTTATCTATTATCTATTATTATTACTTTATTTTTTCATGTATATGGAAAAGTACGAGTCAACTCGTAACTCGATCAACCTGACCCGCAACCCGATTGACCTAACTCACTTGCAATCCGTTTAGGACAACCCACTAATGACCTGACCCAATTTGACCTGTAACTCAGCTCGTTTTCCTTTGCCAAGTAAAAAACCCAAAAATTCAAGGACCAAAAATAATAGGGTATGTTTCGTAACTGTTTTTTCCCCTTATTTTCTGTTTCCAAAAATAATTTTCTATTTTTGAGACTAAAAAACTTGTTTGGTAACCCAAAATGGACAGAAAACAAAAACTGATCTCAAAACTCAATTTGTGAAGGAAACTGAAAACATGCAAAAGACTATTTTCAGTTTCTAATTTTCAAAAGTTAATGAAAACACGTATTTAATTTAATGAATCTGTTTCATTTAATGAGTTAGCATTAAAGTTCAAATTCTAGTAACAACATATTTTAGTATTTTCTATTTTTTTTCTTCAAAAAACTATTTTTTTAATTTCAACTAACCAAACATATTTTTGATTTAAAAAATACAAGAATTTTTTTTTTCTTTATATTCCCAAAACAAGTTTTTGAAAATAGAAAACAAAAACTGTTACCAAACATAACCTTATACTTCCGTCCATTAATATTATTGGGAAATTCTCACTGTTTTTAATTGTATTATCGAAAATATTTATTAAATTAAAAAATTAAAAATTAAAAAAAAAAACAAAAAACAAAAAAAACAAAAACAAAAACAAAAAAAAAAACAAAAACAAAACAAAACTCTCAAGACTGTGGAGACTATCAGAACGGCAGCGTTTCAAAGATAGCATGTGTGAAAGGGTGCGATGAGTAATAAGCGAAACGGTGCGGCGGTCAAGCTTAAGTATGCGAGTAAAACGACGTCACTTTAGCAGGTTTTTAGCAATTAGGGTTTCCGGGGTTCCCTCCTCACTCTATGCAGTATATATAAGGAGCTTTTTAGATAGCAAAACCTAAGTTTCTGCAAACTAAACTCAAGTACATGTATCTCCCTCCGTTACAAAGTCTTCGTTTTTACTTTTGTTGTTATGTTTTTCCTTGTCTTCGTGTTTCTTTGATTTTGTGTGTATCTTTCTTTGGCTCTGGTCTAATTTTTTTAGGTTTGGTTTATGTGAGATGGAATTGGGATCTGAGCAGATGATGAGAATTATTAGTTTTGAATGCTGACACTTCGTGAAGCTTTTCAAACCGAGCTTTTTAAAACTGATGCTCACCCAAAATCCACATTTAACAGTTTCTTTCATTTTTAATCTCTTTAATTATTTGATTTTCGTTTTTTTTTTTTTTGGATTAATTTCACCTTCGTTAAATTTAGAATTAGAGCTGAGTTAATTAACTGCTAAGACTTTCGCGACGTTCTTTTTTTGAATTTTGAAAATTTAATAATTAAATTTCATGTTTTTATTATATTTTTTACTTACAAATTTAAATTTCAAAATTTACGAAAGATCAATTATTATGTTATCAAATTAATGTTAAAATTTTAAATTTTTGTAATTTAAAATAGTGTATAAAAAATAAGTTTATTGGTGAAATAGTAAATAACATTGGATTTAAAAAATGGTTAAATTTTTAAAATTTAATTTGAAGAGGTTAGATAGAAACTTTGTTCAAATACAGTTAGTTTTTTTTTTTCAAAGAAAGCATCTTTAAGATAAACAAGGATACAACCAAAAGTCTGCTCGGACCATGTAGCAATAAATACCATGGCTAAATGGCCCGTTTGGCCTCGGCCACGACCCAATTGAAATCTCAGCAAATATTTAAGTTAGCCTGATATTACTTACTTTTAATGAACAATTTGTCGAATTTCTTGGCTTGATTACCTTTCAATAATTGTTTTTAAAAAAAAGAAGCTTGAATGCCTATGAATGGCAATCGACTTCAGGCTTCTATGATAATATTCATCAATCACCCTCTTCACTTTAATGGGCCTTTCGTTTGGAGTTGGAAACTAGATGTTGGACCCAAATTAGAAAGAACAATTTTGACAATAAGTCGCAGAAATTAGGGACTTTTACAGCAAAAGCAGCCCACAGCAGCAAATAAGCCTAACAATTTTGGCATTTGAACACCAAACTGATCAGGAAAATTTGCTGCTCGGATCCGTCCAACTTTTTGCCTGATTAACTTGTCTAGCCCACCCAATTTCCTGCCAGATTTACCTGGAATTTTATTGAAGCAACATGAAGTTATAGTGTTCTACCCTCAAGTCTTCAACACTTAATTAATTGGGCAGAAAAGGGAGATAGCATAAGATTTAATTCATAATATAAGGGGTTCTAATGAAGTATTTGGGGAAAAATTAAATTAAATGTAGTCTGAAGAGCTGAAATTTATATTTTTGAATGTGGAATTAGGCATGATAAACCTTGAACCGAACTCAGCTAGATCTAAATTTTGGTTGATTAAGGTATGCCAAAATGTTTTATATTCGACGATGAACACAATGATTAAGGGATGAACACAATGAATATGCTAGCTTAAATTAGGGCAAATAAAAAGCTTATATATTCAAAACTCTCTTCATTTTTTTCAAAAGTAACGTGATGCTTTCTTATTTGTGATATATTTGGACAATTATTACATCACATGAGTATGGCCACCATATTGTAGAGAATCAATTCACCAGTTAAGGTCTTACTCCAAAACTTAACCTTTGACCTTGAATCATTGGTTCTTAAACTATCTTGTATTTTTACTTTTTTTTTTTTAGAACGAAACTAGGACCAAAGTGCTATTATAGGTAAAGGAATCCTCAACACTCAACCTGGATATACTATATATAGTCACAGATGGACGACATAATACCTAACCCAATTTCTATCACATTGGATTTGGATTTTATTACAGTATTTAAATTTATCCAAATTTTCATTTAAATATTTAAAATGTCTTTCTTATAAATCTATTTTTTTAATATATATACCTAAAGTAAATGTCTTTCTCCTTTCCTCTTACAAATCTATTTTTATACTTTCTTATTCTTCCTTGAGAAATAAGTACATATATGCTTACACATATAATACGGGTACGAATGTTAAATTGAAAGAGTTTCGGAAAAAAGAAAAGTTGAAGTTGAACGGCAGCGTTTCAAAGATAGAAGTTGAACGGCAGCGTTTCAAAGATAGCATGTGTGAAAGGGTGCGATGAGTAAGTGAAACGGTGCGGCGGTCAAGCTTAAGTATGCGAGTAAAACGACGTCACTTTAGCAGGTTTTTAGCAATTAGGGTTTCCGGGGTTCCCTCCTCACTCTATGCAGTATATATAAGGAGCTTTGTAGATAGCAAAACCTCAAGTTTCTGCAAACTGAACTCAAGTACATGTATCTCCCCTCCGTTACAAAGTCTTCGTTTTTACTTTTGTTGTTATGTTTTTTTTGTCTTCGTGTTTCTTTGATTTTGTGTGTATCTTTCTTTGGCTCTGGTCTAATTTTTTTAGGTTTGGTTTATGTGAGATGGAATTGGGATCTGAGCAGATGATGAGAATTATTAGTTTTGAATGCTGACACTCCGTGAAGCTTTTCAAACCGAGCTTTTTAAAACTGATGCTCACCCAAAATCCACAGTTAACAGTTTCTTTCATTTTTAATCTCTTTAATTATTTGATTTTCGTTTTTTTTTTTTTTTTTGATTAATTTCACCTTCGATCTATTTAGAATTAGAGCTGAGTTAATTAACTGCTAAGACTTTCGTGATGTTCTTTTTTGAATTTCGATTATTGGGTCGTAAAAATTGTAGCAAGATTGACAGCATAAAGAGAATCGGCATTTTTACCGAAATCTAATCTAATTAATAGAATGCAATCAAATTAGATAAGGTAATTCTGTTTTGGTAGAAATCTGTGGCTGTGTTTGATATTTTCTCATCATAGTGAAAGCGTATTAGGCACCTCAGTTGACAAAGATGATGTAATACAGTAAGAAAAAGAATCGAATTAGGCATAGTTCTATACTTCTAATATCATGCTAATGTGTTTACCAAAAAAAAAAATATATATCATGCTAATGAACTAGAGGCACAAAGGGAATTAAAAACTGGAATTAGGATTTTTGAAATTTGAAAAGTTTTATGCCTGCATTTATTTTGTAGTAATAATAATCAATAAAGTATGGAGATAAATTTATCTTTATTTATATTGAAGGTGGATTTTGAAAATTTAATAAGTTGAATTTCATATTTTTATTGTATTCTCTGCTTACTAAATTTTATGAAAATCAAAGATAAATTACTATTTTATCAAATTAATGTTAAAATGTCAAGTTTATGTAATTTAAAGTTGTTTATAGAAAATAAGTTTATTGATTGAAGAGTAAATAACATTCGATTTAAACGAAATTTGATATGCATCTTAAAATCATAAGAAACATAAAATTTAATGGTTAAATTTTTAAAATTTACATCTAAAAAAAAATATTAGAAGTTTAAGGAGTTTAGATAGGAACTTTGTTCAAATACAGTCAGTTTTTTTTTTTTTTTTTCCTCAAAGAAAGCATCTTTAAGATAAACAAGGATACAATCAAAAGTCTGCTCGGACCATGTAGCAATAAATACCATTGCCCCAAGAGGGGTGGCCCAGCGGTGCGGATCCCGCATGCATGCTCATGGTCCCATGTTCGAGTCGTGGCGGGTACCATGTGGGGGGGGGGATTTATGGCATGCAATGCGCCCCACACTCTGGCTCTCTTGGGGTGTTAGGGTGAGGTCTGTGGCGTCCCGGTCACAGTAGCTATGGCTCAATCCAACATTCCCTAGCGGGGGGTGCCCCTATTAGGTCACGCCTTGGGGGGTAAGTCACATATGGTCGCCCCCGCCCCCCCTTTTGTTCATCAAAAAAAAAAAAAAAAAAAAAAATTACCATGGCTAAATGGCCCGTTTGGCCTCGGCCACGACCCAATTGAAATCTCAGCAAATATTTACGTTAGCCTGATATTACCTACCTTTAATGAACAATTTTTGTCAAATTTCTTGGCTTGATTACCTTTCAATAATTTTTTTCTTTTAAAAAAAAAAAAAAAAGATGCTTGAATGCCTATGATTTTAGCAACAAAATAAAAAGGAATGGCAATCGACTTCAGGCTTCTATGATAATATTCATCAATCACCATCTTCACTTTAATGGGCCTTTCTTTTGGAGTTGGAAACTAGATGTTGGACCCAAATTAGAGAGAACAATTTCGACAATAAGTTGCAGAAATTAGGGACTTTTCACAGCAAAAGCAGCCCACATCAGCAAATAAGCCTAACAATTTTGGCATTTGAACACCAAAATGATCAGGAAAATTTGCTGCTCGGATCCATCCAACTTTTTGCCTGATTAACTTGTCTAGCCCACCCAATTTCCTGCCAGATTTACCTGGAATTTTATTGAAGCAACATGAAGTTATTGAAGCAACATAAGATTTAATTCATAAGATAAGGGGTTCTAATGAAGTATTTGGGGAAAAATTAAATTAAATGTCGTATGAAGAGCTGAAGTTTATATTTTTGAATGTGGAATTAGGCATGATAAACCTTGAACCGAACTCGACTAGATCTAAATTTTGGTTGATTAAGGTATGCCAAAATGTTTTATATTCAACGATGTAGGATGAACACAATGAATATGCTAGCTTAAATTAGGGTAAATAAAAAGCTTATATGTTCAAAACTCTCATCATTTTTTTCAGTAGTAACGTGATGTTTTCTTATTTGTGACATATTTGGATAATTATTACATCACATGAGCATGGCCACCATATTGTAGAGAATCAATTCACCAGTTGAGGTAGATGCTTAACATCTTACTATTTCAAAACTTAACCTTTGATCTTGAATCATTGGTTCTTAAACTAAGCTCTATATTGTATTTTTACTTTCTTAGAACGAAATTAGGACCAAAGTGCTAGAATTCTTGGATAGTATCGATGACCAAAGCTTTTGATGTTATTTTTCTATCAAATGTAAATTTTGATTTATATCAATAGAATGATATATATTCCAGCCATACATTTTGAGAGACATCTCACCCATTTAGGTGGGCTTTGATTCAAACCAAACCTGAGCCCACCCCAAGGTGGCCATCTCTCACAATAAGTTGCAGCTTTTTTGTATTTGGTTAACATGTAAAAAAAATTAAAGCTTCTCGTTTAAGGAAAAAGCAAAAAGATTTTAATTAAATTGTAATATGTGATTTACTTAATAGTTACTTATTGACAAAAGAAATCTCACAAACCAAGGGTTGTATAACTCAGTGGCATTGACTAGTCTTCTTTAAAAGGAGAATCACAGTTTAAATCCCCTCTCTCTAACCTATTATAAAAATTATAAATAAAAAAAATTAAATAAAGAAAGAAATCTCGCAAACCTACCTTAATAAAATTTTACCTAATCTTTGTAATATACATAACCTTACCCTAATTTGCTTCATGTACTAGAGTTTAAGTAATGGCGTAATAATTATGACATCTTTTATAGTACCATATGTCACTTGTTCGAACTCTACTTCTACTTTCTCCATTGTCTATCTATCTTTGTTTTCTTTATGATTTTTTATTTTTTTATGAAATATCATCTACCTATAAGTCTATAACCAAATAAAACAAATTTTTGCTTCACAGATTTATTAATGATTTCCATGTGACTATAACCAAATAAAACAAATTTTTGCTTCACAGATTTATTAATGATTTCCATGTGACTGAATTACTTGTCAACGTCAGCAGTTAACAAATTTATCAAGCCAAAATTCGAGAAAGCTTCAAAAGGATAAATAAATAAATAAGAGAAGAAGAAGAAAGATTCCAATTGAAGCGTTACCTATTATAGGTAAGGAATCCTCAACACTCAGCCCGGATATACCATATAGTCACAGATGGACGACATAATACCCAACCTTTCCCACTTTAGTCGGGAAATTATTGTGTACTCCCGGAGTACCATAAATGTGTACTCCCTCTTCTTACATGAATGGTGGGTCCCACCATGAATTTAATTAGTGGTACCCACCATTCATGTGAGAGGAGGGAGTACACATTTATGATACTCCAGGAGTACCTAATAATTTTCCACTTTAGTCTACCAAAAATGAATTTGACATCCTCATCCACGTTCCTACTTGTACATGATCCGAATTTTGATTTCTTTTCTAAAGATAGAAAAAAGGTTGCTGAAGAGATTTGCCCATTAAATCGTCTTGGACCATCACTGCTAGATATCTTTTGGCTGGGGTCGCATTCGTTGAAATCAACATTGGTTCTTAAACTAAGCTCTATCTTGTATTTTTACTTTTTTAGAACGTAACTAGGACCAAAGTGCTATAATTCTTGGATAGTATCGATGACCAAAGCTTTTGATGTTATTTTTCTATCAAATGTAAATTTTGATTCATATCAATAGAATGATATATATTCCAGCCATACATTTTGAGAGACACATCTCACCCATTTAGGTGGGCTTTGATTCAAACCAAACCTGAGTGCACCCCAAGGTGGCCATCTCTCACAATAAGTTGCAGCCTTTTTGTATTTGGTTAACATGTAAAAAAAATTAAAGCTTCTCGTTTAAGGAAAAAGCAAAAAGATTTTAATTAAATTGTAAGATGTGATTTACTTAATAGTTACTTATTGACAAAAGAAATCTCACAAACCAAAAGTTTTATAACTCAGTGGCATTGACTGGTCTTCTTTAAAAGGAGAATCACAATTTAAATCCCCTCTCTCCAACCTATTATAAAAATTATAAATAAAAAAAATTAAATAAAGAAAGAAATCTCGAATAATAAAATTTTACCTAATCTTTGTAATATACATACCCCTACCCTAATTTGCTTAATGTACTAGAGTTTAAGTAATAGTGTAATAATTATGACATCTTTTATAGTACCATATGTCACTTGTTCGAACTCTACTTCTACTTTCTCCACTACCTATCTATCTTTGTTTTCTTTATGATTTTTTATTTTTTATTTTTTATTTTTTATGGAATATCATCTACCTATAAGTCTATAATCAAATAAAACAAATTTTTGCTTCACAGATTTATTAATGATTTCCACGTGACTGAATTACTTGTCAACGTCAGCAATTAACGAATTTATCAAGCCAAAATTCAAGAAAGTTTCAAAAGGATAAATAAATAAATAAGAGAAGAAGAAGAAAAATTCCAATTGAAGCGTTACCTATTATAGGTAAGGAATCCTCAACACTCAGCCCGGATATACTATATAGTCACAGATGGACGACATAATACCCAACCTTTCCCACTTTAGCCTACCAAAAATGAATTTGACATCCTCATCCACGTTCCTACTTATACATGATTCAGATTTTGATTTCTTTTCTAAAGATAGAAAAAAGGTTGCTGAAGAGATTTGCCCATTAAATCGTCTTGGACCATCACTGCTAGATATCTTTTGGTTAGGGTTGCACTCGTTGAAATCAACATTTTGGTTGTAGCGGATTCGTGTATTTCATGCCATTATAGTAAAATGTCAAAAGATTTAAAGCACCAACTATTTGGGTTTTGCCATTTTTGAAGAGGGTTTGGACTTCAAACTACTCTATAATTGTAGTGATCTTTAATTGTAAAAGTTTGGATATGCATTTAAGATTGGATTCGGCTTGATCCAGTGATTTGGTGCACTGAAACTCATCAGGATTGTGACATGTTATTAAAATAAGAGTATTGAACCCAATTTCTATCGAATTGGATTTGGATTTTATTACAGTATTTAAATTTATCCAAATTTTCATTTAAATATTTAAAATGTCTTTCTTATAAATCTATTTTTTTTAATGTATATGCCTAAAGTAAATGTCTTTCTCCTTTCCTCTTACAAATCTATGAAAAATTAAAGTGTTTTATACTTTCTTATTCTTCCTTGAGAAATAAGTACTGTGGGGTCAGAGAATTTGTGATCCCGGCCCACTTTACGTTAGGGTCCAAGACCCACATCGAGGAGAGGCATTGCCGAGGACATGCAACGGAAGTCCAAATGGCCAAGTGGTATAGTCGAGGACGATTCTGTCCTCGGCATCCCAAAGCGCTCCTAGAAGAAAGGGCAAGTACGGTATAGGAGCGGTTCAAGGAAAAACTAAACACCTCCGCATTGATGGGGAAAGGACCCCTGAACAGTGTGGCAATAAAGGACAAGGGAAAGGCTGCCATCACTGCAATTAAGTACTCTGCGCCTGACAGAACCATGCTTTTCAGCTTTTACAACCACCCCCAACCACTTTGGGTATAGGCTGATAGGACAAGTATCAGCCTTAGAAAGCTGACCCTACACGTGGACGTTGGAGGGAGGGGGAAAGCTAGTATAAAAGGAGAAGAAAGCAGTCCAGAAGAGTGGGAGGCAAATCGTCTCCAGGGCCATTGAACCCTAACGTAAAAAAGAATAATAAGAACATTAAGCTCCTCGGATGAGGTCCAAGGACCAGAGCCACTCAGGCCGCGTCAAGGAGAAAGTCTTCTTAGATACGCTAGGTTCACCGCAGTGCAATCATAACGAACACCATGACTAACGGCTGTCCGTTCACCAAGGCCTAGCCTTTTAGCCCACTCTCTACAAATTTTATTGTTTGGGCCTTTAACGTTTGAACCCAATACACCAATTTGAGGTCGTTACAAATCGAGTCCTTACAATTGGCGCCATCTGTGGGGAGGCTTGTGCGTTGGCGCAGGCGGCGATTAGTCATGGTAGGATCAAGCCCCTGTCAACGAGGGCCCCTCGAGAGAAATAACTTTGGTAGAGGTGCAAGCTATGCGAAAGCCCCTCTATCATTTCCAGCAATGCACGGTGGTTGCCTTAACGCAGCTCCTACTCGAGGCTACACTTCGAAGTGTCAGTGGCACGGGCAGTTCTAGGGGCTTCTAATATAAAGTTTATACTCCACACATATGCCAAGGGGCTAATCCCCGAGGGACCAGAAAAAATATAAGTTTTGGACAGAACCAAGGTCTTGCATGGTCCTCGGACTCAAACCTATGGGGAAACCAACTATTTTAAGAAAAAATATAAATTTCGAACAGAACCAAGGTCTTGCATGGTCCTCGGACTCAAACCTATGGGGAAACCAACTACTTTAAGAAAAAATATAAGTTTCGGACAGAACCAAGGTCTTGTATGGTCTTCGGACTCAAACCTGTGGGGAAACCAACTACTTTAAGAAAAAATATAAGTTTTGGACAGAACTAAGGTTTTGCATAGTCCTCAGACTCAAACCTATGGGGAAACCTACTACTTTAAGAAAAAATATAAGTTTTGGACAAAACCAAGGTCTTGCATG
Organism: Quercus robur; assembly: GCF_932294415.1. Classification (NCBI taxonomy): domain Eukaryota; kingdom Viridiplantae; phylum Streptophyta; class Magnoliopsida; order Fagales; family Fagaceae; genus Quercus; species Quercus robur. The sequence continues at coordinate 46,356,898 of NC_065536.1, forward strand.
GTCCTCAGACTCAAACGTATGGGGAAACCAACTACTTTAAGAAAAAATATAAGTTTTCGACAGAACCAAGATCTTGCATAGTCCTCGGACTCAAACCTGTGGGGGAACCAACTATTTTAAGAAAAAATATAAGTTTTGGACAGAACCAAGGTCTTGCATGGTCCTCAGACTCAAACCTCTGGGAAAACCAACTACTTTAAGAAAAAATATAAGTTTTGGACAGAACCAAGGTCTTGCATGATCCTCGGACTCAAACCTATGGGGAAACCAACTACTTTAAGAAAAAATATAAGTTTCGGACAGAACCAAGGTCTTGTATGGTCCTCAAATTCAAACCTATGGGAAACTAGTCACTAGAAAATGGCTTAAGTCCTAGACAGAATGGAAATCCCTCACGATCCTCGGATCCCTGACTCTAAGGAAACTAACACAACCGAGCGTTTAGACCCGATACAGTCATACCTCGGTCTTCAGACCAGATGCCAAAAACAAGTTAAGGCTATGAATGTTGTCAGGAACGCGGCAAAGCACCCTAGTGCCCGGCAACCCTCTCAGATAGTTCATTTTGAGTTACCCATCCTCAGGTGATCACCCCATATGCGATACAGAGCATTCAGCTGGTATCTCGGTTAGTCTCATATGGTTAACCTACTTCAAGTCGGCATTATTGTGCCCGTTAGTTTTAATAAGTTCAAAGTGATAGCTCTTTGTTAACAAGGGTTTCGGCCCTAAGTATTGTTCAAAAGAAAAGGACACCAGCACATCCATTCACAAAATAATTATTGCAAAAAAAAAAAAAAAAAAAAACACGCAAAATGGGATAAAGTCATCTTTTATTAAGACAAAGAAGTAGTACAACGTACAATAAGGGGCTTAAACAAGCCTATACCAGAAGCTAACTACAGAAGCAAAAAAAAAAAAAAAAAAAAAAAAAAAAAAGATAAATGGGAACGATAAATCCTTCAATTTTGCTCTAGCAGCAACTAAGCATGTACGGATGGCACCAGTGATGGAAGAGAAGAAGAACCGGAGGCGCCTAGGCAGCACCAGTGATGGAAGAGAAGAAGAAGCAGAGGTACCTAGGTAGCACCAGTGATGGAAGAGAGGAAGAAGCGGGGTTGCCAAATCCCCATACCAGCTCTGATTGCAATCGAGCAAGTATTACATTAGCAGTAATCGAGTGAGAGCGGATGGTACCGACGATGAGAAACCTCAGTGCTGTCGCACCAAAAATCTGATGCGACCTCCACCTGCTTCGGATTTTGGCTGAAGGAAGAAAAGACTCCTTTCTTGCCTTATCAAGGGGAAGAAGTGTCTTGAGTCTTTCTCTCCCTTGCCCTGACCGGGCCATCTTGAGTCTCAAAGAAACCCAATGCTTCTGAAGAGGGTGTGGTCCATTTACCCTCATCCTGGACTTGACCATATCACTCCCTAGGACTTAGACACACTGGTAGTGAGGACTTTGAGCACAACTGGAGCGTTAGGGACTTGAAAAGCCTAAAGGGCCTATACATAAAGGAAATGACCTCCACCGTGCTTCTTATATGGAGGGCAAGCCTGATGGCATTTAATCTGTACAAATCTCCAAGAAAAATTACAAACGAGATAAGATCCGCTCAATTCCCAAAGCCGTCTTCGGCCATTGGATTTGCGTCGCCTCGTAAAGAAACCTTATTAAAGACGTGCCTTGTGCACCAAAACGATAGGAACGCGGTGTAGGTAAAACTAAAAGAATGTCTCATAATCAAGAGCGTGTCCCAGGCAAACGAAGAAGCTTCGGCATTGATGAAGGACAAGACTTGGCAAGCCGTGACATAGGCCTTACATCATCAAAACCCTCCTTTCCGTCCGAAGAGTCGGACAGTAGGATTTTGAGGGGCTATTGTGGGGCCAGAGAATTTGTGATCCCGGCCCACTTTACGTTAGGGTCCAAGACCCACGCCGAGGAGAGGCGTTGCCGAGGACATGCAACGGAAGTCCAAATGGCCAAGTGGTATAACCGAGGACAATTCTGTCCTCGGCATCCCAAAGCGCTCCTAGAAGAAAGGGTGAGTACGGTATAGGAGCGGTTCAAGGAAAAGCTAAACACCTCCACATTGATGGAGAAAGGACCCCTGAACAGTGTGACGATAAAGGACAAGGGAAAGGCTGCCATCACTGCAATTAAGTACTCTGCGCCTGACAGAGCCATGCTTTTCAGCTTTTACAACCACTCCCAATCACTTTGGGTATGGGCTGATAGGACAAGTATCAGCCTTAGAAAACTGAACTTACACGTGGACGTTGGAGGGAGGGGAAAAGTTAGTATAAAAGGAGAAGAAAGCAGTCCAGAAGAGTGGGAGGCAGATCGTCTCCAGGGCCATTGAACCCTAACGTAAAAAAGAATAATAAGAACATTAAGCTCCTCGGACGAGGTCCAAGGACCGGAGCCACTCAGGCCGCGCCGAGGAGAAAGTCTTCTTAGATACGCTAGGTTCACCGCAGTGCAATCATAACGAACACCATGACTAACGGCTGTCCGTTCACCAAGGCCTAGCCTTTTAGCCCACTCTCTACAAATTTTATTGTTTGGGTCTTTAACGTTCGAGCCCAATACACCAATTTGGGGTCGTTACAAATCGAGTCCTTACAAGTACATATATGCTACACATATAATATGTGTACAAATGTTAAATTGAAAAGTTTCGGAAAAAAGAAAAGTTGAAGTTGAAGTTTTGTTAAACGATTTAGGCGTTTTTTTGGGTGGCAAAAATATATTTTTTTTCCCTATATACTTTGGCCATGTTTTTAATTTGATTCTCAAGTTTTTCATTTTTTTGACTCCCAAAAAAGATCCTACTGTGGATCCGAATATCAAAACTACTTTTATGCTAGGTACCAACCACCTCCACCTACACCTAGGGTGTGCATAGGTCGGGTTGGGTTGGGTTAAAGGAATTTTTTGACCCAACTCATCATGGTGGGTTAAAAAAAATCCAACCCAACCCAACTACAATTTTTATTATTATTACTATTATTATTAAATTGAGCAAAAATATATATCTCACTTGCCACTTGAGTTGATAAACAAAATATACATAAACTAGTATTTTAACTCAGTTATAAACAAAATATATCCAACTGAGTTAATAAAAAAAATATACATAAATTAGTATCCCAACTCAGTTATAAACAAATAAGAATGAAGTGAGAGAGTGGGAATGAGAGGCGGCAGAGAGAGAAATAAGATTGTTAGAGTTTACGAAGTAATTGAGTTTTATATAGGAAGAACTGAATAGGAGAAAAAATTAAATAAAAAAATTAATTATATAATATAGTTTTAAATATATAGGGGGGTTGGGTCAGATTAGGCGGGTTATGATTGTTATGACTCAAACCCAACCCAATCCACTATTAAAAAAAATTTCATAACCCAACCCAACCCACCCACCCCTAAAAACTGACCCAATCCGGCAGGTTGGATTGAGTCGGGTCGGTTTTGACAGGTTGGATGCACACTCCTACCTACACCTCCCCGCCCTTCCCAGCCATTTCAGTATTTCTCTATCATGATGATCCATTTCTAAGAGCCTGTTTAGCTACACTTGTTGCTCCTATGTGTTGGGAGTGTTGCTTGTAAGCCTCTCATGTGCCTGATTAATATACTACCATGGTATTAGGGAATTCTCGTTTTGATCTCTTGGTAAAGATGGGAATAAGGAATTCTGTTCATGATATTCCCATAACTGAAATTTGTATCATTTTACCAAAAAAAGTTGTATCATTTTGCTACACTCTAGTAATCTGTTTGGTTTTGCTGCCTAAAGAAATTTTCATCCAAACAAAAATACAATCGGGGGAGAAAGAAAAGTCAACTGATCCTTAATTATATTGGACATCAAGGACAAACGATGCACATGGTACAAGTACAACTTATAAACCATTCTTAAAAGAAAGAGACAAATTGAATAAAATATTCTACGAAATTCAATTCAACAAAATAAATAATACAGGAAGGTATAAATTAAAGATGTGACAGCAATTAGAACATTATAATAAACAAATGAATAGCTTCAATTTCAAATCCACATGGAAAGACCAAAGGAGAGTTCGGAGAAATTGTCAAAAGCTTAGAAGGAAAGAAAGAAATACTATTCAGTACACCCATAACTAAAACGTGAACCACCCAAAAGCGGTCCCTACTTAAGCAAAGCTAATTCTAATGCCAGTAGTACCATTTTGTCCAAGCAAGTAAAAAAAGGCTACTACAATAATAGGCTGAAATCCTTGAAGGACAAAAGGACAAAAGTATTCTAAAACTACTAGTATTATATATATATTATATATGTGCGGTTCATCCTCTTCAACTTCATCGGATGGATATAGCTCCTTCCTTTGGTCTTCTAAAAACGCGTATATTTAGGTGTAGCAACTGTAAGGCGAAACGGAAGTCAGCCTGCACACAAAAGAATCAAAACCGCGTGTTAAATTTTGAAATAGCATAATAATACTATTAAGCTAAATTGCTTATCCTATGGGAAAGGGAGATAATATAGACTTTCAAACATTCGTGGAAAATGTTTTCTTTTTACACGCAAAAAACATTTCAGATCGGTACGGCAAACCCAGTCAAAAAGCGCGTGCATTTTCAATTGCTTTTCGTCTTTCGGTGCATTTTTAATGAGACCCAACAGCTCCCTCATCTACCTAAGCTTTGTAGCAATACCAATAGTTTTTAATTTTTAATTATTTCTTTTTTGGCTAAACAACACCACCAAATACATTAGCTCAAATTTCCTATGGGATTCAAAGAGGATTTAAAAAAATAAATAAATAAATACTGAGGGGGATGTACTTGAACCATTTTTTGATAACTTTTGATGGGAAGTCCATGTTATTCACCCCAACTTTTAATCCCTTTTTTTTGGGTTAAGTACCCAATTTTTAATCTCATTATTATTGATGGAAAGAGGATTTTATTATAGAAATTATTTTTGGAATTACAATGGAAATGATTAAAGTACATTTTAAAAAAAAGTTATACTAAGATATACAATCTAATTTCATATAGGTAAGAGATGTTAATAATAGAAAAGAAATCAACCGTAATCTATGACATGATATGAGTAAATCTACTAAATCTAATCCAAATCTCAACAGACGATATGATATCCCTTTAGGTAGAAGATATGGAGAGGTCAATCATGGCTTCTAATCAATCTTTCCTCTCCTCATTACCACATGGATCAAACAAACTAACTAACAACCCCTTGAAATCTATCTAACAAAATCCACTTTAAACCATAATATTTATATTTTGAAAAATTTTATATCCTCAATATTTTTACAATAGATCTTAAGTTGGTAATTTTAATTAGATTTAAAATTAAAACCTTATCCTTTACTCTATTTTTTCCTAGCAGTCCGGAACTTTTTTCCTCCAAAAAAACTAAACAGTGTAAAGATGAAAAAAGAAGAGGAAAGAAAAGTAAAAGGATGTGTTTTTACCTCTCCTTGCGCTTCTCTAAGAATCTTTGCAACGACTTATGTCGCGCTATTGGCAGATCTGCAAATAACATTCAACAATAATTACCTTACTTGGAAGAAAAATAATAATCCTATGACTTTATATGTTATGATTTGAAACCTTGCCTACCATCCACTCTTAGATACCAAAAAAATAGAAACTAGCAGCATTTTGTCAAAATTTAACCTTATACCAAAATTACACATATATTCCACAGTAATAAATCCCTTATATTAGATTTTATTCCATAAAAAATAAAAAATTAATTCAATTTCTAAAAGCATCAGCATTTTAAAAAAATTAAAAAACCTATTTTAGCACACTATTTATTAATACACCATTTAATAAACCCCATATTCTTGATAGGTAAGGAAAGGTAAAAAGAGGTTTAGCTGAAACTAACCTCCATTGAGTGTATGGAGTAGTTGTTCTTGGCCGCTTGAAGGAACTGCAATTTTTGGGTCCAATGTATTTTCAACAGCTTTCGAGGTTCCATCCACAGCAAGCTTCAAAATGGTCTCCGCCTAATCAAATCATGCAAATCTTTGTGTCATTATTAAATTAATAATACCAAAATTAGAAACAACGCTAGCTGGGCTAGCTAGCTAGTTAACTTGAACAAAACAAACCTTGTCTCGAGGCACATCGAAAATGGAGACAGTACCATTGTAAAATATAGTCAAAGGGGCTGAATCTGAAAGGTTCTCCGAACTAGGCCTGAATTTCAACATAACAAATTATTTTCAGTACAAATATAAACAATTTTTTCAATTTTTTTTTTCTTTTTGTAATTTCAAAGAATGAAAATTGTGAATTTAGTACCTGAGTGTAGGAGCAGAAGAGACAGGCAAAACAGGGAAGAGAATTTGCTCTCTGTTTGGACTCGAGGGCACTGAACCTGAGCCATTGTTCACCGAACCAGACCCAATCACAGATTTCAGAACCTCAGGGTTAATCTTCGAAATGGCACTCTGCATTCCTGTCAAAACCCAAAACCCAAAAAGGAAAAAAAACCTTCAATTCAACACCTATATGAGAATGAAAAGCCAAAACAAAGAGCAAAGAAAAAGAGAAGAACGGAACAAACCTCGAATGCTTCTCTGGCGATCGAGAAACTTTTGGAACTGGGATTTGGAGGAAGAGGAAGAAGAGGAAGAACCCTCTTTCTCCATTCCAAAAAAGTCAAGCTCAACGGTTGCCTTTGCCATAATCTCTCAAATTTTTTTCTTTCTTTCTATGAGTCAATGTTGGTGAATGGTAAGGAACTTAAATGCTAAGGCGGGAGGTTGAAGAAAGAGAAGTTTATATAAAAAAAAAAAAGTAAAGAACAGGAGCGACAGAGAGAGGTAGCTAAAATAAAGAGGCGTTGAAGAAAGGCACGAGGTACATGAGATTTTGAAACAAACGTGAGAGAGAGAGAATCTTGTGTTGTGTTGTGTTGTGTTGTGTCGAGACTTGAGAGCGGTAGCTAAAAGCTTGCTCCAAAATGTTGTCACACGTCTTCCACGAGGTGTCGTCAATAAAAGAGGCAGGCTCAGACTAATAATTACTGTATTATAATAATTAGGTCTGATTAATATGCGTCCTTAAACTATATATTAACGATACATTAATAAATTTCATAATAATTTATTATAACGTGAGATAATAGTAATATCACATAAATAATTATAATTTTTTCACAACTATTTTTTATGTTAAATTGTAGTAATTAGTTGTTTATTACTTTTACCTGAGTTTATTATTTTTTTTTTATAACTCAGCCTTTTACTCTTTTAGGTAAATAATTTTAATAAAAATTGTGGTTTTTTATATACTCATTTATAACTTTTTTATATTTATTTATTATTATATATATGGTAAACGCCCCGTAACGCAAGTTTTAGTACCTTTTAGTTGTGTTGTTGGTCTTTTTCATGTTTGGGCTGTACTCGTGATCGACTTGACTTGTTTGTTTGTTTTTTTTATTTTTTGAGAAACAGACTTGACTTGTTTGTTGGGTTGGCATAATTTTGTTGAATATTATTATGAATAAAAGTAATACTAAAAACACAATAATTTCTGATAATTTCTGTGGGATACAGAAATTAAAACCTGCCCTTATTAAGTTAGCAAATTTATTTGAGTTCTTTAATAATTACTATAATTTTTTTAAGACTTATAAAATAAAATAAAAATAGACAGCCTTTTTCACAGTTCACATGATAAAATATGAAGAGTTGTTTATTACTAATACATAAACTCATTAATTTTTGTCTACTACTTACAATCAATCACATGACAAGCAAATTATGTTTACATATTTTATTAGTTTATATTGATTCTCGAGCTCTCACCATGTTATCACTTTATCATTTATTATTAATAGGGTAGAGTTAGTTGGCACCATAAGATGCATAGTAAGGAATTGTTTTATGTCAATTTTTTTCCCTTATATCAAATTTTTTTTAGTTTTACAGGGTGTGAAATCAATGAAACAAACAATGAAATCAACTTTTTCAGTAGTATTTTCAATTCCTTTTACTAATTCATGCCAATTTTTTAATTTTATTTATTAACAAGATCTCATAATAATTCATTCACAAAGAGCACCTTAACTGGCTTGTTAACATTTCATAATAAATAAACTTGACATTTCAAAAATTGTGAACTATTTTGTGAGAGGATAAAAACTAAAAAGTGTGAAGATAAAAATGTGGGTTTCATGGTTGGAGTAACATTATGGTTGGAGTGACATTATTGTGAGTTTGGAGTTATCTATTACTATTTGTTTTGGGGAAGTGGGACCAATGGGATTGTTTGACAAGTCTGCCCATTTATGGTTTGAAGCATTATTTTGGTATGCAGCGTACTGTTTGAAGCATTATTTTGGTATGCAGCATACTGTAGCCCCTGGTCGTTTGCCTTTTCTAGATGCCATGTTCAGCAAATGGACAGTAACTTCCAAGTTTTGTCCAATTTCTTTTGGCTTTTTGAATGGTCTCCAGCTTTTACTTATTCTGCATCTGGTCTATTCTTTTTGGTCCGAGTCTTTGAGGTATAAACAATATGAATCACAGGTCTGTCTATAGAGTCCTTGACTTGTATTCTTTTATTTACATTATTCATTTGCGTAAATTACTCAATTTCTACAATTTAAAAAAAAACCTTTTTGGCTTTTTGAAATTTGGAATAAAGAGTGTTGTTTTTAGAGTTTTGGAGCATACAACAAGAAATTGAGAGGGAGCGCAAATGCTTTGGCTTTTGAACAATCTTGACTACGCTTCTCAATTCAAAAACGTGCAGGCTAAAAATTAGGTAAAACCATTAATACAGTTGTCTTCATCTTTCTACATACATGCATCATTTTCACAGTTTGTTTCGGAAGAAAAATATTTTCATTAGATGCCAAAATTCTTGTATGTAGTAGGGTTATATAAAAAATTAATTAGTATTTTGACATGATGAGAAAGAGTAATTATTATAGAACAAATGTCACATGTTAAAAGTCTATTTTTTACATACTGGCCTCAAACAAATGGATAAATAATTATCATGAAAGAGTAATTATATTTTTTGAGATTATAAAATAAATAGAAGAAAAACGTGCTTGATTTTGATTGAATAGTTTTTTTTTTTTTTTTTTTTTTTGGAGTAATTGAGAGTATTTGAATTCAAATAGGAAAAAATTTTAATTTTTTAATATTTGAAAGGATTTGAATTTTTTAACTAGAGGGGTTTTATTAAGATTAAAAAAAAAAAAAAAAAAAAAGAGCTAAACCGAGGATTAAACTTGTGAGAGGCATGCTTGGAGGAAACTAGTTCAATTTGAATTGAATCTGTGCAGTGACTAGCGAGTGAGAGGTTTATCAAAGTTTATCAATTTGTTTTAAATTATAAAACATATGAACAAGGATTTTGAAGATTATCCAATTATTTGAGATTATAAAATAAATAAAAGAAAAACGTGCTTGATTTTGATAGAATAGTTTTTTTTTTCTTTTCTTTAAAGAAGTGAATGTAATTGAGAGAGAGAGAGAGAGAGAGAGAGAGAGAGAGAGAGAGAGATAGTGGATTAATTGAGAGTATTTGAATTCAAAGAGGAAAAAAAAAATTTTAATATTTGAATGGATTTGAATTTTTTAACTAGAGGTGTTTTATTTAGATGAAAAATGAGGGGGAAAAAAAGAGAGGCTAAACCAAGGATTGAACCTGTGTGAGGTGTGCATGGAGGAAACTGGTTCAATTTGAATTGAATCTGTGTAATGGGAGAGAAGTTTATTGAAATTTATCTATAACCAAGGATTTTGAAGTTTATCAATTTGTTTTAAATTATAAAACGTATGACCAAGGATTTTGAAGTTTATCAATTTGTTTGAGATTATAAAATAAATAAAATAAAAACGTGCTTGATTTGTTTAGAATAAATTTTTTTTCATTTCTTTTTTCCTTTGCTTTAAAGAAACCAATTTAATTAAGATAGATATATATATATATATATATATATATATATTTGGAGTAATTGAGAGTATTTGAATTCAAATAGGAAAAAATTTTTGAGAAAAAGAGAAATTTTAGGGGGTGGGGGGGGGGGGGGATCAACGTGAAGGAAAAAGGAATAAAAAAAGGCTAAATTTTAGGAGAAAAAATGAACTTGAAGGGAAAAGAAACCTAAATTTTAGGAGTTCTCTTTTTTGAATTCAAAACAATAGTAGCTATAGGTGTTGTAGAAAACGTGTATTTTGAACTTGTTATTTGACATTGTTGTCCCTATTTTTAAGAGAAATCACTACTCACTATCACTATTTATTAATCAGGGTATTTTTTGAACCACATAAAATCCAGTCCAAGAAAGAGAATTTTATGGAAAATATTGTGACAGTATTGGATATTGGAAGAAGGTATTTTTGACCTTAAAAAAAGTCCAAATCAAGGAGTGGAATTGTCTCATAGATAGAATAGATAGTATGGAAACATCTAATGTTCAAATTCCCAACTCCCATTGCAACTATCAAATTATCAAAAAGAGAATTTCATTATAAAATGATTTAGATGGCAAAAAAGTTAATGAAAGAAAGGAAATAAAAATATATTTGTATTTGGTAACAACTTTGAAAATGATTCCAAAAATATTTCATGCCATTTGGTTTGCTCGGAGATCATTAACATTGTACTTAGGGAGTTTGTTAAGTAAAGGAATGAAAAAAAAAAAAAAAAAAAGTATTTTTTTTTTAGGTATAATTACAACATGCTGCTAATCTTACAGCTTAAATCATTTTTTCCCTAAACTTCCAAACACCTTGTTTGCGAGTTGAATGAAAAGAATGATAATAAATCATTTTATAATAATATTTTTATTATGCCATTTTTTAAAATAAAAATTGGGTCTAGGCTTTTAAGAAAAACATAAGGGGCATTACAGGGATTTCAATTAAAAAAATTCATTTAAATACATTTCATTACCTCTGATTTTTCAATATTTAGAGGGATTAAAAATGGGCTTATAAGGGAAAAAATTCCATTCATTTCCCTCGTATTAAACTCCCAAATAATGAAAAGGATATGTGTTAAAAATTCTTCTCTTTGAATTATATTTCCTCATATTCTGCTCTACTAAACAAGTTGTAATATTTCTTGTAGGACTCTATCATGGTGGGGGATGGGGATGATGGTTGAGGCAGTGTGGAGGAGGTGTTTGAGCGGTAATAATGACAACATTTGATATGGGTAGAGAATTGTTGTAGTGATAATAAAGGTTCGTTTGAATACCGTTTATTTTGCTGAAAAAAACTAAAAATACTATAGCAAAATAATTTTTAAATGTATAAATAGTGTCGTGGGACCCATTTTTAATGAAAGTTTTGTTGAAAAAAGAGGTTTTTGGGTCTCGTGAACAGTGCATGAGACCTATTGGACAGCCACAGAACGCGCTTCTCATAAAAAAATAAAAAAAAATAAAAAAAGAAAAAAAGAAAAAAAGAAAAAAGAAAGGGCTAGACGCAAGACTCTGCTTGAATTAGCTGTATTCAAACGCTACTTAAGTTTGTGTGGGTTGCTAAATATTTTTAAGTCAAATTATGGTGATAGTAAGTCAAATTGAGCTTTACTTGGGTGTGGGTTGCTAAAAATGTTTAACAATCATGAACAGTAAGTTTGTGTTTATACAACCTACTGTTCATGGGTTGTAAAGATAAAATAATATATTTTAATCCCCCCTCTCTCTCTTCTCATACATATCTATCAGTTTTTTTTATTTTATTTAATGGTGTAGTTTATATTATTTTAATAAGTTGTATGTAAAAATAGAAACTAAGATGTTGAGTGAGTTATAAAATATAATGGTAAAATAGATAAAGTAGGTTTTGAGAATATAAAAAATATATATATATATATATATTTTTTTTTTTTTACATTCTCGGATGTGAATGCTCAGGCATTTATCCTAGGAAGATTCTACTTTGAAAAAGAAAAACAAATCATTTGCAAACTAAAGATGACTCACGTTGGAGCTAGCTCTAGTAAACATTGCAACTAGCTATCTGCCTTTTCTTTTTGAAGGACTCTAGACAAAACTTTTGCCCCAAGGATGAAGAGAAAAGAATACAAGAGGTCTCCTAACATTACCTTCTTGATGATATGAAAGAATTGAATGGCATGCCATTTATAAGGATTGAGAAAATTGGAGTAAACTCCTTAATAAATTTGATCTAATGAGAACTGAAGTTGTGGGAGTTAGAAAATAAACAGGATGTCCGCCTACACAAGCAAGAAAATAAACAGGATGTCCGCCTACACAAGCAAATTGTTGATAAAATTCCAAAATGACATTTTCTTTTGACCCAATTTTTTTTCTCCTTATAGTTAACAACAAGGACCAAATTGGCTATGATCCCAAAATGATATTTTTGCCTTAAAGTTATGACTTCGGTTTTTTCTCTCCATATATACATATATACACACACACACACACACACATATATATATATATATATATATATTGTTGTTGATAATTTGATAGTTACAATTAGGGATGAGGAACTTGAACCTTGAACGCCTCCGTTAGAAATATCAGGAAGTACTGGTTAAGTTACAACTCTTCTTTCTCAAAAAAAAAGAAGGAAAAAAGAAGAAGAAAAAGTTACAAGACTCTTGGCTAACTCATAACTACTCAATTAATAATAGATCCTATTATTGATCAATTCATTATGAGATAATTGCCACATTGCACATATCAACCATAAAGGAATAGGGAAAACTAAATTTTAAGTGCTATAGTTTAAGGGTGTAATAAATTAAACCCTATACTTTCAAAAATAACATATTAAACCTCAAAATTTAATAAGTAACAAATTAAACCTTATAAAGTGGAAGAATCATCTCCCATTTAAATCTTCTAATTCTCTCCAATTTTTATCATAAGGCTACAAGTTAAAGAATGATAAATGTTTATTTAACTGTTGTAATACATATTGTTTCTCAAAAAAAAAAATTAAATAAATAAAAAACCTTGATAGTAACTAATTGACTTGTTTGCACAAATTTATTGTGGATGTATGTGTTTTTTTTTTTAAATATTTGTCTATTTAACTTTATTTTTAAAAAATTATATAAATATTTAAGGGAGCATTAAATGCATCTTAACATGCGACATTTTGGCATTGTTAAAAAAGGCATTATAAAACTCAATGTTTTTAAAATACATGTAAACAACATAAAATCAAATATATGGCACATGTCTCACATCTAACTTGAAATTGAAAAAATTAGATTTTTTTTTTTGGGAAAAAACATCAGCCAATTTCATTTAAGAAAGAACTAAGGGTTACATCAACAAAAACTAAATAAGAGATGTCTGGTGGAACAGACTGCATCCAAACTAAGAGAGGGGAGGACTTCCTTGCTCTTTTGGCTAAGGCATGGCCACAGAGTTGCCCTGCCGCCTGGTATGAGAGAAGGAACAGGTTTGAAAAAAAACCTGAAATAGACTTATAGTCTTTGATGATACAAGAACAATTCGAACACTCTCTTAATAAGGCTTTAAATACAATTTCCGAATCTCCTTCAATGATGACCCGGTGCGGTCCTAATTCCATTGAGAAAATTGTTGCTCTTCTTGTTGCCAGAGCCTCCAATACTTGAACACTTGCTAGTATGGTAATCTATTCTGCTAGAGATGCCATCACTTCTCCATTTTCATTCTTGACCACAACTCCAATTCCAACTTCACTCAATTCCCCAAACATAGTCCCGTCATAATTAACTTTGTAAAAATCTAGGCTTGGTGCTTTCCATTTCACGCTAGTAGGTGGTGCCGAGGGAGGTTGCCTTGATGGTTTGGCTTGAAACTCAAGTAGTAGTGTTTGTGTTGCCTCGAAAATCTTACCAGGAGGTATACTTGGCTCTTTGAGTCTATTCTTATTCCTTCTATACCAAATGAACCACGCCACCACCATGAAGAGCTCCAAATTTTCCCAATGTTGTCCATTCATACATACCAAAGTTGAGAATGAAGATAACTCATGAGCATCACTTCGAAGGGTGTTGAGGCTAGGTCCCCAAATTGGTTGGACAACTGCACAGTTCCATAAGGCATGTAGGGTAGATTCCTCGTGCTCTCCACAAGCGCTGCATAATGAGGAGTCAAGCACTTTTCGGCGATGTAGATTCTTCAGTGTTGGTAAAGCCTCAGAGCAAGCACGCCAGTAAAAATTCTCATTTTATTTGGAATTTTTAACTTCCATATACACTTCCAGAAAGCCTTTTGCATTGCTGAGCTTGAGCTGGACGCGCCTTCAATGGTTTCCAATTCGCAAAGGAATTGGTAACTTGTTCTAACCGTGTATGAACCACACTTGCTTTGCGGCCAAACTAGTATGTCATCTTGGGCAATATTGCAAGTCGGAATGGATAAAATTTTATGCACTAAGGAAGGAGCAATGGAATTTCTCAATAGCTCTACATTCTATTCCCTTGAATCCAGATCCATCATGGTAGAGACTGTGGAATCATTGAGAGCATCTAACCTACAAGGTACTGCTTTTGTTGGAAACTTACCAGGAATCCAGTTATCATGGAACAAGTGAACCTGTTTGCCATCACCGATTCTCCATAGCATCCCTTTCTCGATGACAATCCTTGCCTTGAGAATACTCAGCCATGCAAAAGAGCCCTTTGAGCTTTTTGCATCAAACACCGAACTTGAAGGGAAGAATTTAGCACTGAACACCCTGAAAAATAGTGAGGTCCTGTCAGTATACAGCCTCCACATTTGTTTGACCAACATTGCTTCATTGAATTTGACCAAATCTTTGAACCCTAATCCTCCATTAGATTTGTGTTTGCATAATGTCTCCTAATTCTTCCATTGAATTTTTCTACGATCACCACTCTCCCCCCCCCCAACCAAAACTTTCGAATAAGCATTTGAATGTCATGACATAATCCCATCGGTAATTTAAAATAGCTCATAGCGAAAGTAGGAATGGCCCGCACAACTGCTTTTAGTAGAACTTTTCTTCCTACTTGGAATAATAAGTTTTCCTTCCATCCTTGTAATTTGCTCCACACCCCTTTTTTGATGCAATTGAGGCTAGCCTTTTTGTTTCTTCCCACAACTGCTAGTAATCCAAGGTATTTTTCGTACTCTTTGATCTTCAAAACACCTAGGAAATTTAGAATTTCCTCCTTTGTTTCTTCGGCAATAGCTTTACTAAAGAAAAGGGTGGTCTTGTCTCGGTTTATTTGCTGCCCCAAGGCTTGTTCATACACCATAAATATGTCTTGAATTACTTCCAAATCTGCCAATCTTGCTGGGCAAAATAGCAAGCTGTCATCTGCAAAAAAGAAGTGAGTAATCTGAGGACCATTTAGATTAAAGAGAATTTTTTTTCTTTAAAAAATAAAAAAAGAATCACTGCACGCCCTTGATGTGATAGTCACTCCATAAAGGATAATTACTGAGTACTCCAGAGTACCTAAATGCGTACTCCTTCCTCTCACATAACTGTAGGTCTCAATAATTAAATTTATAGTGGGACCCACAATTCATATAAGAGGGGGGAGTACACATCTATATATATATATATATATATATATATATATAAAACCGAAGCCTCTAAAGCTCCCACAATTTTCCACGTCACTATTATTTTCTTTTTCTTTTTATTTTAGATTTTATACCTTATATATTTATTATTTAAATAACAAAAATAATTCATACTAAAACGGTGAAACCCCCGACTCTATTTGATAACCCTAAACTCAAAACCCTGAAGGGAGCCATTGTCTTTGCTCTGAAGATTGACACCAATGTGACTGAGGTTGAAGGAGATTTTGCGGTTGTTATCAATTTCCTTAACTCTGAAGGTTGCTGCCTGGCGGGTTGTTTTCATGTGATTAAAGACTCTCAGGTAGAAGTAAATTAAAGATATTAATTTTATCTCTTTTTTCAGTGTCAAACGGAATGGTATTAATCTTGAGGACATATATCTCTTTTTGTAATATGTGACAAAGTTTTGATTCAATAATATCACGGTCATGATTCAATAAATCTTTGGTTTTCAATGCGTGATTTTCTCCACCGTTGCCGACCTTTGCTTTCCAATGTAATGATTTTGGTAGTGTTCCTCGAGGTAAGCTTTCTTTTTCTCTTTATTTTTTTGGAGGGCTCATCCTGATGAAGAACACTGATTGTGCAGGGGTTATAAAGGTATTATATGAAAGAATTAATATATGAAGAACTATTATTATTATATTTTTTTGGATATTGTTGGAAGTTTTTCAAATCTTAATTTATGAAGTGTGAGTAATATCTGAAGCATAAGTTTAGCCATTATTCTCCCTCAAAAAAAAAAAAAAATCAGCAATTGTGCAAGTTAACTCTAATTGTTATATATATATATATATATATATATATATATATATATATATATAAAAGTATATTCTTTATCTCAAGAGATAAAGCAACCTACTAAACAAAAAATTTTGGTCCGCTTTTACATATCTCGTAATTTATTTAGTTAGTTTGTAGCATTTACATTATAGAATAATAACTACTACTTATGTGTGTATTGCTCATACAAAATAATCTATGCTTTTGATAGTTTTGTGTTGAAGTTGGAAAAACTGGTGTGTATTAGTTCCCATTTTATGAAGTCGTGGACCTAGATTTGGTTTGTTATCCATTTATGCTTTTGACAATATTTGATTGATGAAAATTGTGGTTATTTAATTTTTCTATATTATTGTTTTAACTCTTACTAAATTATCAAATAGTCATAATACAATTGTAGGATAACTTATGTCTCTTAAATTTATGATTTGATTCCCTACGATATTTTTTTGGTTAATTGATATTGGTCTTACTTTACAAGAATATAAAAATCTTGATACTAGGATTTGTGGTAAGTTCAACTTTAAGTGGAAGTCCAGTGAAATATATGTATTCTTGCATGATCAATTTCTTGCAGTTATTGTTGTGTGCTTATATTGCATCTTTTGATATGAAATTGTTGTTTATTTTTGTGTGCCACTTTCTATTTTGGTGAGCCTCTTACATATTTTCAAAAGAATGATTGCATCATTGAAGTAAATATTATGCTCTTCCAAGCATATAAATTCGTTTATAAAAATGTTGTCCTTAGTGTAGTCATCATAATCTCTCTCTAAATTCAATTCTTATATAATTATATTTGATGATCAAAGTGTATTCTCAATTGGTATTGTGAGGTGAAGTTTGTATATATATATTGTGGGCCCAGAGAATTCGCGGCCCAGGCTCACTCTACATCGGGGCCCAGGGCCCAAGCCGAGGAGAGCCATTGCCGAGGACGACCTCATGCTTGGAACCTCACGAAATGCATGAAGAAAGAGAAAAAGCTGCCAACATCATAATACAAGACTCTGTATCTGACAAGCCCATACTCTAAACCATGCCCTTTAACTTTTCCAACGACCCCGAACCACTCTAGGTATGGGTTGACAGGACAGGTCTGCACCCCAAAAAGTAAAACTTACACGTGGATTCTAAAGGGGAAACAAGCACTAGTATAAAAGGGAAAACCCCCCAGAAGAATGAGCCCCGGCTAAAGGGAGAAAAAGGACGGATACAAGGCTCCTCGGATGCCGTCCAAGAACTTCAATCCTACAACCCGTACTAATGGAGGGCTTAGCTAGTCAAGCTAAGCCTACCCATATAAGAGCTTCCATAGAAGCCACGATTAAACGGCCCACCTGTGCCCAAGGTTATGCCTTTCAAGCACACTCTCTACAAATCATATTATTGGGGCCCTTTGCATACGAGCCCAACGTCATTCATGGGTTGTTACAAATTGTGTCCCCACAATTGGCGCCGTCTGTGGGAAAGGCTTACGCGTTGGCTCAGGTGGCGGTGGAGTTTGAGCTTTTGTCAAGCAAAGGTCCGCGAGGGTGTCTCCATTTCCAGCGACATGTTGTTGTTGTTCCGACATAAGTTTCCACTGGGAGCCATGCTTGGCAGCGCCAAGGGCACGGGCAGTTCTAAGGGCTTCCAACGTCAAGCTAACCCCTCCCCACCTCCGTCAAGGGGCTAACCTTTGGAAAATAAATCAATAAATAAAAACTACAAGTTTTGGACAGAACCAAGGCCTTGTATGGTCCTCGGACTCAAGCCTTTGGGGAAACCAACTACTTAGAAGAAAAACTACAAGTTTTGGACAGAACCAAGGCCTTGTATGGTCCTCGGACTCAAGCCTCTAGGGAAACCAACTACTTAGAAGAAAAACTTCAAGTTTTGGACAGAACCAAGGCCTTGTATGGTCCTCGGACTCAAGCCTCTGGGGAAACCAACTATTTAGAAGAAAAACTACAAGTTTTGGATAGAACCAAGGCCTTGTATGGTCCTCGGACTCAAGCCTTTGGGGAAACCAACTACTTAGAAGAAAAACTTCAAGTTTTGGACAGAACTAAGGCCTTGTATGGTCCTCGGACTCAAGCCTCTGGGGAAACCAACTACTTAGAAGAAAAACTACAAGTTTTGGACAAAACCAAGGCCTTGTATGGTCCTCGAACTCAAGCCTCTGGGGAAACCAACTACTTAGAAGAAAAACTTCAAGTTTTGGACAGAACCAAAGTCTTGTATGGTCCTCGGACTCAAGCCTCTGGGGAAACCAACTACTTAGAAGAAAAACTACAAGTTTTGGACAGAACCAAGGCCTTGTATGGTCCTCGGACTCAAGCCTCTGGGGAAACCAACTACTTAGAAGAAAAACTACAAGTTTTGGACAGAACCAAGGCCTTGTATGGTCCTCGGACTCAAGCCTCTGGGGAAACCAACTACTTAGAAGAGAAACTACGGGGTTTGGACACAATCTGGACGTTATATGGCCCTCAGAATCTACCCCGGGAAAGAGTTCCCCATTGATAGTTGGGCTAATCCCAAAACTGCATGGATTCCCCAGCCTGCCCTTAGATCCTCAGTACTAAGGGAATTGGTGCAACTGCAATATAGGGTCATACGTTGTCAAAACACAGTTAAAGTCCCTCACTGCTCGGCTACCCTCTCGGATGAATTATTCAGAGTTTATCGTTCTCGGACGGTCGCCTCGCATGCATTACGGAGTATTCATCTGTTATCTCGGTTAGTTTCATGAGTTTAATCTACTGGGAGTTATCATTATTATGCCTGGTAATGTCAGTAAATTAGAATTAGTAGGGTTCTGTTTCAAGGTTTCCTGCTCTAAGTATTATTGAAGGAAAAACACGCATGTAGCACACTCATTCACAAAATAGTTGTTGCAAAAAGGAAAAATATTTAAAAAGAAATAAATTCATCTTTTATTAAGACAAAGAAACAGTACAGCGTACAATAAAAGAGCTAAATAAGCTCACACTGAAGCTAACTACAAAAGCGAAAAGAAAAGATACAAGAGAATGAAGGAAAAGCCGAAGAAGAGGTGCCGATAAGAGATGTGCTGCCGCTTCAAAATTTCGTCTAAGGAAGCCATTCCTCAATACTTTTACATGCCTATAACTCAGGCAGCCAAAGAGCCCAACTTGGGGCTTGCACCGTTGAAGAAAAGGTGCAGAGAGCCCGACTTCGGGCTAGCGCAGCTGAAGAAAAGGTGCAGGGAACCCAACTTGAGGCCAGCACCGTTGAAGAAAAGGTGCAAGCAGCCGGAAGTTGATGAGCCCCCACGTAACCACGCCTACGATACAGTAAACAGCGCTGATGGCGAAGAACTTGACTTCTGACGCACTAAGGATCTGGTACGACCAGTAGCTGCTTTAAATTTTGACTAAAAGAGGGAGAAACACCATTTCCCCTGTTGTCAAGACGTAAGATTATCTTGAATCTGTGCCTCCCTTGCCCAGACCACGCCACCTTGAGTCTCGGAAGGACCCGGTGCCTCTGTGGCGGATGGAGTTCCTTTACCCCTGTCCGTGTCTCAAACATATTGCACAAAGGGCGAATGGCACTGAATACGAAAACTATGATTATAGCTGAAGGATTATGATTTTGAAGGGAATCGAAGGGTTTGTGTGTAAGGAAAATAACCTCTTATCCTACTTATATAAGAGGTCAGGTGGGGGCATTCAATTCATGCAGGTTTCCAAGGAATGCTACAGACAAGGTGTATAGTTGGCTCAATTTCCAACGCCATTCGCAACCGTAGGATCTGAAGATCCTCGTGAAGGCGCGCCTTGAGTATTGAAGCGTCATAGGACTCCACGTGAGTGGGTAAAGGAATGCCTTTAATTTGGCACGTCTCCCATTTGAATGGAAAAACACAAATCTTAGTAGAGTACAGAATCTGAGCAAGCTATGATGTAAGCTCAACATTACCAAAATCCTCCTCCCCGACTAAAAGTCGGGCAGCAGGATTTTGAGGGGCTATTGTGGGGCCAGAAAATTCGCGGCCTAGGCTCACTCTACATCGGGGCCTAGGGCCCAAGCCGAGGAGAGCCATTGCCGAGGACGACCTCATGCTCGGCACCTCACGAAATGCATGAAGAAAGAGAAAAAGCTGCCAACATCATAATACAAGACTCTGTATCTAACAAGCCCATACTCTAAACCATGCCCTTTAACTTTCCCAACGACCCTGAACCACTCTAGGTATGGGTTGACAGGACAGGTCTGCACCCCAAAAAGTAAAACTTACACGTGGATTCTAAAGGGGAAACAAGCACTAGTATAAAAGGGAAAACCCCCCAGAAGAATGAGCCCCAGCTAAAGGGAGTAAAAGGACGGATACAAGGCTCCTCGGATGCCGTCCAAGGACTTCAGTCCTACAACCCGTACTAATGGAGGGCTTAGCTAGTCGAGCTAAGCCCACCCATATAAGAGCTTCCATAGAAGCCACGATTAAATGACACACCTGTGCCCAAGGTCATACCTTTCAAGCCCACTCTCTACAAATCATATTGTTGGGGCCCTTTGCATACGAGCCCAACGTCATTCATGGGTCGTTACAAATTGTGTCCCCACATATATATATATATATATTATGAACTTTTATATATAAATTGAATTACTTATTATCATTCATTTTTAAGTCACTATCTCTTCAAGAAAAAAAAAAAATTTTATTAAATTATACCGTGCATCACACAGGTTAGTATTATATATATATATATATATATATATATATATATATATATATATAAAATTGAAGTCTTTGACTTTTGGTTAACCTCTTCACAATTTTTCCGCATCAGCATTTTTTATTTATATTTTTTAATTTGATTTAATTCTTTTGATTTTATGATACCAAATTGCTGAAAATTTGAGGAGGGAAGAGAGAGTCTTAACAGGAGTCTCTCTCTCTTTTTTCCTTAATCCTAAAGTCTTTTTTTTTTTACGTGAGTCTTTTTTTTTTTTTTTTTGAAACCTAAAGTAAGTCCTTTTTTTTTTCTTTTTTTATTTTTAAATTCTAACGTGAGGTCTAATTAAAAAAAATTTAATTATTTTTTAATCTTAATTCTAATGTAAGTCTCACAAAAAGTCAAAAACTTCATTTTTATATTATATATAGATAATAGTAATGATGTGGCAAACTTTAAGAATATGAGAATACAATATGTAGATATACTATTAAGATAACATATATTAGATTGGTAATAGATATTAGATTTAATTGCAGTTGAGTATTATGTGAAGTCATCACCATAAAATAGCACACGCTAAGATGTATTATGTGAAACCAATGATATGAAAGAAAAAGAATTTTTCTAAACCATTATATTGAACAAAAAATTACTTATTTTCATTCATTTTCAAGTTATACATTTTTTTTTTTTAAGTCAAGTCATAGAACTTTAAGCAAAATAAATACTTTTAATTTTTATTTAACTATCCCGTGCATCGCACGGGTTAGCGACTAATTTATGGTATTTTCGAAATATTCAATAATTTTTCTTTCATAAATATAAAGTTCTTATAAAGGTGAAGAACAAAAACCGAAATTCAAGTTACCTAAATTATTAACAAATGTATTTTCCTAATGAAAAACATGTATTATAGTTCATAATTGGGCACTCGGTTACCTAACTATCAAAATGATTGTGAATTTTTTTTCTTTCTTTTAATTGGGTTCGTTGGGTTGTTAGGAATTTGGGGAAAACAGAAATATCTTTAGTGCGGGTTGCTGGTATTTGGCAAAGTCAGCAGATTTCACGCAATGCACAGTTGTCCTACTCCTGCGATAGCAGGTAACGTGAACGTAAACAATGAAACTCAAGAAGCACGTGACTAAAACCCTCTCCGTTGCCCTTTTGCCCACGTTTTTTAATTATAAAGGTCACGTCACTTCATTTTTTATTGGCGTGACAGCTAAAGTCGTCTTACACACCGACTCAAATCCATGAGCTCTAAATAAATTCCCCAAACCCAGAGCAATATATATATATATATATATATTTATATAAAATTTTACTTTTTTAATAGAGAAAAGAACTTGAGGACGCGTTTAACGTTCTCGGCCCACTTAAAGCCGATCATGCATGAAGTGAGACTATGGGCCGTTTGGTTGGACATTTTTTATATCGATGTTTAAAATAATGCAAAAATTATGGTTTAAAAAATATTATAAAAATGTGTTTATAGTATTTATAAGGTAAAAATTGTGTTTGATACTATATTTCAAATAACATGTTTTAGTGTGTGAAAAAACATAATTGTGTGTGTGTGTTTTTTTTTAAACTGACAAGTGGGCTCCTTAGTTGGAATTGAAAAATGAAGCGTTATGTGTTGTTTAATAAAGTAGGCTCCATAGTTTTCAACATATTTTAAAAAGTGTCATTGAGTAACGTTGTTGGAAAACTGAAAACTGGTAAAAAGAGTATTCTAAATTTAGTGTTTAGGGGGTGTTTGGTAAGAGTATTTAAATATAATTTTTTTTTTGGTTTTGCAATCCATAAAATGGTGGGTCCCTACACTTGAATTTATTGTTTGGTTAATATTTTCTAAATATATTTTTCAAAAAATTGTATCCTATTTTTCTAATTTAAAACAGGATTTTAAAAACGGCTTAGGAGGTGTTTTCAGAATACAGAAAATGTTTTTAATGACATAATTATAAATAAATTGAAAACAGTAGACCCCACATATTTTTCCAAACTCTTTTATCTCTTAAGTTTAGGAGTTTATCTTTATCACAAAAAGAATTCTCACACTTCAAATTTGAAACTTATCATTAAAAAAAAAAAACATGAAGAACTCTATTCCCTTATCATTATCTACAAATAAAAAGTAACTTTCAGATTCTATATGTTACTTTTTGTATATATATATATATATATATATATATATATATTTTTTTTTTTTTAAATCTCAAAAATAGAAATGTTCCCTCAAACAATTATTTTTGTTTTTAGTATTTTGAAAATTGTTTTTAAAAATGGGAGCCAAACACGTAAAACCCTTACCAAAAATCCTTTTACCAATCAGACCCTAAACACCCTAAAATCAGCAACATAACTCAAACACTCCTAAAAAAAACCCCTTACCAAACACGTTGCTTTATTTTATTTTATATATATAATTTTAGAACCATAGTTTTCAGTATTTAAATACTGAAAACTGTTGTTTGGAATCACATACCAACATAGGCTCTATGTGATCATTAGAAAGAGCGAATTTTACTTGAACCTCACGGGCTTGCAATATACGCTGAAGTCAAACTCCTCTTATATATATTTTTATTAAATGTGAATTTTGAAAATCTAACTCTTGGATTATATGTTTTTTATATTTTTAATGTATATGTCATATTTCATTCAAATCGGATATTATTTATTAATTAATCAATAAACTTTTTTTTATGCATACTTTTTTATTACAAAAACTTGAAATCTAAATATGTCATCGTTATTGATTTTTGATTTTTTTTTTTTTAAATTTTTTACAAATATGAACAATGAAAAATATAATAATAACATGCAATTTAACAGTTAAATTTTCAAAATTCACATTAAATTAAAAGATATATGAAGAATTTGAATGATTTTTCTCTAAATTGGTTTAGAAACAAACATTTTCTCACAAGATAATGGGCTGCAGCTACTTGCTACTTTCTTCCATCAGACCACCCATTAAGGCAATTGAGCATTAGATGGGATATATCCAATCTATTCGAACTCATAACTTCAGACTTGCAAAAATAATAAACACATGATAACTTCCTACTGTTAAACCACTTCCTCAGTCGGTCAAAAGCAACACTTATGTTTTTTTGGTAGAATTGAGAAAAAGCAACACTTATTAGTCTAGAACTTTAATAATTGACTAACTGAATTTTTTTTTTAGGTCTAAGTTTTGTATATTCTTAAAAGACTTACTTGCAAAGTTCGATTCGAACATTAAAACAACGTGACTAGACTAAAGGGTGTCAGTATGACCCAATCGTCGGGTTGGTGATCTTCACCTAATCTGAAATGGTAGGGCCCCTATGCATTTCTTTATCCTACAGCTCACGCAACACCTGCTAGTGCTTTACGGTCCTTTTGTCTTTGCCACGCTCATTGCAGCGTTATCAAGTACGATTTAAGATAGGCAATTTTAACGTGTTTCATAGAAACCTGTAACTAATGCGTAATATATTCTTTAATGCTTTAAGGTGAGAATTGATGGGAAGTGAGAAACCAGAATTGCTATGCTATTGAATGACCTGAACAGTAGTCTGAAGCTGCAGTGATTTTCAGAGTACCTAGCAAACACGTGAAATTCGTGTGAAATAATGTTCTGGAGAGGGGGAGGTGGAGTTACTACTGTACCCTTGTATAAATCTTGATATTTTCTATAAAGTTGTATTACACAGGTTCAACTAGTACATTTTAATGCTTCCAACGGGAAAAATTCAAATCTTTCTTATCTAATTATCAAGTTATCTGTTACTCGAAAAAAAAAAAAAAATTCATGTTATCTGAAAAAAAAAAATTATTAATATTGATTATTAAAAATTCTCTATGAATTTTGACAAGCTAAGATTTTGGCTCCTAAATAGTGTGTTAGAGTTTAATTTCATTTTTTTTACTTATTAAAGTATGTTAATTTAGTTCTTCAAATTTTGTGGATAAATTATACTACCCTTTTTATTATTTTACTTTTAGAAATAAAATGATTTTTTTGTGAATTCCACTTTAAATGCAAGTGATTTTAATCTATAGTGAACTTTCCCGCATTAATATGAGACTTCATGATTGACTTATAGTAGTTTAATGTGATGATATTCAACTTGAAAATACATCATTAAATTCTAAATTACAGTGAAGAGAAAAAAATCTAAATCTTCTGTTTCACTTATTTATATCCGATAATTATATTGATCTCTACCAGTAAAGGGTTTTAACTTGTCATAATAAGGTGTTAGGGACTCTATATTACTTGGTCAAATGAGGCAAGCACCACTACTATTCTTAGGTCTTTTATTTTCAAAGCAATTAAGGATAAGAAGATGAATGGGTCAATGCCCTATAGCTATAAGCCTCTAGTCCACTCCTAAGGTAGCTTAGGTATTATTTATAAAACCAACATCTAACCTCTTTCTTGAGCAAAAAGATTCTTTCATGGTCATACTAATCATGAGAGGAAAACTCACAAAAATCATAATATAAAAAGAACTAATCATCACATGAAAATATAGCTTAAAAATAATCAAAATATGGAGTTTGGATGATGTGTTTGAAAAAGAAAAGAAAAGAAAAATAGTTTCGATGATGTACGCACATATAAAGCATAAAAAAAGGAAAAAAGAAAAATAAAAGGAAGTCTACGTACGCATACGAATCAACAAAAGCTATACATGTGACAATCAAAGTTTTATATGCACATGATATGAAAATAAAAGTTATGTAGGCGCGCATCATATCACATGGGTACCTATGAGTTCAAATTTTTCAGACACATAAGAAAACCAGAATTTATCAATGTTCAATTACAAATCATTCTCTTAACCGAAGCATGCATCAAATACTTAGATTAAATACTTTTAATGAACAAGATCATGGTCAAAACCAACGGAAATCCATGCATCAACAAATTGAACTTCGGCATAAAAATGTGAAAAATGCAAAAAAGAAAAAAAAAAGGATGTTAAACGGCCATAATTGTGAATTTCAAGGTGGACATTCAACTATGGAAATTATTCCCTAGAAGTACTTATGTTGTGTGAGGGACCACGACCTCGACATGCTAATTTTTCTTATTGGGCCAAACCTATGTAAATGGCTGAGATTGTACTGCACCAAAAGTTTTTATTTTATTTTATTAAAAAACAAAAATAAACACACAAGGGAGAGGGGAAAGAGTTTTAACACAAATGCATATCACAGTTTCACTCAAAAGTTATGGTAAATTTTAAAGGAGGGTGGGGCAAGTTATACTACACACAATACACAAAGTATTGCACAAAATGTTGATTGCACTATAAACTGTATTATCCTTAAATCGAGGGTTTTACATGAAGTCGCAAATTATTTAATTAAAGAGAAGAAAAAAAACCTAAATTGTGATTGTATGGGCGCAGATTTATCCACAGTCCAAAAGATTTGGACAATAGCCCAATAGGCCCACAACAATAAATTTGTTAAAGAGTGAGTTTATTACTGAACATTCAACGAGTCAGATGTGAATCACAATAAGCTAGTTTGGTGTTGGAATGACTAAGATGAATAAGTTGAAAAGAAAAACTCTTCTTGGTCAAGCCCGAGGATGATGTGTTCTTATATTTAGCTCTCAAACTTATACAAATATTCTAGTTCTTGATTACAAAGTGGTCTTCTTCCTTTTTTCTCATGCCACTTTATGTAATGGAATCCTTCCCCCTTTATACTCTCTCACTTTCTTTCATCTCAGCCTTCCACGTGTAGATCAGATTGCTAATCTCCTTGATACTTGTCCCATCAGCACATTCTTGAAATCTTTGTGGGTAGCTGTAAGACTAGAAGTCACTGTTCAGGTATTACTTCCACATTAATGCGACCAGTTAGTTAGGTGCAGAGCATTCAATGCAGTGATAACAACTTTTTTCCTAGATATTTCTCAATTTTCTGTTGACTCACCTCTATCTGAAACTTATCCTTCCAAGCACGGTTGCCCATTGCCTAGTACTTGATGGGTGGTCGGACTTTAGGCTTCCACTCTGTTGGCCGAGGAAGGGTGGCTCCTCGGACAACGTCACCTGTTTATTATGACCACACCTCTTCCTCGGCCCAACAATCTACTTGCCTTCACTAATACTTGTCTATCCTCGGGCTCTTTGATGTCCTCGGGTGCGGCCCATGGCCCAATATCCTTATCCAGGCCTTTCATCCCTATAGTAATTTATTTACTTATCTACTTATCAAAGTATGTTAATTTAGTTATTCAAGTTTTGTGAATAGCTTAATATTACCTTTTCTATTATTTTACTTTTAGAAATAAAATGATTTTTGTGAATTTCATTTCAAATCAAGTGATTTTAATCTGTGGTGAACTTTGACACATTAATATAAGACTTTGCGTTTGACTATTTTAGAGTAGTTTAATGTGGTGACATTCGACTTGAAAATATATCATTAAATTCTAAAATTAAAGGTTTTTAAACTGTCATAATAAGATGTTAGGCCCTCAATAATTTGCTCGGTCAAATGAGGCAAGCACCACTACCGTTCTTAGATCTTTTTTTTTTTCAAAGTAATTAAGGATAAGAAGATGAGTAGATCAATGCCTTAGAGCACTCACAGCTATGGTACTATATTGGTATATTGTTATATTTTAGCTCCTTAAACACCAAAATCATGCTCCAGCAGTGGAGCTAAATCTATTTTTTTTAGCTCCATTGCTACAGTGCACATCTATAGATAGATGTGCACTGTTCATGAGAGCTAAAAATATATATATATATATATTTTATTCTTGCCGGTTGATTAAAATAATAAAAAGTCTTTCTCTCTCTCTCTCAATTACTCCGTGCCTCTCTCTCTCTCTCTCTCTCTCTCTCTCTCTCTCAGTCACTCTCATCTCTCTGTCTCAACATCTCCGACCCACGTCTTTGTCGGCCTCAACGTCACCGGCCCAAGTCGACTCAAGCCCCAAGCCGCTGATCCATGTCTCCAACCCACGCCTCCGCCCAGTCCTCCATCTAAACGCTCACCTAACCCTAAATCATGCTCCATCGATCCACGTCTCCGACCCAACGCCTTCGCCCAGACCATTGCTTTGGTTTTCCGCCGATCAGACCCACGCCTTCGCTCAGTCCTCCATCTCAACGCTCACTCAACGCCGATTAGACCATTGCTTTGGTTTTCCACCGATCAGACCCATCCGCCTCAGACCCACTTCTCTTCCGCTGATCAAACCCACGCTGACACTGTCCTCCTCATCGAAGCCCAGCTCTGTGATTGGTGATTTTGTATTTTGTTTGTGATTGGTGATTTTGTTTGGTCTGGGTTGAAGAAAAAGATTGGAGATTTCGGTTGGTGGGTTTTTTTTTTTTTTTTTTTTTGCTGTGGACTGGTGGTGATGATGGTGGTTGTGGGTGTGGGTGTGGTTGTGGCTATGGTTGATGGTAGAGGTGGTTGTGGTTGGTGCTGTGGATGTTTTTTGGGTAGTGAGATATATTATTTTATTGTGATGTTTATATTATTTTATTGTATTGAGAACTAAAATAGATCCACTGCTGTAGCATGTGAAGGTAAAATAGATAAAATAATTTTTGGTGCTTTTTAGCTCCACTGCTGTGGATGCTCTTACAACTACAAAACTCAAGTCCACTCCTAAGGCTAACTGATTCATCCCAAAAAATAAAAAAAAAGTCTACTCCTAAGGTAGCTTAGGTATTAATCAAACCAACATCTAATATCTTCTTGAGCAAAAAGATTCTTTTAGGTACGGTCCTACTATTCGTGTGAGCAAAACTCACTAAAACTATTCTAATATTAGCTATAGCAGCACATCATAATATAATAGTAATTAAAAAAAAAAAAAACTAATCATCACACGAAAATATAGCTTAAAAACAATCAAAATAAGGAGTTTGAAATATTTGGATGATGTGTTTGAAAAAGAAAAGAAAAGAAGTTTGGATGATGTACGCACGTATAAAGCATAAAAATAAAAAAAAATAAAAAAGAAAAGAAAAGAAAAGAAGGAAGTCTACGTAGGTATCAACAAAAGCTACACATGCGACAATCAAAGTTTTATATGCATATCCTATCAAAAAAAAAGTTTTATATGCATATGATATGAAAAAAAGAAAAAAAAAAAGAAGGTTATGTAGGCACCATATCATATCAACATGTGTACCTATCTATCTCCCATAAATAATAAAAACGTGAACTCATCCTATAAAAAAAAAGTGTACGGATGAGTTCAAATTTTACAGAAACATAAGAAAACTGGAATTTATCAATGATCAATTACAAGCCATTCTCTTAACCGAAGCATGCATCAAAAACTTAATCACACAAGATCATGGTCAAAACCAACAGAAATCAAGGATCTACAAATTGAAATTTGAAAAGGTTACAACACATAATCACACATAGTTAATTGAACCAGGACATAAAAATGTGAGAAGTGCGAAAAACGATGGATATCAAATCCTAATTGTGAATTTCAAGGTGGAGATTCAAGTGCGGAAATCATTCCATATTTAGAATTAAAGGTGCTTACATTGAAGTCCTCACTCAATTTTAATTTACAGTTTTTTTAGAAGTAATTTACAATGTTAAAATTAAGAAAAACCTCAAAAATTGTATTGACTAAAGAAAAATATTACATCATGTGACCTTATAATGAACATGCTACATGAATAATGGATAAAGTCATGTTAATTGTCTCTCAAGTTAGATTTATAATATGAGTTATGTTAACAGTTGCTCTTAGGACAATTGTTAATAAACCATATTAGAAATGTTTTAATATCAAATTTATAGAAAATATAAAAAGTTGTCAATATAATTAATTATTTTATCATTTTTTTGTAAAATATTTTTTAAAATAGTATATAAATCATTGATTTTAGGGCATTCTTTAACATTTCTCTTATAATATTTATTCTCATAGTTCGAGAGTTTTATACGGATTCAATATTTATTTTAATTAACTGAAAAAATAAGAAAACTACAACAATAAAAATGAAATACATCACTCTATTAATTAAAAATCAAATTTACATCTCATTGGAATATAAAAAAAGAAAATTACATTTCCTTGTTCCAAGATACAATCTAAGAGTAATTACATTCTAAAAAGGTGAAAATGGGATCAGTTCATAATAGGCTTGGTTCAGAGATTATACATGCATTCACGGTTGGTTTTTTCAAAAACGGGTTTGAATGTTCTTCAGGATCGGGTTCATGGGCACCACTTCCTCCTCTCAAACGTTCTCTTCAACATTATTGTAGGGACACGATTCTCAAGCGGCCCAACAATGACGTTGAGCTCGCGCGTGATGGATCCCTCACAATAAATTTTGTAGAGAGTGGGCTTGAAAGGCTAGAGTTGGGTCACGGGGCGTCAGTACAGACCGGACATTAGATAAACCTAGACTAGAAAAGGCTTTAGTCCGGTTATCTAAGCCCATTAACTTTACAGATTGAGGGATTGGGCTGCTCGGATCATGTCCGAGGAGCACTAGTGTTTTTCTCCGGTTATTCGACGGTGGATTTTTCGGGGTGATGCGCACATATTCTCCGGGCATTTTTCCTCCTGAAGTCTTTTTTCCGGAAGTCAGATGGGGGATCCCCCACTTTGTTACCTTACGTTCTCTTTTATACCAGCCTACGTTCGTTGTCCCTCGTCCACGTGTAGGGTCAGTTTTTCCAGGACTGATATTTGTCCCGTCCATCCCATCCCAGCATTGTTGGGCAGGGTTAATAAAGCCTAAAAATCCGGATCTGTTAGGTGCAACGTCACATCAATGAGGGGTATTAAGGATATTTCCCCGAGATATTTTCTGATCCTTTAAGTTAGTTTGTATT
Source organism: Quercus robur (assembly GCF_932294415.1). NCBI lineage: Eukaryota > Viridiplantae > Streptophyta > Magnoliopsida > Fagales > Fagaceae > Quercus > Quercus robur. The sequence goes on from NC_065536.1 coordinate 46,387,823, forward strand.
CCAATCTGATCCTTGAGGCTTCGGGTCTGCCGAGGACTAAGCTGTCCTCGGCTGTATCTTCGGGCCGCCTTTGGCTTCCTATTCTTGGACTTGGGCCCTGGCCTCCTTTAGTTTGGGGCCTGTGGACTCCCCATAAGCAAGCGAGCCGGGCCCATAAACTATTGGGCCCCACAATAGCCCCTCAAAACCCTGCTGTCCAACTTCTTGGTTGGAAAGGTGGGTTTTGGTAATACCGAGCCTTTGTTGCGGCTCATTTAATTCGGCCCTTGATCAATGTTGGCGACTCTTCACCTCCACGAGGAATGCGCCGGTCTACAAGATATTTCCCTCGATTTATGCGTGATGCGCTTATACCGTTCGGTTATCCGTAGCACGCCTTTAATATCTCCCTTTTACGAGACCTCCCCGATCTAACGGTTACTGATAGCGTGGGAGAATGAAACGGATGCACATTTATTCGCAGATTTCCTTGGGGATCAGAACGTGTTACGTACCCTCGTCTTACTCCCCTATATAAAGAGAGAAGACAAAAGGTGATTCTCTCATATCTGAATCCCTCAGGCCCTTCTCATAGTCCACTTCTTCCGTCCGGTTATTCCTTATCCAATAATACATCCCCCATAATAGTCAGCCATGAATAAATCCTTCCTTTCTCAGAAACGCCATGTCCTAACAAAACTTGAGATGGCTCGGTCAGGGCAAGGATGGCGGAGACTCAAGATTTGCCTCCCCATTCTTTTAGCCAAAATCCGAAGCAGGGACTCGTCACACCCCACTTCCGGTGTGACTGAGTCGAAAACCTCCCTTGTCATCTCCATCCGCTCTCTCATGGGCATACCTAATATGGCTCCCTTTTTCCCTCTTTTGCTCCTTTTACTTTCTTTTCATTGCTTCCCTCTTCTTCTCCTCCTTCCTGCTCATGTCTTCCATCTTCTTTTTCCTTTGCACTCCTCAGCGACAAGAGCTTGCTGAAGTGCTTCCATGTGTTCCAATTCTTCTTCCTTCTCCTTCATCTTTTCTATATAAGGTTCTTCTCCTGATATGAGCAGTACTGAGGCAAAGATTTCAGAGATACTTTGAAGGCGAGTTTAAAGGACACCTGACGGTTTACTTATCTGTATTACGGATGTTATTACTGTTTCGGCAGTTCATTTTTTGTATATGCTTGTTTAAGCCCTTCCTTGTGCGTTGTAATAAAAATTTTTTTATATTAATGAAAGTTACTGTTATTCTATTTCGCATGTTCTGTTTATTTGTTTTAATAAATTTGCAAGCTCTGCTCGGCACAGTAGTATAGCATTTGAACCAATGATAACTAAGGCCAAAATACTTGCTAATAAAAAGACGCCATAATAACTTTAACAAAATGATTATTCGACATAACAATCCGACCAGTGATGAACGAGACTTACCTTAAAATTAGTCGAGATGGGGACTAAGTGTTCAATAAGGTATAACAAGTAGTTATCCGAGGACATGTCACCTTCCTAATGAACAATTTCCTTAGGCTAACGATCATCAGTTCGTTTCACCATCTCCTTAACACACTGGCCTTGACTTCTCCATCCGAGCAGTTGTCTCCCCCAAGAGGCTTGAGTCCGAGGACTTCGCAAAGCCTAGATTTCACTTAAAACTTATGCTTTTTCTTTTATGTACTTGGTTTACCCATAGGCTTGAGTCCGAGGATCACACAAGTCCCAGGTTCTGTCCAAGACTCTTCAAGTTCAGATTCTCCCTTTCATCAGGCTTTTCATAAGGCGCCGAGCAGGGGTCGTCCTTGGCTACGGCTATTTCTCGGTGGGGGCCGCAGTCCCTGGGCCCTCACGCAGAGCGGGCCTGGGCCGCGAATTCACTTAGCCCACGAATTAAGAGATATTTCTGCAAAATCTGGCCACGCGGTACTCTATGACGTCACAATGAGCGAGGTGCGCCTTTACGAGGCTTCTTTAATCTTGGGGCTGCAGTTGACGTTGGAAGTTGAGCCAGAACCCTTTTGTCTGTAGCGCTCCTTGGGACGCTGCGTGAGTTGACTGCCATCACCTTGTCTTTTCAAATAAATGGGAGGGAGAAAAAATTGCTTTATATACACACAAATCTCTCAGTTTTCTCCCCCATCACAGCTTCCATATCCGGAGCTCTCCTCTCTTAGCATAACATGTTTAAGGCAAGGGTTGGGAAGAAAGAACTCTCTCCGCCGCAGAAGCACCGTGCCTTTATGAGACTCAGAATAGTACGGTATGGGCATAGGAAGCATAGGTTCAGGAGAATACTCCATTTCGACCGAGGGAGAAGGGTGTCTCTCCCTCTTTTAGTCAAAATCCGAAGCAGGTTCTGTTCATGCCAGAATTTTGGTATGTCAGAAGAAAGATTTTCCGCTATCAGCGCCTCTGCTTTGCGGCAGGTGTATATTTAGAGAAAGCCCCTCAACCTCCAACTCCCTGCACCTTTCCTTCAACGGTGTCAGGCTCAAGTTGGGTCTCTTTGGCTGTTTGAGTTGTGGGCATGTGAAAGCATTGAGGAAGAACAAGGTTTGGGGGCTGTAGCCAACCTCTCCTCTGACCTACTCCCTCAGCTTCATTTTATTCTCTTGTATCTTCCTTTCTTTTCGGTTATGTAATGAGTTTTGATGCAAACTGATTCCAGCTTTTCATTGTACGCTGTACTATTTCTTTGTTTTAGTGGTAATGGAAATTTCCTTGCTTGTTTTGGATACTGTTCCTTTGATTACACTACTTTGTGAGTGAGTGTGCCCCATGCGTGTGTTTCTTTCAGAATACTTAGAACAAAATAGCTCGAAACATAATCTAACTAACTCCAATTTATCAATACTATCAGGCATTATATCGATAATTCATAGTAAATCAAACTTAGGAAACTAACCGGGATAACAGTCGAACACCCTGTGATAAGCGCGTGAACACCATCCAAGGCCGATAATTTCTAAATAATCCATCCGAGCAATCGGCTGGGAAGTAGGGGATTCCGATGGTGCTTTTTTGTACTTGGTTTCCCCACAGGCCTGGGTCCGAGGACCATGTAATGCCTTGGTTTTGTCCAAAACTTTTTTGTATTTGGTTTCCCCATAGGCTTGAGTCCAAGGACCATGCAATGCCTTGGTTCTGTCCAAAATTTTTTTGTATTTGGTTTCCCCATAGGCTTGAGTCCGAGGACCATGCAATGCCTTGGTTCTGTCCAAAATTTTTTGTATTTGGTTTCCCCATAGGCTTGAGTCCGAGGACCATGCAATGCCTTGGTTCTGTCCAAAACTTTTTTGTATTTGGTTTCCCCATAGGCTTAAGTCCGAGGACCATGTAATGCCTTGGTTCTGTCCAAAATTTTTTTGTATTTGGTTTCCCCATAGGCTTGAGTCCGAGGACCATGCAATGCCTTGGTTCTGTCCAAAATTTTTTGTATTTGGTTTCCCCATAGGCTTGAGTCCGAGGACCATGCAATGCCTTGGTTCTGTCCAAAACTTTTTTGTATTTGGTTTCCCCATAGGCTTGAGTCCGAGGACCATGCAATGCCTTGGTTCTGTCCAAAACTTTTTTGTATTTGGTTTCCCCATAGGCTTGAGTCCGAGGACCATGCAATGCCTTGGTTCTGTCCAAAAATTTTTTGTATTTGGTTTCCTCATAGGCTTGAGTCTGAGGACCATGCAATACCTTGGTTCTGTCCAAAAATTTTTTGTATTTGTTTTCCCCATAGGCTTGAGTCCGAGGACCATGCAGTACCTTGGTTCTGTCCAAAATTTTTTGTATTTGGTTTCCCCATAGGCTTGAGTCCGAGGACCATGCAATGCCTTGGTTCTGTCCAAAACTTTTTATTTGGTTTCCCCATAGGCTTGAGTCCGAGGACCATGCAATGCCTTGGTTCTGTCCAAAATTTTTTGTATTTGGTTTCCCCATAGGCTTGAGTCCGAGGACCATGCAATGCCTTGGTTCTGTCCAAAATTTTTTAAGATCTCTTGTTTTGGAGGTCAGCCCCTTGGCCATGACGGGGGGAGCTGACTTGGGGTCGGAAGCCCCTAGAGAAACCCGCGCCGTTAGCGGTGCAAGGCGTAACCCCTAGCAGAAGTTTATGGCGGAGCAACAACTGCACGTCGCCGGAAATGAGAAAGACTCGTGAATCTCCGCTTGCTAGAGAGCTGACTTATGCGCCACTCGCGCCAACGCGCAAGCCTCCCCACAGACGGCGCCAATTGTAGGGACACGATTCTCAAGCGGCCCAACAATGACGTTGAGCTCGCGCGTGATGGATCCCTCACAATAAATTTTGTAGAGAGTGGGCTTGAAAGGCTAGAGTTGGGTCACGAGGCGTCAGTACAGACCGGACATTAGATAAACCTAGACTAGAAAAGGCTTTAGTCCGGTTATCTAAGCCCATTAACTTTACAGATTGAGGGATTGGGCTGCTCGGATCATGTCCGAGGAGCACTAGTGTTTTTCTCCGGTTATTCGACGGTGGATTTTTCGGGGTGATGCGCACATATTCTCCGGGCATTTTTCCTCCTGAAGTCTTTTTTCCGGAAGTCAGATAGGGGATCCCCCACTTTGTTACCTTACGTTCTCTTTTATACCAGCCTACGTTCGTTGTCCCTCGTCCACGTGTAGGGTCAGTTTTTCCAGGACTGATATTTGTCCCGTCCATCCCATCCCAGCATTGTTGGGCAGGGTTAATAAAGCCTAAAAATCCGGATCTGTTAGGTGCAACGTCACATCAATGAGGGGTATTAAGGATATTTCCCCGAGATATTTTCTGATCCTTTAAGTTAGTTTGTATTCCAATCTGATCCTTGAGGCTTCGGGTCTGCCGAGGACTAAGCTGTCCTTGGCTGTATCTTCGGGCCGCCTTTGGCTTCCTATTCTTGGACTTGGGCCCTGGCCTCCTTTAGTTTGGGGCCTGTGGACTCCCCATAAGCGAGCGAGCCGGGCCCATAAACTATTGGGCCCCACAATTATTATTATTGTTATTATTTTTTTATTTTTTGAATAACTCTTCCTTCAAAGGTTCCCGTCAACATTACTCAATTTCTTAATGGGTATGAGATATGACGGAATAGGTCGTATTAGAGAATTTATCATGAAGATGGACCCCATCCCCTCTGCATAAATGAATTAAAGGGTAGATTTGGTGAATGTTAGATTTGGTGAATGTTCTGGGATTATAACCAAAAAAGGGATAATTATAGATTACCCACATGTGGTTTAGCTTGAATTTAACTTACCCACCCGTGGTTTCATTTTTGACACTTCACCCATCTGAGGTTACTTCCGTTTAGTCTCTGTTACCCACCTCTGTTAAAAATGAGGGGTAAATAAGTCTTTTTACACCCATTTTATGTCTCTATCCTCCCAAAACAAGAAAAAAAAAACAAAAAACAAAAAACAAAAAATAAAAGAAAAACAAGATTAAAATATTGTATTAGTTTCTCACAATTCACAAACATGAAGAACATACACCTAGAAAACTAATACAAATCAAATCAAGCAATACCATCAAAGTACCAACCACAAATCTATCAAAATACAACCCCAAAACCCAAGTCAAAATACAAACATCAACACACCCACACACATCCAAACCCACGGATCCATCAGTAACCATGCCTCAAATCCCATTTTTCAAACCCCAACAACCAAAAGAAACCCAATCCCTAAATCAAATAAACAAAGAAGAAGAAAAATATAGCACAACATTTGATCCCACATTTTATACCAGATTGGCTTCAAAATTAAGCCCACAAAAAAGAGTCATAAATTGCTAGCAACACATTGAAAATTAACATGCAGAGAGAGAAACATCACAGCTTCAACTTCTCTGTTGGAAGAAAAAAAAAAAAAAAAACCTTAGAGAACTTTAATGGAACTTAAGAACAAATGAATTCAAACCCAGGCATATATTTGAAACACCAATTTCAAATCCAGACATATATTTTAGGGACTTCTCAAACCCAGAAAAATTAAACTCAAATCAACCACTCCACAGATCTCATCCTCTCTCTGTCTTCCCCTTTTCTCTCTTTCGTCCATCCATCCAATATATCATTGAAATCTTTGTAAACAGTGGAAAAATCCAACCATCAAATTCCAATTTACCCTCAATACATATATTATTAGAGTGTGTTAGCATTGGGAGGTAGAGGTACCGGTGGGAAAAGAAGACGCCGCGGTGGAGGAAGCCGTGGGCGCTATGGGAGGTGAGAAGCTCGACGCGATTGATGAGGGAAGGGTCAAGCCTTTGACAGCCAAGCTTATCGATGAACTTGTCATAGTCGATCTTGCCTCCGTCTTTGTCCAACACTATGCTCCTATCTCCGCCGCTTTTCTATCCATCTTCTAAGACCCACATCGAGTTGCTACCCACGGCCCCATGAACCCAGGTCCACCCACAGCACCACGACCCCACGCTGATCTGAAGCCCACCCAATAGAGAGAAACACAAACGAATTAAGACCGAAAGTGTTCCTAAACATGAACAGCTTGGTAACGCTCAAAACCTAGAATTTGTAGGTCTCCTTCTTCCTTGGTTTCCTTGCACGATGAAAACCCAGATGATTCTCGGACTAATAAATCAAGTGGGTGCCATTGTAGCATCTAAGATCTCAGGTTGATGAGCAAGCGTGAGAGAGTGCGTGGGAGAGGAGTGCTTGATCTGATTCCTTTGATTTTTTGATGAAACTTGTTAGAGTAATAGAAAAATTAGAAGTGGGTTATGAAGCATAAATGAAATGAACTACAGGTGGGTAAAGTGTTAAAAATGAAACCACGGGTGGAAAAGTTATCTTCGGGCTAAACCACAAGTGGGTAATCTGTAATTATCCCTAAAACAAAATAAATAAATAAATAAAAAGGGACTGCAAGGACCTGAGGTCCAAGAAAGAATGAAGAAAAAGGGGAAATCTTAAATGATAATTTAAGGATATTAGTTTAGGAAATATTTTTTAAAATTTTTTATGTGAAAGAAAAAAATAATTAATTTTTTGATGATTTTTTATATTTTCCATGAAATTGATGTCAAAATTTTTCTAAAATTTTTTATTAATAATTGTCCTGTTAACATAACCACAATATATATATATATATATACACACACATATATACATATCAAAGGGTACAACCACAAATATGAAACTAGTTCCTTCCATATCTATAATATTGAAAGATGATATACATCATGTTTCAATATGTTAGCAGCTAGAGGCTACTCTTGTATTTTTACCTATGCCAAAAAAGATAATATAAAGAGTGATGAAAATAACAAATTAATGAGAAAAATAATTTTTTCACGTGTAAATAATTTAGGCTATGAAGCATATATAAATGAGAGGAAAATATGTTAGGCTATGAGGCATATGAAATTATGGTTAAAAAATACATTTAGTCAATACCTTTATTTATTTTTTATTATAGAAACATTTAGCCAATACCTAAGTAAGCATATTCAACAGAAAATCCAAGTTAATGAATGTAAATTTAGCGAATCATATGAAACTATTTAGTAATATATGAGGAGAGTAAAATGGAAAGTCAATAAAACTTATCTTAGTTATATGTGTTGGAGAAGATAAGGAGTAACCAACCTTTCTCTCTTTGCCAAAACGTGTGTATAGCATATGCAATAGATTAGGCTTGAGGATTTATGCTAACAAGTGTGAATGGTAGCAACTATACATGGCCCTTTATCCTCTATCATAATAATGATGTAAAAGAGGAAGAAAATACAAAATAAGATAACAGACGCCAAATTGCTCATTGTGAGATATTAAGTGAAATAAAGGAGAATACTATGGCTTAAAAGTTACCATAGCTTTTGAGTGGAGTTGTGGTGTGCTTTGGTGTTAGAACCCCTTTCCCTCTCTCTGGTGTGTGTGTGTGTTTGTTTCTTAAAACAAGAATGGGTAATTGTCCCACATTGCTTAAGAAAGTGTGTTGTGTGTAGTATAACTTGCCTCATTCTTCCTTAAAAGTTACTATGACTTTTGAGTGGAGTTGTGGTGTGCCTTTGTGTTAGAACCTCTTTCCCTCTCCCTTGTGTGTGTGTGTTTGTTTCTCCAAAAAAAAAAAAAAAGGGAGAATACTATGGCCAACTCATAAAACTTAAATAAATCATGATGCTGGCTTTAGAATAAATAATACATAGTATTTAAGATTTATTGGGAAGGAGAAAAGGGTAATCTTTGTTTAGTGCACTCAAAAACTCACGGAAATGATTCTCTAAAAAAAAAAAAAAAAAAAAAAAACTCATGGAAATAATTAAAAAGCTTAGTTTTAAATGTATGATGACATCTTAAATCTTAATGTTAAAGTATTTTTTATATCTCCCTAAAAAGTCTGTTGAATGAGAGGAGAATCTATTGTATTTGCTGGATATTAATGTCTGCTTGCTTTGAGCAATGAACACTGAAACTGAGAGTGGCTGTTTCTTAATTTCATTAAGTCTCAAGTAATCTGCTGGCTAAAGGCCATGAAAATTGTTTTCCTAAGAGGGCATTGGTCTTCCTAACTTGTTGAATTTAACGATTTAGGAGGCAAAATTAGTGTCGGATGTATGTGTTAGTTTAATAGGTTTTAAGCTTTTCCATGAGCTATTGAGTTTTGCACAATGCACTTAACATGGGCTCAATGGTTTTTCTTGTGTCCCAAGCCCATTAGAGGAAGCTTACATGAGCCCAAGATAGTGTGAAGTGACCCCACTACCCTCCAATGCACATATCCTAATTATCCCATTTGTTGGGCTTCTCTTCAGCACAGTACCCGCACTGCCATATGGTATATGTTGGTATATTTTAGCATCAAGGTATAAAAATGTCCCATTACTTGGTCTTGCAATTCTAAAAAAATTACAATTGTGCTACAGTACCATCCTAATAATAATTTATGATGGTACTGTAATAATGTTCTAAACCTAAATAATAATTTTTTATTCCCTACTTAAACATATCTGCCTCTCTCTCTCTCTCACATATGGTGGTGGGCATATTTTGGCATGGGTTATGGGTACGACGTGGGTTTGGTGGTGGCGTGGATCTGGTGGTGTCGTGGGTTTGGTGGTTTCGACGGCATGGTCCTTTGATGGAGGTGCTCAACCTCGTTGATTACTGGGTTATGATTTTTCTAGTGTGGGTCCGGTGGTGGGTTGTGATGTGTGGGTGGTTTGAGGGCCTATGGGTTGCTAGGTTTTGTGTGTTGTGGTGCGGTGGTGGTGGCATTGATCTAGCGATGGCGATGGCGATGGCTGGATGTGGAAGTGAGGCATGGATGGGTTGTTGGGTTTTTTCCAGTGGTCTATTTCGTCTCTACCACCATAAATCATCATTTTCTGGCGGTGACGGGCATATTTTATGGTGGTGGTTGATTGGCAATGGTGTATGTTTTGCATGGTGGTTTGATTGGTAATGGTGGGTGTAGGGGCAAAGGCCCAAGATCATACAATGGGCCTTGGGTCCCATATAAAAGTTCGACCACGTCCGAGGAGAAGGTGTAGGTGCCAAAAGGACTCCCGGCCCAATTCTTATGGGCCCAAAAATATTTAAGAGCATTCCCATCAGATCTTCTATAAAAAATGCCATTAAGACACATCAAAAACCTATTTTACTATTTTACAACATCTCATTTATCAGATATTTTATTCTTCACTTCTATATATTAAAATAATATTTACAACATATTAAAATAATACATTAAACTCCTCCCCAGTTCCCATCATCATCATCAACGGCACAACCACCGCTGCCACAACAATAGCCACCAACAGCCACTGTCACAACAACACCAACAGCCACCACCGGCAACCACCACAATCACTACAATTACTCACCAAAAAATCCAAAAAATTACCACCACAACTGCCACAATCAACCCACAACCACTATAATTACTCACCAATATCATATCATCCCAAATTGCAGCCAAAAAAAAAAAAAAAAAACCCACAACCAGAGAGAGGCAGAGTGAAAGGGGAACAGAGGGGAGAGGGAAGAGAGATTTACCACCACCGCCCACCATAACCAAAATCCAAAATCAACCCACAACCGTCGCCACCCACCAATATCAACCCATCACAATCCATGAAAATCAACCCACAACCAGTCCGTGCCGAATCCACCATCAAATCACAACAAAACCAAAAAAAAAAAAAAAAAAGAACCACTGACATAGAGATCGCCCTGGCTTGAAGCTCCGGCCATGGGTTGCTGTGGATGTGGTGGGCTTGTGGCGGTTGGGATGGGTCGGTGTGGCTGCGTTGGTGGTCGGGTTCGTGGGTCATGGCTAGGCGGCGGCTTGGTGAGGTCTGCTACTTGGTGAGATCGACGGCGGCTTGATGAGGACGGTGGTGTGCTCTAGAGAAAGGAAGAAAGGAGAAGCTGAGAGTGAGAATGAGTGAGAATGAGTGAGGAAGAGAGACTCAGGCGGATGGGAGAGAAAAGAAAGAATTAAAAAAGATTAAAGTGATGAGAGGGGAGAGAGAAAAGATAATAAAAAAATAATAAAATTTATAACATTTTTGTCCGTACGCTTCTATTTTTGAGACGTTACTGTTCACGCGTGCCAAATTTTTTGGCATTTAGAACACCTCATGAGAGTGGTTTTTTGGTGTTTGGTGTGTCAAATGCCAAATATCTGGCATTTGACACACTTGATGAGAGTGCTCTAAAGGGCGGTCTGAGGAGAAATGTCTCCTCGGACGTACCAAATATGGCTCAAACATGCACTCTGCTTGCTATAAGGATCCGCTCCTATGAGCATTAGTAACAAGAATGAGTCCCACAAGCCCGTAAGAGGGAAGAAAGTGTAGGATGCCAAGGGAGAATCTACAGCTGCCACATTAAATGCATGACAACTACTTTTCTGGTCGCATTAATGTGGAGAGGACTTGCAAACAGTGTTTGCCTTAACTATCACAACTCACAGAAAGATGGGGGAGATGTCCGATGGGACGGACACTCAAGTGAAGGTCCAGATGATCAACAAATGTAAGCCCTGATGATTTCAAGGGGGCTATATAAGAGAGGGGAGTCCCCATGAAGAGAGGGACGGAAAAAAGGAAGGAACTTAGAACAAAAGAACAGTTTGAGGACCATAGCCTTTGAGTAGGGACTGATATAAGTCCTCCTCGTCTCCTCGGATTGAACATCTAATGGACATGAAGGGGATTTTCTTACTCTCGATTGTCGCATGGCCCAATGTTAACTAGTATACATTTCATTAAAGTCTAGTTCTGTAACCCACTCTCTATAAATTCATTGTTTAGGGCTCCTTGGGCCAGAACCCTATACCTGTTGGGCCTGGGCCCTGAATTGCGACCTTACAGTGGGTTTCTGGGATATGGGTTTGCCTCGTGTGTGTGTTTTGCTTGGTTGTGGTTGTTGGTTGTTTAAGAGGAGGAGGAGAGAGAAATTAAAAAAAAAATTATATGCAAATAAAGTTGCAAAAAAAAAAAAAAAAGAGTTTGGAATGTTGGGTGAATTGTAAAATGGTATGGTATAATAGATAAAGTAACTTTTGAAATAGTAAAATAGGGTATTTTGGAGATACCGAATGCTAATGCTATATGTAAGCTTGGTCTATAAGGAGAAAAAAACATTGTTAAACTTTGAGTTACAACTGAAATTTGTGCTTAATTAATTGGTATCTTTTGGTATGTTCAAAGGAGACATCTAAAGGGTTCAAGTGCCTTGTTCCTCAAATACCGGAAAAAGAAAAAAGAAAAAAGAAAAGCTTCAACCAAAATTTGTTGGTTGTAGCAGTGGGCCTGACACTGTCACTTTGCTAGCTAAATCTTATCTTATTTTGATACCAAAATACTGGGTTTTTGGGTTGGACTTTGTGGGCTCCCATTCTGCCAATCTTGTGTACTTGATCAATTGTATGGGCAATGCTAATGAATGACCTGAACAGTAGTCTGAAGCTGCAGTGATTTTCAGAGAACCTAGCAAACATGTGAAATTCGTGTGAAATAATGTTCTGGAGAGGGGGAGGTGGAGTTACTACTGTACCCTTTTATAAATATTGATATTTTCTATAAAGTTGTATCATACGGGTTCAACTAGTACATTTTAATGCTTCCAACGGAAAAATTCAAAATCTTTCTTATCTAATTATCAAGTTATCTGTTACTCAAAAAAAGAATTTTTTTTTTTCATGTTATCTGAAAAAAATTATTAACATTGATTATTAAAAATTCTCTATGAATTTTGACAAGCTAAGATTTTGGCTCCTAAATAGTGTGTCAGAGTTTAATTTCATTTTTTTTTTACTTATTAAAGTATGTTAATTTAGTTCATCAAATTTTGTGGATAAATTATACTACCCTTTCTATTATTTTACTTTTAGAAATAAAATGATTTTTGTGAATTCCACTTTAAATGCAAGTGATTTTAATCTATAGTGAATTTTCACACATTAATATGAGACTTCGTGAGTGACTTATAGTAGTTTAATGTGATGATATTCGATTTGAAAATACACCATTAAATTCTAAATTACGGCGAAGAGAAAAGAATTCAAATCTTCTGTTCCACTTATTCATATTCGATAATTATATTGATTTCTACCAATAAACAGTTTTAACTTGTCATAATAAGGTGTTAGGCACTCTATATTGCTTGGTCAAATGAGGCAAGCACCAATACTGTCCTTAGGTTTTTTTATTTTATTTTATTTTATTTTATTTATTTTATTTTCAAAGCAATTAAGGATAAGAAGATGGGTGGATCAATGCCCTCTAGCTACAAGCCTCTAGTCCACTCCTAAGGTAGCTTAGGTATTATTTAACATTTATAAAACCAACATCTAACTTCTTTCTTGAGTAAAATAAATTAAATTAAATTAAAAAACTTCTTTCTTGAGCAAAAAGATTCTTTTACGTATGGTCATACTAATCATGAGAGGAAAACTCACAAAAATCATAATATAAAAGAACTAATCATCACATGAAAATATGCTTAAAAATAATCAAAATAAGGAGTTTGGATGATGAGTTTGAAAAAGAAAAGAAAATAAAAGAAAAATAGTTTCGATGATGTACGCACGTATAAAGCATAAAAAAGAAAAAAGAAAAAAGAAAAAAAAAAGGAAGTCTACGTACGCATACGAATCAACGAAAGCTATACATGCGACAATAAAAGTTTTATATGCATATGATATGAAAAAAAAAATGGTTATGTAGGCGCGCATCATATCACATGGGTACCTATGAGTTCAAATTTTTCAGACACATAAGAAAACCAGAATTTATCAATGTTCAATCACAAATCATTCTCTTAACCGAAGCATGCATCAAATACTTAGACTAAATACTTTCAATGAACAAGATCATGGTCAAAACCAACAGAAATCAAGGCATCAACAAATTGAAAAGGTTATGACACATAATCACACATGTTAATTGAACTTGGACATAAACATGTGAAAAATGCAAAAAGAAAAAGAAAAAAAAAAAAAGAAACACAAACAAACAATGGATGTTAAACAACCATAATTGTGAATTTCAAGGTGGACATTCAACTATGGAAATTATTCCCTAATCAGAAGTATTTATATTGTGTGAGTGACCACGACCTCAACCTGCTAATTATTCTTATTGGGCCAAACTTATGCGAACAGCTGGGATTGTGTTATGCAATTTTTTTTTTTTTTTTTTGAGAAACAAACACACACACACACAAGGGAGAGGGAAAGAAGTTTTAATATGAAGGTACACCACAACTCCACTCAAAAGTTATGGTAAATTTTAAAAGAGGGTGTGGCAAGTTATACTACATACAACACACAAAGTATTATGCAAAATGTTAATTGCATTGTAAATTGTATAATTCTTAAATTGAGGGTGTAAGAATGCAATTTGAGTCCCTAGTCCAAATGATAAATGAACTAGGCCCAAAAAACCTAATACAATGAATTTGGAGAGAGTGAATTGGAAAATTGGGCTTTAATGAAGTAGATAACAAGTAAAATAGACTCAGATGACAAGAAAATGAAGATAGAGTGGTTTATTCCAAATAAAATCGTCCTCGGCACAGTCTAAGGAGATCAGTTCTTATATATTTCTCTCAAGTTTGATTACAAGTTTAATTCTTGATTGCTACAGTGTTTTTCTCTTAATTTCTCGATCCTTTTTTCTCATTGCCTTCTTCCTATTTTATACTATCCCTCTACCTTCATATCTGCCTTCCTCGTGTAGATTAGAGTATTGGTGTTGATCCCTGTCATATTAGCACATTCCTGAAGTCTCTAGAGAGTAGCTGTAAGACTGAAAACTACTGTTCAGGTATCACTTCCTCATTAATGCGGTCAGAGTTAGCTGCAAAGCATTTAATGCGATGGTAGCAGCTTTCCCTTGAGATATTTCATGGCCTCCCTTTGTCCTGTTCCTTTTGGATACTTATCCTCATCAGTGGAATCGTCCAGAACGTTGGTCTTGGTGTCAGACCGCACCTTTTGACCTCGGCTTTGTTTAGCCGAGGAAGTATTCCTCCTCGGACCGCCTTCTTGGATGATCATGATCAGAATTCACCTCTTTACTCAACAAAACGGATTTTTAGGAAGGTGTTTATTCGCCCTCAGACTACTTAATGTCCTCGGATTGGGCCCCCAGCCCAATATATACTAGATATGTACTCCTGGGTTAGAGGGTTTTACATGGAGTCGCTAATTATTTAATTAAAGAGAAAAAAAAAACCTAAATTGTGATTTATTTACTTATCTACTTCTCAAAGTATGTTAATTTAGTTATTCAAGTTTTGTGAATAGCTTAATATTATCCTTTCTATTATTTTACTTTTAGAAATAAAATGATTTTTGTGAATTTCATTTCAAAGCAAATGATTTTAATTGATAGTGAACTTTGACACATTAATATGAGACTTTGCGAGTGACTTTTTTAGAGTAGTTTAATGTGATGACATTCGACTTGAAAATACATCATTAAATTATAAAATTAAAGGTTTTTAAATTGTCATAATAAGATGTTAGGCCCTCAATATTTTGCTTGGTCAATTGAGACAAGCACCACTACTGTTCTTAGAATATTTTTCATTCTTAGAATTTTTTTTTTTCAAAGTAATTAAGGATAAGAAGATGAGTAGATCAACGCCTTACAACTATAAAACTCAAGTCCACTCCTAAGGCTAACTGATTAATCCCAACCATAGAGAGGGGTGGCTTGGTGGTTTGGGTGTGCGATTGCTGCTATGAGGTCCCTAGTTCGAGCCCGGGCAAGTACCTAGGGAGGAATGTGAGAATCCTTTTGTAGCTAGCTCTTGGCTGCCAGCTCTCTCGTGGTGCTAGGGTGAGGTCTGTGGTCACCCCGAATCACAGTAGCTATGACTCAATCCAACATTCTCTAGCGGGAGGTGCCCCTATAGTCACACCTAGGGGGGTGAGTCACAATGGTCGCTCCCCCCCCTTTGTTTTTCCTGAGCAAAAAGATTCTTTTAGGTACGGTCCTAGTATTCATGTGAGGAAAACTCACTAAAACTATTCTAATATTAGCTATAGCAGCACATCATAATATAATATTAAAAAAAACTAATCATTACAAGAAAATATAGCTTAAAAATAATGAAAATAAGGAGTTTGGATGATGTGTTTGAAAAAGAAAAGAAAAGCAGTTTGGATGATGTACGCACGTATAAAGCATAAAAAAGAAAAAGAAAGAAGGAATTCTATATAGGCATCAACAAAAGCTCACAATCAAAGTTTTATATGCATATCCTATATATAAAAAAAGTTTTATATGCATAAGATTTGAAAAAAAAGAAGAAGTTATGTGGGCACCATATCATATCAACATGTGTTCCTATCCATCTCTCATAAAAAATAAAAAATAAAAACGTGTACTCATCCTATTAAAAAAAAAAAGTGTACCGATGAGTTCAAATTTTACAGAAACATAAGAAAACTGGAATTTAGGAAAAAATTGGTCTTTGCCCATTTCAAAAAAACAATCTAGCATTTTGCCATATTTTCCAAACTAATTAGGAAAAAAATCATTTTTTGAAACTCGATTTTCTTAAAATCGAGTTAAGCCCTATAATGGCGTTTTTAAGGAGCTTATAGTGGCATTTTAAGGACCTACAGTGGTGGTTTGTAACTTGATCTCCATGAAGTCGAGTTACATGCCATGGAGATCGAGTTTTAAAACGCCATTATAGGTCCTTAAAACGTCACTATAGGCTCCTTAAAATGCCACTATAGGGCTCTAGTTTTTTATTTTATTTTATTTTATTTTATTTTATTTTTTATTATTTTTTTTAACTCGATTTTGAGAAAATCGAGTTTTAAAAGAGGGGCATTTCCCTAATTAGTTTGAAAAAGAGGACAAAATGCTGGATTTTTTTTTAAAAGGGACATTTGCCCATTTTCTCCCTGGAATTTATCAATGATCAATTACAAACCATTCTCTTAACCCAAGCATGCATCAAATACTTAAATTAAGTACTTTTAAATTTTTTAATGAACAAAGATCATGGTCAAAACCAACAGAAATCAAGGATCAACAAATTGAAAAGGTTACTACACATAATCACACAGTTAATTGAACCTGGACATGAAAATGTGAGAAGTGCGAAAAACAATGGATATCAAATCCTGATTGTTAATTTCAAGGTGGAGATTCAAGTGTGGAAATCATCCCATATTTAGAATTAAAAGTGCTTACATTGGAGTCCTCACTTAATTTTAATTTACAAATTTTTTATAGGAGATAATTTACAAAGTTAAAATTAAGAAAACCTAAAAAAATTGCATTGACTAAAGAAAAATATTACGTCATGTAACCTTGTAATGAACATGTTACGTGAATGGATAAGGTCATGTTAATTGTTTCTCAAGTTAGATTTATAATGTGGGTCATGTTAACAGTTACTTTTAAGGTAATTATTAATAAATCATATTAGAAAAGTTTTGATATCAATTTTATAGAAAATATAAAAAGTTGTCAACATAATTAATTGTTTTATAATTTTTTCATAAAATATTTCTAAAAATAGTACATAAACCAATGTCCTTAGGACATGCTTTAAAATTTCTTTTATAATATTTATCCTCCTAGACTGAGAGTTTTATATTAATTCATCATTTATTTTAATTAACGGAAAAATAAGAAAACTACAACAATAAAAATGAAATACATCACTCTATTAATTAAAATATCAAATTTACATCTCGTTGGAATATGAAAAAAGAAAATTACATTTCCTTGTTCCAAGATACAATCTAAAGAGTAATTACATGACTTTGAGTAATTACATTCTAAAAAGATGAAAATGGGATCAGTTCATGATAGGCTTGTTTCAGAGATTATACATGCATTCACGGTTGGCTTTTTCAAAAACGGGTTTGAATGTTCTTCAGGATTGGGTTCAAGGGCACCACTTCCTCCCATCAAACGTTCTCTTCAACGTTTTTTTTTTTTTTTTTTTTTTGAATAACTCTTCCTTCAAAGGTTCTCTTCAACATTACTCAGTTTCTTAATGGGTATGAGATATGACGGGGTAGGTAGCATTAGAGAATTTATCATGAAGATGGACCCCATCCCCTCTGCAGAAATGAATTAAAGGGTAGCTTTGGTGATTGTTCTGGGTTTATAACCAAGAAAAAAAAAAAACCACTCGGGTGTGGCTTGATGGTAAGAGTCTTCGTTTTGCACCCAGAGAAGAGCGGTTCGAGTGATAACCCCAGTAAAGTCTATGTGGTACACGTGGTATTACCTATTTTGCTGTCACATGGTGTGGGGTCGATAAGCTCACACTGGAGACCTCCTTTTTCATTCAAAAAAAAAAAAAAAAAAAAAAAAACTAAAAAGAAAAAAAGGGACTACCATGACCTGCAAACCAAGAAAGAATAAAAAAAAAAGGGAAAACTTAAATGATAGTTTAAGGATATTAGTTTAGGAAATATTTTTAAAAATTTTTATGTAAATTTTTTTTTTTTGATGCTTTTATTTTATTTTATATTTTTCATGAAATTAATGTCAAAACTTTTCTAAATTTTTTATTAATAATTGCCTTGTTAACATAACCACAATATATATATATATATATATATATATATATATGCTAATGGATGCCCTTAAAGTAATGGTTAATAATCAATTTAAAGAAACTAGTTCCTTCCATATCTATAATATGGAGTGATGATAGCTGTTTGGGGTCATTGTGTGGCTGTGACATACATTGTGTTTCAATATGTTAGCAGCTAGACTTGATTTCTTTAGGGTAATCAAGTTTGGTACTCACG
Source organism: Quercus robur (assembly GCF_932294415.1). Lineage (NCBI taxonomy): Eukaryota > Viridiplantae > Streptophyta > Magnoliopsida > Fagales > Fagaceae > Quercus > Quercus robur. The sequence continues at coordinate 46,406,062 of NC_065536.1, forward strand.
CTAATTGATTGCCCATTGGTAGCTACTCTTGTATTTTTACCTATGCAAAAAAAAAAAAGATAATATAAAGAGTGATGGAAATAACAAATTAATGAGAAAAATAGTTTTTTCATGTGTAAATAATTTAGGCTATGAAGCATATATAAATGAGAGGAAATATGTTAGGCTAAGAGGCATATGAAATTAAGGTTAAAAAATACATTTAGTCAATACCTTTTTTTTTTAAAATTTATTTTTAAAATTTATTATTATTTATAGAAACATTTAGCCAATACCTAAGTAAGCATATTCAACAGAAAATCCAAGTTAATGAATGTAAATTTAGCGAATCATATGAAACTATTTAGTAAAAAATGAGGAGAGTAAAATGGAAAGTCAAGTAAAACTTATTATAGTTATATGTGTTGGAGAAGATAAGGAGTAACCAATCTTTCTCTCTTTGCCAAAACAAGTGCATAGCAAATGCAATAGATTAGGCTTAAGGATTTACGCTAGCAAGTGTGAATGGTAGCAACTATACATGGGCCTTTATCCTCTATCATAATAATGATGTAAAAGAGGAAGAAAATACAAAATAAGATAATAGACACCAAATTGCTCATTGTGAGATATTAAGTGAAATAAAGGAGAATACTATGGCCAACTCATAAAACTTAAATAAATCATGATAGCTTTAGAATAAATAATACGGAGAATTTAAGATTCGTGGGAAGGAGAAAAGGGTAATCTCCATTTAGTGCACTCAGAAACTCACGGAAATGATACTCCAAAAAGAAAAAGAAAAAGAAAAAGAAAAAAGAAACTCATGGAAATGTTTAAAAAGCTTAGTTTTAAATGTATGATGATATCTTAAATCTTAATGTAAAAGTATTTTTTATATCTCCCTAAAAAGTCTGTTGAATGAGAGGAGAATCAATTGTATTTGTTGGATATTGATATATGTCTACTTGCTTTGAGCAATGAATACTGAAACTGAGGGTGGCTGTTTCTTATTTTCATTAAGTCTCAAGTAATTTGCTGGCCAAAGGCCACGAAAATTGTTTTCCTAAGAGGGCATTGGTCTTCCTACCTTGTTGAATTTAAGGATTTAGGAGGCAAAATTAGTGTCGGAAGTATGTGTTAGTTTAATAGGTTTTAAGCTTTTCCATGAGTTATTGAGTTTTGCACAATGCACTTAACATGGGCTCAATGGTTTTTCTTGTGTCCCAAGCCCATTAGAGGGACCTTACATGAGCCCAAGATAGTGTGAAGTGACCCCCCTACCCTCCAATTCACATATCCTAATTATCCCAGTTGTTGGGCTTCTCTTTAGCATCAGTACCTACACTGTCATATGGTATATGTTGGTATATTTTAGCATCAAAGTACAAAAATGTCCCATTACTCGGTCTTGCAATTCTAAAAAAATTACAATTGTGATAAAGTACTACCCTAAATTTATGATGATACTATAACAATGTTCTAAACCTAAATAATATATTTTTTATTCCCTACTTAAACATATTTGCCTCTTTCTCTCTCTTGATTGTCTTATTCCTCTCTCTTTCTCCAGAACGGTCTGGCCTCCCTCTCTCTCTCTCTCTCTCTCTCACTCATAGTGCTGAGCATATTCTGGCGTGGGTCATGGGTTTGACGTGGGTCTAGTGGCAACGTGGATCTGGCAGTGGTGTGGATTTGGTGGTGCTGTGGGTTTGGTGGTTTTGACGGTGTGGACCTTTGATGGAGGCACTCAACCTTGCCTTCGTTGATGGGCTGCTCAACCTCACCAATTACTGGGTTGTGATTTTTCTAGTGTGGGTCCAATGGTGGGTTGTGTTGTGTGGGTGGTTTGAGGGGCTATGAGTTGCTAGGTTTTGTGTGTTGTGGTGCGGTGGTGGTGGTGTTGATCTAGCAACGGCGATGGCTGGATGTGGAAGTGAGGCATGAATGGGTTGTTAGGTTTTTTCTAGCTGTCTATTTCGTCTCCACCACCATAAATCATCATTTTTTGGCGATGATATGCATATTTATAGTGGTGGTTGATTGGCAATGGTGTGTTTGTGTGTGTGTTTTGCTTGGTGGTTTGATTGGCAATGGTGGGTTTCTGGGATGTGGGTTTGCCATGTGTGTGGGCGAAAATGGGAATTTAACCATAATTTTCCAACTATATAGTTAGCAGTCCCGGTTCTCAAACTATATTATTTACTAGCATCTCGAGTCTATGAAACTTGATTTTGGCCTATAAATCAAGTCTCAAAGACTTGATTTCCATGGTCTGATGTGGCATTTTTTTTCCACTTGGAAATCGAGTCTTTAAGGCTTGATTTATAAACCAAAAAAATTTTAAAAAATTCCAAGTCTCAAGTCTCTTGTACAAGCCGAAATACCCAAAAAAAATTTAAGAAATCCAGAAACACAACAATCCCAATCCCAATCCCAGTACAATCAGATCAGAGGGAGAAAGAATCTAGAGACTCAGATCAGATAGGGGAGAGAGAGCTCGGCTTGGGTCGCGCGCTGGGTCGCGCATGGTGCGCGGCTTGGGTCTCGCGCTGGGTTGCGCACGGTGGTGGTCTGCCTGGGTCGCGCACGGTGGTGGCTGTGGGTTCTTTGGTTTCACGGTGGTGGCTCACCCACTCCAATCTCGATCTTCTTTATTTTATTATTTTATTTTATTTTTTCTTTGGGTCTTCTCTAATGTTCTAGGTTCCCTACGGTGTAAATTTATAAGGGTTATAAATCGAGTCTTAGAGACTTGATTTCCATGTGGTCGCCACGTGGAAAAATATGCCACATCGGATGTGATCAGACCATGGAAATCGAGTCTCCAAGACTCGATTTATAGGCCAAAATCGAGTCTTATAGACTCGAAATGCTAGTAAATAATATAGTTTGGGAATCGGGACTACTAACTATATAGTTGGAAAATTATGGTTAAATTCCCATTTTCGCCGTGTGTGTGTGTTTTGCTTGGTTGTGGTTGTTGGTTGCTTAAGGGGAAGAGAGAGAGAAAGGAATAATAATAATAAAAAAGAATAAAAAATTATATTTAAATAAAGTTGCCAAAAAAAAGAAGAAGTTTGTGGTGTTAGGTGTGCTGTAAAATGATATAGTATAATAGAAAAAGTAGCTTTTGAGATGATAAAATAAGATATTTTGGAGATATCGGATGCTAATGCTATATGCAAGCTTGGTCCATAAGGAGACAAAACATTGTTAAACTTTAAGTTACAACTGAAATTTGCCAAAGGATTTGTAGCTTAATTAGTTGGTACCTTTTGGTATGTTCAAAGGAGAGGGTCAAGTACCTTGTTCCTCAAATATCGAGAGAGAGAGAAAAAAAAAAAAAAAAAGCTTCAACCAAAATTTGTTGGCTGTAGCAGTGGGCCTTACACTGTCACTTTGCTAGCTAAATCTTAGGCAAAAATGGCCCATTACCATCAATTTTCAAAATAATTTGCCCAGAAACACTGTTTCCAAACTATATAGCAATATACCACTTTTTTAGGTACTCGAGCTTGCCAAGCTCGAGTACCATGTTTTTTTAATCCACTATCGCCCCATATTCAAGGAGCCCTATAGTGGCGTTTTTAAGCCCTATAGTGACGTTTTCGGGCCAAAAAACGCCACTATAGGGTCCCTTGAACCTGTTATGGGGACTTATAAAAAGATTTTGCAGGAAAACGCCGCTATAGGGCCCAAAAACGTCACTATAGGGCTTAAAAACGCCACTATAGGGCCCTTTGAACCTGTTATGGGGACTTATAAAAAAAATTTTGCAGGAAAACGCCGCTATAGGGCTCGAAAACGTCACTATAGGGCTTAAAAACGCCACTATAGGGCCCCTTGAACCTGTTATGGGGACTTATAAAAAAAATTTTGCAGGAAAACGCCGCTATAGGGCACGAAAACGTCACTATAGGGCTTAAAAATGCCACTATAGGGCCCGAAAACGTCACTATAGGGCCCCTTAACCTGGTATGGGGGCTTAAAAACGCCGCTATAGGGCCAGAAAACGTCACTATAGGTCTTAAAAACGCCACTATAGGGCTCCTTGAATATGGGGCGATAGTGGATTAAAAAAACATGGTACTCGAGCTTGGCAAGCTCGAGTACCTAAAAAAGTGGTATATTGCTATATAGTTTGGAAACAGTGTTTCTGGGCAAATTATTTTGAAAATTGATGGTAATGGGCCATATATGAAAATTGCTATATGCAAGCTTGGTCCATAAGGAGACAAAACATTGTTAAACTTTAAGTTACAACTGAAATTTGCCAAAGGATTTATAGCTTAATTAGTTGGTACCTTTTGGTATGTTCAAAGGAGAGGGTCAAGTACCTTGTTCCTCAAATATCGAGAGAGAGAGAGAGAGAAAAAAAAAAAAAAAAGCTTCAACCAAAATTTGTTGGCTGTAGCAGTGGGCCTTACACTGTCACTTTGCTAGCTAAATCTTATCTTATTGGGACCAAAATAGTGGGTTTTTGGGTTGGACTTTGTGGGCTCTCATTCTACCAATCTTGTGTACTAACTTGATCAATCGTATGGGCATTGTTAATGATTTGGGCTCGTCTTTGCTGGCATATGGATGTGGGATTTATAGGCCTTGGGCCTATTTGAGTTCCGAAAATTTCTTCCTAGAGCAAAGCCGAATACTTACCATGTCTACTTCATGCATTGTTTACATATAAATGTATTTTAACTACTAAACAACTAAGTGAGGAAAATGAAAAAGGAAAAAATAAAATAAAAATTAAGTTCCATGATTCCATCTACCAATACTAACAAAAAATAAGCGACTACGTCAAACATTCTTTTTTATGTTCTTCAATTTGTTAAAATATATTCTTAATTTTTCTTTTTTTTCCCCAATTCCCTCAGATAGTGCTTAAAACGAAAACCATAGTTACCTCCAAAATGGCTGCTAGTCCAAGCAATGTATATATGTTTTGTTTGAATTATACCTGCCCATTTTTTCAATTACTAAATTGCTGAAAAATAATTGCATTTTTAAAAATTACATGAAAATTCTGGTGGAGTGTGAACGTTATTTCAAAGCTGTCAGGAAAGCAGAAAATTGTGTGAGAAGATGATAGAACCACAATTAGAAAATATTGTGACAATATAAAGATTTATGAGATAAAGTATCTCTTGGGAGACTTTTAAGCTACCAATATTGTAGCAACATGCGTTAACAAACATAAAGTTTCAAAAATCCAATTTGAAGAATTCGGCTTAACGGGGTTAATTAAAGTGTTGGTTCAAAACAACCGGCCAGCTCTGATTCATTCTCTCAGAGGCTAATTTAACATCAAGATTATTTGTGGAACGTTATCGTTGGCTGCCTTTTAAGTTTTAATGCCTGTAAAGTGGAAACACCAAAATTTGGGATTTGAACCTTGGACGCTTTTGGTAAAATTTTCTATCTTATGGCCTGTTTGGGAGTTTAAAAAAAGAGGGAGAGTAGAGTAAAGGGAGGGAGAGTAATTCAGTTACCTTGTTTGAAAGTTTTTTTAAGGAAGGAGGGGGAGGGGTTTTGAGGGGTTTCAACTACCTTTAACTCCTCATTTTTAATTCCCCAAATTGGAGAGATTTGGAGGGAGAGTAGAGTAGATAAATTATTGACCAAATGAATTTCCTAATCTAACATTTTTAAATCAACAAAGTTACAAACAGATTATATAAATAATCTTTGTTTGTTTCCCAGGAAAATTCGAGAAAAAAAAAAAAAATCTGAATCTCACTATTTACCTTTGTTACTGACTTTGCAAATAAGGCAACCCAACAAGAAAAATTCAAGCTTGCGATGAAATACAAAATTCCATTAGAAATTGAAACCCTAACAACAAAATCAAAACGAAAAAAAAAAGAAAAAAAAAGAAGCAAAACGATTTGGATTGAACCTGCAAAAAATTCAAAGCAAAACCAAAACCCATATCCAATCTGAGAGAGAGAATCAGAGTGAGAGAAAGAGAGGATCGAAATGAGAGAAAGAGAGAGAATCCACCATCGTCGTTGCTCCAAACCACCATGCCATCGCCACCGATCTACAAACCACTACGCTGTCGCTGCCGATCTTCAGTCCCTGCTGCCAATTTTGATCTCTAATCCACGCTGATCTGAGAGACCCACAACAAAAATTCAAAGTAATCCAAAACCCACATCTAATTTGAGAGAGAGAATCGGAGTGAGAGAAAGAGAGGATCGAAATAAGAGAAAGAGAGAGAATCCACCATCGCCGTTGCTCCAAACCACCACACCATCGTTGTCGATCTCCAATCGCCATGCTCCGACATGACGGTGGCTCGCTCCAACGGGTTCTCCTTGGGGTTCGCTTTCACTAGGAAAACCTCTTTCTTCTTTAACACAACACAGGTATATACAATAAAGAAAATTTAATTTAATTTTTATTATAATTTTTTTTGAGGTAATAAAAATTATTTTATAATAGTCAATAGTAGTTTATATATATATATATATACTTTTTTTTTTGATGGATAATTTTATACTTTTATTAGTGGTACTTGATGGAATGAGAATGTTAATTAAATAATTATTTAATTTAACAAATTAATCATAAACTAATGTTGCAAGTTCATTTTCAAATAGAGGTAAATTTGTCTATTTAAATAATTTTCTTTCATTTCCATCATAATTTTTAAAACATCCAAATAAGAGGAAGGGCTAATTACTCCCTTCTCCCTTATTAATTTTAAAAACATCTAAATAAGGTGGAAAATAACCATTCCACTCTATTCTTCTCCATCTTTAAACTTCCAAACAGGTTATTAATTCATTGCAACAAATCAAAATATGCAGACCAGAGAACAGTCAAAAGAAGAATTATGTTTTTGGCCTTTTTCCCCTTCATCATATTGCTAGATTTCTTCCAAAATCTGTCAAAAAGATTAAATGGTTTTATATATCCAAACTTTAGTCTTGTAATTTATGATCAATCCGAAATTATTAGGAACGATCCAAGATTGCTAAGGAGATATATAGGATCCGATTTTAACAAGTCTCCATTAAGTATGATCCCAGATAAGCAAAACATAAATTAAAAAAAAAAAAAAAAAAAAACTATTAAATATTAAAAAGAAAAACAGACTACATTACGAAATGAAAAACCAAAATCCATCAACAAAAATGCCTAAACGTAATGGGAAATTTTAAACATAATATGTTCTCTATTTTTTCTCATAAACTACGGAGTAGAAAATATGAAGATCATCAATCCAGCACAACAAGTTTCTGATACTCTTCTCCAGAGATAGCAGCTTCCATGATAAGCTCTGGGTTCATAGCCCCATCATTATCCAAAAACAACTTCATCAAATTCTTTGAATACCCACTCACCAATGCTACCCCATTCTGCGTCCCTGGTACTGGTGTGGCACTCGAATCCCTCAAGTTCCAAAACACAATCTCCGGTATCGCAGACCCGTACCCTTTCTTCCTAAACTTCCTCTGTATAGCTTCATAATCAGTCTCCCAATTATTCCGCGAAGCTTTATCGAACTCCATGTCACTAAACACAAACAACCTCTTTACCATCTGATCCTCTTTCAACTTCCCATTCACAGCCACTTCCAAAATAAGGTCAAACACCTTCTGAAAATCTGTGTTCATTCCCCACTCCATTCTCCTCACGAAACTCGTCTTCGATACAAGATCATTGCCTGGAATCAAATAAAGCTTAGGTTTTTTACTAAACGTAATAAGCTTCCCTTTCCATGGCTCTTCACTAAGTTCCGAAACCAACACTCCCAATGCAACAGAAACTTCCATTGGCACACCTTCCATACTTCCAGAGACATCACAAATGGCAAGGCAATTCTTCAACTTGCCCTTCTTTAACAAATCATCCACCATTCTCTTCCATTGTAGCTCTTCCACTTGCCCACCATCGTTGTCATTTAAAGACTTTATGATCTCATGTGGAAGTAATGCCCCGGCTGCGATTGTTGATTTCCCAGCCTTCACATCTTCCAAATATTTCTCAAATCGATCTTTATCATACTTCAAGAACTTCTCTTTATAAAACTTCATCGCCACTGAAGCGACCCTATTGTACTTTATTCCATCCCACCTACTTGCACCAATATAAACCTCGGGCAACTCCAAAATCTTCCTTAAAGGCACTAAAACTTGCTTTCTCAACCTATCTCGAACTCTGTACACATAATGAGCCTCTTCCACACCTTGGTATTCGATGTAAGACTCGCGAGGAAAAATCCTCCTTGCAATGCTTTCGCAAAGCAAAGTCGACCTATCAAATGAAGAATCAAGCGAAGGACACCACTTCGCTGCTAAACTAATCTTCGTAAACTCTTCAGCCTTTAAGAATTCCATGTCAGCCTTCAAACACTCAGCAAAAAACTCCGAAACGCGATCATATAAGAACTTAAAATCCGAGTCATTCTTGTATTTTTTAAGAACTTTCTTGGCCATATCTGCATATTTGGAATGCCTCGCTTCACTTGCTTTTTCCTTTTCAATCCGAGCCCTCTCCATCTCATTCAAGATCCTAATCTCTTTCACCACACGGGCTCTCTTTCTTTTATTCGAATGTTTTTTACTACTTCCAGGCCTTAAACGCATTCCTTTACTTAAACTTCTACTACTCTTTTTCCCAGTTTTTCTGTGTTTCCACTCTTCTCTTTGATTCTTTCTCACATCAGAACCTTCTAAAAGCCTATACAAAATCTCAGGCAAGTCTTTCATGTAACCAAAATCAGAAAGAGACCCAATATTACATGCCAATGTCTTAGGGTGGTCTTTGTGTAGCCAAAACGCCGCCGTGTAAAACCCTTCTTTATCAGACTTTCCAGTACCACGTACTCCTCGGAGATTATAGATGAGTTTGAGTGTGGTCAAGGGGTTGTGGGTCCAAGCCAATATGAGCCTTTGAATCAAAGATTCTGCTGGGGTATCAGGTACAACATGGAAGAAGAAATCAAGGCATGGGTTACCGCTTGAGAGAAAAGTTGCAGAGTTGTTCTCTGTGTAGCCTGTTTTGGGTTTATAGTTAACGGTGTTGTTGAAGTTCTTAACCATGAGGTCCATGAAAGGATCGCTGGCTATGGGTTTAGGTTGGGGTTGGTTTCGGGTTTTGTTGTAGAGTCCGGGGGGACCAAGAAGAGTCATGTCTGTGATCTGAGTGAGGATTGTGAGTTTCTGAATCTTTGTTTGGATTTTAGAAGGGAGCCAATTCACGTAAAAATTAGAGGGCTTTGATCTGTTTCTAATGAAACGGCAGTGAGGGTTTCAGTTCTATTTTTATAGGGGCTTAATTATGGCACCATAGTGAGATACTTGTGCACCACGCTTCCCCGATAGCTAGGAGAAATTATAATTAATAATAAAAAAAAAATATAACGTACTTAAAATTTTTTTTTTCTAGTTTTTTATTTTATTTTTGCTCGTGATTTGTAAACCGACTTATATACAAACTCTAATTATATTTAAATATTAATTAAATAATATTTATTTAAAATCATTTTTTTTTGCGTGTTATTTTTCTTTAAGACTAGTAACAAATTTATCGAGATCCTTTTTGTGATTCAATTTGTATTTCAATTTTTTATAAATTTTTTTATAGCTTTTTATAATCCATGTGGATATTTTTTTACTGGACATTTATAATTAAAAAATATATATGACTAAATGTAACATGATTCATAAAAGGAAAACTATTATTTAATTATCTTGGTTTATCAAAAGCAAAATTGCAACTTTATTAATGAACATATCTAAAAAGTTTATTTATCACATAACTTGATAAATTAATATTTTTATATAAAAAAATTTAATATTGATATCAAAGTAAATTCTAAATTCATATTTTCATTATATTAGTTTTTATACATATATTTAAGTTTGATTAAAATATTTATTATTAAAAAAAGGAAGAATACCTTATGAAAACATATATAAAAAATACAAAAACAAACTACTTAACATAAAAGAACCGGGTCTATATTAACATAAAAACAAATCCTAGGTTAATGTTAAAAAGAAGAAAAAAAAGAAAAAGAAGGGAAAAGTGTTATAACAAACAAAAAAGTATATATATATATATATATATATATATATATTTTGTGAGAGAGTTTCAACTTATGACGTCCGCTTCTGATGATACTCTTTATAATTAGATTAAAATACCAATTAGTTTTTGGTGTAGGCGGTGATTGAACCCCAGATCTCTTATTCAATCATCAGAGACTTTACTAGTTGAGCTATACATTTTTCTAAACCATTAGATTTAAGTAGATCTAACAGTATAAAAAAAGACTAATTAATGTCGATATTCTGATTAGCATCTCATTTTAACCCTTACTTATGACATTCCATACTAGTCTCTTCTACCAAAAATGTGTTGTTCGTTATCTCTCCTTTCTCCTTCTACTCAACTCTCTACAAAGGGTGTGTTTGTTTTGGGCGAAAATCACTTCCAGAAATGCTTTTCCGGAAATGCGGGTGTTTGGTTGGTCCGAAAAATAGAATTTTCTGGAAATTGATTTCCGTTGACTGAAAAAAAAAGGCTTTGACTATGGAAATGAATTTCTGTTCCTATTTTCACTTCAAATGAATTCCAGAGAGAGAGAGAGAGAGCGCGCGAGAGGAAGAAGAGGCCCCCGAGCTCTAGTCCAGTCCGATGATCGCTGGTGAACCCCGAGCTCCAGTCCGCGCCGATCGCACGCACCAGTCGATCTCGCGAGCTCCAGTCCGACGACCGCGCAGTTGATCGCGATCGGTGCGTGCTTCGCGAGATCGCGATCGACGCTTCTCGAGATTGAGCCGTAGATTGCGATCTTGCCTTCGCGCTGATCGCGATCTTGCGAAGCATCGCGCCGATCGCGATTGATGCTTTGTGAGATCGTGATCGGTGTGGTGCTTCGCGAGATCGCGATCGACGCTTTGCGAGATTAGCGTTGATCGCGATCTCAAGAAGCACCGCGTCATCGAACCCAATCGAGCGTCGATCGTTGATGATTTTTTTTTTTTTTTTTTTTTTTTTTTGTCCGTGTTTTTTTGGGTTTGTCTTTTCCTTCTTCTTTTCCAAACACCAGAAAATATTTTTCGGAAAATTTTTTGAAATGCAACCAAACACATGAAAACATTTTCTTTTCCGAAAAATAGCATTTCCGGAAAATAGATTATTTTCCGGAAATGGATTATTTTCTGGAAATGCTTTACACGAACCAAACATAGCCTAAATTAGAATCTTTCTTCTCCACCACTTGTCCATCTCCATTGCCACAGGGTTCCACCTCCATGGCCATAGGGTGGGTTACCAGTAGCGAAAAAAGCCGTAGCCGCTAACACCGACACCGATATTAGAGGTTTGTTGTTCCTTTCTTGATAGTGTGAATTTTTTTTTCCTTTCTTACCGTTGGCTTTTCATTCTTTGTATCTATTGTGTATTAGCACTTTACTTGGTAAAGCAAACTTTTGAAGAAAGCTTGTAAATTAGTTTATTTCTTGGCCATTGGCTATTATATATCCTATAAGTTTGCGGTATATAATTAGACTATGGATTGCTCATATGCATACTTTACCTATTGGATTCGAATCTAGCTTGATGGTTTCAAATCATAGTTGCTTGTGTGTTATTTATTGTTGCACAATGGGTAAGGTTGAAATTTTAATTTTTTTTTCCACTATTTGTTTGTAAGGTTGAAATCATAGTGACTATTGCTTGATTGACCTTTTATGTAATAGTACTTGGCTTGTTTACAATTAGTCACAGATATTGGCTACTAAATCTATTGTGTATCAGATTCTATGTGAAGACATTTTTTTTTTCTTTCTTATTGTTGCAGACCATGGATTTCTGGCTTTTCTTACTTTTGAATTATTCAAAGAGCTTTAAATATGAAATTGTGAAAGACTAAAAAAAAAAGCTTTATTTTGCAGGGAAATGCTAGAAGGCTCCTGTCGTGCCCCAACCCTACAAATGTAAATAATTATGGAAGTGGATTTGGGCTCCAAATCTATTTGTTGGTGGGATTTCTCATAGTCCTACAAATTTAGCCTCAAACAGAGCCTAAATAGCCGAATTACAAGTACCCTCGTGATTTCTAGCCCAAAAACCCTCTCCTTCTCAGACTTAATATCTTACTATCTCTTGTATGTCTCCCTCAGTTCTATCATCCTCCCTCTTTGTGTCTATTCTTCCCCTTTCTTCTTACTTCTTTCTTGCTTTTTTTTATTTTTTATTTTTTTTAGCAAGCCCTTCAGTAGCCCCACTTATTTGGCCTCACTCCACTTATATAATATCTTCTTAGTGAGATTCCAATCATTATTGTTTCGCCAAGTTCCATGTAATCCCACTTTCACTCAGAATCCCAAGGAATCATCACGTCTTTTGAGGATTTTCTTGAAACTTGTTTCAGACGCTAAATAGTGCTCGACAAAGACTTCCCAAAAGCACTTCTAGCGCTTGGTGCCGATCTAAACTTCTCTACTTCCTTGTTAATTTTGTACTGTTTTGACGGTTAGTAGTGGGCCGAGATGTGACTGAACACTTAACAAGTTCACTGAACATTGCTCTCTAGATCTTGATACACATATTGTTGGGCCAGGCCCATCCAGGCTAGTTTTGGCTAGTGTATTTGGGCTTAAGCTTGGTGGGCCGGTACCAATCACCTAGCCCAAGTCTTGTGGGGATGGGCTCGGCCCAACAATAAGTGTATCAGGATTTGGAGAGCAATGTTTGGTGAACTAGTTAAGTGTTTGGTCACATCTTGGCCTATTACTAACCATCAAGACAGTACGAAATTAACAATGAAGTAGAGAAGTTCAGATCGACACCGAGCGTTAGAAGTGCTTTTGGGAAGTCTTTGCCGAGCACTATTTGGCGTTTGGAACAAGTTTTAAGAGAATTCTTAGAAGACGTGATGATTCCTTGGGATTTTGAGTGAAAGTGGGATTGCATAGAACTTGGCGAAACAATAATGATTGGAACCCCACTAAGAAGAGATTATATAAGTGGAGTGAGTGTAGAGAAGTGGGGTTGGTGAAGGGCTTGCTAAAAAAAAAAAAGAAGAAGAAAAAAAGCAAGAAAGAAGTAAGAAGAAAGGGGAAGAATAGACACAAAGAGGGAGGACGAAAGAACTGAGGGAGATATACGAGAGATAGTAAGGGATTAAATCTGAGAAGGAGAGGGTTTTTGGGCTAGAAATCACGAGGGTACTTGTAGTTGGGCTGTTTAGGCTCTATTTGAGGCTAAATCTGTAGGACTGTGAGGAATCCCACTAACAAATAGATTTGGAGCCCAAATCCACCTTCATAACTATTAACGTTAGTAGGGTTGGGGCACCATAGCTCCTTTACAAATGTTTTGATGGGAATACAAAATGTATTATTAGTGACTAAGAATTTTTTTTTTAATTTTTTTTTTCAGGTTTGAGAGTGATTATGGAACAAAAAACACTATTGTATAAGTTTTTAGCTGTTATTGGTAATTGTATTTATGTTAGTTGTACACTTGGCCACCCATTGATTGAATCGCTTCTTTATATATCAGATTTTGTAATTAGAGATGTCATAAGGATGTGTTTCAACAAGTTTTAAGAAGAAAAGATGTTTCTATTCTACCTAAAAAAATAGCCTTTGTTTGATATGGCAAAACTTGTGATTATTTTCAGCATTGAATGAACTACTTTTTAATTCACCATTTTCAATTGTAAATCAAATAATAAATTTACAAGTAGTTAAAGTCTCTAATCAATCCCATTTGGAAGTGTATTTGGGAATTGAAATTATGCATCACTCATTCCATTTTTCTCAAATCATTTCCATTTCAAGAGAAAAAAAAAAAGATCCAATGAATGCATTTCATTCTTCTCATATCATTTTGCACTTAGGGAAAAAAAATCCAATGAATGCAAATGGAAAAATGATAATTTATTCAAACTTTTCGGTATCAAGAGAAATTCATTTAAATGAAGAAACATTCATACACATCGGTACACTAAACAAGATAAAAAAGAGAATACAACAAAAGAGTAGTAGCTTTACATAACTTGTTAAGAACACTTTTGCGTTCATTTCCTAGTTACTTTTTCTCAAGTGGTTTTTCAACAAAAATACTTCACTCAAACTAGTCAAAATGATGACTACTTAAATCCAAAGTAGCAGCCAAGAAAAGAGGTCTACCATTTCTTGCTTTACACAAAAAGACTGCCTCTGTCTTCCTTTGTTGCTCCTATTTCCATCCATGAGCATAATAGTTTGCCAAAAACTTATATGTCTACATTACAAAATGAATATAGGATAAAACAAAGAGTATAGAATTGCTTGAAAATCTGAAAAAATGTGTCTTAAAAACTCCGTTAAAGACATTAAATTAAATCAAAAGCAAATGAGTAGTTGTAACCAAAAGTATGGCTAAACTGCTACTACCCTCCATGTATATGTTGTCATGGATCAAAGACTAATAGCTAAGGTTCTTAGCCAGAAATTTTCAAACAGTATTCCAACATAGGTCCCTAAAAAACAAAACCAAACAAAAATAAAAAACCAACATGTACCATTTCATCATGATTAACAACATAGGTCCTCAAACATTTATATTCTAAGCTACTTTGACTCAATATATATCTCAATTCCACCAAGCGAAGCTCATTTTGTGATTTTCTTTAGCCACATGTACCTAAAGTAAAAAAAAAAGGTATAAGTAAATTTGAAACACAAGATATATATTATTACAATCAAAATCAATACTAAGTCCCATCCTCCAAAATGTAATTTAAGAAAAGCAATTTTGTGAAGAAACATATACCAAAATGTGCAATTGCCTGCCTCCCATACTCCATTTTGTATATAAAAAAAATCAGAAACATCAACATCTTTACTCCTCAATGATTCCCAAAGTTAGAGAGACCTAGTAGTTTTACACACTATAGCAAATAAGACTTATGGTGATGAAATAGTTTCATCATGAAATGTCCTTATTTTGTCGCCTAAAACATATGGTGACGAAACATCATTCGTTGCGTGATCTCAGTCACGGAATCAGAATGTGTTGGTGACAAAAAGTTTTGTCACTTACTTTTTTTTTAATAAAAAAATTATAGGTGACGAAAGTTTTTTGTCACCTAATATTTTCCTTGCTAAACATTATTTTCAGAGACAAAATAAATTCGTCACCAATTATTTTTAATTTGTAATTTTTTATTTGACCATATTAGGTGATGAAATATTTCATCATTGATTGAATTTTTGTTTTTTTGATTTTCCAATGTCAATAGATTAGGTGACGAATTATTTTATCACAAATTTCTGTTTATTTTCAAAGTTCAACCTGTTAGTGAAACATTTCATCACCAATTGATTTTTTGCTCTTTAATTTAGCATTTTAGTGACAAATAAGGTTGTCACCAAAATTTTTTAATTGTCAGTTCAACCTATTTGTGATGGAAAATTTTTGTCACCTTTTTTTATAAAAATTTATTAATGTTTTTTACATTAAATTTCCATTATATTACATTAACCTATTTATTTCTAATCACATCCATAAACAAATTAGTTATACAATCTTTCCAACTACATCCATAAACAAATCATCCATATAATCTAAAAAGTAAATAAAAATGCATTATATTCATTTGGAAGCTTTTGCCCAATTTCCTCCCTGCTACCAAGCAGCAACTATTACAATAAAACATACAACTTGAGCAACCTCTTTGTTCTTTGTGTGCAATGAAAACAGAAACCATAGAGCATCTATTCTAAGAGTGTGAATTTGTGAGAACAATTTGCTTCAATGCATCTTTCAAGTGTGATCATCATGCTGACAAGCAAAGACGTTTGTTTATTGGATTAGAAAAAGCTCAAGCTAGCTCAAATTTAAATCCAATTCTAGCAACTTGCTAACAAACTCATAAAAACTCCCTTAATTGATTTGAAATCCCAACCTATCCGAAACCAAAATAAAAAATGCCCCACACAACAAAACTAAACAAAAATACTATCTACTAGACCCACCATAAATTAGTTCAAAATTTCTAAGTTAAATATCCTTTAGCAAAGTTAAGCAAAGCATTAATAGACTTATAATGAGCCATACACATAGGACTTATATATATGAGGCCCATGGCTTCAAACCCAATAACTCACAATATCAATAAAAAACAAAAAAATGAAGAAGAAAAATCATGAGAGAGAGAGAGAGAGAGAGAGAGAGAGAGAGAGAGAGAGAGAGAGAATGATAGGGTATAGGGTTTTTTTACAAAAAAAAAAATAATGAATAAAATTTGGGTACTAAAAATTTTTTTTGTACGCGCCCAAAAATTGTCATCACGTGCTAGTATTTCGAGACCAGTGACACCTAGGTCTAACTTTTTGAAATGAAATATTTCGTCATCATAGACACTCGTAGGTTTGACGCCTTTTTTTTGTTTTTTTTTTCATGAACTATAGTGACAAAAGAAATATTTTGTTACCAATTTGAATATCTTTAGAGACAAACTATTGATTTCGTCACAATTTTCAAAAAATTTAATGGTATTTGGTGACAATTTTCTTTTCCTCGCTGAATGTTATCATTTAGAGATGATAATTTTTTTTCTTAACTAGATTTCGTCACCATAGTCCACGTTTGTTGTAGTGACAATGATTTAATAATTAGGACACATAATATCAAATTATAACAGGAATGACAAAAAAAAAAAAAAAAAAAAAGACAAAAAAAAATGAAATGAAAAACTCTCTTTATGCTAAATCATCAATATTATTATGCTAAATCATCAATATTATTGGCATCAAAAGTTGTCATATTTTCTTCATCTTGGCAATCACTTCCCTTCACCATTATATTATATACAAGTATGACAATTATGACCATAACCCCCAAAAAGTTGACAAGATCGTCTTTTTGTTGTTGCATGAGGTAAGGATATTTCAAGCCCCACCTTAAATTCTCCCCCCATGACCTTCCAATGCTTTTCTTTTGACCTTTATTTGTGATACATGCAGATCTTTTATATTCAAAGGAACATTGGGAGAGTAGTCTTGTACTTCAACAATGTTAGTTGATTCACCACTATTGTGGTGCATATTCATTTCATCATTTTACTTACCTTCAAGTATTTGATTTTCCATATCAAAAGCTTTCTTAAGGGTGTGGTCTAAGTTGGAAATGATCATTTCATATATATCTTCAGATTTTTCAGCAAAGTAAGACAATCGACTTAAATTATGACAAACATGGATGCTTCATAAGGCTCTTGACATGTAATGCTCATCTACACAGCTTGATCTATATTCTCCTCTTTTGATTCCTTTATTTGCTTCTTTTGTCTAGCGTTGTAGGATGTAATGACTAGGAATCTCAAAAAAATTTAACTTGAAAGATTAATAACATGTGCCTACAAAAAATTCCCATAAAATCAAAAAGTTGGCAGTCACATTCACAAACTTTTGATTCCAAGTTCAACTTCACAATAAATGTATCATCTAGACCAAAGGAACTTGTTACTTTGTACTTATATAAAGTTCCATTTTTCTCTACCTTTTCCTTTGAAAAATGATTACTACTCACCAACTCTTTTTGGAACTTGCTAAATATGGTTCTCATGTATACAGATACAACTTGATCTTTATTTTTGAGCTAATTACCAAAGAAGGACTTTTATGTCTTGAATCAAAATCTTCATTTCGACTATTTATTGTTTTTGCAAATTTGACACCCAAAACTTGTAATGTAGTTCTTGAGTTTACAAAGGAGTCAAAGAATTTCACTTCTCTAGGTAGTGTTTATTCTTGTAAAGAAAGTATTTCAATTGTACACCGGTAACCATGAATTGCGAATATTATATAATCCTTGAAGCCATTCATTTCTATCCAAACCATAAGTCAATATTCGGCTCTTCTAGTCCTCCTCAAATTTTTACACACTAGGTGACTCATGTTTGTGTCTCTTCAAATCACATTTGAATATTGATTTCTTATGATATATATGGGAAAGTTTCTCCTGAAATTTCTTATTAATATGCCAAAGGAAAAGATGATGACGAGTTCTTGGGAATACTTTTGCAATAGTTGCGCCCATGGCTAAATCTTGATCTGTAATAATAGATATTGATCCCTTCCTCCACATTACTTGAAGCCAAGTTTCTAATAACCACACAAAAGTTTGTTCTGTCGCATTTTGCAACAATGCACAAGCAAATAAAATTGATTGACAATGATGGTTTAACCCAATAAAAGGAGCAAATGGCATATCATACTTGTTTGTTTTATAAGTAGTGTCAAATGTCACTACATCCCCAAAGTATTGATAAGCCATTCTTGATTGCGCATCCACCCCCCAAAAAATTAACCATATGGCCAACATCACCACATTGAATTGCATAAAAGAAATAGAGTTTTCAACTTGCTGTTCTTGGCAATAATTAAGGCCAGCAAAGGCATGTCTAGCATCTAGGATTTCCCCCCTAACATCTATCAAGTGATTCTAGCAATCTCTACTTGTAAACA
The DNA here is from genome assembly GCF_932294415.1 of Quercus robur. Classification (NCBI taxonomy): domain Eukaryota; kingdom Viridiplantae; phylum Streptophyta; class Magnoliopsida; order Fagales; family Fagaceae; genus Quercus; species Quercus robur. The sequence continues at coordinate 46,424,526 of NC_065536.1, forward strand.
TTTGGTCACCTACATTGAACATCATGGCAACTTTTCTTGTTGGAAGACCTTCTTCACCAAAATTTTCAAAAAGACTCTTGGCAATAGTAATTTTTTTTTTTTTTTTTTTGGGAGGCATCAAATGTATGACACACTTTTTATTATTAATTATACCATGACTGTGGTTGTTGTCAAATGCCTTAACAACCCCTTTATGCAACTTCTTATTCTTCATGACCTTAAGCTTGTATCTAGTTCTAAGACTTGAACAATTTCTACGAGCCTTTTTTTTCATCATCTTTGTTCTTTCCATTATCAAATGTCTTTTTTCTTTTGGGTTGCCCTTCACTACAACTTACATAAATACGACTTGTTACACTATCACTTATGGGTGTTGTTTTACTGATACAAACACGGATTCCAAAGCCTTCTTTTTTTGCAAATTCTTTGTAAAATGTTTCAACACCATCAAGGGAGTCAAATTGCATTCCGACATATGGCTTGGATTTCAACTCACAATCACCAAAATCATCAAGTGGTAACTCTTGCTCTGGTAGTTCTAAATTGTTCGGGGCGTGATATAACTCTTCACATTCCATTTGGTCATTATTTTAAATAACACCATCTTGATGGAACTCTTGGCCAAAATCTTGATGGAAATCTTCTCCCCACAAAATAATCCATATCTATAAATTTGCAACTTAGTAACTACAAGAACCAATATAAATAATGGACACAAATATAAAATATGCAAACATATTAAAAATAGTAGCTACAAAATAGAAATAAAAATTTAAACTCTCAATCAGACCCAATCAACACCACAAATGACAAACAGCAGAGAACAAGACACAAAAAACAGTTGAAAAAAAGAATTAAAATTTCATCCTTATCAATTGTGCAATAATAAATAACACTGTTCACGGTTGACTTGGTCAAATAGTGCGGCTGGAACCAAAAGAAAAAAAAAAAGCTTGAAAACGCAATAAAACTTTCAGCTACTTTCAGCCCAATCCAAACGCTCTCAATATCTATGACTAATTGTAAAAGAGCCAAGTACTATTCCATAAAAGGTCAATCAAGCAATAGTCACTTTGAGCAAAACAATTGTCAATAATAACAAAGAGCAGAGAACAAGACACAAAAAACAACGAAAACTAAAATTAAAATTTCAACCTTACCAATTGTGCAATAATAAATAACACACAAGCAACATTCAGCAAAAAAATAACACACAAGCAACTATGATTTGGAACCATCAAGCCAGATTCAAATCCAATAGGTAAAGCATGCATATTAGCAACTGATAGTCTAATCATATAACGCAAACTTATAGGATATATAACATCAAAGGGCCAAGAAATAAACTAATTTACAAGCTTGCTTTACCATGTAAAGTGCTAATACATAGTAGATACAAAGAAAGAAAATCCAACGGTAAGAAAAATAAATCTTCACAGTATCAAAAAGGGAACAACAAGCCTCTGATATCAGTGTCAGAGCTACAATTGTGGCTTTTTTCGCTACTGATGACCTACCCTATGGTCATGGAGGTAGAACCCTGTGGCAGTGGAGGCAAAAGAGCGGTAAAGGAGAAAGATGATTTGGTAGAGAGTTGAGTAGGAGGAGAGAGAACATACAACGCATTTTCGATAGAAGAGAGTGATATCAAATGTCATAAATAAAGAATAATAAATGAGATTCTAATTAAAATATTAGTATTAATGAGTTATATTTTTGACTGTTAGATCTATTTAAATCTAATGGTTTAGAAAATGTGTAACTTGAACTCGTATATATATTTCGAAACTTATATATAATATCTTAGATATAAATCAAGATCTTCTGTACTATAAGTTGTGTACCACTCCATGTACCAGTAATAAAAATATGACACTTAGCTGCCCTTTTATTTCTCCTTCTAAACTAACGTTGGGTTAACATTACTAACATTCTTGTATTTCAACGCTAGGTAACTTTAGCAATTGTTTTTTTGGGTTTTACCCTCTTTGTTATGGCTTCCTTCCTCACGTCTGGTATTCACTCTTCGATTTGATTTGTCACCGCTGCTTTTTTATTTTTTGTTTATAGCTCACGTTGAACTTGAAAGAAGCAGAACAAGGCACGCAATATATTATTGCTATTATTCACGACCTTATTGGGCTAAGGCTCATAATTTCTCACAACCAACATATTGGGCAAATGGCCCATAATCTCTCTGCTTAATGAAGTGTATTCATAACCCGTAGTTTTCTTACTTCAGGACTTAGGCTTGTCTTTGAATGGGAGATGTTCGATTTCAAGTTATTTGACAAGCCACTTGGATTATTTGGTTTTTTAAGAGAATTATAAATAAATAAAAACACTTATTTTCAGAGAAATCTCTGGAACTAATTTGCATTGTAATTTTTTTTTTTTTTTAAATACAAGATAAAACCACTCAACAGTTTGGTGTAGAAGTATCATTGCAATTTTTTTTTGGGTCTGGTGCATGAAACTAGAAAGCCCCTGCCAACAATCTTCCTTTAACATAACATAATCAAACAATTATCTGATGTATACAAAAGACACAATCTACCTCCAAAAAGATCCAAAATTTGCAAAAAATTCAATATCCACACCGCAACAGAGAGAAATTTATTTATGTGTTACCTATGACAAACCCCAAAATTTGCAAAAGAGATGAAATTGGGACATTAACCACAACAAAGACCTAAATCCCATAAAAACAAGAGATTACCTTTACCTAAAACTTCATCCACTAGGAAATGAACACTGATTAAACTGGAGATGGTTTCCTTCATGGTGGAGCTACCGTTGAGAAAAAAGAGAGAGAGAGGGGGAGAGTTGGTACGGAGGGCTGGAATGGAAGAGTGAAGGCTACCTCAGACTCAGATTCACAAATGTAACGGTGAGGAATTAACCTTTGTCGTTTGTCTCTCCCGTTAGTTTGAGTAATAAAACTATTAAAAAGGCAGCCAGGTATCATGTATTTATTAATGGTACATAGAGTGGTACACAATTTATTATACAGAAGCCTCTCTCAGGTACCCCTTTTAAAATTTAAATACTGTTCACTTGCTTAACCGTGAAACTAGTGATAGTATTCCATCTATTTCTTTTTCTTCTTTTATTTTTCCTTGGTTTTTAGACTTTGAACTCACGCAAGAAATCCTAAAACCCAAACTTCTCTCAAGCAATAATCAGGACCGGCTCAATAGGTGATGTAATTGATGCAATCGTCTAAGGTCTCCAAATAAAAGAAGGCCCGTTTGTAAGAAAAAAAATTATATATAATATATTTATTTATATATTTTAGTTAAAAAAAATTTTAAGTATTTTTATTGGTCAATAAAATGCATTAAAAAAGTCTCATTGTATCTTAAAATGCAAAAACTTAAAAAGGAAAAAAAAAAAGTCAAACTTCAGCTAACAAAATTAAATTCTAGAGCCAAATTTATTAACTCATTCTTGAAATATGCTAAAATCAAAATTAATAGCAGATAAATTCATTAATAATACAACATAATTATCTTGAAATATGCTAAAATAGAGATTATAAATTTAAAAAACAAAAGAAAAACCTCTCATCTCTCTATCTCTTTGCCTCTCCATCTATATTCTTACCGTCTTACCTTTCTTTTCTTCATCTTCATCTTCATCTTGATTCTTGATCTTTTTCCATCAACTCAGTCAGTCAGTCTATCTTGAAATTTTTCTTTGTTGATTCCAGCGTACCAGTCGGCGGTCACAAATGGATTCTTCTTCTTCAATTCTTCCTCTCTTTCTCAGTTTCTCTGTCTTACCGAAAATAAAGACTCAGGTCTATATCTTTAACTTAAATTATATATATTTTAGTTTACTTCACACTTTCACTGCACTGCACAGTTGTTTGATGGGATGGGAGGGACGTGTTTTTTGCTACGGCTTTTCTAATCTGCCCCTCTTTAGACTTTTTTCTGCCATATATTTGATATTGATACGACATCTTTTTTCTTTAAATCTTAGCCATAGGAATATATGATGTAGTGGAGTACAGGCCGGATGGTTCTCACACCTTATTTATTTATTTTAATCTTACACTTTATCTATTATTATAAATTATTATATCAATTAATAGTTTGATGTATATTATATCAACTTATTTGTATTATAGTGACACTAATTTATTAAATTATATATTAAATTAATTTTTATTTGTGCAGGTTTAAACTTTAAAATGGTCACGGTTTTAAAAAAATTGCAATAACCAGGTTCTATGGTTCTATACTTAAAATTTTATTTTTAGTTAAATTATCATTTTTAATTATAAATTGTGTTTTATTTATCTATAAATATTTTCTCATTATAAATGTCTACTAAAAAATATTTATCCGGATAGGAAAAACTTCTAAAAAAGAGAAAAAAGCCCCTTTTAAAATTTCGCCTAAGGCCCCCAAAATTGTTGAACCGGCCCTGGCGGTAATATTTTGAGGTCTGGTAGAGTTTTTCTTTGTTTATTCTGATTTGGGTGTAAATTTTGATTAATGGGTCTGTGTTATTATTGTTTTGGTTAATTTTGATTTAGGTTTTCAATTCTACATGTTGGGTTTGTGTTATTTTGAGATTTGGTAGAGTTTTCCTTTGGCTATTTTTGATAAAGGTTTAATGGATTTGTGTTAGTTTGAGGTTTTGTGAAATTTTGATTTGGGTTTTCAATACTAGTTGCTGGTTTTGTGTTATTTTGAGGTTTGGTAGAGTTTTCCTTAGGCTATTTCTGATAAAGGTTTTAATTTAGTTAATCGGCCTATGTTAGTTTGAGTATTTGTGATAATTTAGTTATAGTGCTATCTTGTACATATTGATAGTACAATTGCCACTTAAAAGATGATGGGATTCTTGTAGAGTGGCAGGTAGTTGGTGATAATATAAATTGGTAACTATTGATAGTACCCTTTGAAGCTGGCTATCTAGTTTTGAAGAGAGAGTGAGAAGCATTTGAGTTTTATGTGGAAGAGGTACAAAATTAACAGCAAATGGACATTGATTTCTCTATTCACCTTGATGAAGCTGAGTTCTAATTATTTTTTCAATGTTTGATGTTTGTCTTTGGTGTTTGATTGATAGTTCAAATAAGAAATTCTAAATTGAAAAGGCAAAAGATTCTTAGAACAACAATCATATACTAATCTTAGAGAATTAAATACAAATATCTTGATTTGCATATTTTTGAAGTTATTGGAGGCATTGATATTAGCAATACCTACCCAGTGGGGTTTTTTCCTTGCGAGGTTTTCTCCATTTATCAACAAATCACCGTGTTCAATTTATTTTCCGTTGCACTTAGTATTTTTGGTGGTTTGTTGGTGCCTTCACTTTTTGCATGCAATTGAACTTAATTAATCAACTTGGGTAATTGAATTAATTAATTGGGGTCAAGCTATCTTAACCCAATAAGTGATATTAGAGTGGGCACACTCTAATTATATTTTAATCTTTGCTGTGTGATCCATTGACCGCTGTTGTTATGGATCGTGGGCAATCCTTGATTATCTCTCCTTTATTTGATGATACTAACTATGCATACTGGAAAGTATGTAAGAGAGCTTTTTTTGCAGTCCTTAGTTGAGAAAGTGTGGCTGGCAGTTGAAGTAGGTTGGAAGAAACCTAAAGAGCCACCCACAATGTGGGATGATGCTAAGATCAAAGCGGCTAACTTTAATAGTAGAGTATTGAATGCTCTATTTAGTGATGTGACAAATGAAGAATTCAAGAAGATCTCTTCCATTGACAATGCCAAGGAAGCTTGGACTATTCTTCATAACACCTATGATGGCAATAAAGCTGTTAAAAACTCTAAGCTCGAAAGGCTCACTGCTAGTTTTGAGGAAATAAGGATGGATGAGGACGAGTCATTCGATGAATTCTATGCCAAGCTCAAGGACATAGTGAATTTAGCCTTCAATCTTGGAGAATAGATTCCAGAGCCCAAGATTGTTAGGAAGATCCTCAGATCTCTTCCAGAGAGATTCCATGCCAAGATCACTGCCATTGAAGAATTAAAGGATCTTGACTCTATGTCTTTGACAGAACTGATTGGGAACTTGCAAATCTGTGAACTAGGGATAGCAAGAGTTGGCAAGGGTGGTAAAGGCAAGAACATGGCCTTGAAGACCAAAAATGATGACAATGATGAGTTGTTTGATGATGAGGATACCAAGTTGAAATTTTATATCACTAGACAATTCAAGAAGTTTATCAAAAAATGCGAATGTCAAAGCTGGTGATAAGGATTGCAAACAGTTTGCTTTCTCTCAATTTAAGTCCCAAGACAAAGGCAAGAGAGAATCCAAGGATGTGGGTCAAGGCAATAATGTTCCTGCTGGACCAAAGTGCTATGGGTGTCATGGATTTGGACACATGAAGCAAGAGTGTCCTACATATCTCAAATCCATTGGCAAAAGCAAAGCCTTAGCTGCCACATTAAGTGATTTAGAACCTAAAGCAGATTTCGATGAAAGTGATTAAGAAGGGATAGTAAGTGCTTTTACAACTATTGTCGAGTCTACTGAAGAAGAAGTAGACATAATTGATGATGAAGAAGAGCTGATGGAATTGAAGTTTAAAAAAATGGATGATCAGGATGACATTCATACTACCTACGCTAAGCTATACAAGGTCTTTGAGAAGCATGAGAAGCTCTACAGGTTGGCCACAAGAAAGCTCAATGAAGTGGAGTTAGAATGTGAGAAACTCTCCACCAAGGTTGATGAAGCTAATTAGACTATTGGAGCATTAAGGTTTGAGAATAACTTTCTTGTTGAAAAGGCCAAGAAACTGGATGCTAAATTGTTTTAGGTTAGAGCACAATTGGAAAGGAATTTAAGTGCAAAACTGGATGAAATGCTGAATGTTCAGAAGTCTGCATCTAACAAAACAAGTCTTGGGTATGATCACTCTCTCCTCTTCTAATGCTTTAAATAGAGTTATTTTTGTTCCACCTGCTAATAATGATAACTCTGATAATTCTGAGGTAACTGATCCTAAAACTGAAAGTGTGACTGAGGATAAGAGTGATAGGGGAAAATTCATTCTAGGAGCACTACCTAAGGTTGGTAAGAAAGAGACTAAGCAGAATAATCATCGCTCAACCAACAAGAAGTCTGAACCAAAGAAGCCTCACTTCTGTCACTACTGTGGAGCATCAGGGCACACTCGTCCAAATTGTTATAAATGGTTAGCCACTCATCAAAGTAATAGTGTGTCATCTCTAGGGAACCAAAATCAACTCCAACTCTCTTTAGTCCTCTTGGAGAACTTCTTAAAGCAGTCATGCTTCTTTCGAACTTCAATGGTTTTAACTCCCCTCCTTATTCATTTGAACAAAGGTTCATGCAAAAGAAAGGATCTCCATCCAGGTCTCTCGTCTGGAAGAAAAAAGATTCTAAGTGACTTCTCTTCTTTTCTGATCTCTTGCATGATTTGTGGTGTGGTTTGAGTCAGTTTAGTTTTGATACTTTGTTTGTCTGTTTGTTTGTTTGTTTTTGCTTTGTTTTAAGTTCTTTTTTAATAAAAAAAAAAGGAAACATAAAAAAAATACAAAAACAGTGTGTGTTTGTGTATATTGGTACTTATGTACCTTGGATGGCTATTGAAATAAAGTTTCTCAACTTTGTATTTCTTGTAACTTAGATGAGCATTTTCATGCACAACTAAGTAATGTGAGCTTTGTGGCTCTTTTATGTGATTTGTATGATTTGGTTGATCTCCTATTTTTCATATCTTAAATTACTCTTTTTAACAAGAAGGACTAGAAAATCCTAAGAGAAATGCATAAATAATCATCTCACCATTAAAACTCGTCAATCATAAAACATTTGTGTGCAATTCATAAAAGCCGTGCTCGGTATGGTGTAGCACTTGTACAGCAAAATTAGGATGTTCAAGTTTACATAATTGGGTACTTTCTTTCCTCTCTTATATGCCCATGCATGATATGCTTGAAAGAAATATATGCAAAGAACATGAAAAGAAAAAAGAAACAAAATGCTTTTAATATGGTTGCAAGCGTGTTTTTAGGAGATGTGAGAGATATATGATGTACCTCGAATGTGATAGTCCCTATCAAACAGTTATGATTGTATGTGAATGTATTTGATCCTCCTATATCATTACTTTTCACATAATGATGTACTTATGCTCTCTTACAAAAGTTTCACACACAACACGAATGCTCTTTCCTACTTTTGATATTATTGTACAAGAACAATGTGATTTGGCCATCAGAAAGAATACATGTGGTAGTATATGCTCTCTAAACTGTTTAAACTTGTTTTGAAATAAAATTTGGTTAGACTTGTTTAAATGTGTTTTGATCTAGGAATGTTTTGCATTTAGGACTGAGGTTGTATTTTTGTGCTTGAACATGCTATTTGAATGCCTAATTTGATGGTTATCTTGGCTGCACTCATCTTGTGTTGTTTCTCCTCCTTGAAATCTTTTCTTTAGGACTCTCAATAGATAGCTCGATATCTCCTTGACAGCTCCTCAATACAAGCCTCTTCTATCAAGATTTTTGGATTTCTCTTGATACCTCTCAATAGATAGCCAGATCCATCAAGCAAAATTCTTTGTGGTCTCTGTTTGGTTGATAGCTTCTCAATACCTTCCTCAATCTATTGAGATTTTTTGCCATCAATACCTCCTCGATACCTCTCGATCTATCGAAAATTTGTTCTCGATAGCAGCTCGACATCTCCTCGATCTATCGAGATGCATTTTCTATATATGATGAGGTCCGACCTGGTTTTGTGTAAAATCAAATATCTCAATCTCTCTCACTGCTCTCTCGACTCAAAACCCCTTTTTCTCACTAAAATTCTTCCTCCAATCAAGTTTTCGGCCTAATCCTTGTCCAAATCTCTTGGTAAGTGCTCCATATCTCTTCTCTTTCCCTTTTTTCATGCATTTTTGTGACCTAGGTTTTAGGTTTGGAAAAATTTTGGGGGTTTTTGTGATTTTGTCAAAATTTTTGGGTTGGGTTTTGTTTAAATAAACTCACATGATCATGCTGTAGACACTCGATTTTGCACCTATAATTTAATCAAGGAAGATGGCAAGAGTGACCATTCATATACCTAGAAAATTTGGAATTGCATTATATGCATTAATTCATTCATTGCATATCATAAAAATGATCTTGAGATTCTAATGGTTGCGATGGTGTATTCGGTTTCCAAATCGAATTATCGGATTGAAAGATATTACATGATCAAGTTTGCACGGTTTGCATGCATTTAGTTTGGGTGGAATTGACCATGTATGATTAATTTAAATTAATTCTAATTGGCTAAACAATTAAAATTAATTAAATTATTTTGTGATTAGTTGTTGGTCAGAGTCAAAAATAGACTTGCTTGCATGAGAATAAAGTGGATAATTAGATAACAAAGAAGTTGTGGATAATCAACACTTTTTGGAATATTTATCTACAAGATAATTATCACTTTAAAGACTTGAATATCTAGAAAAAGGGATTAATTTTTAGAATACGGATTAAAAATGTGTCTAAATACAATTCCCGACTAAAAAAACCTCAAAAAAGGAGTCCAAATTGGACCAAAATTCAAACGCGAGCTTGGCACCCAAGAGAGCCATTCGGCACATGAAAAGTGCCGATCAGCACTTCCCAAGTGCCGATTGGAACAAATGCGTGGCTCGGCCTGAGGACTCTTGGATTGAGATAAACCTTACATTTTTCGATTTTTTAGAGATAAAGACACATTCCAATTCGTATATAATCATTCAACTAATTTTTCAAAGCATTCCAACCTCTATAAATTGGGGATGCCTCTCAAAATTCTGCACACTTTCTGACCCCCCTCTTTCTGGCTCTTCTCTTATGAATTTTCAATTCCCCTTACGTTAAAGACGTTCTGAAGGCTTTTGTTTTAGGAACTTCTTTTTTGTAAGTGAAGTATTTTAGGCTTCAAAGAGGTGAATAAATTTCTTTGAATCCTAAAATATTCATTCATTAGAAAAGCACACTTATGCAAGAGGTATTCTGTTTTTTTTCTTCTTTCTTTCCTTCTTTTCTTCTTTCATTAATGTTGTTTATTGTTTAATGCATGAATATGTTTAGCATGTTTTTATCATGTTTTGCTCTTGATATATAATTGCCATGCTTGAATACATTGCTAGAATTTTCTTTAACATGTGCTTAGGTAATTCTGTATTATATATATTTTTTTCTTAAGTTTCAAAATCTGCAAAAGCTAATAAATTTCTTTTATGAAAACTAAAAACTGATCTATATGGTTTTCTCTAAAACTAAAAATTGATCTGTATTTTTCAGATCTGATTTTTTTAACACAAAACAGATCTATATTTTTCAGATCTGATTTTTTTTTTAACACAAAACAAATCTGTATTTTTCAGATCTGATTTGTTCTAAACTCAAAACTGATTTGTATTTTCATTAAATACAGATCTGATTTTTCTTGAAAAATTTTTCTTTGTTACAAAATTGCAGATTTTGAAATTTAAAAGAAGGGATTGAAATTTAGGTTGTAGTTTTTTAATATGTGATGCATGCATAATAAATTCACCTTATCAATGTGAATCCTCTTTCACAAAATCATATTCTTTCTTTTACATAAAAACAAATCTGATTTTTTGTTGTTGATAAAATCACTTTTTTTTTTTTTTTTTTTTTTTTTTTAACTATACAAAAAACAGATCTGATACTTTTTGACAAAAATCTTATTCTATCTTTTACATAAAAACAGATCTGATTTTTCTTGATAGAAACACTTTTTTTTTTTTTTTTTTTTTTTTTTTTAACTCTACACAAAACAGATTTGATACTTTTTGACATAAATCTTATTCTTTCTTTTACATAAAAATAGATCTGATTTTCTTTACAAATACAATTTTTTTAATTCCCAAAAACAGATATGAATTTTCTTGAAAAGAGGACATATCCATGTAGACACTCAATTTTGCACCCATAATTTAATCAAGGAGAATGACTTGAATGACCAATCCATGTACCACAAAAATCATGCTTGCATAACATGCATCGATTGGTTCTTGCATTACATACATCAACTTGTCTTTGCATTACATGCATTACATATCATAAAAATGATCTTAAGATTCTAATGGTCGCAGTGGTGTTTCCGGTGATCAAATCGAACTATTGGATCGAAAGATATCGCATGATCAAATTTGCACGGTCAACATGCATTGCGTCTAAGTAGAATCGACCACACATGATCAATTTAAATTAATTCTGATTGGTTAAACAATTAAAATTAATTAAATAATTTTGTGATTGGTTGATAATTAGTGTTTAAAATAGGGATGCATGCACGAGAATAAAAGGGATGATTGGATAACAATAAAACTGTGGATAATTTGAACTTTAGAAGGATTTATTTTAGGGTATTTATTTTAAACTGTGGATAATCTGAACAATAAAAGGTATGTTTTCAACTTAAACCTTAAAATAAACATAAAAATTATGTTAAAAATATAATTAAAATTTGACTTAATTAATTAATTGTCGTATCCTCAACTTGTAACCTAATTTTTTAAGAAATGTTGTATACCATTGCCTCGTATGTTAGTACGAGTGCTTTGTAAATTTACCATTTCCCATAATTTTTACCTTCTCATTTGAGAAATTTTCACCTAAAAATTTAGTGTATTATTTTGTAAAATGTTGCTTAATTGGACAAAGTCTAATGTCAAATATGTTTGGAGGCATGAACTCCAACTATAAATAGAAAAATGGTATTAATACTTGTATTTCACATGACTTACTTAACTCAACCAACTAAGTGAGTTATGTGCATTGCACATGATGGGATATGTAATTTTTCTATTAGTAATTGGAGCCCAATGCTCCAAACATGTTTGTAACTAAATCTTTTTCATTCTATAATTACAATGGGAATGAGAGATTTACATCTTAGATGTATTTACTAAAAATACCACAAGATCTAACTAATTGAGTTATAAGACTCTTAGCATTTTTTACCCTTGTGAGATTAAAAAAAATGGTATAAATTTAAATTGACTTTGTGCGTGTTGCTTACTTTGGGTCGGAAATGTTATCCTTGCTGACAAAAAGAACCCCCGAAGATTAACAAATTCTCCTTACTTGGCAGTAATGTAGAGTTGGTTGATTTTTATTAGACTTTTAGGGTGAAGAAGATTTGATCGAATCACATACTGGTATAGCATCTTTAAAATACATGATTCAGATGGATCATATTCATAATCATATACTATAACAGACAAGACATGCTTGTTTCTCAAATCAAATATAAGACATAAAGGTAATCAAATTCCAATTATGGGAATATTCAAGGAATTAGACTGGAGTACCATGAACAGAATTCCTGCTTCCCATCTTTACCAAATACGATAGTTGTATATATAATCATACACATGAAAGGCTTACAAGCAACACTCCTCCAACATACAGCAGCAACAAAGTATAGCTAAACTGCAAACATGACAAATGAAAGGAAGAATTGAGAAAAATAATAAAAGAGGAACTTCTGTCAGCATCTTAATTTGTATATGAAAGGAAGTATGATCAGGGAAAATTTAAGCCAACAGTAGACTAATCATATTAAAATACAAACATATCCAATTAGGAGGGATTCAAGCTCAACTGGATTTAGTGTTGGTTAATTTCAATTAGTTCTCGGGTCAATATTTTCTATTGAACATGACCCTTAGCTGTTGCAGTTGCCTTATCCAAAGAATTATACCCCACTCACGGATGAAGTCATGAAGGCGATGAAGGCTTGTCGTGGATAAGGAATGGGCTTCCTCACCATGTCCTTCTCATAGTGTGTTTCAAATACCTAAGTTGGTTAGGTGGATTAATATTTATTGTCAAATTTAGGTCAGTAAATAATCTGAGTTATATATTTATGAGAAGTTCAAATTTGGTTCAGGAAAAAAAAGGTTTATTTTCATTTATTTAGTGAATAAACCAAGTTAAATTCAAATTTAAGTTCGACTATTGTACAAGCTAATCTCAAATTAATATAATATTGTGACAGTGATAAATTTGCAAGAATGAGCGTACAAGATCATAAGATATAATAATTCATATAGAAAAAGTCATAAAATATAACTAGTTATTAATTATTGGTACAGTCGTGTGGTGAAAGTTAAAATTGTTTATTCAAAATGAATAAATCTTGAGTATATTTGATAAGAAAATGAATAAAGTTTAAATAGTAATTTAATTTTTGAAATAAAATTAAATAATTAATCATAAACTTTTAATATTTAACTTGATTATGTTCTAAACTAAATCCGTTTAGAACCCCAAGGAAACAATCTAAAAAAAAAAAAAAAAATCCTTGAACTTCAAGGGAACAGTTTATAAACATCCATATTAATTTTGATCTATTTTTTTATTGGCCAGATTTTCAAGCTTCATAATCGGTTCTTCTATCAAGTAATATGCAAAAGTCACAGGCCAACCGCCAATAATAATAAAACGAAAATCTCTTACAGAACAAGATTAGAAATAGAAGGTATAGAGGCACATATATCCTTATCACCCATTAATATCATCAACTCTCGATTATATATATACATACATATATATATATATATATATATATATATATATATATATCAACAACTCTAAATAAAAATAAAGAGTAAGATAAGTAATAATAATCTGCAAATGGCAACAGAAAGTCACAGAAATATGCAGGCCATGAACAAGAAATGACTCTAAATCACATCATGTGCAATGATATAAATTTAAAAAAGAATAAAAAAAGGTGCAATTAGTAAGGATAGAGTGCACATATATACCAGGCTCTTAGAAATGAGTCATGGTGGTGATGGTGATGATATGGCAGGGGAACGTGTGTAGGTGGAGGTGGTGGGTACCCATCATAGAAGTAGTCTTGATATCCGGGTCGCGGTGGTGGCTGTGGTGGCCCTGGGGGATGAGGATAGTTTGGTGGTGGTGGTCCTGGTGGATATCCTAGCGGTTGAGGCCCTGATTTGTATCATCATCACATTAATAACATGAACAAATTAATATACACAACTAAACCAAACCGAATGTTAAGAAAATAAACTATACTAATAATATAGAGGGAAAAGAAAACTGGAGGAGGAGACCAATCCTTGGAGACTATACTTGCCTGGAGGAGAGTTAGGCTTATGAGAAATATGGTAGTAACTCATTGCTTGCTTGACTAGTGACTACTGGATGAGAATGAGAGTAATGATAAGTAGTATTAAAAGTGAGAGAGGATTATAATTAAGTATATAGCAGGATACTCTTGGCACTGCATGTCTGCATCCATTTGCTACGTGCACTTTCGGGAATCCCTCGGAAGCTTCCTTACTGTTCTATAAAGAAGGCATGCATGACAAGTAACTAACTGTACTTTTTTTTTTTTTTTTTTTCTCTCTCAGATGAATAGATTATAGAAGTAACTAACTGTACTTCAAGTCTCTATTTCAGCAACCAAAAAAAGAAAAAAAAAAAAAAAAAGTACTTCAAGTCTTCAACAGTTCAACCCAATTTAAGTGTGAGTACCAAGTAGCAGTAAAAAGGGGCCAAACTATGTTATTAATCATTGGTGATTACCTTGGTCTATCTACCCTCTTCACTTGGGCTCAGGGGCCCAATAGAGTGATTCAACCGACTTTCAACAATAATATCTTTTTGGGCTCCAATTGTTTTTTGTTTTGTTTTCCCTCTCTCTCTTGTTGGGTGCAAAGCACCGTGTGGATCCAGCCCACATGCTTGGCTCAAAGCTCATTAAATGAGCTTGCTTCCTCGAACTTCTAAAGTCAGCATGCCATTCTTTGGGCAGTGACTTAGGCGTGTGGGACACGCTGAAACTGACAGAGAAAGAAAAGAAAGAAAACAGAGGCCATTCGGCCTAGTAAGGAGAGCTGAGGCACAGAGAGCAATTTGGCCATTTGTGTGTGAGTTCTAGAGTGAGCAAAAACAAAAAGAGATATTCAACTATTTGAGAGATGCAGTCTGTGTGAAGAGATAGAGAAAAATACCGTAAGAGTGTGAGAGAGTGAAAAAGAAAAAAAGATTTTTTTTTTTTTTGCACAAGTTATATACAAAGAAGATAAATTGGTAGAGTTCTTATGGAGTTTTTAAGTGTTACAACCATGAAGAGTTGAAGTATTTAGATGAAGATTTTGCTACTGGCTTTGTGGTGAGATTGTATTTATTCCTTGAAATTTATTTGTTGTATATCCAATTTATTGTGGACATAAGTTTAGCATAAACTTGATAGTTATAATCTTTATTTCATAGTAGATATTTTTCGAAGTTGTCCTGTAATTTTTCCTTATACACTAAAAGGTTTTCTATGTAAGATTTGATGTTGTTATATAGTTGAGTTTATATGGTGCTTGCTGAAATTTTTTTGTTTATTGCTATTACTTTATAGTTATATATTTTAATTGACAGTTATATATTTTAATTGACATTGAGGGGATAGGATTTTTCCCCAACATATCTCTCTCTCTCTCTCTCTCTTTATAGAGGCTGTGTTGATTGGTAATTGGTATTCTAGTCTTTTACCATAAATGAATTAAAAATTTAACATTTTCTTTAAAGTCGCAAATGTAAAGGTGAAAATTAAAATGAAATTGAAAAAAAAAAAAAAAAACTTTTCACGATAAAATGAATTATTGAAATTTGAAACACAAGGTAGAAAAGAAATCTGACCAATTTAGAGCCAAGCCCCCAGGGTAATTGAGTAAGAATCCTCATATCTTGATATGGTTCTATAATAGATTACTAGAAACCCTACATAAAGTTGGTTAATATAGCAAAGATTTATAAATTTTGGCTTTGCCCAACTTAGGAGTGCATCAATGCATGTCTCCACTTCTTTAGAAACTTGGATACAAATCTTTAGTGGTAGTACATTAGGTTCTCTAATTAATTCAATCACAAACTTAAGATACAATTTGTGCTTTATTAGTCAATGCAGTCATGTATTTGAATTTAATTAAGAACATATTACACTTACAAAATTGTACTTAATCTTGGGCAAAAATATTAAATTCTAACATACTAACACAATCATAAAGCATTGGATTCATAAAATTATATTCAATATTTCTGGATTCGCAATGCATTTATATGATAGTTTCTGGTAGATGATAATATTTGACAAAACCCATGTGAGAGCAGAATTAGGATCCAAAAAAAAGTTTGCAGCAGACTTTGACAACTTCAAATGTTTTGAGTACCTGTTAGACAAATGAGAAATTTATTGAGCAAACTTTTATGGGCATACATGAATGCAATCAATATTAAAATGGCAATGTAGTAACCCGCAAGGTAACATTGAGGTTGGTGCTTTGACAATTTTGGTATTTAGAGAAACAAAATCTTATCTGATGATCAAATTCTTATACCCTATCTGCTTTTCCCATAACATCCTTTCAAATGTCACCACAGTAGTGATTTACTTTAAGTACATGGATGGTAATATGGTATACAAGTTTGATCACCAAGTTAATGGCAAACCAATATATATACCATTTAAAGTCAGTATTCCTCCAATTTAATACAAATTGATAATAACTTCTACAAGAACAATCTAGACCCTTTTATTTTCATTGTCAGCTCAACAAATGTGAAGGCATTCGATGCCTTTTTCCCCTTCCGACTGCACAAATTATTTTGTAATACATGTTATGTTGAGCTTTTATGTTTTTCTTTTTGTATGTTAATTTAACATGGAGATCTTAAGATTCAGTCTACAAGCTACGATTTTCATTTTTAAAACCTTTAATAATAAAAATTTAACATATAGTGTTAGGTGTGTCCTTGATTTATGTTTTCCTAAAGGATATGACAATTTTGAGGGCCTTGCCTTTGTGAGGTTATACGTCAAAAAAAAAAAAAAAAAAAAAAAAAAAAAGAAAAAAAAAGAAAAGAGTAAAGAATTTGGCAATCCTTTAAGTAATGATTTTCAAGCCACATGCTCATATCTTTAGATTTTCATTGTGGAAAAGATGATATATGTAAATTAAAGTCTCTGGCCCAATGGCCTTTAAGGTGACTTCTTACTAAATTCAACTATGGATTGGCAAAACTAAAGAAGATTGTTATTCTGTTAAGTGGACATTTTCATGAGAAGGTCTTTGTAACTTTTTGAGGAAGTTAATAAGAAGATATTTTATTTTTCAAGGCATGTGAGCTGCACTTTTGGGAGTATCTAAGGAACCATGGAAAAGAAAGAACATTGTTAGGGGCTTGAAAACAACTGTTGTTGCTCTTTGGACCATGATTTAATTAATTTTGCTTTGTCTTGAGGTGAAAAATGAGACTACATCTTACAAAGATACAATCCCTCAGCAAAATGTGCAACCATACAAAGATACATGCATACAAGCATAAACAAATTATTTTTGTATTTATTTGTATGTGAGTTTTTGTTGAAATTATTGCAAATTTAACATGGAAATTGTACATAAACCTATGGTAACTCTCAGGTTATTATCTACCCTTAATTTATTTGTTCATATGTCCTCTCTATGAATTAAAACAATGTCTCAAAATAGAGATAACATATATCATATTATATCATGATTTAGTTGAAATCAATTGACATTTTATTTATTTGTAATATATAAAAATAAAAATGTTGAACTTACCCATGCATAGTATGAGTTAGTGATTAGTTCCCACTAAAGACCAAGGAGCTGTGATTAATTTCATTTAATTTTTGTTTGATTTTACCATGCTTTAGTATCATACTAAAAAATATATTTTAAAAATCTTCAACCAGTTTGAACAATTTGACCTCTAATATGAAATATTTGAACTTAAATTGGCACTATTAACAATATCTCACTTAGGGTGTGTCTCAAACCCACCAACCCTATGAACTCAATTTTGACGTTTGGGTTGGTTTTCATAGATTGGGTTAGGTTAAAATTTTATTTTAAGCTTTAGATCCGGTCAATTTCGAATTGATAGTTTTTTCAGCACGTCTGATACAACCCTACTCACTATGTATATAAATTTATTTTATAACTCTTATGTTCAATATTTTTTGTTTGTTTGATTGACTGTGGTATTTTGAGAATTTGAAAATTTGGAATATAATTTAAGCATATTATATGAATTGTAATAATTTATTGAAAAAAGTGTTTAAATAATTGATAAAGACTTAATCTTTTATAAGACATAAAATATATATGCACAACCTACCAACCTAATCCGATTTATTAGATTGGTTTCTATACGTGTGATAGGTTGAGTTGCTTGAAAATTTCTTATCCTCTCAAGGTTGGGCTGAAAAAACTCCCCAATTAAATTTGATCCAATCCGATCTATACACCCATTCTCACCCAATGAAAGGGAGTGTTGTTAGTAGCAATAGGATGATAACCAATCCTTTATTTACGGGGGCAAAAAATAGATCCCTTTGGATAGGGATTTGGTAACAATTCTAGAACCGACAATTGCTAAATGACAAACTTTAAAAATCCCCAGGTGACTTTTTATACAATCCCCAGCTGGCTTTATGCATCCAACTCATTGAAGGAAAATTATTAAGTACTCTCGGAATACTATAAATGCGTACTCCCTCCTCTCATATGAATGGTGGGTCCCACTATGAATTTAATTAGTGGGACCCACCATTTATGTGAGAGGAGGGAGTACGCATTTATAGTACTCTGGGAGTACACAATAATTTCCCCTCATTAAAATGTGTTTATGCGTCGGTCCATGCTCTACTGCCTACTAGAAAGAAATTAGTAGATCCTTTTAATTTTTTTTTTCCCAGAGAGTTT
This sequence comes from Quercus robur, assembly GCF_932294415.1. Classification (NCBI taxonomy): domain Eukaryota; kingdom Viridiplantae; phylum Streptophyta; class Magnoliopsida; order Fagales; family Fagaceae; genus Quercus; species Quercus robur. Next base: position 46,443,324 of record NC_065536.1, read on the forward strand.
CAACTTATAGTGTCCGCTCCTGATAATAACTCTTTATCATCAGATCAAGACACCAATTAATTTTTGGTGTAGACTAAACCGTTTTGCCCATGTAATCTGGTGGTATTTGGTGTAACATGTGCTCTGGAATCTGGATATATATCATTCTAGTATTATTTTAGTGCGATGCAGAACTTGATGAAAATTCATACATAAGTTTACAAATTTTAAAATAATTAAATAAATAGTAATAATAAACTATAAAATAAGTAAATAATTTTAGTAAAAAAATTTATTTTAAGTTTTGATTGTTTAGAATTTAGAGTCTTTAAACATTATCAGTGTTTATCTATTTTTATATTTTATAATTATTTTTGTACTTTGTGTTAATCTCTTAATATGAGATATGAAAGTTTAATAATTTCTATTTGAGTCATGTTTAATCTATATCTTAGCCAACACAAATTATAATAAATAAAATAGTTCTTCAATACTGATTTTTTTCTTAGTGATAGTTTAATTGAAAAAATCAACACACTCACAAATTAAATACAATAATCAAAACTGAAAATCAAAACATATACAAAAGAGTTCCAATTTGAGAATATTAAAAAATAAGTGAAAACTTACATAAGAGAATCAAGAACTTAAATGTGTGTCCATTGTTTTGCTTCTTTATAGTAAACTTCCTTTAGCATAATATTCTGCATGCAAATTCAGAAGAAAAGAACAACAAGTAAGATGAATTTATTAGATTAAAACATAAGTGTAAGTTACATTTTGAAAAAAAAAAAAATACAACAAAATGGGGTTTGTTGTTTGGGATTTAATTTTAAGGATGACTTATTAGTTAAGATGGATTGTATATATCGAAAGGCCATGACTGAATATATATAAAGGTCTGAAAATTTTGATAATAAACTTTTAGTTGGAGTAGAATTTGAATTTCTAAAACTTAGATAATAAAGCTTTATGTAATTTAAATTATTGTTAAATTTTATCCCTTAGTTAAGAGTTTTGTAGCTTAATAACCTAATAAAATATTAATTTAATAAGATGCAACTTGAAGAAGAAGAAAAAACGTGGGTTGTGTCATGTGTTGGATTAAGTTTAGAAATTTTTTATAATAGACTTTTAGTTTGAATAGAATTAAATTTTTTTTTTAAAATTATTGTTAAATCATGTAACTTGAGAAAAAAAAAAAGTGGGTTGTGTGGGATTTAAGTTTAGATTTTTTTTATTTTTCTTTTTACAAGATAGAAATTTTATTCTAACATAATCTAAGTGTATATGTGTGTGAAGCTCTCTCTTAAAGATTTGAATCTCGGCTCTTACCTCTTATACCCCACAAACATTTATACTTGTGGAGTGACCATCGCACTAAAGGATATACGGTGGTAGTCTAGAAATTTTTAATAATAAACTTTTAGGTTGAGTAGAATTTAAATTTGTTTTAAATTATTGTTAAATCGTATCCCTTAGTCAAAATATAGGGTTTTTTTTTTTTTTTTTTTTTTTTTTTTTTTTAAAGAAAGAAAATGTGGTTTGTTGTGTAGGATTTAAGCTTAGAAGTTTTTTATAATAGAATTTTAGTTTGAATAGGATTCAAAAAAATATATAATTATTTTACTAATTAGTGAGAGTAGCCACTTGGTGCAGCCATAACTTTGAAACCCAACTTTTATTATATAGTATATGATATCTCATATGAGATGAGTCTCAGACTTATGGGGCTTATAAGTTTATCCTATATGATAGATATATTATAGGATAAAGTTTAGTTATAAATTTGATTAAATCAATTATTATAACTCTGCTCAATATCTTTTTATTAGATGTGAATTTTGAGAAATTCAGTATTGAATTGCATTTTCTTCTTATATCTTTTATACTTGCAAAATTTTCAAAAAAAAAGAAGAAAAGATTAATAATTATGTCATCACTCAAATGTTTAAATTTCAATATTTTATAATCTAAAATTATGCTTAAAAATAACTTTATGAATCAAATAGTAAATAACATTCGATTGGAACAAAATTTTAAATATATGTTTAAATCATAAAGAAAATCCTATCTAACCATTAAATTTTCAAAATTTTAACCATATTAATTATTTTAATAGAAGTTGTAACGGTTGGTTACAATCTAGTTTATAACTGAACTTTAATTTTATAATATATCCAGTCACACACAATAAAAATTTGACATGAACCCACATCCCTCGTCGTACAATAATGAAAATGACATGTATGCCAGAAAAAGAAGTCGCAATTTACCAATTTCATGTCACCCTTTCTCCAAGCACCCGGACCCAGAGCACCTTAGAAGCAATGAAGAGTAGATAGTAGCAGTGAAGATTGTCAAAAACTTGACATGTTGAGAGCTTTTTTTATTTTTATTTTTATTTTGAGATGAACGATAGAAGACATGTTGAGAGCTGATCGCAAATAGTTATTGGCTTATTGCCATATTGCTTCCATTTAAATTAAATTACTCAAAAATAGGTAATCCATTGATTTTACTCTCCAAATGAGTCAAATGACACATATACAAAGATTTCGCAAATTTTTTTTCCCACGTCTTAAATGGGACATGGTTAATTCAACTTAATTGGTGGAAACTGAATGCCAATACCATTCTCAAAGTCAAAAGGAAATTAAAAAACAACAATAAATAACTTCCATGGCTAAATGAAATCTACAATGATAAAAGAGCCACAAGTAGAAGGTAAATTACATTCCTTTGTGTACCGTACTGCACCTGGGACTCTTCATAAATTGGAACATGGAAGCAACCAAGCCATTCAAGGGAACTGGAAGCTTCCAGGGGTTTCCTCAGATAACAACTGGTCAACAAGCCCAAATGAACCTGAATTTCCAATCCATTGTGACCCATATGCCCCTTCTCGAACATGTTTTTTTTTGGATACACCCTTCTCGAAAGTTGATCTTGCTAAGGATCTGGATGTCAACCTAATCCACCACACAGCCGATTTTGAACATACGATTTATTTATTGCCAAGCAAATAAGACCGCGTATAGAATATTACACCAATATAAATATACCTCTATAAAAACTCAGCTCTAATTAGCTAAGAAGGTAACATCTATCAAAACTTTAAAATTAGTGATCTACTTTCCATTCAATCAAACATTGACCATGACAGGCACACCTGAAGAAACACAACCCCATCAACCGGCTTCAACATCACCTCCCAAACCCAAAGAACCTGAGTCCTATAACCCCTTTTGTACATCCACAAACACAGATGAATCACAGCCTCATCATCAACCTCCATTAACAGCAGCAACTTCATCATCTTCAACTCCGCCATCGGATGAGGAGACCAAGAAATGGGGTACTCACATCATGGGAGCACCAGCAGTCCCTACTGTTCACCCTGATAACCAGAAGGCTGCTTTGTGGAGTGCTGCTGACCACCAACAAATTTACCACCAACCTTATATTGTCTACTCTCCTGTGGACAAGCCATCCAATAATCCTTTGGAACCTGTGATTCACATGTTCAATAACTGGAGCAGGAAAGCTGAGACTGTAGCCCACAACGTCTGGCACCACCGTAAGCTCAAATTCTATCTTAAACTAAGTTTAGTCTTATGTGCTGAATTTTTTTTGTTGGTAGCTTTGATGAAACCGAGACCTCTAAATTTTGATAAAATGTATTAGTCCTAGGGAATCCCAACCTCCAAGTTAGACTAGCTAAGGATTTGTAACTTAATAGATCATGATCATTTTTGATGATGCACAAAAATCGTAGTGAGTTGATTGTCCACACACATGCCAATGGGTGTACTTGAAGAACAAAAGAAAAGAACCAATCAGAGAACACCAGTGGGGTGCAGGCCAAAAACCTTCTGAAGGTTAAGTCAGTGATAAAAGAATCATCAAGAGCTCAAGAGTGCAAAAGTGAGGGAGAATTCACATATCTCAAAAGAGTTATGGTTTGTTGTTTATATAGTAGTGGAGAGCTGACCCGAGTCCCTTGATACGGGAGAATTTCCTTGTAGAGAGAAGGGTCCCAAGATACTTGGGATTACCTTCTCATATATAGGAGATTTGATTGTGTGGTAGGATCTTTGATCGTGATGCGTAAATAATTTCCATGTATGGACATATGAGTGGACCCCACGCAAGTACCATGGAAAACCCTAAGGTGATGGATAGTCGGGATTGGGGGTTGGATTGTCAACCTGGATCGGATGGCCCATGGGTTGGTCATCCATTTGGGATTAGTTTAGGTGTAAGGCCGATGATTAGACAAGGAAGGTTCATCATGCGAGGGAGGTTCGGCACGCGAGGAAGGTTCAGCACCCCGTGCTGATCAATCAAAAATTATCCTCATCAATTTTTTATTTTTATTTTTTATTTTTTATATTAATTGTCAACATATATATATTTATACAAGATCATCTTCCAACTAGATAAAAGATCAATATTCACTTCCTATACTGTATCAATAAAAATCATAATTCATTCTATCAAAACTAATCTAACTAATTCTAATGCAAACTAATATATTTGAATCAATAAAATATATCCCTATCATTACTTATCCAATACTCTTCAAAATAAGTTAAGACTCGCAACATTTAGTCATCTTAAACTAGTGTGTATATGTTTAAAAAGGTAATCATGATGGGCTAGCACAGCTGATAAAATAGACGATTGCATAGTTTAGCCAAGTAACAATCAAAATGAAAAATGTTCTAACTTTGAGGGCAACATAATTGGCTGGGTACCGCACCTATGAAGCAGAGATCAAGAGTCTCACATTCCTGCTCTCCTTATAGCTAAAAACTTAATCAAAGACGAGATGAAAAAGGTTGTGTGGTTAATATGTATCTCATCTAAATTGCAGTTAAAACTGGGCCATCTATATCGGAAGCTGCATGGGGGAAGGTGAACCTGACAGCCAAAGCAATAACAGAAGGTGGATTTGAGTCTCTCTTTAAGCAGACTTTTGCAACTAATCCGAATGAGAAGCTAAAGAAGACATTTGCTTGTTACCTTTCCACGTCTACCGGCCCAGTAGCTGGAACACTCTATCTGTCAACAGCTCATGTGGCTTTCTGCAGTGATCGCCCCTTGTCTTTCACTGCTCCATCAGGACAAGAAGCTTGGAGCTATTACAAGGTAATAGACAGATATCAACAGTTTTTGAAATAAGTTGTAGAGATTAAAATGATCTTTAACACTAATCTCCATTGAATTGTGAACAAAATAAAACACCGCCTTAGTCCCAAAATTTTGGGCTAGGCTAGTGAAGAAAATAGAAGATTGAAAACAAAATGAATCAATACAATTGGCAATTGTTCCAATAGAGCCAACTGTTAGCCAAAGTATTTTGAGGGTTAGCTTACAACTTCCTTCCTCATATCAAGTCGCTATAAGAACTGTCAATAGAATAATGAGATTAACATATGTCTACTATGCAGTGATATATCTCACTACTTAATATCCTTATTCATTCAATGACATACATTTCTTGAACAGGTTATGATACCATTGGAAAATATAGGCACAATCAACCCTGTGATCATGAGAGAAAATCCACCAGAGAAGTACATTCAGATTGTTACTATTGATGGTCATGACTTCTGGTTCATGGGTTTTGTTAATTTCGAGAAAGCATTGCATCACCTCTTAAGCAGTGTGTCAGATTTCAGAGCGGCACAGGCAGTTTTGGATGGCAGATGATTGCATTCCTTGTTGGATCCTTTGTCCTCTTCAAAATTTTGATGTTATTCTGTTTGTTATTGCTTTCTGTATGCATGGATGTATAAAAGGCAACAGTTTGTCTGCCTTAGTTTTGTGATTCACATCTGCCCTTTTCATTTAGTGTTTTTGTACGTTTGTCTATGTATATATTGCTTGTTCCAAACTATACATTTTATACATACTTTCGTGCCTGGTTGTATATTATTGTTTTATTGTTTGATTGTTGGAGATTTGGACTTCTTTTGCATGCAAATTCCAATACAATAAAAGTAAAACTACAACCTTTTCTGCATACAAACACATACTCCAAACAGGAATTTTTTTTTTCAAAGTTGTACTATTCCCCACAGATTAAACATCATGAATGCAAAGAAGGGTTAATGTTTGCTCCAATTTATAAAAATTCGATTATTCATATAAGTTTCCAAATGATATAAAGGGTGGTCATATTAGAAGTCAGAACACATCTGAAGGTTAGTTAATAATCTACCAAAATATGCAGCCAGAGAGGATCAGTGACCAGTTTACTATTAGTCAGTACAAGACAGCTAGAATTGCAGAGAGATATCAGAGTGGAAAACATTGTCTCTACGCCATCACTTTAAAACTGTTCAAATTACTATTTAAGATTACTTAGCCATATACTCTTACATGGCTAAGAGCAGCATAAGAGAGGAGTTATTACACCAGCATCAAAAAGGCTTCTGAGTTTTGACAATGTCAAACTCAATTTACACTGTCTCATATTCATGTTTTAAGCTCATAAGATGAACATGGACGTCCTTGGTTCTCCTATATCAACTCATGGATGACAAGCAGATTGAGACATCTTATAGTTCAATATCTTTAGGGTACTACCAAAGGACTCTTCAAAGGATTTTCACAGCATCAACTGACCTAATTCGAGGATTCTGGATACCATTCATCTAATCTTCCAAGTTTTCTGATTTCAAATAGATAAGAAATAGAACTTTACCTCCATACACAAAAAGCATGTCGAATGGCCAAATAACTAGCTGAGCAGTCATTTAAATACACTGAAGTTTCCAGGTTGATCATACATGTGATGACATAACACTGATAAGATACAAAATTCTGCATCATCCTAGGTGTTAATGCATGAAAGAAGACAAGAGAACATCAGTACCTTTTTACATGCCTAGCTGAAGCAAGCAAGAAGATAAATCATAGCACAAACTCAGAACATTGGAGTTCCTCTCTGTCAAAGATCCTTGCGGAGAAGAACTGCATTATGACGCATATAATAGTTCTATATGTCTCAGCTATGGGACCTTGTTTCTTTTGAGAATAGACAAGATTACAGAGGCAAGCAAGGAATAGCAAAACCATTCATCACTTATAAGGCAATAATGAAATAGAGTTACCAAAACGCATTGGAAGCAGAGGTCATGAAATTTTTGTTCTAAGATTGCTGAGACATGCTGAAAGGTAATGCATAATGAAGAAAAACTCAAAAGGCAGAATCAAATGAATTCTTTAAAAAATGAACTAGGTTAGCTGTATGCCATGTTGTATATTGGTTAACATCTAAATTAAGACCAATGCACCAAAATTTTCACTCACACATTAATTACATTGGTGGAGGAACTATAAACATTTGAAGACACAGAATATTATTTGGAAGTATTGATCTCAAACATTGATGCTGGCTAGCTCCTGCCTCCTGAAAACTACTAAAAAAAATTGAGTGCTACACCCATTTATTTTCTTGATTTCATGTATCACAGGAATCCAAGTTACTGTTTTAGAATAAAGCATGTTAGGGGAAAGCAAAGATCATGAAATAAGCTGTTTACATGATTCATACCATACCACTTTCACTATCAATGGAAAAAATTACAAGGACAGCGGAACTTAATGGCTCAAATACATACTCGATCCTGTTTTCACCTCAGCAAAACCCACAACTATTGCTCCACTAGTACAAAATATATCAGGCAAAACCTTCTCTTGATGCTACTTTAAACTCTTAATCTAGATAAGGTAACCAAATATAGTGTTAGCATAAGCATTATAGAATGTTCCCTTTATTCTTGGTAATAAGTGGTGAAAATAAAAATTGTTACAAACTTTCATAACAAATCGAGTAATGTATTGATTTGCAAGCACTGTATTGATTTTTCTAGCAACTCTGTTCTTTTCTGTATTTTGGTTAAGAGAAATCAGAAGCATAAGCCTTTCTTTGAGGAAAACCCAAACCTTCCAAGTTAGACTAACTAAAAATTTGTAATTTGGGAAACTCTGACTATCTTTATTCATTGTTCACAACTGAATTTGTACAAAATTGATCTTCAACTAAGGGAAAATCAACTTCCAATAATCTATCAATAAAACTCATCATAACTTATCTTAATCCAAATTAACTTAGTTGATGCCTGGATTGATCAGAAAATCATTTCAATTGGCTAGAATCTGTTACTCAAATAAAAATAGATTTTGTAGAATCATATTGAATATTGGACAATACCTTTCATACCTTGCTAAAAACCGACCTCTTTTTCACCAACCATGCATTGTCTAACCAAATCAAATTCTGTCTCGAATCCAAATTAACTTATTTGAATCTATCGTAACAAATTTCTATTCTAATCTAACTTATTTGAATGAAGCATACAAACTACAAACAATTGTAATTTTTTTTTTTTAATAAGTAACGAAAACTTTATTGAAAACAAAGCAAACCCAAGTACATAGGGAATGTACTATGGGGGTAATACAATCAAGATCTCACAAACATTTGTCATTTAATATTAATAAAAATAAGACAAATGACTCCCTTCTAAGAAAAAACTTCTTTCAGCTCCTTAAAAATCTATAGTCAATCCACAATTTATTCATAGGGGCATCTAGATCATTTAGAATAGCATTTTTTGAACAATATTAATTTTGTAAGGGATTTGAAAACTTTCAAGAATGGGATCCATTATTCTCAACAATTAGCAATCAAAACATCACAACCTATCAATGTAAGTAAATAAATATTATTGAAACTCCTTGGATCATTAGTTGAAACCAACACTGGATCTTCAAAACTAAATGATTCTAGTGATACTTTCTCATCATTAAGTATTCAATGAACTTCAAGTTTTGATCAGTCTACAATTCCAACTTGTGGGATCTTCCATTGTGTTAAAACGAGGGAAGCCCAATATTACCATTTTAGGGAAGTATGAAAATGGTTGGGTGATCTCGAGTTGTTTCTTCATTTGCACTTACTTGACCTCCAATGTTGTTGTTGTTAAGTATTGGAGTTCTCTCCTTACACAAAAAAACACAATAGTTGGTGAGCTGGTCAAAGCCTGCATTCAAGGCCATGAACTTCTCTTTCATATTCTTGAATATTTTCATTTGACTAGCAGCTAAAGAACTCATCGCATTCTCCAAACATCCCACCCATCTCTCCTCCAAGCCTGGCTTTAATGTCATTTGTTATGAGGCTAACATTACGGATCGAGCAATGAATCGGTTTATGACTGGTGGGTCAATTTCCTTGACTATTCTCTACTTATTTTTCTCTATGTTGGTTAAGAGAGATAAGTAGAGTAAGGTTTGCTTTGAGGAACCCAGACCTCAAAGTTAGACTGGCTAACAATTTATAATTTGGGAATCATGGCTCATCTTTATTCATTGTCCACGTTTGAATGTATAAAAGACTGATTTCCAAGTAAAGATAAAACAAATCATAACAAGACCAATTTCCTATAATCTATCAATAAAACAAATCATAATGCATTGTAATCCAAATTAACTTATTTAAATCTACCATAACAGGCTTCTAATCTAAAATAACTTGTTTGAATCAACCATAAAAAATAAAAAATAAAAAAATTTAAAAAGTAAAAACATTGTAATTATGTTTCATTAACATGTAAAAAAGACCACCACTAGAATAACAATATTCACAATTGCAAGACATGAATGGTTGGCCGTATCTGTAAATTCATTTCTATATGTAGGGATGTGTAAGAAATTTTATTTTCTTGATAATGGCATTTTTTTTTTTTTTTTTTGGGTCTAGTACAACGTAGTGCAACTATGTAAGTACGAGTTGGCATTTCCTCAAACACTTTGTAGGCGGTACGTGAAAAATCAGTCTAATAAAATTATATGAGACATGCAATATTCTACGATCATTTTGGCCAAAGGCTATGAGTTATGACTTCTGAGCAAAAAGGGAAAGCAGAGATCTTGCCTTGAGAGTATAAAACTTGAGATTGGGGGCATTCTGGAAGCAATCAACCATTACAGGTTAAAGGCTTTCGCTTCAGGAATCAGGATAAGGAAGGCGTTGCAATCAGCAAAACTCAAGAATGGGGACCTTGGGCCCAGCTCATGAGCCCAAATCTAATCCGACCACTTCGTTAGCCCACTTAACTCTTTCGTTTGGGATTTTTTTTTTTTTTTTTTGAGGAAATCTTTCAATTGGGATATAGTTAGTTTATGAAGTGATATTCAATCTAATTATAAACTTTGTCGCTTGTTTGTTTTTTTTTTTTTTTTTTTTTTTTAATTTTTTTTGGGGGTGGGGGGGGGGGGGGTGGTTAGATCTAATAGAATTTCAAATCTATCGCGTAAGTTGACAATAAATAATAATAAATAAATAAATAAAACTATGACCACGGCCAAAAATAAAAACCCCATAAGGCCATAACTTTTTTTTTTTTTTTTTTAAGCTAATATACACAATACACTCTTGAGGTTTAGGTTAATACTAGGTATTACAAAAGCTTTTCAAAAAATACAATTTGTTCCCTATGCACAAATGCCACTTAACATTGTATGAAAAATTTCCCTATGCACAAATGCCACTTAACATAGTATGAAAAATATATGTTCAAGAGGGTATCTAGGTAACCAGTAGTAAATATATAGTAGGCCGAGATGGGATATGCATGACTAGGCTAACTTGACATTGCTTGAGACCTAAATGTTGTGACTTCAATGATGTTCCCAAGTGTAGGATTGTAGTGAAATAATAATTAAGTAAATCCAAGGTTGAATTCACAAGAAATGGAGTTGATTATCAATTTAAAAGATAAAATAAAATTTAATTGAAAAGAGATTGTGATTTGTTTGGTAAAGTATATTAAATTAAGGGTAATAATAATATCTTAAAACATTCAGATTCAGGGATTCATACACAATATCTATTGCTAGTTATAACAATATGATTTTTTTTAACTCAACTAGAATTCATATGAAGGGTGATTTTAGTTGATTGATTTAGCAATAAGAACATAAGATAATTAATTTTCTAAAGCTAGTTCTATGAATTTGATTAATTGTAGCAAGACAAAACCAGTGAACTGATTCATGGGGAATTCTAAGTGTTTAACGTGCCCAAGGTCTATGTTAATTTAAATAACTATACAAAATAAACCACTTTTCTACATTTTCATATTTACTCAAAATACAAAAATTTAAGCATCAAAATTCTCAAAATATTGTTAAGAAAATACCAATAGAATGTTGGATTTCATCCCCTTACCTTAGCAAGGTTTCTAGTAAGTCATTACATTAAAGAAAACTCTAAGAAAAACCTAATTTTATTCTAAGGATGCTCTCCCTTGAAGTTGACCTAAAGAGCCTTTAAATAGGCCAACAATCCTATTATAGGGAGAATTTTCATTTAGAAAAAACCCCTAATTTTCAAGCTCCACCTAACCACCTATTTTAACCCCTTAATCCTCAAAATTGGATTTTTCATAAATCACAAAGTTTTGGCCCTCTGAGTTATCTTCTAGCCCAACTGGAATCATTGCAATCTAATATTTGAGCTAATATATGAGTAGAAAGTTATGCTTAAAATAGTTAGGCTTATGCAAGTTGGAATTTTAATCCAAGTTTGACTTGGATTTAGTGCATTTTCTTTGATTCCTTACTCCATTTTGACTCAAATTTAATTGAATGACCTTCTTTAACTTCATTATGGTCATCGTAAAAATTTAGTCCATTAGCCTTCTTTATTACACATATCCGCTTGTGCCTTTCTTGGTAAAACTTACTATAATCAATTCCCACTTCCTAAAAAAGACATATTCATGCATATTAAAATTTATTTTAATCACAAATTAATTATTTAATGTTATTTCAAAATCAAATATAAAATGCAAGCATTAACACAAAATAAGTATAACAATGCTCTCTAATAATGATCTAAATATGCAAAATTAAGCTATTATCATTAAACGTGACAATTTTAAGTAATTTTTTTTTTTTTTTAAGATTTAGAGATCAATTAAATAAAATTTATATTATAATTTTTTTTTATTCAAAATCTAATTTCTTTCTTTTTTGAGATGTAAAAAATTACTAATGAAATTTTTATATTTAGGTTTTGTTAATATCTCATTCTCAAATGATGGTATGGTTGATCCATTTTTTTCTTGTGATATAATCTTAAATAGGATTATATTAATTTCAATTTTGAATTTTTTTAGAAATAACTATAACATGTACTCCTTCTGTCCCACTTTTTTTATCCTCTATTCCATTTTGAGATGTCCCAAAATATTGTCTTGTTTCTAAAAATAGAAGTTATTAATTTACTAATGTTCCTATTATACCCCTATTAATTTACTAATTCAATTTTTTGATAAATTTTTTTTAAGGATAGTTTTGGAAACTTATACATTTTTAAAAGGTAGATAAGATAATAAATGATATTTCCTTAAAAAATTTGACTTTTCAAAGAGGACAAAAAAAGTAGGACAGAGAGAGTATTGTTTATAAAGTTTTATAAACAATACATGTATTTGAAAAGAAAAAAAAAAATTTAGTCTTTTTATATAATCCATAATTGTTATATTATATGTATAAACATCATTGTAAATATTTCCATTGTTATCTTTGTTTTTTGTTTTTTTGTCTTTTGTTTTTTTTTTTTTTAAGATGATTACAGTATGCTAATAATCCCGCAGAGCAAATCCTTTTTCCTTTAGACCTCCATGCACTTTGTACAGGGAGAGGTGTTAATTCAGCTAAAGGCTATTGGCATCTTCATTTTCTATTATTTCATTATCTTCTAAATCTTTTTCATGAATTTATTCATTTCTGATATTGTCATCTAAATTTTCTATTAATTTAAAAAAAATAAAAAAATAAAGTACATTTTTGCTCTTAAAGTTTGAAGTTGTTTTCATTTTAGCCACTTACGTTGTAAAATTTTCATTTTGGTCTTTCATGTTTGCTTCCGTTTTCATATTAGCTACGCTATCATTTTTCGTTAGTAATCTAGTAAAATTTAGTATTATATGGGTGATATGTTTTAATATATGCGACTTATTTGGCACTTAATGATCATATTACTAACAAAAATAGATGACAAAGTCAATATGAAAAAAAAAAAAAATAAAGTATAAATGATTTAAATAAAAATTTCAAAATGCGAGGGACCAAAACAAAAACAACCACAAACTTTAAAGGACAAACGTGTACTTTCATCATTTGTTTTTATTTTGTATATTGCTGGTAACAAATTTTTTTTAGAGATCTTATTTAAGATTTAATTAATTATTTGAGATTTAATTACCAAACCAAGATTACTTTCATAAAAAGAATTAAATATCGTGATTCATAAATAAAATTTAACAAAAAAAATGAAATTTTATGATTTCTTAACAAAAAAAGAGTTTTATTTTACGTTGGGTAAGGTAATGCATGGTGAAGTCAAGCTAAAATCCAATTTTTTAATTTTAATTCATGTTGAGAGAGAGAGAGAAAAATAAATTGTTTGGTGTGTAGCCCTATGAGAACCTACTGTATGGAAAACTGGCTTACAAAAATTGAAATATTGAGTCATTATGAGAATTTGATTTTTGATGATTATTTGACATACTCACAATTTTCTTTTATTTTTTTGGTTAAAATAATTTAGGATTTGAACTGGGTTGATTTAACATTAGCCTTTGAGATTTTGGAGGTGGATGAGAGAGTGTAACAAACATATGCTTTTATTATTACTCCATAAATATTCACTAATTTGAAGTCTTTTCGTTATAGGACCTTAAACAATAAGGTGCTATTCCTAGAGTCGGCCATACTTATACCACTAATGAAATTTGGGTAATGAAATTACACCCTATGTTCTTCCGAAGTCATGTATGTCAAGTTGTTGTCAACGGATTTGATGACAAAACTTGAGGGTCATATATATGCATATTTACCAAACCCTAGACCCGAGTCCTTTTTGGATCTTGCCTAAATTTGAAATGGTCCACGATAATCTACATCTACTAACACTCAATGTGGACCAGAAGAATTGTTTTACTCAAAAGGTGTATCCAAATAATGGGAATACAAATTAAGCATAGAAATGTAGGGCCATCAAAATTTACCAATTGGAGATGGTGTGGAATAAAGTTTCACAATTAAAGTGAGGAGAGATCAGAAAGCATGCATGTATGGACATTGATGTGTAGAGCTGTTAAAACTTAAAAAGATGCAAGAGGGGAGAAAGACACAAGAACTCAAGGATAGAGAAATAGACAAAGTGAGATTCCCTAATGAGAATCGTTTGAATTGTGTGAAGAATATACATGTAGGGTAAATATATAGGGTTCGCAGGTCCTTATCTTTCCTCCCACTTACCAGCATCAGTACTCACTCACTTTCCTCCTTAATTTGTCTTTGACCAATTGATTGAGAGAGAGATATCATATAACACAAAGAACGAGAGGCTTTTTCCCTATGCCAATGCACTCCTCTCTCTACACTCTTGACTCTACTACAGTCTCCATCCATCTCTTTCGTATTTAAGTGCACTGCACTCTCTAGCTATACCCCTCACGGTTTAGATTCCTCTCTGACAACAAACAAGTAAAGAAAAGGGAAAGGTTCCTTTGTTTTCTCCACGGTCGAGTCCAGCTATGGGCTACCTACCCCTCACTTTGGACCGTCTTCTTCTTTTGTACCAACAACCATGTCCTTCTTTCTCTCTCACTTTTCGAAGACGAATCTTTTAGGACGAAGGGCCTCACCTCCACAGTGCTACAACTGTATCATGTCTCACTCTTTCGCATGCAGAACTTCAATTATAGTCCCCAGCTTCATATTGTCAAATGTCAATTTAACTCTTTTTCTCTCTCCAACTTTCTGCAATCTCTGCATGTCGACAGTTGTTTGATTTTATTTTTATATATATAAAACTTTTACAATTTATAAATAAAAATAAAGAGTAATATTTATTTATTACACACAAATTATTTTATATACTTAAAAAATAATAAAAAATATGCGATTTCACACACCTAAAAAAAAATAAAATTCGTAGGATTTCTAAATTATGATTTTATGTTTTCAAGTTGATGTTGTTTTTTTTTTTTTTTTTTAATATTATTTTTTTTAATTTTAATACAAGATAGAATTTCTATTCTAACATAATTTAAGTGTATATGTATGTGAAATTTTCTTTTGGAGATTTGAACCTCGATCCTTGCCCCTTACACCCTACAAGTACTTATATTTGTGGAGTAATCATTGCACCAATGATATGTGGTGATAAGTTATTTTTTTGAAATGTGCATAAAATTGTGTAAATAATATGTACAACAAAATATTTCCCTAAAATGAAAAAGACTAGGATTTATACAGTACTATACACTCATTTCACTGGAATTGGCAAAACTTTCCTGAGATTAGAACTCTTGTAAGTTGTAAAACATAGTAATACTAATAGTACTTAAATCCTAGCCACTGACCACATCACTTGTCCTTCCCGAAGCTGCAAAGCTGAGAAAAGCTGCTCAAAATATTCCTGTTCACACTCTATTATGTTTACAATTATTTCTCTCCTATTCTTCTAAAAAAATCATTATTTTATTAATTAGTTTTTGCTTTTTATATATATGCTAACTGTTTTTGCTTCCTGTATTACCCTTGTCATTACTGTTGAAAAAAAAAAAAAAAAAAAAAAAAGTGAAAATACATTTTTTGTCTCTATATTTTGGACTATTTTTCATTTTGGTCTCCACATTTTTTTCCCTTCTTATTTTAGTCCAACAAACTGAAAAAATCATTTTCAATTTAATCATTTCCATCATTTCAGTAATGGAAATTTCTAAACGGAGTGCACCACTAATCCGCTGGCAAACATGAAGCTAACATAGTCATTATAATAATATTTTAAAATGCCAAATTAGCATTTTAAATTAAAAAAATGTCACATCAGAGAGTTTAATAAAAAAAATAAATTAAATTAAAAAACTTTCAATCTAATTAAAATTAAATAATTAATTTTTTTGGGGTTATTCTTTAAAAACATTATTAATTTTTTAATATTGAAATAATAAAATTATTATTCGATGAGAAAAATGCATTTTCCAATTAAATAACCAAACGCAATTTCATTAAGTATAATTAATTTCTAGTAAAAGTTTTCAACATAATACCAAATGTATTTAAAAAAAAAAAGAAAAAAAAAAGAAAAAAAAAAAGGCATTATGGCATAATGCTATTTTAGAAAGCATTATACCAGAATACCAATAAAGTTATCAAACGCTACCTTAACCTCTTAGCTTGACTGGTACCTTCAGGCCTACCCTTAAAATCGTGTTCAATTTTGATTTTTGGTTTTTTTTTTAAATCCCTTAAAAGATTGTTGATTTTTTATTTTTTATTTTTAAAAATGAGAGGTTCAAATTTGAGTCCTTAAATAGCATGTCCCCTTATTATAGCAAAAAAACATTTTCTTTTTATTGTTGAGTAAAAAACCATAACCTCCCTTGATATATAAGGAAACATGTTAGGATCCCAAATAGCTTAGATGGATGAGATCCCAAATATTTAATTAGATTGGGAAATTTAGTTAATGGTTAGTTACAATTGGATAAGTAAAAGTGGGTTGGTTAGTAATCTAGCACACTATTCACATGTATATTTCTTATAAACACATGTGATATTAGTAAGAGTAAATGGAACATTAATAAACTAGTAGTTTTGAGCCATCTGTGTCAATTAGATTAGGACTAGTCATATATAAATGGATCCATGTAAACCCTCTTGGTATCATCTTAACTAATAATGAAGTTGTTGGCCTTTGTGCATCTCTCTTAAAAATTCTTTGGAGGGTGACAGGTGACTACCTTGAAATTAGTCAAAATCCATGCAATTCAAATTCATTTCCTTTGGGAACCACCGAAATCTTAACAAATGGTATCAGAGCCAATTTGAGATGATCAAATCCATTACACCTCATCAAAATTCATTGGAGCTACAAAAATTCAAAAGTGGAGATCATTTTGGTGGCTTTTCAAGGTCTACAAATTCTTTCCTCTTAACACTTCACCACATCTTATGGTTTCCATTACCTCTTATTAAATGGAAGGAGAGGCGTGAGAATGGTTTAAAATGTGGAGGCATAGGGAATATGCATAGATTGGGTGGACTTTGTATATCCTACAAGATTAATTTCAAACACCAATCCATGATCCACCAATAAAGGGTCCCACTCAAGAGTCAAGAACTAGTAGTCCAAGTGTTAGGGACATAAGAATTGAAGAGCAGGAGCCAAAAATTCCAATTGTTCAAGAGTCAAAGGAGATTTACAGGATCTGAGAATAATCCAAGATCCAAAGAACTAATGAGACCTTGAAGATCGAAGAACCAGTGAAGGCTCAAGAATTTGAGTAGAGTTTGAAAGTCTACAAAGAATTAATCTTCATGTACACAAAGCCCATTGTCAAAGAAAAGTGCATGAACATGGTGATTAAAATGTTATAAAGATATTGGTCCATTGGAAGATTGTGCTAAAGAAGCATGCAAAAGATTCACTCACATTTGCTGACACCAAAATCAACAAAACCTTAAGGACAGTTTTTGAAGGGGAGGGATATGTTAGGAATCCTAAATAGCTTAGATGGATGAGATCCCAAAGATTGAATTGATTAGAAAAGTTAGTTAATAGTTAGTTATAATGGGATAAGTATTAGTGAGTTGGTTAGTAGTCTAGTACACTAATTACATGTATATTTTTTTTTATAAACACACGTGACACTAGTAAGAGCACATTGAAAATTAGTGAACCAATAGTTTTGAGCCATGTGGGTCAATTAGATTAAGACTAGTTATCTATAAATAATTCTTTGTAATCCCTCTTTCTATCATCTTGAATAATACTAAAATTGTTGCCTTTGTGCATATCTCTCTTAATTTTTTCTATATATTTCTCTCTTAACAATTCTTTGGAGAGTATCGAATTTAGTCAAAATCCATTCAATTCCTATAAATTTTGGATCCACTGAACCGTGGCGTTAGTAACAAAACAATTGTTGCCCCGTAAAACTCTAGTTGTGTGTTAGTACAATCAACAATGAGCTTTAAATCTTCTATAAAAGAAATTAAAAAAAAAAAAAAAAAGAACTGTAAATCCCATAAAGTGCTTTTTTTTGGGAGGGGGGGGGGGGGGGAGATGGTGTCTGTTAGGAAGAATTAAAATGGTTTTAAGTTCTATCAAACCCTTTGGTACTCTTAAAATAAAATTAAAAAAAAAAAAAAGTTTACAGTTTACCATTCAGGCTTTAAAATTAAGGGTTAAAATCACTATTCACTGTATTTGCTGAACACCCAAAACATTAAGGTACTGTTTGGTTTTGTTTAGAGAGTTGGAAAAGTGGTTTAAGAGGATTAAAAACTCTTTCAGTTAAAATTAACAAATGTTTGATAATTTTGTTAGAAAATTTAAAGGGGACCCTTATAGTAGTTTTAAGGATAAAACTGAAATTTGAAAATTATATATATATATATATATATAACTCTATAATTTATTGCCCATGATTCATAAATCCAAAACTTTAAAGTACTATTCATTATAATTTACCAAATACTGAAGATGCTAAAGAACTTTTTAGTAAAAGGATTATATTGCAAAGTTCTACTACTAACGATCAGTAACTAAACTTACTTTTTACAGTAATGCCAAACAGACACTGGCTCTTTTCAGTTCAAGTACTCAATGACAAACAAAATATACAACTAATTCTCTATTTCTTACAACAATACCAAATTGATACTACATTGTTACATTTTTCATTAATTAATAATCGTATCAATCTAAATGTTTCAATCAGTATCTGACAGAGAGAATACTACTTTTTGTTTGTTTTCCATTGAACATTATAAAATAAACAAATAAATAACAACAAAAACAAAAATACTTTCAGTTGACTTTCGTTTTTCGTCACACAAAATATAATAAAATGTTTTTGAAAAAAAATTCCAAAAATAAAAAAGTTTTTGGCCAAAATAACAAGTCTTTTAGCTGAATATTGCAAAAAAATATAGTTTATTTGTAATATGGGCACTATTCAAACTTATTTGGGGAAACGAAGAGAGAAGCAAATTTGGCAATGATATTGCCAAAATTCTAAGAAAAGTATGAGAGAGTAGAGAGAAATTATGTGATGGAGGGAGAAAGAGACCATTGAATTTCGGTGATGTAGTTACCGAAATTCCTGCCTAAAATGTAAGTTTTGCCCGAGAGAGAGAGAGAGAGAGAGAGAGAGAGAGAGAGAGAGAGAGAGAGAGAGAGAGAGAGAGAGAGAGAGAGAGAGAGAGAGAGAGAGAGAGAGAGAGAGAGAGAGAGAGAGAGAGAGAGAGAAAAGAATTGTGGCAATGGAGTTGCCAAAATTGTAGGAGAGAGGAAAAAAAAAATTAAGACAATGGAGTTGCCAAAATTGTAGGGAAAAGTAAAAAAAAAATTATGGCAATTGAGTTGCCGAAAATGTAGGGGAGAAAAAAAAAAAAGAAGAAGAAGAAGAAAGAATTGTGGCTTGCTGAAACTGGAGAAAAAAAAAATTATGGCAATTGAGTTGCCAAAAATGTACTGGAGAAAAAAATAAAAAGAATCGTGGCTTGCCGAAATTGGAGGGGAAAAAAAAAAAATTATGGCAATTGAGTTGCCAAAAATATAAGGTAGATAAAAAAAAAAAAAAATTACGGCAGTGGTGTTACCGACATTGGAGGTGAGAGAAGAGTTAAAAAAATTATAGGCAGTTTTGTACATTGCAAAAGAAAAAAATTGTACAGCACATCTATGTCACTTCATTTCAAAATTCAAATAGTAAAAAATATTCTTATTCCTTGCCATAGTAAAAGAAAATTATTCTTTTTTTTTTTTCCAATTTCGGCAAGCCACAAAAATTATTTTTTTTCTCTCCCCTACATTTTCGGCAACTCAATTATCAAAATTCTTTTTTTTCCCTCTCCCCTATGGCAACTTCATTGCCTTAATTCTTTTTTTTTTCCTCTCTCTTCTTCTCTACAATTTCGGCAACTCCATTACCACAATTCCTTTTTTTTCTCTCTCTCTCTCTCTCTCTCTCTCTCTCTCTCCTTTTCGAGCACTTCTCTAATCTGGGCAACTTGCATTCTGGGCAAGAATTATTCGGTAACTACATAACTGAAATTCAGTTGTCTCTTTCTCCCTCCATCACATCATTTCTCTCTCCTCTCTCATGCTTTTTCTTAGAATTTTGATAACACCATTGCCGAAATTTGTTTCTCTCCTCATTTTCCCAAATAAGTTTGAACAATGTCCATATCACAAATAAATTTTATTTTTTGCAATATTTAGCCAAAGGACTTCAAAATAACCAATCCTCAAACATCATATATTGTTACTTTGCATCTGGAGCTATGTTATAGGCCTTGAAATTTTCTTTTGCTCTTAAATGATGAGGATAGTTGGACAAAATCAAATTTAGTTTGAGTAACTTTGAGAGAGAGCTTCTAGCTACAAAACTAATTTAATGGAGATCAATATCATTGTTTCCTTGCTGCAAACTATGTGACCTATGTTACCTAATGTACTGAAGTTATTAGATACAATTATTGGCTTGTGGCCTGTGGATAATGCTACGACTGGTAAGGACTCTCTGTAGTCTATACTCTATTGTCTCTATGTTTAGGACCCAAATCGATTATTGTTGACATCGGAGACGGAGAACTCTAACTTGGACCTGTCAAACATGAAGAACTGGGACACCTAGAGTTATCATCTTTTGGGGTGAAAAAACAAGATATTCTCTAACGAAGAATTTGTATGGACACACATATATATATATATATATATATATATTTTTTTTTTTTTTTTTTTCATTTTTTTTCAATTTCTTTACACAGTCAAATTAAGACAACAATAGGTTTTGAGGCACAAATTTTTTTATAAATTTTTTCAAGTCTTGTTGTATATGATAGATAACAAAGTGATGTACGTAATAGGTTCAGATAAAAATCAAGAACAATTAACAACTCAGTTATTATAAAATTTATTGTGAAACTTTAGCCCCCTTTTTTCTCATCTTCTTTATGTTATTTACTTATTTTAAAGCTGGGGGTATATTTGCCTTCTCCTACTTCTTTCTCTTGTAGGAAAATTTATTTATCTAATCTTCAGCTAGAAACTAGAAATAAAGTCTATCATCCTCGATAGAGACAGGTTTTCTCTCTAAGTTTCCTAGGAAACTCCTGAGGTGAAAAAAGTGGCTTGTCGTCAGACAAGAGTCGTTTCTCCTTTCCGGTAGAAATATTCCAGTGCGGGATTCAGTTTAGGTTGGTTGCTTCCAATGGAGGAAATCGCAAAGAAGTGTGAGAAACTAAAACTGACAGAAAATGAAGCAGAACAGGTAGTCCTAGAAGAAGAGGAGGTGAATGAGGGCTGGGTTCTAGCAGGTAAGTTTCTGTCGAAAAGGCATATTAACTTGGGGGCAGTAGTGAAGGCCTTGAAACTGATATGGAAAACAAAGGAAAACTTTGTGGTACAGGACATCGGTGACAATACTACTCTGTTCTTGTTCCAAAATGAAGGGGACATGAATAGAGTACTATGGGCAAGCCCATGGTCTTTTGATAAATACTTATTAGTCCTCCACAAGCTGGGTAAAGGGGACTCAATCTCAACGATAAGCTTCGATAGGTCTTCTTTCTGGATACAGATACATGGCCTACCGATGAGAATGCAGACGATGGAGGTCGCAAACAAGATTGCAGGGCCTTTGAGGCTGATAGAGAAGGTGGATATAGGTTCAAAAGGGTTCAGGTTGGGAAAGTACCTTAGAATAAGAGTGAACATCGATATATCAAAACCCCTGTGCAAGGGAAGGGTGGTGCGAATGGGAGAAACGGAGAAGGAATGGGTCGATTTCCGATATGAGCGCCTCCCCATCTTTTGCTATTGGTGTGGGAAACTGGACCACGACGATAGAGATTGCCCACTCTGGTTGGACAACAATGAGTCCCTAGAGCTTGAAGAGAGGCAGTACGGCCCCTGGCTCCGTGCAGATACGGAAAGATTGCAAAGGCCGCAAGTTGCAGAAACACCATCTCGGAAAAATGAAAAAGACGGAATTAAGTCCGGAAACCAGAAGCAAAGCAAAATCCAGGCAATGAATAGTAGGTGGAGATCATCGGAAAAGGCAGGACATGGTGGAGTGGGTGAAATACCAACTACATCGGTAATGTCGAACCTAATGTCAGAGGCGGTCATGATGGATGTGACTTTTCAAAGAGAGAAGGAAGATGACTTTGAGACGCAATTAAGGGAGATTGATTGTGCCATTCATGCAGTAGACACGGAAAAGGAAAAATGGGAAACCGGGAGGCTATAAGGGAAAGCAAAGTAGCTACAGGCTTTTCAAATAATGCTCAATCCGAGGAGTTGTCTATGGGCGGGAAAACGGACAAGACCCTTATACCCCAACGACCACACTTAAGCCCATCAGCTGATCTAGCGGGCCCAAATGGGCTTGGACAAAACCAAGTAGAAGCCCAATGTAGCCAGAGTCATACGGCCCAGGTGTTAGTTGAAGGAGGCCGGATCTTAAGAAGCAAGGGGATTGATATCTGCCTAAACGAACAAAAGCAAGTCAACGTAGCAAGGAGCGAAAGTTTAGGACAGAATACAAGAAGCCAAAAGAAACTTCCAGAGGAAACAAAAACTCTCGTGAACAGGGGAAAGGAGAACGAACCTCCAGCGGGTGAGGTTGAGATTCAGCAACCAGCAGCACAAAATGGGGCCAAACTTGGAACATGGAAAAGATTGAGGAGAGACGGAGCAGAGGTGACGCACCATTCCAACAATGGGTCTGAATCGGGATCAAAACGGAAAGGGTCGGCACCACTCAAAGTACTCCAAGAAGAAACAGAGAGCTGGAAAAGAAGCAAGAAAGAGAATGAAGCGGGTCCGGAGGGTCACCTCTGGGCAAAGCACATGGGTTCGGCGGAGGCTGCTGCGCAGCCCCGCCGTCATCAATGAGTACAATGGCCTGGAACTGTAGGGGGCTTGGGAACCGGCGTACAGTTCATGCCCTTGAGAAGGTAGTGTCTTCTGAAGATCCCAGTTTTTTTTTTTTAATGGAAACAAAATTAGTTTTATCTGAAATGGTTGGTATAAAGGAGGGGTTGAAAAGGTCCCAAGGGCTGGTGGTGCCGTGCAAGGGGCGTAGTGGGGGATTAGCATTGCTTTGGAAAAAAGAGTTGAAAGTGGATATCCAATCTTTCTCCGACAGCCACATTGACGCGATAGTTGATCAGGGGGTTAACGGGAAGCAATGGAGAATAACAGGTTTTTACGGAAACCCGGAAACGAGTAAAAGACAAGAATCTTGGCTTTTGCTCAACCGGTTATCCTCTCTGAACTCTCTGCCGTGGGTCTGCCTTGGTGACTTTAACAAGTTGATGAATAGTAGTGAAAAGGAGGGTGGCTGTACTCGACCGGCGAAACAAATGGAAGCCTTCTGTGATGCAATTAACACGAGTAACCTTCGTGACATGGGGTATACAGGCCAAGACTTTACTTGGAGTAGACGCTTAGGCAGCAGAGGTTGGGTTAGGGAGCGGCTTGACAGAGCTCTAGTCTCAACAAATTGGGCAGCCAGGTTTCCGAAAATGCAACTCCACCATAAACCCAACTCATCCTCTGATCACTGTATTCTAATTCTCAAGGATATTCAGCAAAAAAGAAAGGGTGGGCGTCGTAAGAAAATGTTCCGCTTCGAAGAAATGTGGCTGAAAGATGAAGCTTGTGTCGGAGTGATCGAAGAGGCTTGGGACAGAGGATTGCACATGGTGCCCATTTCTCCTCTTTCTTCCTGTCTAGAGGAGTGTAGGCGCTCCTTGTCTGCCTGGAACAATAACTCTTTTGGGCATGTGGGGAAAAAACTAGCGATGCTGCAAGCTAGATTGGAGGGGTTGGAAGGTATGAGGGGGTCCTCTGTTACACTGAAGGAGATAGAGTGCACTAGAACAGAGATAAACACTTTATTGGATACTGAGGAAATCATGTGGCGCCAAAGGTCCAGAATATGCTGGCTGAAACACGGGGATAAAAACACGTCTTTTTTCCATACTAAGGCTTCAAGCAGATATAACCGGAACACTATCCAGGGTGTGATGGATAATTCTGGGAACTGGCAAAGTGAAGATGAGGGTATTGAAAATTCCTTTGTGGACTATTTTGGGAGCCTATTTACTACGTCCAACCCAGTGGTGAGTGAGGAACTTATCCTTGCTATTCAAGGAAAGGTGACGGAGCCAATGAACGTTTTGCTCACTAGGTACTTTCAGGCTTCAGAAGTGGACTCTGCTCTAAAACACATGTACCCCACCTCAGCTCCGGGCCTAGACGGGATGCCCCCAATTTTTTACCAGAAATTCTGGTCTAAGGTACGCCTTGTAGTTGTAAAATCTGTTTTAGATTTTCTAAACTTAGGCATTATTCCCCTGCACTTCAATGAAACACACATTGTTTTAATTCCAAAAGTAAAAGAACCACAAAGGGTGACAGATTTTCGTCCTATTAGTCTATGTAACGTTGTGTATAAACTTGCATCCAAGTCTATTGCCAACAGGCTTAAACAGATTTTACCTAAGCTAGTGTGTGAGAATCAAAGTGCCTTTGTGGCTGAAAGGCTCATTACAGACAACGTGTTGGTGGCGTCGGAGACAATGTATCATATCAGCCAGAGAAGGAAGGGCAAGGTGGGGGAGATGGCATTGAAACTGGACATGAGCAAGGCCTACGATAGGGTCGAATGGGGCTGCCTGGAACGGATAATGCTGAAAATGGGTTTTGCGGAGAAATGGATAGCACTGATCATGAAGTGCATTTGCTCAGTCTCTTATGCCATCAAAATTAACGGAATCCCTCAAGGCCACATCATCCCGTCAAGGGGTTTACGGCAAGGGGACCCATTGTCTCCTTACCTCTTCCTTATTTGTGCGGAAGGGCTTTCAGCAATGCTACACAAGGCTGTGCAAAGAAAGAGCCTTAGTGGGATATCCGTTTGTAG
Organism: Quercus robur; assembly: GCF_932294415.1. Classification (NCBI taxonomy): domain Eukaryota; kingdom Viridiplantae; phylum Streptophyta; class Magnoliopsida; order Fagales; family Fagaceae; genus Quercus; species Quercus robur. The sequence goes on from NC_065536.1 coordinate 46,468,346, forward strand.
AAGAGGGCCAAAAATCTCCCATCTCTTTTTTGTGGACGACAGTATCATTTTTGGGAAAGCAACCGAAGCGGAGGGAGTGGAAATCCTAAGAATTCTCAAAGTGTATGAAGCTTCTTCGGGGCAGCTGCTAAATAATCAGAAAACCTCCCTCTTCTTTAGCAGAAACACAAGAGGAGAAGTGCAAACAAAGATCAAAACTATGTTTGGCGCTCAAGTGATTAAGCAACATGAAACATACCTAGGTCTTCCCTCCCTAATTGGAAGATCAAAATCCAATTCCTTTGCTTAATTGAAGTCCAAGGTAGCTAACAAACTGTCGGGCTGGAAAGAGAAACTCCTCTCGGCTGCCGGCAAAGAGGTTCTCATTAAGGCCGTGGCTCAAGCGGTCCCGTCCTATACTATGAGCTGTTTTAAGCTCCCGGATAACCTTTGTGATGACCTTACCAGCATGATAAGACAGTTTTGGTGGGGCCAAAGAAAGAATGAGAAGAAGCTGGCCTGGGTTAGTTGGGAGTGGCTATGCCAATCAAAGGAAAACGGTGGGATGGGCTTTAGGGACTTGAAGAGTTTCAATAAGGCTCTCTTAGCGAAACAATGGTGGAGGCTGCTGTCCAACACCCAATCTCTTTTCTCAAGGGTTTTCAAAGCGAAGTATTTCCCGGATTGTGATTTTACTGAGGCTTCCATTGGTCATCACCCGTCTTTTGCGTGGCGAAGCATAATGTCTGCCCAATCTGTGGTTAAGAAGGGGGTTAGGTGGAGGGTGGGTAACGGCAGAAGTATTCAAATCTGGACTGATGAATGGCTGCCATCCTTGTCTTACCCGAGGATCCTCTCTCCCGCTCAGGTCCAGTGGGCTAACGCAAAGGTTTGTGACCTCATTGTGGAAGATCGTGGAGAATGGAACTTGGCCGTTGTTAAGCACCTCTTTAATCCTATGGAAGCTGACCTGGTGATGAGCATCCCTCTTAGCCAAAGGTTGCAAGCGGATAGAGTGGTCTGGGAGGGGTACAAGAAGTGGGAAATTTTCGGTTAGCAGCGCCTATCACAGCATCCGTGCAATGGAGAATTCCAACAAGGAAGATTGCTCTGATACATCGGAGATGAAGAACCTTTGGAAACGAATCTGGAACCTGCATCTTCCTAACAAAATCTGGAGTTTTGCATGGAGAGCCTGTCGAGGTGCCTTAGCCACCAAAGCCAACCTGAAGAAGAGGCAAATCACAAAGGATGAGACGTGCAACCATTGCGGGAAGGAAGCCGAAACCAGCACTCATCTCTTTTGGTTCTGTGATAAGGCGAAAGATGCTTGAAGCAACAGTAAAACGACTCTCCTTTTCTCTATTGATAAAGGATGGGATTTCATTGATGTAATATGGCAGCTAGTGAAACAAAGCCCGGTGTCCTCATACTTAATGGAAAAAACCATCTCCATGTGCTGGGAAATTTGGAAGGACAGGAACACCGTTCGTAACGGGGGTATGAGTCGGTTAGGTAACACTCTGGCCAGGAGCTCAGTTGCTATAGTGGAGGAGTTCAGGGGCGCAAACGAAAGGGTGTTTCTGTCTGGTCCAGAGCGGCATGTCAGGTGGCTTCCTCCAGAACCACCTCGGTACAAAATGAATGTTGACGCTGCAATATTCTAAGACCTTCGGGCTATGGGGGCGGGTCTGGTGCTTAGGGACTCACAAGGCTTGGTCTTGGCTGCTATGAGCAAGAGAGTCCCTGCCAACCTAGAAGCGCTAGAAGTAGAGGCGAAGGCTATGGAAGTTGCAGTCCAGTTTGCAGGGGAGGCGGGGTTTATAGAGGTGTATTTTGAGACCGACTCCAGCACACTTAAGAATATCCTAACTGGAATATCAGAGGCCCCTGCCTCTATTGAAACAATCACAGACAACATCTTGGCCCATTTAGATAATTTCCGTTTTGTTTCTTTCTGTCATGTTAAAAGGGAAGGCAATAGGCCAGCCCACATCCTAGCCCAACATGCAAAATATGTGGGTGATTTTGTTGTATGGTTGGAGGAAACTCCAAACTTGATTGAGGACGCGTGTTCTTAGGATATTGCTTGTAATGCTTCTGAAGGTTTATAAGATATTTGAATCTTCTTATCAAAAAAAAAAAAAAAGTCTATCATCCTCTTTTTCTATTACTTATTATTTTCCTTTAACAGTCAAAGTCAACTGGTCCAGAGTCAAAGTCAACAGTCAAAGTGCTCACGGGTCAGATCCGGGTGGTCCGGGTCGGGTCGGTCCGGTCAACGGTCAGCTAGGTGACATGGTGCTGACGAGACGACACTGCTGACGTGGCTGATGACGTGTCGCTGACGTGGACTAGGGCTGACGTGGATGTGATTGCATGGTTGCTGACGTGGAGTGATGACGTCATCCGATGACGTCAGATGACATCAGCAATAGTTTTCTGGCGCATGGAATGCACGTGATAGCGTTACCGGCACGTGGAGGAGAAGCCAGAAATCCTGGAAGCGCGTGAGAGCGCGTGTTATCTCAGATGAGGGCCGGAATCGCAGGTTTCGTAGATCGGCGAACGAGGAGGCCAATAGGGAGGCGCGTGCGCTCAGAAGACGATCTAGAAGTAAGGATTCTATGGCGGCGCGTGGGAGATTTTCCAGAGGCTACGGAGGCGCGTGGCAAGGCTTCGGGTGACCGGATTTCTGGGTTTTGGTCGCAGGAGATCTTGGAGCACGTCTGTGGTGTTGGTTTCATCAGGCGAAGCTTGAAGTTGCGTAGATCTGAGATTGATGTCACGGGTTTGCTTGAATTTGTGGATCTTGGACACAGCACTACGCCACGGTGGCTGCGAGATGCCGTGGAGTCTAGATCCAGCAGAGAAGCATGCGTGACTTCTGATGGTGGTGTGCATGTGATATTCTTCTTTGTTGTGTAGAGATATTTGTTTGATGCCAAGAATGAAGTTTGGCTTTGATACCATGTTAAATATTAGCAACGCGATGTGATATATCATGTTGTGTATGCTAGAGTGGATACGGAAGGGGAAGCATAGAGGAGGAACACTGAGAACACGAGGGTTACGTGGTTCAGCCTTGACGGCCTACATCCATAGAGGAATCCCTTAAGGGCTACATCTTTATTGTGTAAGAGTGTAGTACAATAACCTCCTGTGTTACAATGAACCCTAACATGAGTATATATAGGCGACTAAACCCTAGACTACTAGTACAAGCAAGAATGGGCTTGGGCCTATTATATTGGGCTAATATGTCTAATATATATCTCTAACAAAATCGACAAAGTTTGTTCCTTCTGGTTACCTGCATAACCTCTTTGATACCTACAGAGTAAAGTATTATTTATTAGGAGAGCATCATAAGTATTAGGATGCGTATCTTCAAGTTGGATGCAAAACAGAAAGCGTGAAAATTAATGCTAGCTAGATATCATTCTAACTAGATGCAAACCCTTAACTTCATAAGGGACTCTTTGAAGTCACAAGAAAGAATTTTGAAATCCACCAGAAATTTTATTTTTATTTTTTTCAAATTAAAAACCTATTTAAAGGCTCTAGAAAATTTATTATATTCGTAAATTGATCCTATTGATAGGCTATCGTGGTAGGACTCTTTTTTTTTTTGATACTGAAAAAGGGAGATTACAAAAGAGCTGGGTTCAACCAGCAGTGTTTAATAGGCACCTGTACTGCCTTTTTAGCAACGTTACATAAAGTTTTAAGCAGCATATGAGGAACAAGGATCATGTGGCAGAGGAGACCATTTTGTACAAGAAAATTTAAATCAGCAAGCCTATAGTTAGTTTGCCAATCAGAAGCCTTCCTGGTATTGAAGAGCTTGACCAATCCTCTGCTATCACTTAGGAACAAAATACTATGAAACCCATGATATTTTGCTGTAAGGCAGGCATCCACCACAGCTTCAAGCAAAAATTCCTCTACTGCTCCAACTAGGCTACTATTCACAGCAAGGAAGACACTTTCTCCCTGTATGTTGACAGCTTCAAAACCAAAAGCACTTCTATTCCTCTTCTTGTCTCTGAACCCAGTAACTTTGATAATTAATTGCCAGGATCCAGCTGCGGATTGGACTGGAGTTGTTGATATTCTTGGGGACTGGTTTGAGCTGAGCTGTTCTGAGAATGCATCCTTATACCTGCAAGATAGAGATTGCGCCATGAGAATTACATTCATAGGATTAGGAGAAATACCCTCATGAACAACTTTGTTCCTGTGATTCCAAATAGACCACAAGGTTGTGAATAATGCTTGCAGATAGTTCATAACATTAGGGTCCTTGTTGTTGTGCTTGGTGATAACCCCAGTTAGCCACTGCTGCACAGACAAGTTATTGAAGTCAGAAGAGTGTATGGCCAAAGTGGTGCCATGCCAGCAAGCTCTCGAAAAGGAACATAAAAGAAATAAATGAGTGCTGGTCTCCTCATGCTCATTGCAGAAAGGACAATTAGAGTCAGCTAAGATTCCTCTACTCCTAAGATTGGAAAATGTAGGTAAGCTGTCCAGAAGCAACTTCCACACAAAAGTGTTTATTTTCAGAGGGGTTTTCACTTTCCAGAGTTTGGTCCACACCACCTGATTAAAAGGATTAAGATTAGAAGGTTGTAATTGCTCTAAGTTAAGAATCTCATAGGCCTTCTTAACATTGTACACCCCATCAGAAGAGTGTTTCCAAACCAATTTGTCCTGAACAGAGTTTGTTTTAGAGATGGGAATTTGAAAGATTTTTCTAGCCAAAGAAGGGGGGTAGAGATCTCTAACTAGATTACAGTTACAAGAGGCAGATGTGTGGTTAATTAAGTCTCCCACAGTTCCAGTAGGAAGTCTATGGTCTTGAAGATTAAGAGGAGACCATTGAACCCAGTCTTTATGCTTGAGAGGGATATTATAACCATCCCCAATCCACCATCTTCCTTCCCTCAAAGTTGGACAATCCTGTTTAATGATGTTTTTCCAAAACCATGAATGGTGTGGTTTGGGGCAACAATCCTGAATTGGTCCTCTAGGGAAATACTTTGCTTTGAAGGTCCTAGCTAGAAGAGAATGGGGATTATGATGAATACGCTAGAACTGTTTGGTGATCATGGCTTGATTCATTGTTTTGAATTTTTTCAGACCAAGCCCCCCTAGCCTCCTAGGTTGACAAACTCTATCCCATTTGATTACATGTAATTTCCTTTCCCCAGTCTCATGCCCCCACCAAAAGGCTCTTACAACGGCATCCATTTTGTTGCAAATGGTATTAGGTACCTTGAAACAGGAAAAAGCATAGAGGGGAAGAGATTGGAGAACAGAAGAGATGAGTGTAGTTCTACCAGCTTGTGATAAGAGTTTAGCCTTCCAACCTTGAAGTCTAGAATGGAGCTTATCTACCAGAAAATGAAAGTCTGCGCATCTATTTCCCCTCATCTTAAAAGTCATTCCAAGGTACTTAGTTGGATTCTGAACCAGATTGACATGAAGTCTAGAAGCAAGAGATTCTTTGTCCACAGCAGCCATGTTAGGAGAGCAATAGAGATCCGATTTTGCCAAATTAATTTTCTGTCCAGAGATAGAACAATACCAGTCCAAGATGGCAATCAATTTTGTAACTGACATATCATCCTTTTTGAAAAAGAAAAGAGAGTCATCCGCAAAAAGGAGATGAGTGAATGAGAGACCATTCCTACCAATCTTCACACCTTTTAATTGTTTCTGATTTTCAGCTTGCAATAAGGCAATAGAAAGGATATTCGCACAAAACAGGAATAAATAGGGAGAGAGAGGATCTCCCTGTCGTAGTCCTTGGGAAGGCTTAAAAGAGGATGTTAGATTCCCATTAACAAGCAATGTATAGCTAACAGACGTCACGCATTCCATTATCCACTGAATCCATCTTTCCTCAAACTTCATAACAGTAAGGACAGCCTTAAGAAAAGTCCAGTCGACCCTATCATAGGCTTTACTCATGTCAATTTTAAGAACTCCAAAGCAAGCCTGTCTACCTTTTTACTTCCTAAGCACATCCAGAATCTCATGAGCAATAAGAATATTATCAGTAATGTTCCTGCCTTTAATGAAAGCATTTTGATAGGGTGTTATAAGGCTATCCATGAGAGGTTTGAGTCTATTCACTAGAATTTTGGATATGACTTTGTAAATAACATTACAAAAACTAATGGGCCTAAAGTGAGAGACATCATCAGGGAAAGGAATCTTGGGGATAAGGGTGATGAAGGTATGATTAAGAGGTTTAAAAAGTGACCCTGAGTGGAAGAAAGCTTGAACAGTGTTTATAACATCCCACTTAACAATGCCCCAAAATTCTTGAAAGAAGAAGGCCAGACCATCAGGTCCAGGTGCTTTGTGAGAGCCAAGTTGGAAGACATTGTGTTCAATCTCAGTAGGTGTAATGGGAGCATTCAAAAGGCTTCTATGAACAATATCAAGAAAGTTGGACTGATTATTGTTACTAAAACAATTTTTGAAATGCCCGACCAAAATACTTTCAATGTCCATCAGATTATCAATAATGTTTCCATTAGGATCTTTGATTTGTACAATCCTGTTTTGGCTCTTCTTTGCTTGACAATCGTCTGAAAATATTTTGTATTCTTGTCTCCCTGTAGTATCCATTTAGTTCTAGCCTTTTGTGCCCACATTAATTCTTCCTTATTCATAAGGTCTTCCAGTTCACTTCTAAGTTGCCTCTCCTTCCTAACATCCTCAATAGAATCTAAGGAATTTTGAATTTGCTGCAACTGAGCCTGTTTAAGCTTAATATCCCTCTCTACCTTCCCAAAAACTGATTTGTTCCATTCAGTAGCAGTTTTCTTGACATTTAGGATTTTATGCCTTAATTGAACAGCCCTAGAACCCGTTGACTTAGTAGACCAGGCTTGTTGAATCATACTCGTACAATTGGGGTGTTTAGTCCACATAAGCTCAAATCTAAAGGGTCTGGATTTGAAGGGGGTTTGGAGTTCAAAGTCCAAAAGGATTGGGCCATGATCTGACCTAATTATTAGTAGACCGTGGTAGGACTCTAATTTGACTGGGAAACTCTTAAAAAAAAAAATCCATTAATTTAAGATTGGAGACTAAAACATCAACTGTTGTGGGTTTCAATGCTCTGTGATGAGATCATGGAAAGTACGCCTTGATCAAGTGGAGCAAGTGGAGGATGAAAAATGGAGCCACCACCTACTTTAGGTCTATGAACCATATATATAGCGCCCTTCATGGAAAGACTGATCTTACTTGAGCACGTGTCTGGAGTTTAAGTATGAGGATGAGAAGGTGTTAGGCACCCAACCTCACCCAACCCTTGGGTTAGCCTCTACTCATTGTGTTCCGCATCCTAATTCCATCAAAAGGTCTAATAGGTTAACCTATACACAAACACACTCTAGATCTATCCCAACATCTAACCTAACATTAATCTATCATGGCATAACATACATATCATCACATGGCATCTCATTATGTCCTAAAATACATCTAAATAGGCATAATCATCATTTCATCCATGAACACAACTTACCATTCATCTAAGTATACATACTTTATCTCATGGCATTACACATTACATAGCATCATGTGGCATAAAGGCAGCAAGCATATCACAATCATAAAGCAATGTTATCAACAAGGTAGCAAGCATCATGGCATCAATCATTTATACTTATCATCAGGCATATTATGTTCGTATGCATGTACTTATCTTACTTACCTTACTCCATCACAGCACCTCTGCACCTATGCATCAATGTATGGCCATATTCAAATGCGTGTACATGTGTTCATCCAAGCATTCAAGCACATATAAACCCTAATTCCTAATATAATAAATCAAAGCATATAAAACACATTAAACTACTACATACTAACCTAATTAAGCATAAACTAGACTATACAAAACCTAAACATGCATTAAAAACAAAAAAGAAATAGAAACAGACAATTTTGGGTTGAACATACCTACACATGCAGAAGCATGTGTACGCATGTTCGTGGAGATGCATAAGCATGCACATGCGCATCCCTACCCAAAAATGCCCAGCAGGCAACACAAAAAAATACATATATTCTAAACCTAGCATGCTTCTAATCAAAGCGCAATAAACCTAAGCTATGAAGAAGATTATTAAAGTAGTAAAAAATAGATAAAATCAAAGAATTGAGAGGGCCAAGTGTGGGCACAAGCACCTGCAATGTGGAACTTTTTCCCTCCTTCGTGGGAAGTATGCCTTGGCCTAGGGTGGACCATGGCGGAGGGTGTAAATGGAGTTGCCACCTAGTTTAGGTCTAGGAACCATAAATATAGCGTCCATTGTGGAAGGACTGATCTTTACTAGAGCATGTGTTCGGAGTTTAGGTATGGGGATAGGAAGGTGTTAGGCATCCAACCCCACCCGACCCATGGGTCGGCTTCCACTCATTGTGTTCCAAGTCTTAATCTCATTAAAGGCATATTTAACACATTATTCTAACACACACACACACACACACACACACACACACACACACTCACACACACACACACTCACACACACTAGCATGCATCTAAAAGAAAACAAATCATGGTATAATCATCCCTAAACCTAGCATTCATCTATTATGGCATATAAGCATATCTCAAAGGGCAGAAACATCATAAGGCAAATCAAGATCAACATGTTATAGCATTCAAACCCAAAAATCAAATGATTCAACCAAGCATATCAACCATATCATTTTCATAAGACAGACCAAATGCATGTTCATAACCTTATGTATGACTTACCTTACTTACCTCATCGCATTATAAAACCTAGTCATCAATGCATGTTCATGGTGTATGCAGGGGCGGAACTACCCTTGGACCATTGCCCCCCCTAAATTTTTTTTAAAAAAATATTATTATATATATGTGTATTAATTTTAGCAATTTTGTTTTATAAAATTACATTTTATTTCTTTTTGACAATATCATTGATTCTTTTAAGAGTAATACTATATTCACAAACTTTTTTATAACATTTTTACAAACCATTTTGGTAATAAATTTTTATTGGTTCGCATATGGACATATCACTCACATCATTTTTTTACTTACTAGTAACCACTTATTACATAAGTAATTTAAAAAAAAAAAAACTTATAGCTTTAGCATTTTCCTCATTTTAGTGACCATAAAAAAATTTATAGATCTAATATCTAAAACAAAATATACAAGCCCAAGGGGGAAAAAAAAAAAAAAGCATAGCAACAAAAATTACTAGTAAAACTTAAAACAAAATTAAGCTTAATTAACTAATTTTATCCAAAATAAATAACCTTGCCCTTTAGAAAATTCTAAACAACAATAATTTTATTCTTACCTACAAAAGTAGCAGAATCAAAAGTTGAAATCACTGCACACAACCAACAGTAAAACCACCCCCCCTAACTCAAAGTTCTGGCTCTGTCCTGGATGTATGCATGTTTATGGTATTCACACAATCTAGAACCCTAATAAACAATCAAAAGGATAAAAAAAGAAGGAAAAAAGAAGAAGAAGAAGATAAAACAGAGTAAACATATATATACAAATGTGAAAACTAGGCTTAACAGAAGCTAAACATGTAAATAAAACAAAAGAAAACAAACAGAAGACGAATTTAGGGTTTCTAAGCAAGTGTATGCGTGTGCATACATAAGGTATATGTGCGCATCCCAACTGTATGCATACACATACTATGAGTATGCATACGCATGCAAGCTACATGCACAGGCATACACATCCGAAACCCTTAACCCAGAAAACTAGAACAGAGAAAAAAAAAAACACAATAGAAGGAACAAATTTAACAACCTAACATGCTTCAAATACAAACACAAAATAAACCTAAGCTAAACAAACATATTAAAGCAATTAAAACATATATATAAACACAAGAACAAAGGAAGAATAAAGAAAAGTGAAGGGCCAAAGTTAGAAATTTTACCTCAACACTAGAACTTTCTAGAGCTTAATTTTGACTATTCCCCTCAGTCAATCTATTCACAATCAAATCAAAGCCATATTAGCAAACTTATAACTTAAAGATTAAGACCAGAAAATATCCCAATCAAACAAAATTGACATGAGGATGTTTTGTGAAAAAATCCCTCTTTGATTCACTATTTTCTAGTGAATCTTATTTGTTTTACCACTAGAATCCGTCCACCTTGAAAAAAAAATACCTTTTAAGGTTTTATAGTCAACAAATTAGGGTTTGGGGTGGTTCTTAGACAATGTGGAATTCGTTCCAAAGCAAGTTTAAATGAAGAAAACTTGTCTTTCATAGTTTTTGGAACCCTAGCATGCATGCACGCACATGCATGTGTATGCTTATGCATGCATAAAGCATGTGTACATAGAGCTTGAGCATGCATACGCATACGCGTGTATGCGTACGCATATCCTAGGGTTTCTGTGGCTTTTCTTTCCAAAAATAGTTTATTTGTTCCAAAAATAATTTATATTTTCCATAAAAACTTTTCTCAAGTCAATTTTCATCTGATTAGGCCCTAAACCAACCTTGGCCTTTATAATTCTAACATCATTGAGGAACGGAGGCCCGAGTTGTAAGGGGTATAAAATGTGGTGTCTATAGATGCCCCTCTTTTGATTTGCGAGCTTTACTAACGGAATCAAAAAGAAGAAGAGAAAAAACTGATAGATCAAGAATGTATTGACCTCTTGTGATAAATTAATTGATTAATTAGCTAAGTTTATTAATTAATCAAATTAACATGCAAATGCGTGGTAGCACAAACAAGTCACCAATAAACTAAGTATGTAGCGGAAAATAAATTGACACAGTGATTTATCTACGAATGGGGAAAACCAACACGGCAAAAACCCCACCGGGTGATTTTAAGGTCACCACTCTCGAGAATCCACTATTATCAAAACAAACGGTTACAAGTAAAGGAATCTCAGTACCTTATACCAACCTACAGTTGAACCCTTACCCCAATACCCAATTGGACTTGTTCTGTAGTAACAATCTCTCTTTGTAATGCACGGCTCCTAGTACGTGACTAACCAATTGCGTGGATCCCAATACGCGACTTTAATCACCAACTAGAGAAGGTTGTTGGCTACAAAGTTCTTCAGTTCATTACATGATGAAGATTGAGAAGCTCCTTGGCTACAAAACCTTATGGTGCACAAACACAACAGCTTCTTCACAAGAAATATGAATTAGGGCAAATTCTGTCTTCGGTCACAATTTGCTTGAACAAACTTTGCTCAACACTTGTGCCACTTGCTCCACCTTTGACGGCCCTTAAAATAATCTTTTTATATGTCTAGAGTTGTGAGAAAAGAAAGCCCAAACATACAATCACGGATTGGAGTCAAACAAACCTGAAACTCTGTTTTTCATAAACCTCGATAGATGACTATCTGTTGAGTTGCTATCGAGCCACGGGTTGGAACAGCTCTTCAAGGCTCGATAGATGGCTAGCAGTTAAGATTTAATGAACAACACTTTCTGCACTTGAATCTTTGATAGACTTTCATGGCTTTAACACTTGAACTTGAAACGATATTTCTTGAAGCATTAAACACATCCTAGATCTACCCAATTACAAGTAAAGTGCGTTTTGTCAAAGGATTAACCAATTACATAAAATAGTGACATATGTTCCTAACAAGTGAATCACATAAGTCCTAACAAAAACATTTTGTTTCGTCATACGGCTCGGGCTCAACCCACGTACTCAGTAAACAACACGCATATATGTGGTGGGATTCGTATGTCCGAAGTCCTACTAGTGTTACTCGAGAAACGAGTAACGACAGGTTTACCATCCAAGAACCTATTTCGCCAATTGCAAGCAAAAGTCGAGTGACTCACTATCTTAGAGTCACTAAAAAAAGAAAAAACACACATGGCCAATGGCCTCAACTATTTACCAAGCAAACAAGGTGCTCTTACAAGCTAAAAGGATACATATATGTGGGGTCCATCTAGAGCTCCTGCCTCAATCTTCTTCGGGTGGCTCTTGCCTCTTAGTGACTTCTGTCTTTTATCTCAATCTCTTCTTTTCTAAATGGCTCTTGCCTTTATCTCATCATTTTCTATTCTGGGTGGCTTGCACCTCAATTTTGGTGTACACATTCAATTCCAAGAAGGATATGTACTCAAGTTTTGTATTCTTCTTTTCTCTTCTTGTCTTGGGGATTCGTGCATGCATATTCAATTCTCGAATGATATGTGCAAAAGTCTAGTGACGACATTGGATGAAAATCTCATTCGAGGGCTTCCTAACATGCATGGGGTTTTCTTGGTGATTTTGACTCATGAAGGAGTTTTCATCAGTAGAGGTCGACTTATGAGAAAGTCCTTGGTGATTTATGATCCATTGGGGAAATGACTCGCTGAGGAGTTTATGTTGGTGGGGTTAACTCACAAGGGAGCCTTCTTGGTAATCCTTGACTTACTGGGGAGACTTACGAGGAAGTCTTAGATGATTCTGATCTGTTGGGGAAATTTTTCCATTTGTAACTCACAATGGAGTTGTCTTGACATTTCGGACCTACAGGGAAGTCCTTGATAATTTGAATTCACTTGGAGAAAATTCTTCTCTTAGTGACTCATTGTGGAGTTGGTTGATGGTTTTACCCCATGAGGGAGTTTCCTTGGTGACTTCTAATCCACTAGGGAGTGTTTTAGGCATTCTGTCGTGCTATGGAACATTTTTAACATTTTCATGTCTTCCAACCTGCTAGGGTATTTCTGTCGTTTTAGTGCATCTGTGTAACTTTTGATGTTTCATGGTCTATTGGGGACATTTTTGAATTCTTCCTTACATTTCCCACCTTCCGAGATTCAACTGGGGGTATTCTGAAAAAAAAAAATTATACTAAATTACATGTAGTTTAGTGGAGGTCTAAACTACATGTAGTTTAGCCACCAGGTGTCTTTCCCACTTCTTCATTTTTCCAACGGTTACCAACCATTTCTTTTTCTTCATATTTTCTTCATCTCTTCATTTTCCCTACAACTCTTCAACTTCCTTTCTTTCTCTATAAAAGCCTTCTACCTCTCTCTCACTCCTTCATCCCTCACAATCAGAAACTCTCTTCTTCTTTCAAACTCTTTCATCTTCTCCAATGGCACCCAAAACCAAAAAGACCTCCTACATGATTTCCGGAAAAGTCTTCAATCTCACCTATTGGGATGAAGCCATAAGATTACCAGAGTCCCCTCCACTAATCTTCAGGCCATGAAACCCTCTTTCGAAGGGTGCACGAGTCGGATTGGTAAGTTTTTCAAACTTTTCTCATTTTTAAGTTTTGCTCTGATATTTTGTTTTTATTTGTTTTTGGACTTGAAAATGTTTGGGTTTCATTGTGGGATGAGTTTAGATGAAAACCTGATGTCCTAGGAAGGGTAGGAAAATGTTTAGGATGAGTTTTGATCATGGCATGTTGAAACTGTGGAAGAACATGTTTTGTCTGTGTTCATGCATGCATAGCCAGTATTCATGCGTATGTGTCTGTGTTCATTAGTTCATACGGACACATGCCTCAGCATGCGTATGTATGCAGGGACCCTGCATACACATGTTGGCACTTAGAAACTTTATTTTTCACCCAGTTTGATATATTTTTTTTCACTTATTTTTCTTATCCAATAATGGTTTTATGCTCCTTTTCTTGTCTTTCATAGGCTTTAACTCCTTTCTTCGGTAGGGGTAGTGTTAGTTGCATCTTTGTGTGGTATCGAGCCTTGACAAAGGATACCAAGGCTTTGATGTATGTGGCTGGCTTCGAGCCCATCATGTGCTTGCTTTTGGAGAGTTCTACCAGTGGCATCCTAGTGCAAGTGCTTACCGATAGGTGGTGGGATACTACCCACACCTTTCACATTGCTAGGAGGGAGTTGATAGTGACTCCTCATGACTTCCATCAGATCACTGATCTGAGAGCTGATGGGTCCATCATCAACTTGGAGGTTGAGTCGAGCATTCAGCTAGGCATAAACCTACTGGGGCATAGGTATTCGAGCGAGCATATTTGCTATTTTGGACTTGGAGATGGATTACAGGCCTCTTTCTCAAGTAGGAATTTAAACGAGCCAAGCTTTGTCGAGTAGTGCATGTTCAAGCTTGGCTTGTCAAGAAAAATCAAAAGCTCAAGCTTGTGACATGCCTAAAAATAAGGTTTGAGCTTGACAGAAAGAGAAGAAGAGAGTGAAAGAGAGGGACATTTTGTATCTTATTTTTCAAAAAAATATTAGTATCAAGAGCAAATTATTCTTCCTTTGCTCCAACAATGGTTTTTCACCCTTACCTTGATGAGTTCAAATCTTCTGTCCCACCCTTTGTGCTCGACTTTATGTTCCATGAATTAAAATTTGTCACATGTCCACTTATTTCATTAATCCCTAATTTTATGCCTTTTCTCCTTTCATTTGCCTAAAATAAAAATAAAAAAACAAAAACCGGTACATAATAGCACAACAGCAACAGCTGTGTAGCAGCACCAACCTCCTCTGTCACTAGTGCCATCAGTCACAGTGCCACCACTGTAACCTTACAAACTTCGATTTCACAAAATAAAAAGGAGATTACCAACTAACCCATAATAAAATAAAAAACTTCAAATCTCAAATCACAATTATAGAAGCAAACTCATGTCTAGGAGTGTAAATGGAGGTGGATGGTGAAGACTTGGAAATAGGAAGAAATTTTTATGGGCTTTGGGTGGCATGTGGAGGAGAAGAGAGGATGGGATTTTAAAATGGTGAAAATAGAGAGAACATTCTTTGATTTTGGTGGGTTATTCCAAGTGGAGAAGAATCGTTGATTGGGTATGGATTTATGAGGGATTTGATTTAATTGGGATGTGAAGGACAACCATTTGTGTTGCAGTTGTATACAATACATATACTGGGCTACTCACGATCAGTTCGAACAATTGAATATAAAACCCGACACTGTTACCTTTGGATAACATGATTTGTTCTTACTGGAGAAACAACTTCCTTATTGTCTCCTCATATGGTTGATGGGCTTGAGTAAGATGGAAAATTATTTGAGGGAATCAATTGAAACTTATGTTGCAAAACACTATATGGTACCATACGATCAGCAATTGAAGCAGCAACAAACAAAATACAAGAGAGGCAATACAATTAGTTCAGAGGAGAAGCTAAAAGAACATATAATATCAATGGATAAAGAGCCAGATTTGAAATTGGTGAGTTTAGTGGCAATGGTGGCATGGCCATGACTATTAGCACTGACGACCTGTGCTAGCGGAGTGACACAGGAGTAAAATGGCAGCTACAAACATGATGGCATGAGGTGTATCAGAATAAGGCTACAGCCCAATCCAATTAGTTTCTTGAGCCCAACCATGTTGATTTTCAATCCCAGCAAATAAAGGAATTATTTGCCCAACAATTCAGAAGATATTTGAAGTCATTTTCTCCAAGAAGTCAAAGAGTATTTAATGTTGGTTTCCTAAGAAACATTTAGCCATTATGTTTTATTCCTCTTGACACCAGAGTGTCCCAAGTTTTAGCAAGGCTAATCTGATGTCAGTTCGGCCCAAAAAGCTTTCCTTGAAGACCAAAATAGTAGGCCATTATTTTAAAACGTTTTTTTTTGTTATTAATATTATTATTGATTAAGTCAAAATGTCTTTATTTAGTGTCTCCTAGGATGAATCAGACTTTATGTTTTATTTCTCCTAGGCAAACAAGTACTTTATTGTGTTTTTAAGTTTCTATTAGGGTCATATTTTATTGTAATTGGCTAATCTTTTGAAAAAAATACACTTGTAATTAGGTAGATCTAAGATGGGTTTAGTACTTCAAGAAACATGTTGTTCAAGTCAAGTATTAAAGACATGAAGATTGGTCTAAGAAACAAATGAAGAAAAAATGTTTACTAAGTCTCAACAGATAGCTAGACAAAAGCCTGCTATCGAGACTTCGTGTGATGCTTGATAGATAGCTTGACAGTAGCTCGATCTATCGAGATCTATGATTTCAGAATTTCTAGATTTGAAATTCTTGTACAATTGCTTAGTGTTTCTTTTTTCACAACCCTAGACATATATAAGACTTATTTTAAGAGCTGTCACACACGGATACAGAGACCAAGAGACTTATTTTCTCTGTGTGAAGTTACTGCATTTGTATGCCATAGAGTTTTGTAACCAAATGCTTTCTAATCTTCATTGTTGATGAAGTGAAGAATTTTGCAACCAACAACATCTATTTAAATTGCTAGAGTTAGTCACGTACTAGGATCCATGCAAAGGGTTAGTCACAAATTGGAGGTTTATACATCAAAGGAAAGAAGGCTACTATAAGATCAAGTCCAATTGGGCATTGGAGCCAAGGTTCAACTGTAGGTTGGTATTTCAAGATAAGCTAGGGTAGTTGGTAAGATTCCTTATACTTGTAACCGTTTGATTGTTGATTAATGAATCCTTAGGAGTGGTGACCTTAAAATCACCTAGTGGGGTTTTTGCCTTGCAAGGTTTTCTCCATTTGTCAACAAATCACCGTGTCAAATTTAATTTTTGCTACATTTAGTATTTTTGGTGATTTGTTGGTGCCTTCACGATTTGCATGCAATTGAACCTAATTAATCAACTTGGGTAACTAAATTAATTAATCAAGGTCAAGCTATCTTAACCTAACAGAGCGGGCATACTCTGATTAGGTTTTAACCTTTTGATGCGTGATCCATTGACTCCTGTCGTTAAAGATTGTTGATGCTTAACCTCGATTGGAGCGAGGCAGAAAAACTACCACCGTCATCGTGGGCCCTCGTTTGACCACCCGCCATGGCGACAGCTCCCATGGTCGCGGGGCCCCTTTGGAAGGCCTCTCTCGATATGATAGTGTAGTTTGTGCGGGGCGTTAGGTTCTCTCTCTCTCTCTCTCTCTCTCTCTCTCTCTCTCTCTCTCTCTCTCTTTCTGGAGGAGGGTATTTGTCTACCTTTGGTGTTATGGCAGGAAGCTGGGCCAATTTTTAGGTGATTACCAAAGGTGAGTAGAGTCGCCACCAATCATTGGGTTTTTCTAAGGTGGGATTGATCACCTGCTTCTAGTTGATTTTATTACCAATCCTAGGCTAAGAAAAATGACATTTTTCCTAATCTAATGTGGATGGCAAAAAAAATCTTGATTCTTAGGTCTGGAAGTTTGGTTATGTGTGGGGAAGGTGTTAGGCACCCCACAACGCCTGTCTAAGGACAATCCTTTATTTTGATAAAACCTTAATTTTTGAAAATTGGCAGTAAAAACATAATTTCGACATTGGCTATTAGTGCTTTGCATGCATGGGGGGCTTTAAGGTTTGGCTTTGAAAGGGCATGATCCCAATCTATACTTTCCTATGGAATTCGAGCCGAGTACTAGATTTCCACGGCGAAAATCTAGCGACGTGTCACCTTACTTTCGCAGCAGAAATTAGGCATCGCTTTGCCTCAAGTAACATGGACTGTGACGATCACATCGGAGGGGGTGGGGGCAAGCAAGTATATATATACATACATCATGAACAATGCAAGCACACAGAACAGGAAAGTAAATGCCTACATCCCTAGAGCATGGCCCAAAATATAAGTGCAGGAAAATAAATAGGGGTTGCCATACTCTAGAGATGAGAATGAATTGTCCAAGGCATGATATACCTAATACAAACAATCTAAGAGAGAAAGGGAGGAGGAAGGAAGGGATTTAAAAGAGTACATAACCAAAGGGAAAGGCTAAACTCCTAAACCTACTGAACACAACTGCTTGGCTTATCTCTACATGCTCGCATCTGCGCCCTTTTTACTTGTGCTTGGGAGACTGTGCCCTAGCTTTAAACATCCTTGCTCCTTGTGTGTACATGCAAAGGCAAAGACAAGAAAACAGCAGACAAGCAATGGAAGGACAAGATGCAAAGAACATATGAAAGAGGCATAAAGCAGATAAGCATGATAAACATGGTAAGTAAAGAAACAAGAAAGGAAGCAAAAAAGTGGGAAAGCAAACAAAAGGTGGTGTCTGCGAGGGACAAATGTAGGTTTGGATCGGATGTCCATAACTTCATTGTGTTGAAGCATGGATGACACACCAGCAAGCAAGACTAATGCATGGGCATGTAAGCAAGGGTGCAAAGATTCAAAGAAAGCCAATGGGTGGCACAAACAAACATGGTAAGCATATCGTCGCACGGAATGGAAAAGGGAAGGGCATGCACGGAGCAACCCGGCATCCAGAGATGCATCCCAAGTGGTTACACCCAAACAAGGCCTCATGGACGTTGGATGTAACCACACAACCACAAACCCACTAAAGGCATCAAATGTGGCAAAGCCTAGAACAAGAAAGGCTAGTACAGACATAAAGTGTAGAAGCAAGCAAGCATAGTCATGCAAATAGGAGTGATCCAAACCCTTTGATGTGGGCCAAGGGGTATGGATGATAACAAAGACCACAAGGTCTAGATCAGGTCCTAACATCAGGCCAAAACATAAGATAGAAAGATAAAGCGACAAAAGGGCTACAATAGCACATGGCATGACAAACATAGCCTAGGTCTAGGAACACAAACATGGCATGGAATGCACAAGCACATGGAATATAGCAAAAGCATGTAGAGAGCATAGACCCGAACACATAGGCATGTGAGAACATAGATCTAGACATATAGGTACAGAAACTTGCATGTAAACATTTAGAAATTTAGCACAGAGACATGGAAGGACATGAATCCAAGCGAACAAGCATGTGAAGACTCGGATATAGGCATAGGAGCATTGAACATGTAGATCTAAGCAAGACATAACCATAGACATGATATCAAGCATGTGAGCATGTAACCCTAACATCAACATAGAGCAAAAAGGGGAACAAAACATAGGAAAACATGGCATAAAACCCTAAGCATGTAGATCTAAACATATGAACGTATGGGAACATGGATCTAAGCATGAAACATGGCATAATACATAACAACAAAGAGATTTAAGCTAGAAACACAAATAAAGCAAGAAACATGCTAAAGAAAGCAATAAAGCATGTTATTCAAGCAAAAAGAGCAAGATAAAAGCTAGGAAAAGATTTAGAAAGTTAGGGGTGTGGATGATAGCTAACAAAGCTACATCCACACCCCTAAACCCCAAATCCAAAGTGTAGAACTAAGGGAAGGAAGATTGGGTATAAGAACAATACCTTGTGTTAATGGTGAAGAGAGACGAATCAAGAGGCTTTAATATGTTTTTTGAGTTTTTTTTTTTTTTTTTTTTTTTTTTTTTTTTTTTTTTTTGGTGTTTGGATGAGAGAAAAACGTGCAGAGAAACCAAGCAGAGAGTAGAAAATCCAGAAAATGTGTTCTCCTCCTGGTCTAAGGGGTGCCTGGGGCTATTTATAACCCTAGCACGCATTACAAGGCAGCAGCCCTTTAAGGACTTCCGGCCTCAAAAGCCCTAAAAATGTGTTTTTCTGGCCACAACTAGAAAGATCTTGACTTCCTGTTTCCAAAAAGGTATGGATCTTGAAAATCCAACGGTCAGATCAAAAGTTATGGCTCTCGGAAGTTTGTGGTGCATCGATTGGTGCATCATCCCGGTTTTCGTGATATCTCAGCCGTTATAACTCCGATTTTGACCTATGAATAGTCGCTGGAATGAGAATTTGATAATCTTCGTAATGGAATTGGTTTCAACCCTTTCTGACATTCGAATCAAAATTAAAGTTTTTGGGCCCACTTAGGATCGACTTTAGGTCAAACTTAGTCAAACTTGGTCAAAGTTGTTAAAAATCTCCGAAAAGCTCGGGTTTGATGTAAAACTGTGAAAAACGTTATTTTGCCAGAGTTTGGACCTCGTTTGGTCTTCAATCAAAATTAAGTCGTCTCTTAACTGCACAAGGAGCCCAAAAAGTTAGCAATGGCGAAATAAACGAAACCAAATGAAAAACAAAGTGCAGAAAGAAACAACAACGCACCTAGACGCTGGGTTCCCTACCGACGGAGCAACCTAGGGAGATCACCCCACACCTCGCTAAAGGGAGTCTCCCAGTCATCCCCTGACACAAAAAAGAAGTGAGACTTCCAGTACTTGAATGACAAGGGTAGATCCTTGACAATCTTGGTCCTCCTTTCCCAAGGCACCAGTTCATAGTACCCATTCTCTTTAGACTCCTTTAGACGATATAAATAAACCAACTCATCCACCCTGATCATATCCCATTTAGTAGTAGCCAGCCATATTTCCATACAGCTGACCACTATTCTCCATGAATTGGGCATAAGTTGCCCAAGAGCGATGCCAAAGTGATTTAGAAGCTCCATGATGAAAGGGTGGATGGGGAGCCTAAGCCCACACTGGAAGGCAACCTTGTAGAAGCATACCTCCCCGGGCGAAAAATGACAAGCTCGTTCCTCCTCTTAAGGAAGACAAACCTTAACCCTCTCAGGGAATTGAAATCTATTCCTAAATCTAGACAGCGTCTCGTCATCGAAACCACACACCTCCTTGAGGGCATGAAAAGCCCTAACTTCCTGAGGAACGGAGACCGCAGTATCTACTTCTACCCCCATAAGATTGTCATTAAACGACAACATGGTCTCCAACTCACTCGATCTTACCTCAAACATTGCCCTCCGCTCACTCAATAAACCTTCAAACCAGTTGATTGATTGACTAAGCAACGGGAATAAACTACCCAACACCACACCTAAACTATTACCCTTAGAGACAAAATTTGCAACCGAAGGGAGGAAAACACAGGAAGTACCCAAAGAAGCCCCTAAACGCACAAAAAAGAAAGAAACTGAGGGGCAGGCTACCCTAACCTCAGAGCTATTGACCATGAAAACCAGATACAAAGATGGATCCTAAAAGCAAAAACCCCAAAACAAACACAAAACAAGGAGAGAAAGATCAAAAATTGAGCATGACCTATATCTAAAAAAAATAAAGAAGGGGGAGAAGAAAAACATACCTTAAAAGAGCACAAAAAACTCAACCACAAAATGCACCGGCGTGAAGAAAAACGCAGAAAAAAGTTGGAGAAGAAGAAAATCAGAACAATAATTGGAAGTTGGAGAAAGTGAAGGGAAAGAGAAAAGAGGGGAAGTTTAAACTAAGGCACAAAAAGCTGAAATTCAGCGGGAAACCCCAAGAGTCACACAATTGGAGCATTAACTCCATTGGTCAGGACACACCATGTGGCCACGATATGTGTAGCACCGCCACTACGCATTAAATGTTGGGTAAAATCCCAGGAGTCGTGTCGGATCAGGAAACCTTTCATTTTCTGATGGTCGTCATGACACATCACGACGACCACAGAACTTGGGGGGTAGCTGATGGGACTGGCAAACTCAATTTACCTGGACGATCTCATCAAATACACTCTTCCACTTCGGTGTGACATGGACGAGGACAGAGAAACCATTAATGGGAGCATTCAATACCTCGAGCAGTTACCAAACAGCTTGCAGACCGTTGGAGCCTCATTAAAACCCATATTCATGAGCCTTGAGGCATTACAAAGAAGGCACTAAAGCCACAATCACGGCCCCCAACGACTAAGGACCACAAAGATGTATATATACACTTCAAATAGCTACAAACCAGTTACATAGATACACACATCCAAAATTACTCATAAGCAAATCTGATATTCTTTGTATTCTTTAAAAAAAGCTTTCTAATACTGACTTTGGCATCGGAGACGTTGTGGCAAGTACCACACCGGTGACCACCTTAAGAGAGCAATCTTACTGTATTCACAGGGTCCCAGATGAAGACCCAGCTCCATCTGGATGCACTCATAAGGATTGACGATTTTGTCATCATCAGTTTGGCACTATCTGTAGGGAAGACATTTTCGTACTTTGGTTTGAAAGCGTAGTTTCCAATTAACTTCTGCATTCAGATGAAGTCCAACCAGGATTCTACAGCATTAGCTCTACAGGTCCAGGGATTCTGCAACATTAGCTCTATGGAGGGCTGCAAGGATCTGAAGGAGCAGATAGAGGAACTCATACGAAAATGGAAACTATAGAGGTTTATGAAGAAGGGAGAACCTAGTAAGTCCAGGGATGATAATAAGGACAAGCGTGAAGCCTCACTGAGGGACGAGGATAACACGTCCCAACGTTCGCCAAGTGTAATTGGGAAGATAAAGACTATCACAAGTGGGCCATCCACAGGGGGTCGTTCAAATCCCTCTAGAAGTCATATCAGAGGCAAGTGAACAGTGTCCATAGAATCCCCCCCATGAAGCAAAGACAAATGGATAGGGACATGTTCTTCTTAGAAGAAGACGCCATGTTCTTCTTCTTTTTAGAAGAAGACGCCTCATGACGACCCCTTGGTCATAATGCTCATGATAGAAGGATTCAATACCAGGAGAATCCTCATGGATAATGGCAGCTCCGCGGACATCATCTACCTCTCCGCTTTTCAACAATTGAAACTAGATCCAGGAAGACTACGCCCTTTTGAGTCCCCCCTTGTCAGCTTCAGTGGGGATAGGGTGTATCCCAAAGGCATAGTGACGTTAATGGTCACAGTAGGGTCTTATCCGCGACAACTGACTCGTTAGTCGGATTTCTTGGTTGTAGATTGTCCTTTTTCATACAATTTGATCATTGGGAGGCCCACACTCAACTGCTGGAAGGCAGCCACACCCATCTATTGCCTAAAGGTGAAATTTCTAACTGAAAACGATGTAGGTGAAGTAAAAGGAGATCAAGTACTGGTTAGGGAGTGATACCAAGCAGTATTGGCAACCAAGGAAAACCACACGTGGATGATTGAGGAAAAAGAAAAGGAGAAGGTGGAAACCCTAGAAACAGTGAAGTTGGTAGACGGGGAGCCAATGAAGACCACTAGGGTAGGGACGACCATGAGTGTAGACACAAAGAAGAAGCTAGTCCAGTTCCTCAAGGAGAACCTGGACATTTTTGCTTGGAGCCACGAGGATATGCTAGGCATATCCCCAGAGATTATCCAACACAAGTTAGATGTGGACCCCGAGAAAAAGCCCATCCAGCAGAGATGACAGGTGTTTGCTCCAGAACGGAACCAGGCAATCATGGACGAAGTAAATAAGCTACTAGTAGCAGGCTTTATTTGTGAGGTCTACTACTCAGACTGGCGGGCCAACGTCGTCCTTGTGAAGAAGGAAAATGGGAAATGGAGGATGTACGTGGACTTCATAGACTTGAACAAGGCCTATCCAAAGGACGACTTCCCCCTGTCGAGGATAGATTAGATGGTGGATTCCACAGCATGGCACAAGCTCCTGACTTTTATGGATGCATTCTCGGGGTACAACCAGATAAAACTGGTAGAGGAAGACCAAGAGAAAACTGCATTCATCACAAGCCAAGGGCTCTACTGCTACAAGGTGATACCCTTCGCGCTAAGAAATGCAGGAGCAACCTACCAAAGGTTAGTAAACAAGATGTTCAGTAAATAGATGGGGAGGAACATGGAAGTGTATGTGGACGTCATGCTCGTCAAAAGTAAAGAAGAGTCTACTCACCTAGACGACCTCCAAGAGATGTTCACAGCTCTCAGACGATATCAAATGAAGTTAAACCCCAGCAAGTGCACCTTTGGGGTGGCGTTAGGGAAGTTCTTAGGGTTCATGGTGTCCTGGAGGGGAATAGATGTAAACCCAGAGAATGTACGAGCCATACTGGAGATGGCGTCACCCAAGACCGTGAAGAAAGTCTAGAAGCTCACAGAGGATAGCAGCACTCAACAGGTTTGTCTTGAAAGCGACGGACAAATGCCTACCCTTCTTCAAGACACTAAAGTAGGCCTTTGTTTGGACCAACGAGTGTGAGAAATCCTTCCAAGAACTTAAGCAATACCTAAGCAATTCACCCTTCTTGAGTCCATCCAAGGAGGGAGAAAACCTGTATTTATACTTGGTAGTGTCAGCTACAACGGTGAGTGTTGCCTTGATTCGAGAAGAGGACAAAAGATAGCTCCCAGTCTACTATGTCAGCCAGGCCATCTAGGGGGCAGAAGCCAAATACCCACAGATAGAGAAGATTGCGTTCGCTTTGATTTTCGCTTTACGCAAGCTACGCCCTTATTTCTAGGAAAATCCTATCTTGGTGATGACGGACAAACCAATAAAGAAGACAATAAACAAGCCCGAGGCTGCGGGAAGGATGATCTAGTGGGCTATAGAGCTTAGCCAATTCGATATAGAATACCACCCCAGGACAGCTATTACGGCACAGGCGCTGGTAGATTTTATCATCGAATTTACAATCCCCGATGAAGAGGGAGATACAGACGAGGTGGAAAGATGGATGATTCAGACTGATGGTTTGTCAGTCCAAAAGAGGGGTGGAGTAGGGGTCATTATCATCACCCCTAAAGGAGGAATGCTCAAATACGGAGTTCAGCTAGTATTCCCAGCTACCAACAATGAAGCCGAATACAAAGGAGTACTGACGAGATTAAGGGTCGAAAAAGCACCAGGGGTTAAAAACTTGCTCTTCTAGAGTAATTCAAAGCTCTTCATAGGCCAAATAAAGGGGGAATTTGAAGCAAAAGAGGAAAAGATGCAAAAATACCTAAAGTTGATGAAGCTTTTGACACAAGAGTATGATCAGGTAGAGTTCACGCAGATCCCTAGAATCTAGAATATGGGGCAGACGAGTTGGCGAAACAGTCATCGTCAGAAGCATCGTCAACAACTACAGACCTGAAGATTAAAGTCCAGGGATGCCCCAACATTGAAGAAGTCCATACTTTCACCATCTAGAGCGGAGACAGCTGGTCCCCAATCCTATCCTTCCTTTAGGACGAACAGCCTCCACAGGACGTCGAAGAAGCGAGGAAGGTCAGGAAGAGGGCAGCAAGGTTCACGATCTTGAATGGTACCCTATATAAGAGAGGCTTCTCCATGCCCTACCTGAGGTGCGTCAACGAGAAAGAAGCCAAATATATTCTAGAGGAGATACATGAAGGGGTCTGCGGAGATCATTAAAGCCCGAGGTCCTTGATTAGCAAGGTTATCCGAATCAGTTACTTCTGGCCTACCCTGTAAAAGGATGCAAAAGAGTTTGTCAAGAAGTGCGATAAATGCCATAGATTTGGAAATGTCCAACGCGTACCATCTGAGAGACTGACGACAATAGCCTCCCCGTGGCCGTTTGCTCAGTGGGGACTTGACATCATTGGCCCATTACCCCAAGGTAAAAGATAGATAAAATTTTTACTAGTTTCCATTGATTATTTCTTGAAATGGGTTGAAGCAGAAGCACTATCAACCATAACGAAGGCGAAGGTCCAGAACTTTGTGTGGAAGAACATAGTTTGTCAATTCAGGATACCACGGACAATCATATCAGATAACGGGCGGCAGTTTGATAGCCAAGATTTCAAGGAGTTTTGCTCGGGACTAGGAATCAAGAACCAATTCTCATCCTCTGGTCACCCCCAGGCTAACAGCCAGACAAAAGTGACGAACAGGACCCTGCTCAAGATCATCAAGGCTCGATTGGACGAGGCAAAGGGCGCATGGCCGGAAGAGCTGCCTAACGTTTTGTAGGCATACAGGACCACATCAAGAACCCCAATAGGAGAGACCCCCTTCAGTCTCACCTATGACACCGAAGCAGTAATTCCAGTCAAAGTAGGAATCACCAGCTTGAGGCGAGAAGCTTTCCACGAAGGCAGCAATGACAATCAACTGAGAGTCAACTTGGATTGCTTGGACGAATCTAGAGACGGAGCATCCCGCAAGATGGCGAAGTACCAATAAAAGATGTCCGAGTACTACAATAGAAGGGTGAAACTCAGATGACTTAATATTGGAGACCTCATCCTACGCAAACACCTGCCACCAAGAACCCAACTCAGGGGAAGCTACGTCCAACCTGGAAAGGACCCTTATAGAGTCACCCATTACTCTAGGCAAGGCAATTATCACTGGAAACATTGGACGGGAGGAAACTACCACGACCATGGAATATTGAGCATTTGAAAAAATACCATTAGTAGATGTAGCCAACGAATGTATTCATGTTTGAAATAAAGTAATAAAAGAACTATTCAGCCAGTGTGATGTGCGTAAAAAAAAAAAAAAAAAAAAGAAGAAGAAATTTTTTTTTGGCCAAGTAACAAGATTCCGTATAGACGGATGTAAGTTACTGATGAAGCTAAAGAATGACAAAATCCCTTCAATGGGTGTAAGTCACAAAAAATTGGCTAAGTAACAAGATTCCGCATAAAGGAATGTAAGTTACTGACAAAGCCATGAGAATGACAAAATCCTTTCAATGGGTGTAAGTCACAAAAACTGGCTAGGTAACAAGATTCCACTTGGACAGATGTAAGTTACTGACGAAGACAAAGAATGATAAAATCCCTTCAATGGGTATATGTCAGAAAAATTGGCTGAGTAACAAAATTCCGCCTCAACGGATGTAAGTTACTGACAGATCATGACCCCATCAATGAGTATGAGTCAAAACAAAAGTAACAACAATGCAAGTTATTGACGCAGAAGAAATAACTAAAGGAATGAAGCAGAAACAGATCACATGCAGGCACAAAGTATTATGCAAGGCAGGAACGAAAACAAGTAAGTACAGAATTACTGATATAATTAAAGGCCCAAAAACAACGGGTAACCAACATTGTTTCAATATTATAATTAAAAGCCCATAAACACTAGGCAGAAACATTGTTTTTAAATTAGAATGAAAATATTGTTCTGAAAGTAGAATCAAAAAGCCTAAAACACACTGGGCACCCAAAAAAAAAAAGATTACAGAAAAAGAGAAAATAGGCAAACGAACATAAGGCAGGTTTAGGCAATGGCTGTATCATCACCATCTTTGGGAGGCAGAGGAGCATCCCTAGGGGCATCTTCAACAGGAGCAGTAGATTGGGGGGCCTTGTTCGCTGCCATCTCCTTGTTAACTACTTCCATGTCCAGATTCTCTAGGTCTACTCCAGAGGGATGTTTGACTAGGTACCGACGAAGGAGCTCAAAACCCTTGTAGTACTAGCTGAAGAGTACAATGTTGTACTCCTCAATTTGCTGGAAAGTCTCGACGGCCTTAGCAGCAACGGTCTTCACTTTCTCCTTCGTAACTTTGAGTTGCTCATCTTTCTCCAATGTGAGCTACCTCTCCGCTCTGAGGTCGTCCCCCAAAGCCTTGGCCTTCTCCTTGATGGTGTTGGCCTCATCCATAACAACAATAAGATCTTTCTCCAGCTTAGAATTTTCTACCTCCAGAGCCTCCACCCTGGACACCGCCGACGCAATTTTGGCTTCGTGAGTAAGGTACTCAAAAGTAATGTGAAGACTCCCCCAGCACCTGAGAAGGAATTCCAACATTCAAGACGATGTAAAAGGAGAAAGAAAAAGAAAAGGGTAAAATTGCATAAGTACAATACCTGGACGATTTTATGGATGTGATGACCCACAATCTCGTGAGAGGGCACGCCCGAGAAGACCCTTAGCTCCTCAGCAGAAATAGACTCTTGTGCCTTCACCAATGCAAGGCTAGCATCATCAAAAACAGTGGACGAATGAGAATCAGCCTTGTCGTCCACTCGGGGCTTCTTTCAGAGAGGAGTGATTTCTTCCATTGAGGTAGCCGAGGAGGCCGTCCTTGAGGGTTCAGTGACGGGGGTAGGAGGAGTGATAGAGACGCCCTTCTTCACAACCCGCACCGTCCTCTTCCCGATATTGGAGAGGGGCTCGTTCTTCTTACCCCTCATCTTTGCATACATCCCCTAGTTAAATTTGGTTGTCATCACTGCAACAAAACACTTGTTAAAAAAAATAATAAAAAAATTAAAAAAAAAAAAATAAGAGGAAAGGAGTAACAATGACGAATTTAACAAACACTTACTCTTTCTCTCCTCAATTTCAATAGTTCGCAAGACGAAAGCAGATGGCTCTAGACCAAGGCAGTGAAGAGCTAGAGTTCGAGGGTTGACTAGATCGTTGAAGTCTTCAATTGCCCTCGCGTAATCAATGGTTGTTTCAACACGTTGCTTGTATCTGCTCTTAAGTTTTGGCCGTCTCTTAATTGTACACAAGAAAACAAGCAAGAAAGTTAATAATGACAAAATGTGTGCAAGGAAAAAATAAATAATAGTGACGAAGGAATGGCAGAGAGACTACACACCTAGACTCGGGGTTCCCCACCGAAGGAGCAACCTAGGGATGTCTCCCCAAACTTCGCCAAAAGGGGTCTCCCACTCATCCCCGTAGACAAAAAAGAACCGGGACTTCCAGTACTAGAACGACGAGAGCAAGCCCTTGACGATCCTAGCTTCCTAGACCCAAGGCACTAGCTCGTAGTACCCGTACTCCTTGGATTCTTTTAGATGGTACAAAAAGGTGAACTCGTCAACCCTAATCATATCTCCCTTAGTGGTGGCCAGCCATATTTCCATACAGTTGACCACTATCCGCTAGGAGTTTGGCATAAGTTGCCTAGGATCAATTTTGAAGTGGTTTAAAAGCTCTGTGATGAAGGGGTGGATGGGGAATCTAAGCCCACTCAGGAAGGCAGCCTCATAGAAGCACACCTCCCCGAGCGAAAAATGACAAGCTCGTTCCTCTTTTCGAGGAAGACGAACTTTAACCCTCTCAAGAATTTGAAACCTATTACTAAACCTGGAGAGTATCTCAACGTCTAGGCTACACTCCTCCTCAAGAGTAGAGAAAGCCCTAACCTCCCGAGGGACGAAGACTGCGGTGTCTTCCTCCACCTCCACAGGATTGTCGCTAAACGACAACCCAGTCTTAAGCTCACTTGATCTTACCTTAGACATTGCTTCTCGCTCACTCACTATACCCTCAAACCAATCAATTGACTGACGGAGCAAAGGGAGCAAATCAGCCAATGCAACGCTTAAACAACTACCCTCAAAGACAAAGTTTTCAAGGTACAGGAAAACACCTAAAGATCCCCCTAAATACACAAAAAGGAATGAAATTGAGGGGCAAGCTATCCTAACCTCAGAGCTACTAACCATGGAAACCCAGAAAACAAAGAAAGAGAGAGGATAATCCTAAAAGCCCAAAAAAAAAAAAAAGAAAAAAGAAAAAAAGAAGGAAATCAAAACCAGCACAATCTATCTACGCCATAAAAAGCAAAGGAAAAAGGAAAGGAGAGACATACCTCAAAGGAAGCACCACAGAATGCAAAAGCTCAAAGAAAATCGCAGAGTGGGTTGGAGAAGAAGGACCAGAGAGCGATGATTGGGAAAGAGTTGGAAAAAGTGAAGGAATAAGAAGAAAGAGAGGAAGTTTAAAAAACTAGGCACAAAAAATTGAAATTTAGCGGGAAATCCAAGAGTCACACAAGTGGGGCATTAACTCCACCGGTCAGAACATGCCATGTGGCCATGATGCGTGTGACGCCGCCACTATGCATTAAATGTGGAACGATACCCCAAGAGCCATGTCTAGGCAAAAAACCTTTCATCTTTTGGTGGTTGTCATGACACGCCCCGATGACCACAGAACCTGGGGGACAGCTGATGGGACCTACAAACTCTCCCTTCCTGGACGACATCATCAAATATACTCGTCCACCTCAGCACAACACGAACGAAGGCAGGCGAGTTATTAATAAGGGCATTCAGTGCCTCGGACAGTTACCAATTAGTTGTTAGACCGTTGGAGGCTCATCAAATCCCACATTAATAAGCCCTAAGGCGTTATGGAAAGAGCACTAAAGCCACAATTAAGGCCCCAATGGCTAGAAATTATGAATCTATATATACACACTCATCAGAGGCAAACAAGGTACATAATTTCACCCAAAAGAATACTATTACACAAATATCTTTGATATTTAAAACTTTCTTATTTCTCTTAAAAAGCTTCTATACACTAACTTTGGCATCGAAGACATTGTGGCAAGCACCATATCAGTGACCACCTTAGGAGAGCCTTGGTTCTACGTTTGCAGGAATAGGGATGAGGATTCGACACCATTTGGACGAACCTACAGGATTGACAATTCACACATCATCACTAGTAAATTTTAGAGTTAATGAAAATGTTGATAAAATAATGGGGTTTGACTTTTTAGACATGACTTAATTCTGGGACATATCAAAATGGAATACGGACCAAACAACTTTTTTTTTTTCTTTTGAGGAAGCAAACCAAACAACTTGGAAAGGAAGAAGTTTTTTTTTTTTTTTTTTTTTTTCCCCGAAATGCTTTTAATTAAAAATAACTCAACTAGTTGTTTTTAATAACAAAAGTTTCTAATAAATTGGACTCTTAGAATTAATTAGATGCATGCATCTCCAGTATTATTTTTGACATGAACCAATACAATCATGAAAAATAATTAATTTTTTAAAAAACTATAATTGATTAATCATAATTGCATGTGATCAGCTATAATTGCGATGATGCATATTAACCATTAAATCTTGATTTAGCTATAGCTTTTAATTGAATGGACTGATTTAAGCACACAATATATTGCTTTGATTGTTAGCACTTCTAGATTTGTCTTCCATCAAATATGTGTATATTTAACAATTAGAATTATGATACTGCCCTTCTGCCTTGAAATGACTATTTTGTCCTTTATGTGAGCTTAACCAAAAGTCATAGAATAGGGTGTCTCTATATAAAACTCAACAAATGATAAAAACTGAACCCCATGTGTTGTTCTACATCAATGTACAACTAAAAAAAAAAAAAAGAAAGTCCTTTTTTAAAAAAAAAAAAAAACTTAATCATATTGGCCTTGCCTAGGTTCCCCCCCCCTCTATTTAAACTCACATCAATGTACCACTTGAATTTTCCTTGTGACAAATTGTACATTTAACCTCACAATTACTCCCTCTAGGCGCTAAAACTATCTTAACTGGAAGAGCATCATGGAATAACTTCCATACAACCGTAATATATAATTTTCCAAGGCAGTTTTTGGTTTCCACAAGAGTTTCCAAAGCTCCATTGGAACACCATATGCTCTGTTCCTAAGTTCAGTAGCTTCATTTTCTACTTTCAACAGTTGATACTTGTTAAGCCTTTTTGACTTGATGGTAATTAGTGGTTATCAATTAGAGAAAATGGCCAAATAATCATGTCAAGGGTGTCATTAGTCTTTGAAAATGGTAAGGAAAGGATTTTGTAGGTTGTCCTTGTCAAAAAAGTCGTTTGACAAGCTCTTAGTTCCAGCTGAAGCTTGTGGGATTAATCATGTTAAAAACTGTGGTGCACTATTGCACAAAGGAGCTATTGGCATCAGGCTTAGTAGGCAACCAAACATGGTGGTTAAGAGGGATTTTAAATCCATTACCAATTATCCTACACCCTTTGAATGTCATAGAATTCCTTTTATAAATTATTTTTCAATTCCAGGAATTGTAGCCTTTTGGTTGCCAAGAGAAAATGTCACCCCTAGGAAGTATTTAGCCATGAGAGCTCTAGAAACAAAGAGTTGGGACTTGGGACAAGAAGCAATAATGCAATACGCCTAGTTGAATGTCATTGATCCAAGTACCCCCTCAAAATTATTTAAAGATAATTTTTTTTTTTTGATCAGCTAAAAAGAAATTCTTTAATGCCTCACGCTTGTTTAAAAGGAAATCTTTAATGACTCAGTTCATTATGAAATAACCTTTTTTTTTTTTTAATAACCATTATTAAATAACCTAATCCAATTGTTACAACAAATTGGATAAGGGGATTTAAATTTTGACTCTCCTTTTAAAGTAAAAAAGATTATAATATATGCAAACCTTTGTCATTAGAGCATTAGCATCAGATCTGCTAAATGCTAAATTTTTAACATTTAACATACCAAACATCAAAAATATCCTTACATCAAATGTGTCCAATGCTAAAAAAAAGAAAAAAAAATTATTCAAAAATACCAACAAAAAAATTATTTTTTATTCTATTGACTACTGTATTTGTCTACTCTCTCTTGCCTCTTTCTTCACTCTCACTCTCTCTTATCATTCTCTCCTTCCTTGTTGCATATCGCTTCTCTCTCAGTGCCATTCAAATCCATTGTAGTACTTCAATTTCAAGATCTCAAGGTGTCTACAACATTTTTTACTGAGTCAACCCTTGTTGTGGAAATCAGCGTGGTGGGCATCGAAATCAATTATTGGAGATCGAGATTGGCCCATGGGTTTTGTAATTGTGATTGTGAATGAGTTATGGGGATGGTGGATTTTGGGTGGTAGGTTTGAGGTAATGATTGGGTTTTGTTGTCTTTTTTTATTTATTTATTTATTTTTAATATAGTAATGAGTTTTAGAGAGATATAATTTGTGAAGAGGAAGAGATAGAAGATAGTTTCAGATTAAAGAAATTGACAGAGAGAAAGATTGAGAAATGAATAAATAAAGTAATTGTAAGGACTCAATTTGTAACAACCCCAAAATGGTATTAGGTTCGTACGTTAAGGGCCCAAACAATATAATTTGTAGAGCGTGGGCTGAAATGTTAGGCCTTGGTTACTGGACAGTGGTTGGTCATGGTGTTCATGGCGAGTGCACAAAGGTGAATTAAGTGTATCCATGGACCTTGTTCGTTGAGCTGAATGCTTTTACTCTTCCTTTTACTTTCTGGGTACCATGGACCCAACTTTTTTTGGCGCATATGCCTTTACAATATATAGTCTTTCTCGGTTGCTCTTGATCTTCCATCTGTTGATCAGGCAGATACCTATTTGAGTGTCTGTCCCATCAGCCGTCTCTCCCTACATTTGTTAGTTGCAATAACCGAAACTACACTGTTTAGGGGTCTTTTCTCATCAATGTGGCTAGGACGTTTGTTGGCGCATTTAATGCAGAGGTGACGTCTTCTCCTTGAACCAATCCTACACTGTACTCCCGTACGTGTCCCATTCTACTCGTTTTTTCTTCTGGGAATGCTTTGGAGGCTGCCTTTGATGACGTGTCAATCTTCCCTTTTAGGCCTTGGGATGCCGAGGACATGGTTATCCTCGGCTGCATTCCTAGGCTATTTGGTATTTTAATACTCGTCCTCGGCATCTACTCTCCTCGGCGTGGGCCTTGGACCCTAATGGAAAGTGGGCAGGGACCACAAATTCTCTGGCTCCACAGTAATAGGATATAAAATTAGAACATATAATGTAGAGTGTATTATAAGATGATTTAATAAAATAGAAAAATTAAATTATAGTGTATTTTGAAATAGAATTTTTTTAGAACATTGATGCCGTGGTCTTACTAATTACATTTACAACACACGTGCAATAAGCAAAGTTTTTTTTTTTTTTTTTTTTTTTTTTTACTTTATTTTATAATTTCTTCCTTCTTCCTCTTTTTTAATGCCAAATTGCTCCAGCGCTGACTTTTATTAAGCTAACTGGCATTTTCTGGACTGCTCTTTAAATAAAGATTTTCATACATGAACAAGGGTGGCATTTTATAAACGTTCAGCTGTCTAATCATTATGACTTAATCAACACCCTATTATAATGGGGATCACAAGTCTGTCAAAGGGAATATACCGGAGCAGTTGACCAAAACAAGCACATTTCATCAATTTCATCATTACCAGAGTAAAATATGAAAAGTGCTACTTACGTGTTGTAGTGCAATTGGAATGGATAATAAATGCTTGGACAATATCCTCAGCCCCTGAGATATATAAATCAAACCCTATTCCCACCCCCACCCTAATAAATCAAATCCTACTTAATTAATCGGCGGAAACCGGGAAGATCATGTAGTATAAAATGTCGTTGATTTACAGTGGGATATCTGTGGAAAATGAACTCAATATGGAGATTTGAGAGCCACTCGAAGACAATTTTGCAAGAAGATTTCTATTTCAAAATCTTGTGATCATGGATCAAGTATTTCGCTCTCTCATTTCATATTTATAATAAACCCTACCATAAATTTGATTAGGAAAAATTATTGGGTATTCCGTATGGTAATGTAGTGTTCAATCCTTTGAAATTTTTGATAGATCTCATTATAAATTTAATTAATAAAATTTATCATGAATGTGAAAAGAAAAAACCCCACATTATCGTGCTTCAAAAGCATCTAATAATTACTTATTAATTAGTGAGATCCGACATGAATGTAAAAATGGGGAGAACCACGTCACTGCTACGTTCATAATATTTTCATAACAAATTATAAATAGTTAGTTGTAATTGGTTTTAATTTGAATCTATTATTAAAATTACTTTTTTACTCATCAATAATAACCCGTAGCAATCTATCACATATAATTTGTTGTGAAAGTATTGTAAAAATGTTATGGATATAACATTTCTCATATTTAAATTAGACTAGTATGAGATGGGGAACAATAGAATTTAATAAACGTGTAAATGGTGCTTTACATGTATAGATTTTGAGTCAAGTGCAATATATGCCTGCCTCTCTTCACATCAAAGACGAATTGCTAGCAATCTAACTAATCATATCCTGAGCTCTAATCTAGACCTGGCTAACTATTCATATGTTGAACAATAAGTTCACATATACACAAACTTACATTTAAGGTCTATTATAAGTTCATGTGAAATTAGTGTTAGTGGTTGACGTATATGAAAGTATATTCATAGAAAGATATTCCAATAAGTTATGAAAAAGGATTGTGAATTTAAGTATCTATAAACCTATTATATTATAATTTACACTTAACTTTAATTGACGACTCATGTATCTATTCTATTTCACTTAAGACATAGAAAGTTCATTTTAGAATTTCTATTTCTTAAATTTAACGATATGCAAACTGTCACTTTATTTCTAAATAAATATACATTTAAATATTTAAGTTCTGATCACAACCATTAAATATATTCCTTTCAAATAAAAACGATTCTTTTTTCATATATTTTACTCTCAAAACCTGATTAAAAAAAAATTAAGATGTCACTTGTAAGGGTGTTCATTAGCCAATGTGTTCAGCTTTGGGAGGGTTTTTGGGTCTCTTAAGAACACAAACAATCGTCTCATCGCTGAATCAGTATTCTAGCAACGTCAATGGCAGCTTCCATTGATGCGATTGTCGATGGCACAATCACATGAGAGAGAGAGATTTCAAACCCATTACTCACACCACAAATCAGAATCAAACCCATTACTCTCACAACAAATCAACATATCTAGATGACGACTGGATTGATTTGATTGAAGAAGATTATGGGCTTCAACCGAAGAAGATCTATGCACAATGACAAAGATTTCAATTGAAGAAGCAGAGATTGTTATTGCATGTGTGGGTAGGGGTGTTTGCATATATTATAAATAGCGGAATAGTGCAACAATAAAATTGTAAAAAGTTCATCAACAGCCGATTGGGCTGACGTTGGAAAGCCAGATCCTCCACCAAACACCATCCCGTTCATTGTCAGCAATGCCACATAGTATTTCAAATGACTCAGCTCCGGCTAGGTTCTTGTTCAACCCTAATCACTTGCACACATTACACCCCATCTTCCTTTTTTCTTTCTCTCCACTTTTGGTTTTTGTTTTTCATTTGTTTATTTTTAAAATAAGTTGAATATCAGCTTTTCCACACCGCATTAATTATAAGCTCCGTAGAAACACATTCAAATATAGTTAAAAATTAAGAAGTGTAAAAAGAAGACACAAGACGGCAAAAGACAAATTGAACCTATCATCGTGTTACACGGTAGAGTATAGAATTTAATTTGATTTAGAGGTTGAGTGGCGGAGAAAAAGTTCCTAAAGACTGTGCAAAAGTTTTAAGGAGAAGAAGGGCAAAAGCAAAGCATTAAAAAATGCATTCCAAGGTGGCAACATTGGAAGGTGGCTCTATACATTCTGTAAGGAACATGGAAATTAGTGTTTTTTATTTATTGAAAAAAACAACATTCTGAAAATTATTAAACCCAAAAAAACGAAAGCTGCATGTCCCAATTATTACCAATACTATTCCTTCTATCTTCTACCATTGACCTTGCTTCTGGCTTTGTAACACTTCAATTCCTTCCAAGACAAACCCCAAATTTCACAAGTAGTAAAAAGAAAACTTAAAAAATAAAAATAAAAAAATAATAGTGGAAGAATTACACAAAACTAATAATAACTCAACCCATTTGTCTAGCATTTCATCAATCCACAATGAAACTTTTCAAAAAAAAAAAAAAAAAAAAAAACGCAAGGGAATCCTTTCTTTTTTCTTTTTTTGTTTCAAATTAAAAAAAGAAAAAAGAAAAGATAAGGACAAAAAATCAGATCAGAAAACTCATTCACGGAGATCCATTTTCGGATCGATCAAAGTGGAGAAGTTGACCACAACATTTGGGGCAATCTTCGACCTGTTTGGGCACCATGAAATACATGAGACAGCTCTTGCACCCAGCCACAACCAAAACATGGTCTTTATGGTCTTTCTGATCTACCCGGTAGTGCTCTCTCGAGGAATCTGGAGGAGAAGAGTACTCTGACGAAGATTCCTCACTGTCACATGAGCTGTCGTCTTCTGTGTAGAAATCTCCGCTGTATTCTGGTGTTGTTCTTGGATCATCTCTTGCTTTCATACCGTTCCTCCAGTTTATATAGTAAATCTCCCCTGTCTGCCAAAAAATAAAACCCATTAACAGTCAGACCATACAATCCTCAAAGAACTAAACAAAACCATGACATTAATTTGTTCATGAAAGAAAAACAAAAGGTACCATCACATCACAAAAAATGTACCTATTTTCCGTTTTGCACTAAAAGAAATGTATTGTGTTTATGGAAACTATTAGTCTAAAACCATATGATCTAACACAGGAAATCTTCCTTTTTTTTCTTCTAAGACAAACTGTACGCATCTAGGAAGACTAGTATTTGATCAAGCCCAGAAGGGTATTTTTTTTTTTTCTTTGATTTAAGAGAAATTTATGTTGTGATCAAACCCCAAAAAGTTTCTTTCTTTATTGTTCAACAAAAGCAACTATTAGATGGTCAAACCCTATAAAAACTTTGCCATTTCTTATGTTTAAAATGATAGAAAAGAATCGCAGTAATTGAAAAAGTTTTTCCCTTTTTAGGGTTAGTTTTGTGTGATTCACATTATCTTTCCAATCCAAGCATGTGTGGGAGAAAAAGAAGCAGGAAGGGTATTAAATGCTAAAGAAGATAATGAATACAACCGACTTTGATTCAAGAGTAGAATTAAAACCTATCCTAATATGGTTTAAGAAAAGAGGAAAAAAAAAAAAAAAAAAACAAAACAAAAAGGATGTACAAGATCTGTCATGGTCTCTCGCATTTATTGAATCTGTAAGAAGAAAACGACTAGATGGGGTTTCATTTATATTGAAAGAAACAAGAAATTAATAAACGAACCTTCAAATCGAGGCATTGTTCCCAATGGTAAGGGAGAGAGATATTGGAGTTGAGCTCTAAGGCAGTATCTGAATTAGGAACATGATTATCCGGTGTCTCATCAGAGCTTGATGAAACTCCTTGTCTTCTGGCTAAACCTGAACCTGAGCCACCTCTTGTTTGTTGGTTTAGCGAACAGTTCTTAAGAGACCTCTCTAAAGAAGCAGTAATGGCCGCCATGTTTGGAGCTGTCATTACTTCTTCTTATGTGACAACAAATCAAATCCCAGAATATATGTTCTACAATGAAAAAAAAAAAAAATATAAGTCTAAGAAAGGAAGAGAGATAGAGAGAGAGAGAGAATGAGAGATTAGGGGAAGGGCAATAGAGTGGTGCTAAGTGAAAGGGGATTTGTTCCTTTTGGGAGATTAGTTGGTAGAAATTGAAATACATAGAAGACTCACGTTCAGTAAATGCGCGTGGTAATCATTGTGGAAATACCCTTGTGGGCCCAAGAATGTCCGCACTTGGAAACCACTGTGTGTGTCAATTTGTCTCACATCACTGTTTTCTCATGCACACACGCATTAGAGGCGCGTTTACTCAACACACATATATATATATATTTTTTTTTAAATATCCAACACCTACTCTAATCCTTAATTGCTGAATACCTACTCTAATCCTTAATTGCTGAATATATATATATATATATATATATATATATATATTACTATTATGTTGGTTTTAAAAAAATCTTGGGAGGGTTAAAAGCGACCCGATAAAAACTCGGTTACCAAAAAGAATGCCGGAACTTTCTTTCATAGTTTCTAGGGTTTTGAATTATTTTTTGGGGAAGAACAAAGTCGGTAGAATAAATCAAATAAACTTTATTTAAAAACTAGTCGCACAAAAATAGCTAATGAATGAATTTGAAAAGGAAAATTATTATTATTTTTGAGTTAAAGTAGTAAGTAAAAATGCATGAAATTAAAATATATATATATATATATATATATATTAAAAGAAATAGTACAAAGTTTCATTAATTAGGTAAAAAAAAGTAATGTTATTTTATTTGTTAGGTTTTTTGGGAATAAATAAGAGACGGAATACTGTGTCTCTGGTTTAGTTTGTATTGTATATATAAGATATGTTGTAAAATATATGTCAAAAAGTGCCTATTGAAAGGTTATAATCCTTCAAATTTGATATACCAAAATGTGTTTATTGAAAGATTGTAACCCTTCATATTGGATGTACAAGATGTGTTTATTGACCGAAAAAATGCCTATTGAATGAAAATGTGCCTATTGACCAAAAAATGTACATATTGAATAAAAATGTGCTTATTGACCAAAAATGTGTCTATTAAATGAAAATGTGCCCATCAAATGAAAATTTGCCTATTGACAGAAAAATGTGTTTATTAAAAAATGAAAAGGCACAACAGTTTGGTGTTTTTAAATGTATACGCAGCATTAATTTATGTAGCCACGTGGCACAATAGAGAGTGATCAACAAAAAGTCAAAGTTTTCGTTTTTATATTATACTAGTTATTGCTAACTCGTAGGATGCACGAGAATGGCTACTGAATGAGTTTAAAAAAAAAATCATTAAATTAATTTATATATATATATATATATTAAAAGAAATAGTACAAAGTTTTATTATTTAGACAGAAGAAAACAATCTTGTTTTATTTATTAGTTTTTTTGTGGGAAGAAATAAGAGACCGAATATTGCATCACTAGTTTAATTTGTGTTGTATATATAGGTATATATAAAGTAGGTTGTAATATTATGCCAAAAGGTGCCTATTGAAATATCACAACCCTTCAAATTTGATATACCAGAAGGTGTCTATTGAAAAGTCATAACTATTTAAAATTGGATATAATAAAATGTGCCTATTGACCCCAAAAAATTCATATTGAATGAAAATGTGTTTTTTGACCGAAAATGTGTCTATTGAATAAAAAAGTCTATATTGACCAAAAAGGTGCCTATTGAGAAATGCAAAGGCACAACTATTTGGTATTTTTAAATGTATACATGTCATTAATTTATATAGCCACGTGGTGCAATAAGGAGTGTTTAACAAAAAGTCAAACTGTTTGCTTTTATATTATACTAGTCGCTAACCCGTGTGATGCACGGGGAATAGCTACCAAATGAGTTTCAAAAAAGAAAAAAAGAAAAAAGAGAAGCCATTATTGTTTAGTTGGAGTAGTAAGCAAAAATGCAAATTTTAAAAAATGATATTGAAAGAAATAGTACAAAGTTTTATTAGTTAAACAGAAGAAAGTAGTGTTGTTTTATTTATTAGTTTTTTGTGGGAAGAAAATAAGAGACAAAATGTTGCATCTCTAGTTTAGTTTGTGTTGTATTTATAGCTATATATAAAGTAGGTTGTAATATATATACCAAAAGGTGCCTATTGAAAGGTTATAACCCTTCGAATTTGATACACCAAAAGATGTCTATTGAAAGGTCATAACCTTTCATATTGGATATACCAAAATGTGCTTATTGACCGAAAAAATTCCTATTGAATGAAAATGTATCTTCTAATCGAAAATGTGTCTATTGAATGAAAAAAAATGTCTATTGATTGAAAATATGCATATTGAAAAGTGAAAAAGGCACAACTATTCGGTGTTTTTAAATGTATACGTGTCATTGATTTATGTAATCACATGGCGCAATGAGGAGTGTTCAACAAAAATTCAAACATTTCGCTTTTATATTATACTCGTCACTGACCCGTGCGATGCATGAGGAATAGCTACTAAATGAGTCTCAGGAAAAAAAAAGAAAAAAAAAATCCATTATTGTTGAGTTGGAGTAGTAAGCAAAAATTACATTAAATTAAAAAAATGTTATTGAAAGAAATAGTACAAAGTTTTATTAGTTAGGCAAAAGAAAGTAATGTTGTTTTATTTATCAGTATTTTTGTGGGAAGGAATAAGAGACAGAATGTTGCATCTATAGTTTAATTTGTGTTGTATATATAAGTATATATAAGATATGTTGTAATATATATGTCAGAAGGTGCCTATTAAAATGTCATAGCCTTTCAAATTTGATATACCAAAAGTTGTTTATTGAAATGTTATAATCATTCGTATGAGATATACTAAAAGGTGCCTATTGACCGAAACAGTGCCTATTGAATGAAAAATTGTCTATTAACCGAAAATGTGCTTATTGAATGAAAATGTGTCTATTGAACGTAAAAATAAAATAAAATAACTTATTGAATGAAAATGTGCCTATTGAATGAAAATGTGTCTATTAAATGAAAATGTGCCTATTGAAAAATGAAAAGCACAACTGTTTGGTATTTTAAAATGTATATGTGGTATTTATTTATGTAGTCACGTGGCGCAATGAGAAGTGGTTAACAAAGTTAAACATTTCGGTATTATATTATTATATAAATATAGAAATAGATATATATATATATATATATATAGAGAGAGAGAGAGAGTTTCATATATATATATATATATATAGGTTTAAAAATAAAGAATAAAAAACAAATATATTACCTATTATGATTTAAAAGTGATATGTATAGTTTATCTATTTTAAACTTAAATTTTTAAGTATAAATTACCTTTACAATACAACCTAGGTACACTTTGATGACCGTTTTAAAGTTGTTTAGTGCAAAAGAGAAAAGTGAATAGTGAAAACAAGATTTTAACTTTATCTGGTCTAATGGTTTACTTTTACAGTTTATTATTGAACTTTTGTTTACAATGAGCCTAATATAAGGCGTATATACTAAAGAGCCTAGACTAATTATAGGTTAATACTTGACTAAACCAATGGTTAGTTTGCTTGTTCTACAAGTCCATGTGTCTATAATAAGTTTGAGCCTTTCGGGCTATGATATTTCTAACATTCCTGTCAAACTTAAGGTCGAATCTTGAGTTTGAAATATCTTGAATGTATAATGTAATCAATTTGAAAACGTGTAAGGCATGTCGAGGTAGCAAATTGTCACAGTTGACGATGTTGATTGACATCTTTTTTTGAAAAATATGTCGACGAAAAGAAGCATTGTGTGTGTCTAGTATTGCTAAAAACACAAGCAATATATATGGTTCGCAGGAAGTTTAGGAGTGATCATGCTCACAAGGTGATGTGAGATGCTTGTGTAATGGGCTTGAATGGGTGTGCATGAGGCTATTATGGCAGCTAATATGGCACCTATGCTAACGTGGCACTAATGATGGGACTAACGTAAGTTACATAATTGACATGGCAAAACTTTTGTATTGCTAACATGGCAATGATGACAGGGTTGTTGTGGTGAGTAGAATCTTGTGTCGACGCTCTCGAAATTGAAATTTTCTCTTAAGTGAGATGTCCTTGCTTTGATTGAATTTTATTGTGTCATACTCCTAAATGGGTATTGGATTTATCAATTGTGAGGGAGGAGAAGACAAAGTTGTAGAGCATGACATTGTGGCTAGTGCTTGGATTCCAAATTTTTTTTTCTTAATTTTTTATTATTTAGTGAATGGATGAGTGGTTCACACTTCACAATGGCTTGGATTTTGGTGTGTCATTACCATGACTGAGAACGAATTTGGCTCTAATATCATGTTCAAGTTGTTGAGTGATTGAGAAAATGAAAGAGATAAAGT
This sequence comes from Quercus robur, assembly GCF_932294415.1. Lineage (NCBI taxonomy): Eukaryota > Viridiplantae > Streptophyta > Magnoliopsida > Fagales > Fagaceae > Quercus > Quercus robur. The sequence continues at coordinate 46,510,291 of NC_065536.1, forward strand.
AGAAAAGTGCATAGCGGAAGCGAAGTTATAACATGTTTGGCCTACAACCTACATCCAAAGTAGGAAATCCTTAATAGCTACATCTTGCCTATGAAACTTTTGTTTACAGTGAATCAATGTAGAGTTTATATATTAGAGTGAGCTAACCCTAGACCAACCTAACAATTAGTACTTTGCTTGTTCTACAAGTACATGTGCTTACAATAGGTTTAAGCATTTTATGCTGTGATATAAATATATATATATATATATATATATTTTTTTTTTTTTCTGTTTTTTTTGGTAAAAGAGGATTTCATTGCAAAGCTAAGACAAAAACAAAGTCTAAGGGCAAACCCTTTTTAAGTAAAAACCATTCAACTCAAAATTAAAGATACCAAAAACGTCCATAGGTGGACAAACAAAAAGCTCAAAACAACTATCTTGGATAGCTCCCAACCTAGCGAGTTTATCAGCACTTCTATTTGCTTCACGGTAACAATGCTTAAGCTGAATTTGGGGAATAAGGGTAGCCAAAATCCTGCAATCATCCACCAAAGGAGAAAGCAAGTTATTAGTGTAGATAGGAGAGGAGAAGATATCTGTTAAGGATATATTTTTATGTAATTGGCATATATTTTGACAAAACGCACTTTACTTGTATTTGGATAAATCTAAGAAGGTTCAAGATGATCATCATAAGTGGTTAAATTGAAAACATGAAGATTACTTAAGAATTGCTCAAGAAAAGTGCAATTTACAAGTCTCAATACCTCCTCCATAGAAGCTTGATTCGTCGAGATTCATTAAAGCTCGACATATGTCTCGATCTATCGAGCTTACGGGATTCAGACTATAGCCAGCAACGTTTTTATTTTAAAAGGTTATTTGTTTATGGGTTTATATAATCCTTATAGGACTAAGAAAACCCAAGGTTTGTGGGTTTGTATAATCCTTATTGGACTAGGAAAGCCTAAGGTTTGTGTAAACCTATTTGGAATAGGAGAGCCCATTAAGCTTCTATTTAAAGGTGGTGAAAAAAAAAAAAAAAAAAAAAAAAACCCTAGAGAGCTTCATAAGGTTTTCTTTTGAAACCCTAACCTCCTCCTATAGAAGAAAGAGTTTTTACTGCATTTCTTGTATGCCTTTGGGTTCTATAACCAAGCAAAGTCTCTTGCACCAACATTGAAGATCTTATTGGTGTTTCTATGAAAAGTTACTGCAAATTAACTACAACAATCACGGGTTGCTACGGAGTCAGTCACGTACTGGGATCCATGTATCATTGGTTAGTCACGTAATAGGAGCCGTGCGTTGAAAGGAGAGATTGTTGCTACACTACAAGTCCAATTGGGTATTGGGATAAAGGTTCAACTGTGATTGGTATTAAGTACTGGAATTCCTTTTACTTATAACCGCTTGTTTTGATAATAGTGGATTCTCAGGAGTGGTGACCTTAAATTCACCTGGTGGGGTTTTGCCTCGGTGGTTTTCCCAATTCGTAAACAAATCACCTTGTTAAATTTATTTTCCACTGCATTTAACTTAGTTAGTGATTTGTTTGTGCTACAACACTTATTGCATATAATTGAATTTAATTAATTAACTTGGCTAATTAATTGATTAATTTACCAAATGAGTCAATACATTCTTGGCCTATCAATATCCATGACAGATTTAGCATCTATTTCTACTTTAATAGCATTAAAGTTTTTATCAACACATAAAGATAAGCCATCTTGAAGGGCCTAAAGCTTAGCTTGAAAACTGGTCGTTATACCAATGTTTCTAGCAAAACCCATAATTCCAATCGCCATTCTCGTCCCAAATCAAACCCCCACATCCTGCTAGGCCAGGATTGCCCAATGATGATCCATCGGGGTTCCTCTTTACCCATCCTCAAGTTGGCCTTTCCCATCTGATTTGCTGGACTACCCAGGTTATTGCTTCCTTTAAAGAATAGGCACAAAAGTAGAATTCCCTTACTCTCTAGATTATGGCATTAGCTAAATTTGGGTTGGAGTTTTTGTTTTTCAACACAACCAAATTTCTGTTGTTCCAAATCATCCAAACAGCAAATGGAAACATCACCCTCTAAAGGATAGAGCCTTAGGCTGAACCTTTATCTTTGGTACAGTTTACTGCTAGCCAGGTATGAAGATTTAATGAGAAAAATTGCCCACTGCTGCTTTAGCTTCCCAATGCATTCCATATGGGAACAATCACAAGGCAATCTCTAAAAGCATGAACAATAGATTCTATATTCCCATGGCAAAGAGGGTAGGTTGTCTCCATTGCCATTCCCCTTGCAACCAGGCACTCTTTAACACCAATACTACTATGACAGCACTTCCATAAAAATAATTGGATTATTGAGAGTGTTTTGAATGTCCAAATCCAATTACCATGAAAAGGTTGGGGAGGACTGAGGTCAATAGCTAGCCTGTATGCAATTTTAAGGTCAAAATCCCTATGTCTAGTACCTATCCAGACCAGCTTGTCATGATTGCTTGTTGCCATAGCAAAAGGGGTTGCCTACAGTTCCTTTTTGCAATTTTGGGGGAGCTCAAAGGGAATCATAGACCAGACCCATCCATTCGCTGAGATCACATCTGAAATTCTTCTTTCCTCACTAGCTAAGGGCAATGGGCCTTGGATAATCTGCCTCATCGATCCCTAATTCGACCACTTGTCATACAAAAAACCCAGTTAGCTGTTTCTCCTAGGTAGCCACCTTGTACCTTATTGAAAAATATTTTTCCCTTTCTTCATCCCAGCCCATATTTGAGAGCAAGGCAGCTTGTCACGGTTTCTTGACCTCATTCTTTGCTGGGAGCAATATTTGTTCTTTAAAACTCTAGCCTAAGGAGCTTCCTCCTCTATATAGAACCTCCAATTCAACTTGGCTAACAATGCCAAGTTTCTGCCTTTAGTCGACTGTATGCCCAGTCCACCTTCTACCTTTGGTCTAGTGATCTTGTCCCAGCCTACCCGATGCATCCATCTAGCATGTTCAGATGTGCCCCAAAGAAAATTTCTATTATCTCGGTCTAAGCCCTTAAGGATCCTATTAGGAAGATAAGTGCATTGCATAATGTAGGTCGGAATGGTGGATGAAGAGGTTTGAACTAGAATCGTTCTTCCAGCCATGGAGAGTAGCTTTACTTTCCAACCCGCCATTTTTTGCTTCACCCTATCTAGGATAAAATTTTAAGTCTTGACTTCTTGAGCCTAGGCTTTTGATTGGAATTCCTAGATATTTGCCTAAGGTAGGTGTAGACTGGAAGTTGAGAATATCACTAAGTGATTCTCTTGTATCTTTATCCACATTAGGGGAGAAGTAAACCCTCGATTTAGTCTCACTAATTGTTTGGCCAGAAATACTTCAGAAGTAGTCTAACAAATCTCGAATAGTTGAGCAGTTGGTATGATCTACTTTGGCAAACAATGCAAGGTTGTTGACGAAGAACAGATGAAAGAAAGCGAGTCCTCCCCGTGATGCCTTCACTGGAGTCCAGCACTTGGCTTCACATTTTTCTTTGATAAGTTGCCTAAGATAATTCATACAAAGGATGAAGAGATAAAGAGATAGGGGGTCCCTTTGTCTAATTCCCTTGGTTGGGCAAAAATCATTGAGGCAGCCCCCATTAAAGAGAATAGAAGTGGTGACCATGGACACACAACTCATGACAATCTCAATCAAAGCTTTAGGAAAACTAGCTCTTGTAAGCATGTCCCTAATGAAGCTCCATTACAGCTTGTCATAGGCTTTCTCAAGATCAATTTTAATTTCCATGTAGCCAACCCTTCATTTCTTCCTACTAATAGTATAAACTAACTCTTGCATAATGACAACATTATCTGTCCGCTTTCTACCCTACACAAAGGCAATTCGGAGAAGAGACACTAGCTTACTCAGCAAAGGCCTTAGTCTAGTCACTGTGATTTTTGTGACTACTTTGTAAATCATGTTACATAGGTTTATAGGCCTATAATTCCCAATAGTTTCAGGCCCCTGCATTTTTGGGATAAGAGCAATGTAAGTCTTGTTAAGATAATCAGGAATCTTCTTTTCTACAAACACCCTTTTAACTTCAACTTTGATTGAATCCCCAACCACTAGCCAGAAGCACTAAAAGAAACCAACATGAAACCCATCAAGCCCCGGAGCTTTTATTGCTTTTAGGGACCAAAGAGTTGCTTTAATTTCCTCATCAGATACTTCACCATCCAGACTACCACTCTCCTCCTCGATCAGCATTATCTGCTACCTAGTAGAGCGCTTGGAATTCTAGGAGGCTTGACTATGAAAAGTGGTGTATAACTCCATGAAGCCCTTCCTGATGTAATTCATAACTTCCCTTTCATCATACAACCAATCACCAACTTTGTTCTTCATTGTTGATATCCGATTTCTTTTCCTTCTCACCATAGTTGATAGATGGTAGAAAGAGGTATTCCTGTCACCAAAAACCATCCAATTTATTCTAAATTTTAATGCCTAAAGCTCCTCTTCTTAAGTAAGGACCAGATCCAATTCCCATTGGAGTATTTTTTCCAAATCAACTAGAAAAGCCGAGGGTGAAGATACAAGAGATTGCTGGATCCCATTTAGCCTAGCCATTATATTCCTTTTCATTCTAAAGATATTTCCAAAATGAGATTTGTTACAATGATCAGCATTTTTGGAGAAGATTTCAATGGTCGTCGATAAGGGAGCAGAATTCTTCTAGGCAATGGAGACCACTGCAGGAAAAGATGGATCAGAAACCCAAAAACTCTGAAATTTAAAGAGCCTTTTCAAGACTGGCCTGGGTTTCCATGAGTACAGGACAATGGTTCGAGTGACACTGGGTGAGGTGTGTGACCTTGGCTTCAGGAAACAAGCTATACCACCCTAGATTCGCAAAAAATTGATCAATCCTCTCTTGGATGGGATCATCAATATCTTTGCAATTCGTCCAAGTGAATCTCGGACCCGTGAAGCCTAGATCAATCATATTGCACTTGTCCAAACATTCTTTAAAAAGCAAAGACCTATTAACACTGACATTTCGTCCACCCAACTTGTCATCACTAGTAAGGGGTTCATTAAAGTCCCCAGCAATAATGCAAGGGAGATTATAAGAGTCTACAACACTAATCAAGTTATTCCATAAAATAGCATGTTCGATTTCCCTAGGACAAGCATACATAGCAGAGAATATCCAAGAAAAGTCAGAGTTACGGACCTTAATAGAAATACAAATTTCTTGCTTTTTGTATGCAAGCTAGGAGACCTTTGCTTTGTCTGAATTCCATAGCACCCACAATCCTCCAACATAGCCAATTATGTCTGTATGGATAGCACCATCATAAGGCAGCCTATCCGTGATTTCTTTTGCTCCTTCACCTCCAAGCCGCATCTCCATCACAACAAAAATGGTTAGATCATGCATTCGGGTTAGCTCCCGCACATGGTTCTAAAAATTGGGCTTCAGAACGCCTATATTGTTCCACACTATAATATTCATGATGAGATGATGTTGGGGGGGGGGGGGGTGTGGGACAATCCTCAATTTAAGGCCGAGACTTCGCTTCCTCCCTTAAATTCCATCCGATTAGCTCTAGCATCTCCTTCGTCTGTCCTTTTCCTGTCATCAAGATTAGAGAATGCTCTAGAATCCCTATCCCCATCTTTTGCGAAATAGTGTGAAGATTGAACTCCAGAGGTGGGTGGAATATCTAAAGGAGCTTTGTAGTGTTTTTGTTGCTTACGAAGTTGGTTGATATCGACATGTTCTCTAGCATTCTTTTCTTTGACAAGTTCTCCAACGAGTTCACTTCGTATAGAAAGGGAACTGGGGATATTTGTAGGTTTGTCTCCCAGACCGTTTGTCGATCCTCCTTTGGCAGTAGACCATCTGCAAGGAACATCCATCATGGATTCGGTACCTCCCCCCAAAGTGTGTAAACGGAAGGTACCCCTCCCTTGCACTTGACTCCGTTATTGGAAAAATTAATTTCCATGCTTTCCTCAGTTTGGTGTTGAACTAACCCATCATATGGGTTGGGTTTGCTTGAATCTCGATAATAACTATCTCCGGAATCTCCATAATGGTACCTTTTAGATTTATGGCCCATCTCGTCCCCTAATGAAGTTCCGAATCAGAATTGAGGCACATGATTTAGCTGGGTAGCATGGTTCAGGGAGAAGACAGCTTTGTGAGGTTCTTGGTTTGGGGGTAGTGGCTGAACTTGAGGTTCTTTTGGCACACTACTGTTTAAGTCAAAGATACCTTAGAACAAGCTATTACCTTTTTACCCTTCACCAATCCACTAGAACTAGGCTTGGGCGAAGAATGAGCTATATGGTTTAAAGCTTTGGCCCAAATTCACTAGCCCACTAAATGCCTTTCTAGTAGGTATCGATCCGGCTTTCTTTTTTCCCTCTCTTCTCTGGCCCAACCTGACTCCCGTGTCTCTATTCTTTGTATCTGGTCTGGGCCATGCTTCACTCAGGGATTTTGTCCTCTCTTCTTTGTACGACGATGAACTTGCATGAACACTGCCCCTTTTTGGACTTTTGCTCCCACTCTTCCTCTTGCTAATCACTAGCCATGGTCCATAGTTGTCCTCGTCGCTCATGCCAGTTGCTACTTGTTTGCAACGTGCCCTCTCCAGCTATTACCTCATGCAACGTCTCCACTCCAATCGTGTGAGAGTGGGCCCTTGGGTCATGCTTCATGCATGCTGTCCTTTCCCTTTTACTTTGCATGCCATTTTTCCAATGACCAATCCAACCACATGAAAAGCACAATTTATGAATACCCTCATAACTGATGGGCTGTTCCACTCCTCCAATAATTACCAAAGTAGTTAGCAGCTTCTCAACATCGACTTAAACACGTAACCTTGCATATCTTCCCCTTGACTTAGTGGCAGTATGGCTGTCAATTCTCAAAACATTCCATATAGCTTTCCCGATCTACTTTAGCACCTCCATTTTATAGTATTTGATTGGTAGCTCTGTTAGTCTAATCCATATTGCGATGGATGACACATTCGCTAGTGACAGTTTAAAGTTGGGCTCCCATGGCCTTATAGATAGGAAGTGCTCCCCTATGAACCAAGGGCCCTTCTTTAGTACTACTAAAAAGTCTTCTTTCAACCCAAACCGAACAAGAAAGAAGTCTTTCCCCAAGTCAATGATATCCATTCTCGCTGTGGGTTTCCATAAGGTGACCAACCTCACTTGCAATAAGTGATAACCCACTTTCCTGCCATACACCTTTACAATCAGAGAGTTTACCTAGGGAGCTCTGATATGTTGCTTGACTTCTTTAGATAGGGTCATCGCAGCAAAACCTTCCCTCAATTCAGCCACATTGTCATCTGAGTCTTAATCTTCCTCCATTCGACCATTCAGCTCAAAAGCCTAATTATAGGCCCCTAGGATTTCCCCCAAGAGCTTTTCCTTGAAGGACAGACCATTGCTACCATTACTGCTAGCTCTTACTTGTAAGGATGGCCCTTCCCCATTGTTGAGATTGAAATCCGCATGATGGACGTCTTTAACTTTCTTATTGCTTCGGTCTAGTTCAATGTCTTCTTCTCTAGAAAGAAAACGTGACTTGGAAAGGCTCTCCTTTTTTTTTTTTGTTTACTAGCCATTTATTTCCGTCCTTCTAGTTGAGTATCAAATTAGAGGTCTTTACACCATGATATCTCTACAAACTCAATTTGTTATTGTTTACAACCCCCCCCCCCCCCCCCCCCTTTTTTTCCTCTAAATCATTCCTCTAAAATGAATTAAAAAAAAAATAGTTAAGATAAATCAATGCTTGTCTTTAAGCAAATTTTGTGAATTTTCTTCCCTAATCTAGTGCTGTTGAATTGCCACAAACACATATAACCTTTATTTTTATTTTTATTTTGGATAATTCAACAATTAAGGGAAGAAAGATTTGAACCTGGGATGTCTCGTTTAGAAATACTAAGAGATGCAAAACATGTATAACTCTAGAAAACATAAAATCATTAACATCCCAATTATCAAATAAGACAAAACTTAGGTATAGTACCTTAGATGCTGTTTCTTAGGTTCCTCTTTTAAGATTTAGTTATGTGGCTACTTAATTAAAAAATACACTTCCTTCCTATGAGAAAAAAATCTATATGACAGAATCTTAAAATAGGAACCTAAAGAATAGCACTTAAGTACTGTACCTAAATCTTGCTCTATCAATTAAGGCTTACTTAAATAACCACAAAGCCTCTGCATCCTCATTCAATTGAGCACACCCAATAGATTAACAAAAAAAACTCACTCATTAAAGAGGAATAAGAAATTGTTGCGACCTTTAACGAGGGTGTTCTTTAAAAATGAAAGATTTTATAGTAATTTACAAAAATTTGAAGAGTGATAAAGAACTGGATGTGAAAGTGTTTGTGTTATTTTTTGTACAGTACTTTCTATTTTGTGTTTTTATTATAAAGTATTTATTTATATGTTTTAAAAGACGGGATGTACCAAATCAAAAAAAAAAAAAAAAAAAGACGGGATGTAGAGGCATCATTTTCTTGGCGTTAGTTCGACCCAGGCATGAGAAATTTCAATACTGGCCCAACCAGGCCATGGGAACCTTCCAAGAATTAGGTACTTTTTTAGAAAAAGTAATTTTAAATTTTATTATATTGAAAGTCAAGACAACATTTGGAATTCCAGACCCCAGAGAGCCAAAATTCTGAATCTGAAAATTGTCAATTTGTCATGATTAATATTGATTGACCAGATAGATACATATAGCCCAATTTTGGCATTATGGGTAAGTATAACAAGATTCATAGGATAGTGTCATTATGAATCTTAGAAATTTTGTGTGAATCTTAGAAATTTTGTGTAATACGATTGGAGAAAGTCATTATGAATCTTAGAAATTTTGTGTAACACGATTGGAGAATTTGAAAAGGAGACTCCATTATGGCGGCTTACAACGCAAATGGGTAAGAAAAACAAGATTCATAGGATAGTGTGTTTGGGAAAAAGGTAAAATTTTTACTTTTTGTCAAAGTTTAGTGTTTATTTTTTAATTCTAACTTTTTTTTATTATATAAATAAGTTAATTTTTAGTTTCTTGTCATATTTTTAATGTAAAATTACTAAAAATTATATCTTTTAATAAATACTATAAGAAAATAAATTATTGAAAATTACGGAGTCATAAATCTAGAGCAACTTTAGAGACAATTTCATTTTTGCATTTTATTTTGTGACATCAATTTTATCTACAAATTTTGATGAATTCTATACTTGGACATTGTGGTGTCACATATTGAAATACAATATATTGTCTTATAAAAAGGATGATGAAGTTTTTATCTTATATCATATGATTTAGAAATAAAATATTTTCATAAGTTCTGATTAGTAAAATACTTTTTGTCGTTGAACGAAATATTTGAAATTTAAACTTTACCTACACTAAAATCTAATTAATATTTAATTTGATCTTAAAATGTGTGGTATGTGTTTGGTGAAAAACACAGGAATATGTGTATTCCACACCTCACCTTGAGGTTTGAAAATGACAAGAAAAGTTTTTTTTTTTTTTTTTTGGTTAAAGACAAGAAAAGTTTAAACTAATGGATGAATATCTTATTAATTACTAGGAAATGGAGTGGTTGGATTGAAGTGGAAGAGGGAGGAGAGAGTACAATTGGACAAGAAGAAAGGGACGAGTAGTGACAGACCGAATGTATTGGGGGAGCCGCCGTGGGCTAGAAAGAAAGAGAGATAAAGAAAGAAAGAGAGAATAATGCCCTACTGTATGCTTCGTATTGTAACTTCACGAGATGGCTGGGACTGTTGGGAATTACTTAAAGAGGTCCAATATCAAACGGATTTTTCTGATTGTGGAATCTAATTCTGAACTCTGCAAGGTTCTCTGTCAGTATGGTCCTCTTCTCTCTCTCTCTCCCTCCCTCCCTGTGCTAATATTCCTTCTGATTCCAGCAGGGTTCTTAGGATGTTTCATTGTTTTTTTTTATTGGTACATAATTTCAGGAATGGGTCACGGATCATAACAAATTCAAAATTAATATTCCCATTCAAGTTTAGCATTTACTACTTTTTTTTTTTTTTTTTTGGTAAGTGAAAATAGAGGTTTGCTAGGTTATGCTAACCTCTGGGCAAGGCGCTAGAGTTAAAGCCCTTTCCCAACTCATGTGTATGCCCACCAACGGACTCTTGCTAATAGTAAAACTCGAATTTAGGTGGGTTAGACGAAGTGCAGTTAATCTTATGCACCACTTCACACTTGCACATCTAAAAAACCAAGCAAAAAACAGAAAAAGAAAAAAAAAGGTTCACCATATGATAAAAGTTGACTTAGAGGAGGGTTATATTTTTAATAATAAAAAAGGGTTATATTTTGTTCAATGTAAAGATTATAATCTAATTATAAAAAAAATTATTATAATCTTCTTGCCTCAGGATCAGGAGGCTATAATTTATTAAAAGATTTGGTATATTATATAATTTCCTTATAAGAGCATCCATAGCAGATGTGACAAAAATTATGCCATTTTGCCACATTAAAGACCTATTTTATTATTTTACCACATCATTTTACAACATCCTATTTATCAGATGTTTTATAATTCAATTCTATACATTAAAATAATATTTCCTACACATTAAAATAATATTTACAACTCATCAATCACAATCAACAGCCACCACACTGCTGCCAACAACCAATAGCCACCACCACACAACCACCACATCCTCCACAACCCAAAACACAATTCAAAACAAACCCATAGCCCACCAACATCAAATTGGAAGCCCTAGGCCCCACAACCCATAGAACCATAATTAAATCGTACCTAGATCCTCTCTCCTCGATAAAGCTCTCTGTGGTGAGTTTGAGAGGGATGGGTTGGTTGGAGTTTGAATTCTGAGAGAGGACGAGAGATATGGGGTCGAGGGCATGAAAGAAAGTTTGGAGTGTGGGATTTTCTGGATGGGTTTGTCGCAGAGAGCCGTTAATCTCTGCCATTGTTGAAAAATTTTAAGGTTTTGGATGTGTTTCTTGCTCTGTTTTGGTTTGGAGGCAGAGAGAGATCTTTGATTGATCAATACCTAGCCACAACCACGGCCCCACGCCACCACTACACCACCACGACCCAAACCCACTCCCACAAATCAAAACCCCACACCCATACCACCGGACCCCATTACAAATCACCCTAACAATCAACGACACCAACCTAGGCACGATCGTCGCCTTGATTGTTTGCTTGATCGTGTTGAAAGTCAAATTCGCACCAACGACGAGCTGGTGAGGGATTCGGTTCCCGAGCCCGATCTTGATGAACTCGCGGGCGAAGAAGAAAGCGAGCGTGATGAGCCATGGGATCGGATCTCCGAAGGCGGAGAACGTCAGCGCCTTGGTGAGCACGAAGGCGCCGAGGTCGAGCAGGGCGACGGCACCTAGAGAAACAGGGAGTGGGAGACAGAGAGACAGAGTGGGGTTTGAGAGGAGAGGATTGGGGTTTGAGGGTGAGACTGACGGAGAGATGAGAGAGAAAGTGGAAAAAAATAATAAAAACTTATGCCACAGCTGTCCGTACAGTGGCAAATTTGTGAGGGTACTGTTCACATGTGGCAAAAATAATAAGATTTGGAACATCTGATAAAGGGGGTTTTTTGTGTTTGGTGTGCCAAATGTGTCAAATATTTGGCATTTGGCACATTTGGCACGGCTGCTACGGATGCTCCAATAGTTTCAAATGAAATCTTAAATTTTAAAGATCTTTATTAAAATCATGAACTTTTTAAATCATTTTAATTTACACACTTAGGAGTCATTGTAAATTAACAGTAATAGAAGTTTAGAAAACCTGCTTAGACTTCAGTATCTAGCTTTATATTCTTTATGCTCTTACCATACCTGTCAAATTTTGTTTCAATAAGATGTTATTTACTAAATGACCCATAAACTTAATTTTTATGCATAATTTTAAATTACAAAAACTTGTAATTTAAATAGTTTATTGATAATAAAATTATTAATCTTTGATTTTCTGGAAATTTGGTAAGTATAGAGGATATAAGAAGAAAATATAATATAATATCCATATCTAATAAAAATATATTTGAGTAAAGTTTTAATTTTAGGCTGCAACAAAGTTTGGAGCCAAATTTTATCCTTTTTTTAATAACATAACATGCTAATTTAGGATTGATGTAAAATTGTTGTGGTTTTGTTTTGTTTTTTTTTTTTGGTTATATCCATGGCTTTTTTTGTTAGCATTTAATAAATTAGATGGACATGTGACATGTTTTTATTTGTAGAGTATATAGTGGAGCAGAAAGTGTGGGACAGAAGATTTGGACCCAACAAACGTGGTATGATTAAAATACAAATTAAAATGGTATATTTTAGCGGCTTTCCCAATTCATTCTCTGCATATTACGAGATGAGTTTGGTAGCTATGACATGCTCATATCTGCACAACGGGAACATCCCCTAGTGGCTATAGGTGTGCCTCTCACTAATGTTATTGGGTACGCATTTTCATCATATTAAGCACTATTTAAGTATTTATTGGAAGCAGAACAATAAATAAATATAAATATATATGTATATATAAAATTTATATATTTGAAGCAAAGTCACACATAGCTTCTTGCACGGCACCTTTACTGCTTTATGCATCGTTTTAATATTAGATAATTTAGAATTGGCATTGTTTATACTGATTCGAGTATTGTACTTACCAAACGAGAGAGAGACTTGGGAATTGTATTACATTATCTTTTGATTTAAGCTTATGTATGTCTAAAGGAAGAGTCAAACAACCTGAGTTGTGCAAATGATACCAAAACAGCCCTAAAGGTATCAAATGATAACTAGATTGGCCCAATAGTACTAATACTAGGAAGTCAGATTCCTCATGGCATGGATTCAACAACCCAACCAAAATTCCTCATCTGGCCCACAATTCTACACGATGGCGTTAAGCCCAACAGAAAAATAAATGAAGCAGGAAAATTAGAAACTAGCTGACTAGCATGGCCATTACAAATATTGAAGAGGTAGTTCCTCGGCCACGGTCAAATGCTGGCCCAAAGTGAAAACTCAAGTTTTGCAATAAAGAATATGAAGCTGGAAACTTGAAAGTAAAAAAAGAACTCTAAAAATCCATCTAAAAGAGTTTATTTATTATTTTTTAAAATTCAAATTAGGAACAAGAAAAAATAAAAATAAAATAAAAAAAGGTAGGAACTGGGTCCAAGTGTTGAATTAGAACTTGGATAAGGGCTTTTTGAGTGCCAATCGGCACTTAAAGGCCCAGGTCAAATGCCGAAGGCACTTGAGCCTAAGTTCCCTCCAAATTTCATTTTTCACTATATTTTTCAATACCAGCTTGCATTATACAACCCTATCTACACCTGTGCGTAAAAAATAAAGTTGAGTTTCAAACTCATCCTAACTCATCCCTAATGGTCCGTTTGGATTGAGGGAGAAGGAGGGGAGTAGAGTAGAGTAGATTTAACACAGAATTAACTTATTGTTAGCCAACTCTACTCTACTCTCCTTCACTTCCCCACCTTCCCCCCTCCATCCAAGCAATCTACTAGACTACCCCCCCCCCCCCCCCCCCCCACATTCTCATTCACAAAACACATTGAAATCATTTGAGAGCTATTAGAGAAATCCACTAAGATGATTGTTGATCATTTATGTCAATTCATGCCTTTCTCAATAGCAAACAACTTAAAGATAGCCTCCCAACTCAAAGATTTGTCATCACTTTGCCTGAATCTTCGAAGAACACAATGAACACGAGAGCATCTTCAAAGAGAAGAGGTGTTGCATTGTTGATCCAAGGAGGAGCCACCTGTCCCAAATTGATGCAACAAGTTACCATTCATCCTGTTCGAGTCTCGACCCAAACCAAATCAAAGTGCTGCCCGAATGCCAAGCTTGAAGTAAGAATGTGTTGCACTTACACTCAAAGCATTCAAGGCTCCCCCTTGAATCCAACATCGCATTTAGGTATAAATCCCTAAACCGAGTAGTTTAGATCCTCAAACTTCAAATTTATGATATGTAGTGGCGGGGCCATTGAGGGGCTAGCCCCAAAGCCCAAGAATGTTTTTAATAATATAGCTTACTTTGATTAATATATATATATTAGGTAGCTCCTACAAAATTAATTTATATGTGTGTGTGAAGATAGTTTTTAGTATTTGGAACTCTAGTCTTTTAAATTATATCACTGACTTTCTTTTATAATGGTTCATAATGCACCATCTTATTCCAACTTTAACTTTCCATTCAATTAAAATATTAAAATAAAATAAAGTAAGACTAAAATGACTTAGATTTCTCATTCAAAAGTCAAATAAATTCACATTTTTCCTTTAAGCTATTCTTAGGAGATTAAGACAAGATATGCCATTTTTTTTAACACTTTGATTTTGATCAAATATAGGTAAAAGGTGTAATATTAATATTAATTTTAACAAATATCTATTTAGCTTGATTCACACTTTTTGTTATACATCTATTAATTTGTAAAGTACTTCTTTTGCATGTTGAAAATATTAATAGTTTTTTTTAAACATTTTCTTTCTTTCTTTCTTTTTTGTTGGCTAATGTGAGTGCCCAAAGCTATTCTATAGTTTGAATAATCTCCTAAGTATGTGTAGTCCCCCTTGTCCCACACAAATCAAGTAATTACATAGAAGAATCCTTATTACCCCCAAAATGTTGGTTAGGAGTTTTGAACTCCATATCTCATGGATCTAATGAGGTCTTAAAAACCACTAGACCAACTTGTCTCTAATTTATTTTTTATATAATTTTTACATTACTATACATAACAAATACTATGTAAATGATTTAATGGTTACATTTTAACTTGGCCCCGCAAGGATAAATTCTTGGCTCCACCATTGATGTCATGATGTTTGCCTTCAATGATATGGGATAAATCATGTGAACATGTTAGATCCACTAAGGGTTTATAAAATAAACTCACATGGTCAAAACTCTTTTTGAAAACCCTAATCTTTAATTTGATTTCACACAATAACAAGTTTACTTGTTTGTCACATGTTAAAATGCTTTTCTTGCTTGACATGGATTCATGAACTCCGTTTTTTAGAAGATCAATTCACCAAGTGAGGTGGGCGTCTAACACTTTTTCATTTTATACCTTAGCCTACAATCTTAGGTCTATGGTTTGTAGAATAGGTTTTATCATATGTAATTTTCATTTTTTAGAATGTAACTTGGAATCAAAGCCATGTACTTTCTTAGATTGTATATAGGACCAAGGTGATGTATTTCTTTTTATCTTTCTATCAAATGTAAATTATCAATTCCATAAAAAAAATATCAATTTATTTTTATTGTTTTTTTTTTCTTTAATTAGAATAAGTAATGACTTCAAATGTAAATCCCTTGATTTAGAGGGAACGTTATCCTTAGTTGAACCATAATTTTGAAAGACAATAACACAATCTCTTTGTTGAACCATAATTTTGAAAGACAATAACACAGTCTCACTGCTACATGTCAGTTTGGCCTAAATGAAATTTTTTAGTAGGTTGAAGTTGTGGTCTCTTACAATTGCAAATTAAGCTTGGTATGCTTTCTAATGTTACAAGGTTAATAATATGTTATTCATAATACAATTTACCTTTTTTGCTTAGAGAAAGTTATTATAGAGGGTGACTTCCTCCTAACTATCCAAGCTGTTGAAGTTATGGATGTTAGGGGGTTGTTGGCCACATTGTAAAGGGTATTATGCAGGTAGGGGTGGAGCTACCTTATATTCCGCAAAAATGTTCCTAACTTTTTTTTTTTTTTTTTTTTTTTAGCTAGTAAAAAACCGGCCCTAAAGAATTTTTATTATAGATACCAATAAAATAGAACCAGTTACAAAAGACCTGGGATAACCCAGCTGTGGTGTCCTGGTATGGTTGTTGCTAGATCAACTATACAAAAAAACTGAGCCCAAAATGGCTCTAGGAGCACAAAAGGCTTTACATACAATACCCTACTGTTGTAAAGTTCTAAGGTCTGCAACCATAGCCATTTCCTGCCATCTATTAGTACATATTGAATTACAAGCCTGCACTACACTATTATTACTGCACAGAAACAAAAATTTGTAAAAACCCAATCTCTTAGTTGTCAAGGCCGCCTCCACAACTGCCTCTTGTATTGCTGCACTAGTATTTGCTGCTACACAACTGGTACCACTCGAGAAAATGGCAAATCCTTGGAGATTAATGGCTTTATAAGCAAAAGCAATTCTTATTGTCCTTCTTTTCCTAAGTCCAGCAATTTTGATTAATAGATCTCAAGGTCCTCCAAGGTTCTGGTTTGCAGAAGGAGGTTGAACAGATCTTCTTCTCTGCACGCTTGTTCTGCTGAAAGCATCCTGAAACCTACAAGTTAAATTTTGAATAGTTAGTATGACTTCCGTAGGATTAGGATCCTTGCCTTCATGAACAACAAGATTCCTATGATTTCAGGTAGTCTAGAGATAGGTGAAAATAGCTTGGATATAGTTCATCATATCTTGGTCCAAATTCTTGTAGCAACTCAGGATATTACTAATCCAAGTCTACACTGAAGAATCTCTTAAGTCAGAAGTGTGAATTGCCAGTGTAGATCCATGCCAGCGGGCTCTAGCAAAAAAATAGTGAAGGAACTGTTAGGGTTTGTGCCCTAGAATTCAATTTATTGGCATACTATAAATAATTAAATTGTTTAATTATATGAGACTATTTGTAAATGAACTAATTGGACATTATCATAGTCCTTAAAATGCATTATATGTGATTTAGTTATAGAAAATATAAATCACAAGTTCCTTATAAACTCAAAATATAGTTTGTAGTCAGTGATGAAATTGGGCGTTTCATCTACGAAGACTATAACGCATCAACTAAGATGGTTTGTCTTGATCATAGAAGTGAAGACTTCTAGTTGATGTGCTAATATGTCTTAAGTGTGTAAGACGTATTAAACTGGAACGTTGTGAGATCAATTATTTAATTAACAACTGTCATATAAATAATTAATCTCACGACTTTTAATTTCATAGAATCTCAATCCTGAGAGGATAGTGAACTCGATCATGAAATGTAGGTTACTTTGATATATCAGGAGTGAGATCTAATTAACGGTCAAAGCCTCAGTATGTTGGGTAACTACAAGTAGTGTTAAGGGAACACAAATTCTCCAGACGAAATTCATAATCTCATTCTATAGAGACACGAAATATCCCCTTGAGATAAGTTTAATGGGAGCTGGTTATTCAGGGCCGGCCACTTTAGTAAGAGTTATTAAAGTTCATATTTTATGAAATTAGATTTCATAAATATGAATAACTAAAAGACTAAACTGGGTATTCGAGGAATAAAATAGTTTTTTACAAAGTGATAGTTTATTATGACTTTATTAACTATGGATATTTCATGGAGGGGTCAAATAATATCATATTAGAGTCTTGGGAAATAATTTATTAATAGGGCCTAGAATGCAATTATATTTCCATAATGGTACTTGTTATATAATTAATTGTAACTTTGAACTTGTCAAGAGTTAACAGATAAGTCTGAGGCTCATTGGAGCTAGAGTCTTATTAGTCCCTTTGGTCCCATCCTAAGGCACACACTTAAGCCCAATTGGGCTGGCCCAAAAGGCTAACCCAATTAGATAATCAATTTTTATTTAATAAGAGTTATTAAATAAAGTAATTGCTAAGGTAGTTAACATGTACATATGATTAAAATAAGAGAAAATAGTTTTTCTCTACAGAATCTTAGAAAAACACTTTTCAAAAGAAAAATCAACGTACACAAGAACTGATTGAGAGACCACTTGTCTTGGGCACCATGTGGAATTGAGATGAAGATTGAAGGTATTCTCAAGTTTTTTTTTTTTTGAATCTCACTGCATCAAGGTACGCTTTCTTTTCTTTATTCTAGAATTCAATATTACATGTTATCTCTCATGAATAAAGTAGATCATTGTATTGCTTTCGCTGTGAGTTTTGTATGAGATGCAAAACCAGTTTTTCCAATAGGAACAAGTGGGAAGTAGATTCCTCCTCTTCCTTGCACATAGGGCATGTGTTGTTAGTAGGAATACCTCTGTTTTTCAGGGTGAGTAAGGTAGGGAGGCTGTCATGCATAAGCTTCCACACAAAAGTCTAACTTTATGGGGTACATTCACCTTCCAAATTAAATTCCACATCTTTGGTGGGTTCTGGCATGGTTTGAGTTGAGTGTGTGAGGCTTGAATATGTTCCTTAAGCAGTAAGTTATAGGTAGTCTTAACACTATACTCCTTAGAGCTTGAGTGTTTCCATAAGAGTTTATATGAGATCACCCCTGTTTTGGAGATAGGAATTCTTAGGATTTCATCACATTAA
This sequence comes from Quercus robur, assembly GCF_932294415.1. Lineage (NCBI taxonomy): Eukaryota > Viridiplantae > Streptophyta > Magnoliopsida > Fagales > Fagaceae > Quercus > Quercus robur. The sequence goes on from NC_065536.1 coordinate 46,528,717, forward strand.
GGTTGGGAATAAAGCTTCTTAATCAGGTCACATTTCCATACCCCTCTAGAATGGTCTATGAGATCAGCAACAGTTCCAGAACCTAAGTTTGTATTCTGCAAGTTTTGCTCAAGACACTTGAACCAATCAGGGTGATTGAGAGGAATGTTAGCACCACTTCCAACCAATCATCTAGCTTCCCTAATTTTTATGTTATCTTGTTTGATAATGTTCCTCCAAAACCATAAGTGATCTCAGATATGAAACTAGATGGACCCCCACGTATCCTTGTTTCATTCAAATTTATTTAACTATGTTAACCTTGTGTTAGTCTTTCTCCATCTCTCATCCCAACACGTCATCACACAAGCCCAACTTTTATAAGTTTTACTCTTTTTATTTTTATATATATTTTTTTTATGAATAGAAAATTTTATTGACAAACACAAAGAAACAAAAACTAAGCAACAAATACAACATGGAGTTGCTTTGAATAAATTACGTCTAGAAAAGGGCTACAGCAGAACCTTGAACAAAACAACCAAACAAATTTTGCCTAAGGCACCAAGAAGCTAGAACATGGGCTGCTTTGTTTGACTCTCTCGGACACCACCTAAAAACAAAGTGCTGGCCACGGGATGCCCAAAAAAGAGAATCAGTTGATATGGTTGAGATTCTCCAAGGTATGGCATCAGTAGGGGGTTTAAGAGCTTCAATGTAGGTTTTGGCATCACTCTCAACCACTACATTCTCAAAACCACGTTAAACCACTAAACGAGTCACCCCATTAATGGCATCAGCCTCTGCTTAAAGAGGGAGGTTGGTTTCCACTTGTTTAGACAAGGAGAAAAATCAAATTCCCTCTCCATTCTCTAGTTTTACTATTGGGCTGCAGCTTCCTTTAACGAAGTTTATTACTCCACATTTTCAATTTGTATTTTCCACCCACCTCATCACACAGTGAAAGTGTTTCTTAATCTCTCTACTCCTTCATTTCTTCTTCTCCTTTTTCATTTCTATTTTACCTCAATTTCTATTCATTTCTGTCTAACTTGAATTTCTATTTTTATTTACATTATTGTTGGTGATTTGTTTTTCTTCCTTTTATATATTTATTAATCCAATTAATATTCTATATTCATTATTTTTATTTAATATTTCATACTAACGTACTAAAACAATCATATTTAAGTAGGATTTGGTATGACAAACACATCTAGTACTAAAACAATCATATTTAAGTAGGATTTGGTATGACAAACACATCTAGGGCTATATTAGGTGCATAAATCTTCATAGTCCAATATATGGTACAACTAATCTTATTTGTGTTTAACATTTGGAGAAGCAAATGTTGAAGTTGATGTTTGAAAATTCATTAGTGCAAGAATGAGTGGGCTGGGTCATACATAGACATACACATATATATCTTGTTAATCAATATGACCATTTAATCTTATCTCCCTTTCAAAAAAAAAAAAAATAATAATAAAAAATAAAGGTCTTGTTTTCAAAATAATATTCCAAGAGGAATGTTGTGTCTATAATATTTTTACAACATTTTTACAACAAATCTTAACTGACAAATTTTTATTAGTTATCATTGGTGGGTAAAAAAATACTTTCAATAATGGGTTCAAAGATAATTTGCTGTGAAAATATTTAGATTAATGTCAATAACAACTTACCATATTTAATTTATTGTGAAAATATTACGAATATAACCTTTTTAGTTTCAGAAGACAAGCATTGTTTGAAACCCATGCGTAATTAGGCACACAGGAAAATTCGTACATCGTGTCAACGACTGCATTGAAGCATTAGAGGTAATCCGTGCCCAGTAAGAAACGTAACCGTAAATATTCTAGAAACGTGAATTTTTAGCGAATTGACGTTGATGCAAACGCCATCAAATGTCCATCAGCAAGCAGGGTAGCTTCCATGCATTTGTCTAGAAGGGTAGAACGGTAAAAGTCAATTCAAAATGCCGCGCCGTCCAATACTGAGGCATTTTAGTCATTGTGAATAAAAGTGTATAAAAAAATAAAACGTACAAGAGAGACAAATTGTGGATTAGAATTTTGATTCGACGATCACAAAAGAAAAGAAAGAAAGAAGTGAAAAAAATGTCGAAGGTAAACGAAGGGGTGGTGATGGGAGTTCCGTACTATATCGGACAGAATCCATACCAAGCCGGAGCGCCTCCACCAAACGCCGTCTATGGAGATCCCAAGGGTATTCCGATTCAGCAGACTATTTACCGCGACACCCCCGCTCCTTTCAACTGCGTTTACTGCGGTAGTTCTGGACTTACTAACATCAGGTAACCAAAATAAAAAATTCTAATTAAAAAACTCTTGAATTTTTTTTCCTTAGTATATTATGAATTTTGTATTGGTTGAATTTGATTTTAATTGAATTGTGAAATTGTGGATGATTATCTATTGTATATGATGTGACTACAGTTTAATTTAGAGGTCATATTTTGCAAAGTTCATGTATCAAGCAGGCCGGCTTTGATACAATTTATCAATACAATCACACAAAATTAGGTTAGATTAGCATAGCAGAATTGCTTTGATCTTTGATGCCCTGACAGGGCCTTGATATTGAGGAGTATTGTAGCAGTTAATGTGTTGAAACTGATCTTGTGTTGTTAAGACAATGAATTATCCGGAGGATGCCTTATGTCAAAAAGATAGACAATCAAACCTATTTCTCGATTCAATAGAAGCCCAAAGAGTCACTTGTGAGAGGAATTGTCACCTAATTTGGATACTATGGAATGCTTATGGTCGAGCTTGTGAGTCTTGAGATTAGTTTAAATTGGTGATTGGGACCATGCTAAGGAAGCTAAAGAGTGAGTTAGAGGAAAGAGTAAACAACCTTTTCAATCCTTTTATTTATTTTCCGAAGTTACAGTGGATTTGTATGTTAATTCTCAATTATCCAATTGGTTTCATTCTGTTGCATTAGCCATTTTGTGCAAGTTGGAAGTCTTCTTGGCTTATCCTTTATTGCCAAACTGGACTAGTCGCAAATACAGTTACATCATCTTCTCTGAGTCAATAATTCACCATGGTCCTTAATAGCAAGGTTTTTCACCACCTGTAAAATGGTGGGGGTAATTTTTTGTTATTGACCATGTCCTTTAGTGGTTTACAGAAATCATGAGAATACATTCAACAACTTTTTTTGTCAAGTAATACTTTCAACCACATTTGTTTTGGAAAGATCAAACTTATAGGCATTATCATAAACATTAGAAGGAAACAAGAAGATCATGTGAGGCTTTTATCAGCGTTATAGTAATTGATTGTAGCTGGGCTCTTATGTCAGTTTTTTAATGTCTTGGGAAAGACTTATGAGAGCAGATAACTTTATAAGCATCAATGTTACGAGTAATTCTTAGGTATTTCTAGAATACGGAGAATTGTACTCCTTCCTCTCACATTCATGATAAGGTCAACTCATTAAATTTATGGTGGGGTCCACCATGAATGTGAGAGGAGGGAGCACTATTCTCTATATTCTGAGAGTACCTAAGAATTTTCCCAATGTTACATAATTGTTTACAGTTCCTGCACATGCAGTGCTGTTGCTGTTGTCCTGAGAATCCTGTTCATTCAGGTATGTTGTCACCTCTTGTTTGGACCTTCTTGAGAACAGAGGAATCTGTTCTTATGATGAAAATCTTATTATTATAAATATTATTTTTTTGGATTCCCTATATTATATCTACAAAATGCTGTAAACCCCTCTTTATCACTGGTTGTTCACTTCCCCACATTTTAATTGGCCTTGACAATTTGGCTTTTGGGAACTTCACTTTCCAGCTTTGGTCTTTTGTACTTGCTGCTTCACATTTGTTGTGTTTATACCTGCATTAAGCCACAGTGGGGCAGCTCCAATCAATAGATAGGGAAGGGTCTGGATATGTTTCATTGAATAAGTATACTTCTTTCCTTAGAGAGCCAATCAAATTTGACAATGAGTCTTTTAAATGTTACTGGCCTTGTAATCTTTTTATTATGGTAGACAGTAATGTACTTTTCCCCCTACCTCTCTAATTATGATATTTCACATCAAGTCCAGATCGAAGCCAAGTTTAGCAGCTGTTGTCGGTTGCATGATGCCAATGATGCTTGGAATTTGCTTTCTTTGTCCTTCAATGGACTGCCTCTGGCATAAATATCACTACTGCCCTAGCTGCAATGAAATGGTATAAGTATTATCTACCATCTTTATTTATTTATTTTTTTAAAAGTCCCTCTCTTTGCATGCCTTTGTTTATAAACATATTGATTGATAATTAAAATGTTCTCCTGGTTTATAATGTAGGTTGCGAATTTTGAGAAGTCGGATGCCTGTGCAGTGGTGGATCCACCACAGTGGACACAGGAAAGCTTTGCATTGCCTGCGTGATATTATAACTCTGTTATTCAGATTGTGACTGCAGTTGTTATTTGTTTGTATTTGCTTTCTTGTCTGCTTGTTGTCATCTTGTTTCCCTTAACAATGAAGTCCTAAAGTACGGTTCTTGGTACATAATTTCAAAAAATGTTACAAAGATAACAGTGATCTTTGTGACTCATATATGATACAGCTAGTTATACTTCCTGAATTGCTGACAAATCTTCATGTGAATTGTTTTTGCATATGCCGACATTTAGACCTGCATCTTGGATGTTTCAGCAGCAGTATGAAGCTTGATTATCATTAATAATTCTCAATTCTGATTTATAAGTTTATTCGTGTTTATTATTTAAACAAGTCATATAACTCATTAAAAAAGTCATTTGACTAACACTGTACATGGATGAATCTTCCATTGCCACATGGTGGGTTGAAGGAAGATGGTTTCAAACAGGATAGGAACTAAAATTTTTCCTTAAATTAAATAGAAGTTTTTTTTTTTTTTTTGGGGAGAATCAATGTAATAGAAGTTGATTAATGATTGAATGATATTCTCTTCATTTCTCTTATATGCTTTTCATATGTTGAATGAAAAGAGGGAAGAGAGTTTCTTGTTATGGTTTTGATTTAGCGGATGATGACTGATGAAGCAGTTGATTATACGGTCAACAAATCAAATGATCACCTACCAAAAATAGCTCAGAGTGGCTTTGATATGGCACCGATATGGAGAATTAATTTGGTAGTGTGGTAGTGATCTCATTCATACTTGTTCTTGATCTCTTGATTGCATTATTTCTTCTTATACAAGGCTTGTCAATGCGATATTTTCCATACGTTTAACTACTATTAGTCATTGTTATATTGAGTCTTAGATAACAGGCATAACTACCCTCCTTATGTTAGATCAAGATCTTCTAGAGTTCCTACGGTACTCTATCATGTAAAGTTCTTTTAATTTTGACCACTCTTTTATAATAAAAGGTCTAGATTATGCAATCTCATCAATTTACTAGTAAAATTTTCTATTAAAAAAACCAACTCATAAATGATACTTAAATGAGGTTTCTAAATTTCTAAATGCCATCCCAATCACCTTCTTCCCCTCCATTTCAAGTTGTTCAACCAATCTTCAGATATTGGTTAAATTCAAGCCATGGTCTCATTGGAATGAATCTCTTTATAACCCACCAACGTACTTCTAGAAGATATGTTTAAATGCCAAATGCAGCCAAATCAAATTCTATGTTCCTAAATGTTAACGATTTGGGACTTTAGCGAGAAAACAAGGTCTATACTTTCCCTGGCCAGATTTTGCAATTGATTTCAAAAAATTACTGTAAGACATAAAAAAATTAGAATAAAGGGTGAGAAATTAATCAATCCCAGGTGGTGGTAACTTCCTTTATGACCTGCACTTTGAAATTAATCAATACCCAAAAGGATTTGTCGACCAAAATGAAAAGGAGGAAGGGGAGGAGAAGGTGACTAGGATGGCTGTCAGGTAGGGCTATAAATGAGTCGAGCTTTGTCAAGTAGTGAATGTTCAAGCTTGGCTCGACAGCAAAAATAGAATGTTCAACCTTGGCTTGAGCTTGATACGAGCCTACAAATAATGTTCAAGCTTAAGCTCATTATAAAGTATAAAAGCTTGAGCTTAGCTCGACTTGGCTTGGCTTGGCTTGATTCATTAGTCAAGCCAAGCTCGAGCTCAATATCAAGCCAAGCTCTGAGAGAATAATGGACTTGATCATGAAGTGTAGGTTACTTTGATATATCAGGAGTGAGATCTAAAGTCACAATCAAAACCTCAGTATGTTGGACAGCCACATTTAGTGTTGATGAAACATATATTCTCAAAATGAAATTCATAATTTCTTAACGAAGATATAAAATATTCTCTTGAGATACGTTTAATGAGTTCGGTTATTCAGAGTATTAGGCCTAATCACTTTAGTAAGGAGTTGCTAAAGTATATATTTATGAAATTGGATTTAATAAATACATGATGAATAACTTAAAGGATTAAACCAGGTATTTAAGGTTTAAGATGTAGTAATCTTCAAAGTGGCAATTTATATTCATGATTTTCTATTACTATGAATATTTTATGAAGGGGTTGTACGTACAATAAAGTCTTGGGATATAATTTATCAATAAGGCCTAGAGTGCAATTATATTTATATAGTAGTATTAAATATAATTAATGGTAGCTTTGAACTTGTCAAGAGTAGATAGAAAAACACAGGGCCTATTGGAGCTAATATCTTACTTGTTCCCTTTTGGTCCCATTCCAAGCCACATACTAAAGCCCAATTGGAATGAATCAAAAGGCTAGTCCAATTAAATAATCAGTTATAAGGAGAGAAACATACAAAATTTTGTAAGTGAATGAAATGGTTCGTATATGAGTGTTGGATACTCTCCTATTCTCCATTGAACACATACATATAAACTAATTAAGAGACCACACTTCTTTGGCACAAGTGGAATTGGAGTGAAGATTAAGAGTGTTCCCAAGTACTTCTAATCTTTGGTTTTGAATTTCACCGCATTAAGGTACACTATTTTGTTCTTATATTATGAAATTCACATAGTACATGTTACCTATTGCAAATGAAGTAAATCTGTTAATTTTCTGCTGTGTATGTTTTGTATGCGATACAAACATGTGTTTTTCCAACAATTGGTATCAGAGCGGTCTTCAATTTCGAATTTGTATAACATGTTTTGTGAGCTTTGGAATCAAGATAATAGTTTCATGATGTTAGAAGATTATACATTTCATTTTCTACGTGGTTGTTGAAATTATTGTTTGATGAAAACTGATATTGATGTTATGATGTTGTTTAAGTTTGATATTAAGTATGCAAAATTGAACTTTAAGGCTATAGCATCAATGGAATTCAGTTTTGATATCAATCTATGTCTATTATGTTCATATGATGGTTGTTTGTTCATGAAAAACCATTGAAACTGCTTTAGAAAAATTTTGGAAAATTTGAGTTTCACGAGTTTCGATCGATCGAAAATTGCTCTCGATCAATCGAGTGAAACAGTGACCAATCTGTTTGATTCAATTGATATTCGATTGCTAGTCGATCAATCAAATGTTCTTTTTCGATCGATCGAGAAGCAATTGAAGACCAATCGAGCCAGGCAAATTGTTAAGTACAAATTTTTTAATTTTTTCGACCGATCGAGATACTCATTCGATCAATCGAAAACTAAGAATTCTGAATTTTTCTAAGTGTTTTCACATAGATAAAGTGCAAGGCAATGTGTAATGAGATTACACATATTTTCTAATTAAAAACCTTTATTTTAAAACATTTAGTGGGAGAGAGATACAAGGGTTGGATCTCATGGCCTCCATTGTTGTTTTATAGTAGTGTGATTAAGCACCTTGCCTTGGTGTATATGCCTTGCTCCCAACGGAGGGTGTTTAATTCATGGTACTACATATTAAACTTCTTAATGATGGATGATATGTGTTTTTACATTAAGAACGACCACGCTACCGTGGAGTTACTTAATGATTCACATAGATTTCAGGCAATGGTGTACACTAGACTAAGTTTAATGTTAACCTCCCAACGGAGCTATGTCATTGTTTCTTAGAGGCTAAAGGAAATACGACATATTATTAGTGTTTGATAAGAGTTATCATGATAGCACTAATAATGAGAATAGTTCTCAATTAGTCATAGTGTTTATAATTTACTTGCTACCAAGGAATTTTAAACATGGGATTAGGTTGTCGTTCCATATTTTATATTATGGTTTTATTAAGATTCCATACTATATGTTTATATGCTTAATTGATAATGTCTAGTTTACTTATTATATTCATGTTTATTGTTTTCAAATTTAATCATGGCATCATTTAGCCCACTTTTTGCTATTCTTAATCAAAACAAACTGACTGGATCCAACTATGTTGATTGGAAAAGAAATTTGGACATTGTTCTTATTGCTGAAGAGCACAAATATGTGCTTACTCAACCATGTCCTAACTTTCCATCATTAGATACTTCTCTTAAGGAAAAATAGCGATATGATCGTTGGCAGAAATCTAATGAGATGGCCAAGTGCTATATCCTAGCATCTATCTCAAATGTTCTACAGCATCAAATGCAGGATGTAGGACTATCTTCGGACATAATGTTAAGTCTGAAGGAGATGTTTGGTGAGCAAGGCCATTCTGCTAGGCAATAAACTATAAGGAAAATTTATAGTACCAAAATGGCTGAAGGCACTTCAGCGAGGGAGCATTGTCTTATGATGATCTCTAATCTGAATACACTAGAAGTTTTAGCTGCCGATATTGATGGAAAATTCCCGGTGGATATGATACTTCAGTCACTACCAAAATCATTTAAGGAATTCAGACTTAATTAAAATATGAACAAAAAGATTTATTCATTGTCTGACTTAATGAATGAATTGGTAGCGGCGGAAGGCATTCTTGGTATCTCTAGTGTTGATGCTAATATGACTGAAGTTTCTACTTCTCAACTTAAGTCGAAAGGCAAGGGTAAATAGAAGAAGAAGAAAACCAAGCAAGATGGTAGACAAATTGCCTTAGGAGTTGCCAACAAGGGAAAGAAAAAGGAGTACGCCAAAGGAAAGTGTTTCCATTGTGGTGAGAAAGGTCATTGGAAGAGGAATTGTCCAATATTTAGAGCTGCCAAGAATAAGGGTATGAAATGTTCATTCATTCTTGAAATATGTTTAGTACAAAATCCCATGGATTCCTGGTGTGTGGATTCAGGTTGTATTAATCATATATGCAATTCTTTGCAGGGGTTCTAGAAGATCAGAAAGTTGAATGAAGGGAAATTGTTTCTTACTTTGACTGATAGGAATAGAATTCCAATTGTAGTTGTTGGAGTGTTTAATTTATGTTTTGATTCTAGAGTTTTAATATTGGAAAACTGTTTATGTGTATCTAATGTACGTAGGAATTTAATTTCTGCAACTTATTTAGGTAAACATGGATATTGTGTTATCCTAAAAGACAATGTTGTAATAAAGAAGGATAAAGTGTTTATCTGTTTTAGCAATATTGTAGATGGTCTTTATATTTTAACTCCTGATAAGCATGAATTATACAATTCTGAATTAGATAATGACTTTCATGTAAAATCATTAGAGAGAAAGTTTCCTTCTACTAATGATGCATATCTTTGGCACTTGCGTTTAGGTTATATTAATCCAAACAGAATTCAAAGATTGATCAAAGATGGACTCTTAGAGCCATTGGACTTTGATGGATTTCCAATTTATGAATCTTGTTTGGAGGGCAAAATGACCAAACGACCTTTTTATGTAAAAGGTAGAAGAGCCCAAAATTTGATAGAACTAGTACATTCAGATGTATGTGGTCCTATGTCAACCCAAGCAAAATGAGGTTATGAGTACTTCATCACTTTTACGAATGATTACTTAAGATATGATTATGTATACCTAATGAAATGGAAGTCCAAAACTTTTGAAAAATTCAAAAAGTTTAGGGCTGAAGTTGAGAATCAATTGGGTAAACACATAAAGGCCATTTGATCTGATCGAGGTGGTGAATACCTTCTTGGGGATTTCAAGGATTCTTAACTCAAAATGGGATTGTACCCCAATTGATTGCACCTAAAACTCCCCAACAAAATGGTGTAATAGAAAGAAGGAATAGGACTCTTTTGGAAATGGTTAGATCCATGATGAGTTACTCAACTTTACCAATTTCTTTTTGGGGGTATGCCTTAAACACAATAATACATCTTTTGAATTTAGTTCCATCAAAATCTGTTCCTAAAACACCCATGGAATTGTGGAGTGGGTGTAAGCCAAAATATCTCCACATTTGGGGTTGTCCAGCACATGTGTTAAAATGGAAGCCTGATAAATTGGAACCAAAATTGGAAGTATGTTTGCTTGTGGGTTATCCAAAAGAAACTAGGGGTTATTTATTCTATAGTCGTAATGATAATAAAGTTTTTGTTAGTACAAATGCTAAAATTTTGGAAAATGACTATATGAATGATTTTACTCCTAGAAGTAGAGTTGTTTTGGCTGAAATGAATGAACCTGTAATTGAATAATCAATGGATGAAACTAGGGATGATGTGGTTATATCAGATACACCACAAGATATTACTCATGAGATGACTAGTACACAGGAGCCTCATCGTAGTGGGAGGATTGTTAGGCCACCAATAAGATTTATAGGTCTGGGAGAAACTTATGAAGCTATCTCAGAAGAGGCCGAAACTGATCCTTGCACTTATGAAGAGGCAATGAATGATATAGATGCACATCATTAGATCAAAGCTATGAAATCTGAATTGGATTCAATGTATTCCAATCAAGTTTGGGATCTTGTAAAGGCCCCTAACAGCATTAAACCTGTTAGTTGCAAATGAGTTTACAAGAGGAAGAGAGGGATAGATGGAAAGGTTGAAACCTTTAAAGCAAGACTAGTGGCGAAAGCGTATACACAAAAAGAAGGTATTGATTATGAAGAAACCTTTTCACCAGTAGCAATGCTTAAATCTATCAAAATTCTTTTATCCATTGCTGCTTATTATGATTATGAGATTTGGCAAATGAATGTTAAGACTGCATTTCTAAATGGCAATCTTGAAGAAGAAATCTATATGATGCAACCAGAATGTTTCATAGCAAAGAACCAAAAGCATATGGTATGCAAGCTGAAAAGATCAATTTAAGGACTTAAGCAAGCATCTAGGTCATGGAACATCAGATTTGATCAATCAAGTATTTGGTTTTGAACAAAATCTTGATGAACCATGTGTGTACAAAAGACATCGAGATAAAGTAGTAATGTTTCTAGTGCTTTATGTTGATGATATTCTACTCAATAAATGTTTGGTTGTCAAGCCAATTTGATATGAAAGACTTGGGTGAAGCTAACTTTATTCTAGGGATCAAGTTTTGGCAAGATCGCAAGAATAAGATGTTAGGCTTATCATAAGCTGGGTATATAGATAAGGTTCTAGAACGGTTTAGCATACAAAACTCCAAGAAAGGATTGCTTCCTTTCAGACATGGAGTTCTTTTGTCTGATGACCAAAGGCCTAAGACTCATGAGGAAGAAAATATGATCAGACAAGTTCCTTATGCTTCTGCAATGGGAAGTCTCATGTATGCCATGCTTTGTACTAGACCAGATATTTGTTATTTAGTTAGCATGGTCAACCAATATCAATCAAATCTAGGACCAAAACATTGGCAAGCTGTAAAGCATATTCTCTTGTATCTACGGAGAACAAGAGATTATATGCTTTTTTACCAGTGTGAGGATTTAATTCACATTGGTTATACAGATTCAGATTTTAATCAAATCTTGATTTTAGAAAGTCCACTTTAGGTTGTGTATTCACCTTGGGAGGTGGAGCCATAAGTTGGAGGAGTGTTAAGCAATCTTGTATTGCTGACTCTACCATGGAAGCTGAATATGTTGCTGCTTGTGAAGTGGCAAAGGAAGTTATTTAGCTTAAGAAATTCCTTTCTGATTTTGGTTTTGTAAGAATGGAGTAAGTTCCTATCACATTGTTTTGCAACAATAGTGGAGTGGTTGCACAATCCAAAGATTCAAGGAATCACAAGAAAGGAAAGCACATTAAAAGAAATTACCACATCATTCGAGACATTGTTGCTCGAGGAGATGTAGTAGTAGCAAAGATAAATAGTGCAAATAATCTAACAGATCCCTTTACCAAAGCCTTGCCCCAAAGGACTTTTGAGTCACATTTGGAGGGAATGAGAGTTAGATTAGTGTCTAATATCTTTAGGGCAAGTGGGAGATTGTTAGGAGGATTAGTGCCCTTAAATCCTATTGTATGATGCTATGTATGACGCTATGTATGACATTATGTATGACTTAATGTTGTTATTAATAAAGTTGTTTTAATGGTAACATGTATATTTGGACATCATCATATAGTCTATGAGATGCACAATATGTGATTTATGTGATTTATTCACAGAAGATATAAGTTAAAAAATTCTTTGTAAACTCAGAATTTTAGTTAGTAGTCGGTGATGAAATTGGGCATTTCATCTGTGAAGATTATAACATATCAACTAAGATGATTTGTCTTGATCATGGAAGTGGAGACTTCTAGTTGATATGTTGATATGTTTTAATAGTTAAGACATATTGAACTGGATTGTTGTGAGATTTATTATTCTCCTAACGATTATCAAATGAATAATAAATCTCACAAATTATATTTACATCAACTCTTAATCCTGAGAGAATAATGGACCTAATCATGAAGTGTAGGTTGCTTTGATATATTAGAAGTGAGATCTAAAGTCACGATCAAAACCTTAGTATGTTGGGCAGCCACATTTAGTGTTGATGGAACATATATTCTTAAGATGAAATTCATAATCTCTTAATAGAGATATAAAATATTCCCTTGAGATAAGTTTAATGAGTTCGGTTATTCAGAGTGTTATACCTAACCACTTTAGTAAGGAGATACTAAAGTATATATTTATGAAATTAAATTTCATAAATATATGATGAATAACTTAAAGGATTAAAGTGGGTACTCAAGGATTAAGATGTAGTAATCTTCAAAGTGGCAGTCTATATTCATGACTTTGTATTACTACGAATATTTTATGAAGGGGTTGTATGTGCAATAAGGTCTTGGCATATAATTTATTAATAAGGTTTAGAGTGAAATTATATTTATATAGTAGTATTAAATATAATTAATGGAAACTTTGAACTTGTCAAGAGTTGACAGAAAAGCCCAAGGCCCATTGGAGCTAGTATCTTATTTGTTCCCTTTTGGTCCTACTCCAAGCCACATACTAAAACCCAATTGGAATGACCCAAAAAGTTAGCCCAATTAGATAATCAGTTATAAGAAGAGAAACATAGGGAATTTTGTAAGTGAATGAAATGGTTTGTATATGAGTGTTGGACACTCTCTTATTCTCCGTTGAACACATACATATAAACTGATTGAGATACCGCACTTCTTGGGCACAAGTGGAATTGGAATGAAGATTAAGAGTGTTCCTAAGTACTTCTAATCTTTGGTTTTGAATTTCACCACACCAAGGTACACTTTCTTGTTCTTATATATTGAAATTTACATAGTACGTGTTATCTATTGCAAATGAAGTAGATCCGCTAATTTTCCGCTGTGTATGTTTTGTATGTGATACAAACATGTATTTTTCCAACATAACTCAGTGCATCTTCATGGGGCTGAATAGTATCCTTGAGGTCTTTTCCCGTAAAGCCAATGCTTGTTCTTATATTATGAAATTTACATAGTACATGTTATCTATTGCGAATAAAGTAGATCCGCTAATTTTCCGTTGCATATGTTTTGTATGCGATACAAACATGTATTTTTCCAACATAACTATCAGTGCATCTTCATGGGGCTGAACAGTATCCTTGAGGTCTTTTCTCGTAAAGCCAATGCTTTCGTCTTCCCAACATCTCTTTTTGGGTGCAAGGTTCTCCAATTCTATGTCAAAAGCTGAGTTTATGGTCAATACCCTAGGTGGAGTTTTCATAGTCTCCACCCACTTCCTAGTAGTATGTATTACCCCTATGAGCACTCGAGCTGGTGTTGAAATTCTTGAGGTGGTAGCCCCTTTCGGGTCTTGCGGGTGAGAGTTTTCCCATACCAATAATTCTCCCAAGTAACCTGCCTTCTTGAGCTAGTGCAAGTTGCCCTTTAGGGTTCGACAATCCTTAGTTGTATGCCCCTAGTCCTGGTGATATGAGCAATAAAGGCTTTGGTTTCTTCTTGTAACATCCCTACTCATATTGTTCGGCCAGCGAAAGTATGGCTCGTTCCTTATTTTTTCCACAATCTAGTATACAGGCTCTTTGTACAATAAGCTAATCATTTCTGGCCTTGTCTTTTAAGCCTGAGGGAAAAAGTGCCTTCAAGGTTGAGGAGCTTGATTTTCCTTAACCTTTTTCTTCTCCGCAATGGGTGCTTTAGCTTTAGCCTTATCTTGCAACTGGTCATATTCTAATCTCTTATACTCCTCTACCCGCTCCATCAATTTATTCATGTCCGTGACTGGTTTCAAGGCTAGCGAAGCCCTCAAGTCAGAATTAATGGGGAGCCCCACCTTAAAGGTACTAGTCGTAATTCCTTCATTATCTCCCCCAATCTCGTTGTATAATTCCCAGTAGCAATCTGAATAAGCTTTGAAGGTTTCCCTTTCCTTCATTGCCATTGTAAGGAGTAAGGAAAAATGCTTCAAGGTTCTACTGCACGTCATAAATCTCGCCCCGAACGCTCTGATTAGCTCGGCATATCCTTGGATGGCCTCGTTTTCCAACCCATCAAACCATCTCATGGCTATTGGCCCCATGCTAAAAGGGAATATTCTACACATTAGAGCTTCGCTTTTAGAGTATATTGCCATACTTTGGTTATAATGACTGACATGTTCCACAAGATCTGTTCTGCCATCATAAATGAGAAAGTTGGCCTTGTAAATCTTCGCGGTAGATCTTTTTTCTTAATATCTCCTGAGAACGGGGACTGAGATATTTGATGCAGAGCCTTACTCAGGGCATCATCACTGGAAACCTGTGGCATCGTAGGGACTTGGGAATGAGGGATTGTCGAGCGTTGAGGAATTGGTCCTTTAAGCTTTTCCCTGTCTTGCTCTTCCCTTCTACTTTTGTGGTGAGGTGGAGAGATTGTCCTCTCCCTATGGGGAAACTGCTCTCATTCCCCACAGGGATGGGGTGATCTCCTGTCTCTCTTCATATTCCTATCATCCATCACACACTCATCTCCTTGGGAGTGACTGGGTGTCGGACTTGGTCCTCTCCGATGATGAAGCTCCTTGTCTTTACGATGTAGCAACTCTTTGTCCCTCTCTGCATTCCTCTGCAACAACGCCACTTGCTCCCTCAACCTCTCCACCTCCCCATCCCTATTAGAGTAGGACAAACCTTCTGTATTGGTAGCAGACCCTTCTTTTTGCGGAGGTGGGCTAGGTTGTCATTAAGTCTCCTTATGAACTTCAGACCTTTCACATCAATCCACATGGATAGATTCTTCTGAAATGCTTGGTCGTTTTAGATGAGCGGGACCACTCCGAGATCGATTCACCATAGTCTAAAAACAAATCAACTTTTGAGCCTTCTGCTTGGTAGAGTATTCCCCCAAATGGCGCCAAATATGGGTGGACAAAAACTGGCCCCTGAGGTAACCTCCACGGATCACCACTATAATGACTCACACAACTAATTTTAAGTAAGCAATAGGGAATAAACACTCCACAACAGGAAACTCAAATAGTTGATTTCTTTCACAACATGTGTTTCTATTTCTACTTTAGATATTACAACTGGAAACATTGGTGACTCTAGGAAATTTTGTCAAGGTATTCCTCAACAAGTATAAATTACACAATTTAATAAAAAGAAAATTTTATATATTGATAACAACAACAATCAAAAACACGCAAATACCTAAAATTTACAATTGTCTTCTACGAGTTTTCATATTTTGAAATCGTTGCATGATAGTCTCATTATCAATGCTACAAGCTACATCTTTTTCAGTATACACAATCAAGCAATCATTTATCCACTGATCTCCCATTCGATTGCGCAGTTTATTCTTTATATATTTCATTGCTGAAAAACTTCTTTCTACTTTGCAGTAGCAACTGGAAGGGTCAAAGCAAACTTCACAAGCAAATAGACTAAGGGATAAGTCTTATGCTTCCTTGTGCTCACTAACTTTTCAGTAAGTTCACTAACTCCTTGAAGCTTTAAAAAGAAGTCGTTGCTGCGCATATCAAAAATGTAATTCTGCAGTTGAGAGTCAAGTGCCAAAATATCTGTCCCAAGAAAATCAGAGAGATAGAACTTAGCTAGACGTATCAACTTTTCCTTATCGAAAGCCACAAATGAATTGATTGGATTCAAGCAAGCCATACAAAGTAGCAAATCGGTATTCACCTCAGAAAAACGGTTGTTAAGCTCTTAAAGTTGCATATCTATGATTGTGTAGAATAGCTCAATACGATAATGATGTAAATTTGTATTTTGTTGAGTGTTGCGTCGCGGCCTCTCACTAACTACAAATATTTCATCCATGTTCAAGATAGAAATATCATGTGTGGTACAAAATGAAGACACTTCAGTCAATAAAGATTTTCATTCATCATCTCTCATCACTTGCAATCGTTGCTTAGACACTTTAACAAGATCCATAGCATTTACTATATCTTGATTTTTTTTTTTTTTTTACAATGCTATTGACAACTCATTTGTGATCTCTAAAATATTTTTCATCAAGTGTAGAGCAAAGACAAATTCAAAAGATAGAATTGACCTCATAATAGATCGAGCTTCAACTATTTGGTCGGAGAGGCCATCTTCTTCAATAATCTCAAGTACATCAACAACAACAGAGAACATCAAAATCAAGTTGAGAATAGTCCCATAATATGATCTCCAATGTGTATCACCAGGGCGTTTAAGATTTGTCGCTTGATTCAAACCTTGCCCACTTCTACGTACACCATTCTCTAAATCTTCTTTAATTTTGGCAAATTGTGCATCTCGAAGAGCGTCTCGTCTCTTACAAGAGCCTCCAACAACAGTTACTAAATTACTAACCACAAAAAAAAAAAAAAAAAAAATTCAGCAATGTTAATGTGATTTTTAGCAATGGCAACAAGTGTCAATTGAATTTGATGAGCAAAACAATGGACATAAAAGCTGACTTATTCTCTTTCAAAATTAAAGTTTTGAGACCATTGATATCACCTTGCATATTACTAACCCCGTCATAACCTTGCCCACGTAAGTTCGACAAACTCAAATTATGTTCACAAAGTAAATATTCAATAGCACATTTGAGTGACAAAGCGGTGGTACTTGCACATGTACAATACCAAGGAACTGCTCTATAATAATTCCTTTTTTGTTCACATAACGAAGAACGATGGACATTTGTTCTTTCACTGAGATATCATATGACTCATCAACTAATATTGAAAAGAACTCATTGTCAAGATCCTTGATGATGGCTTTGGATGTTTCACCTACAATTGCATTCACAATGTCTTTTTGAATATTCGAGTGAGTAAGCTTGCAATTTTTCGGAGCTATTTGCAACACTTCATTGATAGATTCATTGTGATCCCCCCAAAATTGTAGAAGCTCAAGAAAATTTCCTTTATCACTTGAACCTTGAGATTCATCGTGACCACGAAAAGCTAATCCCCTTTATAAAAGGAATCTTATGCAATCAACTATTGCATTTAATTGAACCCGATAATCAAGTTTATCTTTATTTGATTGCTTAACCAAAACACTTTGAATGTGTTGCTTTTCCTTTAGTAGATCTTCACTCTTCTTGACAGCTTGATTATGAGCACTACTAACTCCTCCAACATGGGAATCTAACTTCGCAAGCTGATTCCAAAGTTTGAATCCCTATGTTACAAAAGTCTCACTTCCTCCTTGCTTACCAACATCTTGCTGCCCAAATAGGTAGCAATAAAAAACAAAAAAATGCCGCATCCTTGTCTATACTATATTCCAATCACTTTCTATTTACATACCATTTGGATCTAAATCGACGGGGCTTTTCAGAAAAATATGATACAGGGTAATCATGAAGAACATGTTGACAAGAGCCTTTTGTTAAATAATGTCTTCTTATTTCATCATGATTATTAGGATGATAAGATGATATCTTTTGTCGTAGCCCAGGATCTGAAGGAAGATTTTCTAAGTTAAAGTCAACACGAATTCGCTTAGAAGATGAAGATGAATCTTGCATAGGAAATGAATCTTGCACAGGAGATGAATCTTGGGTACTTTGTTTTCTTATCAAATATTTTTCCATAATTATAGCAAAAGAATAAATAATAAACTATAAGTTCATTTGAAATATTAATAAAATTATTAATTATTGTTGTTTAGTTGTTTCATTAATTTGTTTGTCTTTTATAAACTATAATTTGTTATATTGTTATTTCATTAATTATAAAATTATTAATTATTATTTAGCCTAACATAATTTAATTTATTTGTCTTTCATAATGTATTGGTTAATTATACAGATTTAATTATTGTTGTTTAGCGTAACAATAAACTATATTGCTTTAATTTGTCTGTCATGAATTATACTGCTTTAATTTGTTATATTCTTTAGCCCCTTGTGCACATTACACTAAAAGAGCTGGACATTACACATCCCATGTGCAGCACAATAATTAAAACAATATAATGTGCAGCACATTACACTGCTTTAATTATTGTTTACCTAGCCCCATGTGCCCATCAGCCCATCTACCCCCACCCCACTCAACAGACAAGCACAAGCCTCATGCCTGATGCCCCAATCACAATAGCAAATAGCCTGCCAATCAGAAAATTTCACAATCACAAATCACAATACACATTACACTAAAAGACAATTAATATCTCACCAACACCAACACACACTGACCAACACCAATGGATAAGATAAAGCCAAATTCAAAAAGACAAAAAACAAAATATAAATAAAGCTCATTCATTCGGCCAGCCAATCACAGAGAGAGAGAGAGAGAGAGAGAGAGAGAGAGAGAGAGAGAGAGAGAGTTACTGAGTTAGACTAGAATAAAGAGACTAAGAGAGAGACATTCATTAATTTAGTCTTCATTTTAGACTTTCAATGAGATAAAGAGAGAGAGACTGAGAGTGAGAGAGAGTCAGAGAGAAAAAGAGAGAGAAATACCTTGAGGGAGGGAGCACCGAGCACTGAAGCAGAGCGATCTGCGATCTGCGATGAGGGGCGAGCAAGGGGCGACGACGACGAGGAGGAGCGAGCTACGGCGACGACGAGTGAGTATTGGGATTTTTTTGGTTTGGTTTTGGTACAGAGGCTCTGCATTGGTTTTTTTTTTTTGATAAACACAGTATTGGAGTTTGTTTTGCTTTTGCTTTGTATAGACTGTATTGGGGTTTGGTTTTCTTTGCTTTCTCTACTAGCGATGTGACCGTGGGTATGGTGGGTTTGATTTCTGATTCTCTGTGTTGGTGTTTTTTTTTTGAGAATCCATGGGTGGGTTTGCTCTGTTGGGCTCGCCGTGGGCTTGGCTGTGTTACAATTTTTTTATTTATTTTTTTTTTAATTTGAGGGTGTTCCTAATTTTGTGATTGAAGGTGTTCCTAATACAGCTTAAATATAATTTTTTTTAAATTTTTTTTTCAGGTTAGGGTGTTCCTGGGAACACCTTGAGCTGTACTTGGTGTCACCACTAACTGGAAATTCTTTCATTCTCGTGGTATTACACACTGTTTCTCTCTTTGACAGAACATATCTTTGCTTTTTCTCTCTCTCTTTTTTCCTTCCTCTTTTTTCTTGCCTCTATCCCCCCTTTTATAGGCACATCTTTTGCTCTTATCTCTACAATTGTCTTGTTGCCAACTAAACTATCAGAGATATTTTTCTTTACTTTATCGGTTTCCTCCCCTCCCTTATCCTGGAGCTCTGACTTTTGGGGGGTGATTGTACTGTTCAGGTTGTCTTATCTGCATTCAATGTGGCAGGGTTAGGTGAGAACACCCTCATTAATGCGGAGGTAAAAATCATCAATCTTCTTGTATGTTCTGGAAGTTTCCTGTGGTTCCAGGCTTTTTCTGGAAGTCATACTTGGATCATCTGTGCACCATTCCTTGGGTAGGCTAGCTTCTTACCTTTTCCACGGGAACTGCTTTCCCGTGTCGCTCTCATTTACCGTAATACTTGGGATGATCCAGCTTCCCTTCTTCCATAGCTTATTGCCCTTTGGGCCTTCCTTCTAATACATAGGCCATGCCCAATTCATTCCCCGTGGTTCAGTTACTTCTTGGGCTTAAGGCTTGGATGGGGACTTTTCCACTTCCCACAATAATAATAATAATAATAATAAAATTTAATATAAAATCGTGTTTATTATTACAATTATACTATAAAATAATATATATAGTTTTAAAAGAAAGCTCAAATAAAATGAAATTGTTAGTAAAATAATATTTCTTTATGGTTTTTTTTTTTTTTGTTTTCTATTTTTTGTGTAAATACAACAACCATTTTGGGTAATTGTAAACAAGGAATCTTCCATGAAGGTCCTATTAACAAATTTATGTCATTTCCTAGATCCTACACACGTGAAAGACCATATTCTCATCTCACCTACTCTCTTTGTGTTTTTTCTTTTAGGGGTGTAATCAGTTCGGGTCAGTCTGTGTTGAAGGCAGTTTTCGCATTGAACCAAGAATTTTAATTTTAACATATTGGGCACCAAAACCGACTTGTAAGGAAGGGACGCCGAACTGACCAATTGCATTCGGTTTCGGTTTCAATTCCGTTTAGTTGGGTTTCGGTGTTTAGGATGTGAGAAACAAAATCACTAAAAGAAAAGAGAGAAGCAAATTAACATACCAAAATAAGTAAAAACCTATTTTCCTTTGCTTTCCCACACTTTCTTAGCACCCAAACACCAAGCTTCAAGTAAACACAAGAAACTTATACTCAAAATCAAGAAGATTGTGTGTGTGTGTGTGTGTGTTTTTTTTTTTTTTTTTTTTTGGGGTTAAACATTTTTGGGATTCTTGAACTTTTTTTTTCCACTTTTTCAGCAAACAATCAACACAAAAAACAAACTAAATTAAAAAACAACTCACACTTTAACACAAAAGAACATACCCATGAGAGAGTTGATGAAGAACTTTAACAAAAAAGAGAAGTAGAGATTCAAAAGAACATATATATCCTAAGAGAGAGAGAGAGAGAGAGAGAGAGGTAATGAAGAGGGAGGTGGAGAAAAGCAAGAACAATGGAGGCATGGAGAGGTGGTGAGGAGCAGCGTGACAAAGAGAAGAAGAGAGAAGAGAGAGGCATAGCCATGGAACTCAAAGAAGAAAAGAAAAGAATGAGCTGGTTGAAGTGAGAAGTGTAGAAAGTATTTTTTATTTATTTATTTATTTTTTTTTTGGTTTCAAGTTAATATATAAAATGACATAGTTTTGTGTGATAAGGAGAGAAAAAAAATGTTATTACCATGGTTCGAACCTGGGCTAAGTGTTGTCTCATGTGTGTCTTACCACTAAAATAGTGGTAATCTTCTTGAAATATTTTGTACATAGTAATATTTAATACATATTGGTCGGTTTCGGTTTGGTTTGGACTTTTATTTTTTGAACCCGAAAATGAAACCAAATTTTTTGGTTTGTATGAAATGAAAACCGAAACCAAACCTCACCAAAATCAAACTGAAATTTTGGATACGGTTCGGCCGGTTTTCAGTTTTGTGCACACCCTTATTTTCTTTACTCATTTACTCTTTCAAAATTCATACTTTTAGTCTCCTTCCTCATTCATACCGTGAGACTCATAGTGCTCTCTTCTCTTATTCTTCTTCTTTTTATTTTTTAACCTCCTCTGTGCTAGAGCAAGATAGAGATCAAAGAATTAGAAGAATTGTTTGTGAGTTGTGACCCGTAAAAAAACGCTGTATTAACATTCAGGAAGGCCAAAATTCATACTGAGCAGAAAAGGCATTTTAGCCAATACTGGCTGAAATTGACTAGAACAGCTAAAACAAGTTGAAATTGGGAAAAATCTAATCTGAGGTGGAATAGAGAGTATTACCATTCTAGTTTGGACATTGGTACAAGAAATTTCGACTGTTCCAGCCTGAATGAAACGAAAATCATAACACAGATATAAACAATTAAATCCAAAGAATAACACACACACACACATAATATTTGTTTATTGCTTATACATATAATGTTTGTAATTTTGATTTAACATATGATATTTTGTTACGTAAACATATATCAAATAATTGTTTACATCATTGCCAAAAAACAAAAAGTAAGTCTTGACATTTCTAAAAATATATAAGTCAATTTAATAAAAATATTAAATAATAAATTATGTATGGTATACATTAAATACACTTTAATTTAATGAGCTATCTATGACATAAGAGTAATTAGAGAGAATAAAAAATGCATCAGTCAACTATAATGTTTTTAGTAAAAATCTAGGGGACCATTATTGAAATTTATATCCAAAATTATTATTATTTTTTTACCAAAAATACAAGATGGAGGATTTTTGAAAAGTCAATGGACGCTATGGCCCCCCTAGCCCTCCTCCTTCTGCCCCTGCTCCCACACACTACAGGCTAGTGTGCCTAATCAATCACGACTTTGAACTTAGAATGGCTTAATTAATTTCTTTTAGACTTCTCTCATTTTCTTAGGTGTGGTTACTAGATTTTTGGGGCTAGCTTACACTGCGGGTGCTAAAGCCTTAAACAACACTATGCTAGCTATACCCTCTAATAGCCTATTAGGAGGGTCTTTTGGGGTGGATTGGTTTGGCTTAGGTTCCGGCGTTGGCTTAGATGCCTAATCTGATTGGAGGACCAAATTATATGGAAATATTGCACCCTAATGAATGATAACGCCACAATTTTTGTTAGCAGGCCGTGTTCATGTTGTATTGAGGTAGGTGTATCAAAATGCAAATATAAGCCCTTAAAAACTAAAATAAAAAATGAAAACTACAAAACATTATTTCTTATTTGCAATAAGAGAAATCAAAATACATGATTTTGTTTTCTAGTTAGTAATTACTATCTCAAAAATAGAAGTGAATATAAGGACAAACTCTAATCTAGGTTCCACAATCTAAACTTGGATGCTAAGTGACAAGGTGAGAAGACATTAGACACCCACTCCGTCCGATCCAAAGATCAGTATACTTGGAATTTATTTCGATAACAATTTATCATACATAATATTAAGTTGTAATTTGTGTTGGCTTTATCCCATGTCAAATTTAATTGTAATTCATGCTTATTTTCTTCTATTTGTGGGCTATTTTTGTAATTGGGTTGGATTTAGAAGTCTCATGTACTGTTGGAACTGCATTTTCATGGGACATTCAAGGGAATTTGGCACCCATGAAATAAGCACGTGATTGCTGTTAAAAATCAATTGAGGATCAAATTTGGGAGACACTCATAGGACATTCACACCTATGGATTGCATGGAACCTGTGGAAAAACGGTTATTTAGATCCTCTATTGTACCGCCCCATTCCCACCATATATTTCCCAAATATTTTACCTAAGCATTCACTTGAGAGTTCAGAGAATTGTACCCATTTTTGCATGAGCCAAACACCATTAATTCTCTCCACTCTTCCCTCTCACCATAGCCAAACCTTTGAGAGGTGACCATCTCAATCACAATCATCACTATCCTTGAGTGTTGTGAGTGTATTGGAGTTTTGGGAACCATTGGAGTTTGCCAGAGAAAGGACTCGACATAGTCACTTGCGAGAAGGAGCTTAGAGGGCTTGAGTACATGTTTGCAGTACTACTTGGAAGGTTGTGTGTGTCAATTTGTACTGCAATTATCTATATTTAGTGGATCATTTTGGTGGCTACTACAGAGAGGTTTTTTCGCCTGTTTTTTGGATTTTTCTCTTTTAAAACCCATCCAATGTTATCTTGGGTTTTTTTTTCTCTTTATTTATTTTTTATTGCTCATTTATTATGTTTGATATGGTTATCCATGCAATTGTTGGTATCAATGCTTAGTTCATTTGTTTAATCATGTACACTAGGTTTCATTTAGGTAAATTCTCACAAAAACATAAAATACTAGTGAAAGAAACGAATAATATTTACATTCCCTTGTTCATCATCCATGAAAGAAATCACAGTCAGCAGAATAACAAAAAGAGGAATTCAATTGGCAATAAAGGTTTGATAGATTAACAAATCATGACCAAAACTCAAAGTTATATCAAGAATGAAAGAATGTTGGTTTTAATCCCACAAACAAAAATGGATTTTTAATTTTAATTATGCATGAACATGATTTCCTGCATGAGATTCTCGATTATTTAATTAACTTGTGAAAACGGAGAACGGACTTAAGTCTCTGTCTTCCCTGCCCTGACCGCGCCATCCTGAGACTCGGAAAGACCCAATGCCTCTAGAGCGGGTGTGGTTCCTTCATCCTCACTCGTGCCTCAAACATATTACTCTAAGGGTTGATTGCACTGGAGATGAAGACTGAGAGTACAGCTGAAGGATTGGGAATTTGAAGGGGCCGAAAGGTTTATACGTCAAGGGAGTAACCTCCTATCCTACTTATATAGAGGGCAAATTGGTGGCATTCAATCTATGCGGGTTTCCAAGAAATGCCACAAACGAGGCGGTTTTGGCTCAATTTCCAACACCTTCTGCCACCATAAGATTTGAATAGCCTTGTGAAGGGGACACATTGAAAACGCGCCTCGAGCACTGAAACGTCGGGGACGTTGCGTGAGTAAATCTAGAGGGATGTCTCATAATCCGGCGCGCCTCCCGCAAATGGAGAAACCCCTACATTAATGAAGTGCAGAGCGGGGCAAGCCATGGTTTGGGCCCGACATCACCAAAACCCTCCTCCCCAACCACGAGGTCGGGCAGTAGGATTTTGAGGGGCTATTGTGGGGCTGGGGAATTTATGGTCCCAGCCCACTTTACATTAGGGCCCAGGACCCAAGCCGAGGAGACCTATTGCTGAGGACGCATAATGAAAGCCCCAAAAAGGCCCAAGGGTGTGGCCGAGAACGATCTCACGCTCAGCATCCCATTAGACACCTAAAGAAAAAGGACAAGCTTAGTGCAGGGGTAGGACAAGTGAAAAAGTTGCCAATACTGTAATAAAGTAACTCTGCGTCTGACAGGCCCATGCTCTTCACCATGCTATTCAACTTTTACGTCTACTCCCAACCACTCTAGGTATGGGCTGATAGGACAAGTCTCCATCCTAGAAAGTGAAACTTACACGTGGACATTGAAAGGAAAGTAACTACTAGTATAAAAGGGAAGAAGAACCAAGGGGGAAGGGGATCCCCCAGAGGGAGAAGTCCTAAAAAAGGGAGAATGAGAAGAACACTAAGCTCCTCAGACGGGGTCCGAGGACAAAAACCCCATAGGTCGCATTGAAGAAAGGTTTTTATTAGTCACACCAGGTCCACCCCCATATGAGCTTCCATAAAAACCACGACTAGACCGCTGTTCAGTGACCAAGGTCAAGCCTTTCAAGCCCACACTCGACAAATTATATTGTTCGAGCCCTTTACATACGAGCTCAATGTCATTCTTGGGTCGTGAATAATCGTGTCCCTACAATTAAATATGATAATAAAAATTTTACAATTATCTTATAAGATCTTTCATTAAATGCATGACATTGAAAAATTTTCAAATGAATCAATTAGGATTGACATTTGATTTGATTTTTTTTTTTTTTGGAGAAACCAGCCAAGAAGGCCACTTTAATTAAAAGACGAAAAATCCGACAAATAACAATTATACAGATTCGGAGGAATAGACTCCATCCAAACCAATAAAGGACTAGACAACCTAGCTCTCTTAGCCAAGGCATCAGCTAAAACGTTACCTAGCCTACACACATGGGAGAAAGAAAAGCTCTGAAATGAGCTAGCAAAAAATAAAATGTCATGAATAATATGACCACAATACGAATGTAAAAGAAGTCTATTACTAATAGCTTGAATGGAAGACTCCGAATCACCCTCAAAGACAACATTAAGAAGACCAAGTTCCCGAACAAAATGAACCGCACGCCTAGCTGCCAAAGTTTCAAGAGTAAAAATAGAATCTGGAATGGGAATTTGCTCTGCCAAAGCTGCAACCACCTCTCCATGCTTGATTCGAATAGCCACTCCAATACCCGCTGCCCTTAAATCCTCAAAAATTGCCCCATCAAAGTTCGCCTTCACAAAACCTGCATCAGGAGGCTTCCACCGAGGTCTCTGTGCACGAACCTTCTTGCTGAGACAGCGCCGAACTTGCTGAAACTCCTACAAATGACGACGCACTACACCAGTAACCTTATTTAGCAGCCAGACCACCTCTCCAACCCGCATCTTATTCCAGCGATTCCATAAAGTCCAGCAAGTCATCTCAAAAACTTCAGAATTCAGCGAGGAACAAAACACTAGCTCAAGCAGGTCCCTAAACAAACTGACCTTGGAAAATTCAGAAGGTAAAGACATGAAACAAGAACCCACACCGAACCGATAGCCTTACAAGACCAAAGGGCATGAAGAACTGATTCCTCCCCTTCATGACAATGGTTACAAATCGAGGATGGAACAATTTTTCGCTTATGTAAATTAAGCATAGTCGGGATGGAATTTGTACAAGCACGCCAAAGGAAAAATTTCACCTTATTTGGAATGTTTAACTTCCAAAGGCAGTTCCAAAACATTTTCTGCTCAGCTGTATCCGAAGATGAAGCCACCTCATTATCTTGCAAATCATATAGCAAATGGTAACTTGTACGAACCTGATACATACCAGTCCAAGGAGGCCAAAACAAAAAATCCTTCTGGGCAAAATGGCAAACCGGAATGGATTTTATCAGCTACGCTTCAGAGGGTATGAAAATTGAGTCCACCAGATTTGTGTTCCACCATTGAGAGTCACTACCAATTAGCTGGTCCACTGTGGCTTCTTCTGACAAGACAGAAACAGGGGAAAGAATTCTTCCTGAATGGGCACCAGGGAGCCAGGAATCTTTAAAAATCTTTACCGAGGACCCATCACCTATCCTCCACTGCGCACCTAACAAAATCACCTTTCGGGCTTTGAGAATACTCCTCCAAGCATACGACCCCGAACCTGCCTTGGCATCAAAGATGGTACTCGTAGGGAAATATTTCGCTTTGAACACTATAAAATAAGGAATCCATGTCATGGACCAACCTCCAAACCTACTTAGCTAACATGTCCTCATTAAACTTACCCAACTCTCGAAAACCAAGGCCCCCTTTTGATTTTGGTTGACATAAAATATCCCACTTTTCCCAATGTATCTTTCTACGATCACCCCGTTGACCCCACCAAAATTTTCGAATCGTAGCTTCGATATCAGTACATAGCCCGACTGGAAGTTTAAAACAACTCATAGCAAAAGTGGGGATAGCTTGCACAACTGCTTTCAACAAAACTTCCCTAACCGCTTGAGAAAGTAATTTCTCCTTCCACCCCTGAAGCTTACCCCAAATCCTCTCTTTAATATAATTAAGGCTAGCCCGCCTATTCTTCCCCACCACAACCAGTAGCGCTAAGTAACGTTCATATTCCTTAATCTCAGGAACACCAAGCAGATTTTTAATGGCATTTTTTTACAAGAGAGAAACAGAATGTCCAAAGAATAGAGTGGTTTTACCTGGATTTATCTTCTGATCTGAAGCAAGTTCATACTTCCACAAGGTATTTGGAATAGTCTAAACCTCCCTAAGCTCAGCTCTACAAAAAAGGAGAGTATCATTTGCAAAAAATAAATGAGATATCCGAGGACCATTACGACAAAGGGAAAAGCCTCTAATATCACCCGCTGCCACAGCTTGCTGGATTAAGCCGTTAAGACCTTCAAACACCAAAAGGAATAGATAGGGAGACAAAGGATCGCCCTGTCTAAGTCCCCTAGTAGGTTTAATATCACCATGAGGTTCCCTATTCACTAAGATAGAGCAAAAGACAAAAATCATAAATCAATTGAATCCAACGGTCCTCAAAACCCATCTTCTCCATAAGCTGACACAAAAAATTTCCATTCTACACGGTCATATACCTTACTCATATCAAGCTTTATAGCCATAAAACCTGGTTTGCCCACCTTCTTATGCTTCATATGATGGAGAGATTCAAAAGCCACAAGAATATTATCAGAAATCGCCTTATCGGACTGGAAGGCACTTTGAGATTCATAAATAATATCCGGCAACAATTTCTTTAGCCTATTTGCCAAAACCTTAGACACAGGCTTATACAAGATATTACATAAGGTAATAGGGCGAAGCTCCGTAACTTGTTGAGGGCAATTTACTTTAGGAATTAAAGTAATATAAGTATGGTTAAAAGATGGACAAATAGTATCTGAATTAAGCCATGTCAAAACTACTTTCGCCATATCCCCACCAATTGTATCACAGTAATGTTGGTAAAAAATAGAAGGCAAACTGTCGGGTCCAAGTGCCTTTAAAGGCGACATCTTCTTTAAAGCCACATTAACCTCACTTTTTGTGAATTCAGCCAACAAATAATGGTTCATCTCCTAAGTCACTACCCGAGGAGTAGCAGCCAGTACTTCAACCATATTGCCAATATTAGGATCATCTGATTGAAATAAAGAAGTAAAGTAATTCACAAACAAAGTGGCTATTTGATGCTCCCCTTCGCACCAACTACCATCCTCCCTTTGAAGTTTCAAGATCTCATTCCACCTAAAATTATGCGAAGCCCTACTATGGAAAAATTTTGAGTTTTGATCACCATCCTTCAACCATGCTTTCTTCGCCCTTTGCTGCCATAATTTCTCTTCTTGCAACAACAAAGTCCGTAACTCCTCCTTAAGAGATAGAATCAGATCCGGCTGACTTCTCCCATTATGCACGGTTAGTTTCAGCATCCCTTAAACTTTTTCAAACAATGGCAAGCTGTTTTGTAATGTTGCCAAAGGAATTTCTACTCCGTTGCTTCAAACCCGCCTGAATCCTCTCCAATTTTGTCTTGACTGAAACTAAAGGAGACATACAGCCCTGAACTGAACTCCACACCCCTTCCACAGTCACATGGTAGCCTTCACCTTGCAACCAAACTTGTTCAAATCGCCAAGGTTTATTATGCCTAATAGGGATACCCAAAGGATGAACAACTATGGGCTCATGGTCAGAACATCCACACTCTAAATGAGAAACCTTTAAAGCCGGAAATAAAGCCTCCCAATCCCCATTTGCAACAGCTCTATCAAGTCTTTCCCAAACTGTATCACCTCCCATCACATTCTTGTGCCAAGTAAACTTATTACCTATAAAACCAAGATCCCGGAATCCACACTCATCAATCACATCTCTAAATTCTTGCATTTGAACTAAGGGCCGAGGCCTTCCACCCATCTTCTCATGAGACTTAAGAATCTCGTTAAAATCTCCTACACATAACCAGGGAAAACTAAATTGGGCATTCAAGCTACAAAGAAGGTTCCAAGAAATATGGCAATTTGAAGTTTTAGGAGCACCATAAAACCCAATGAACCTCCAAGTATTTTCCCTACCCTCATTAATAATGGCATCCACATGATTAAGAGAAGAGGAAACCACCCTAAGTTGAACATCCATCCTCTGTAAGAGCACCAACCCACCTTCCTGATTTACCTTGGAAACAACATGCATATTCCCAAAATTCAAATTCTTCAAAAAAACTTTTAGCCTTGCTTCTACTAGCCATGTTTCGGCTACAAACACAACAGCAAGATCTTGTGCCCGAATTAAATCACCGAGCTCTTGAACTATCTGGGGGGTTCCCAAGCCCCTGATAGTTCCAACAAAGAAGACTCATGGCTCTTGGCGAAGCTGGACACCAGCCTCCGCCATTAACAAATCACCATCTTTTTCTTTTTGGGAAACCACTCTCCTCTTCCTTGGTAACCCTTCAAGAGCATTTTCCTCGCTAGGATGTTTTACTGAAGCCCGACCAAATTCGTTAAAGATGACAAAATCAGAAACCGTTCTCACAATCCTTCTCCGTCTTGTAGAAACCACCTTACCACCCCCCTGAAAGAGAACCTGAATCAGAAACATCACCAGAAACAACTAAAGAATTGTTAGGTGTAGAAAAACAATTTAAATTTGTGTCACAGGGAGTAAAGGAATGAGCCAAATCACTCCTCATATCTTGTCCGAAAGGAATAACCACATTTAGCCCGGCATTAGTAGGTGCATCACCATCATTTGTGTCAAAGCAAGAAAGCCCACTATCAGTCTCATTTATTTGATTTTCAAGAAACTCTCCTTGTACAACCAGAGGCACAGAACTTAAGCTAGGAACCTATACTTCAACTAGGCCACGTGTTTCATGTATTGACTCACCCCCCTCCCCCAACAAAGAATCATCTCTGATCAATGAACCCGAATGAGTTTGCAACCCTTCCCTACTGTCCATAACATCTGGAAGCTGCACTTGAACCGTTGCCGGAGGAGCAGAATGAGCAGGCCTGAGTACTTCCGGATCAGTACTCACCTCCGTAGCTCGTGAACCCCATGCAAAATTCTTCATTCTGATTTGATAAATCCCAGGTACTACCACCATCAATTGCTTGGGATTTGGAGTAAAGGAAGCCCGCAACCATGGACCGTACTCTTGATCACCAGCCTTCAAAGTACCATCGCTATTGATCCAATCCTCACAATCCCTATCACTATGAGTTAAGCACCCACACCAATAACAAATGTTTGGCAATCTTTCATACTTGAAATTGACCCACACTTCACCCCATCCTCCAAGGATAAAACCCAACCACGGCACAACGGAAGAGAGATATCAATTAAGACCCTTACACGCATAAAGTTTCCCCCTTCCATCTCATCAGTAGAGGTAGTGCGATCAACAACTCCAACCACATCACAGATCTCTTCTGCAACCCTTCGATTCAAATAGCGAAACGGAATGTCATGAATTTGAGCCCAAATTGCCGTCCATGTAAAACTCAACTCACAAATCGGCGAATTCTTCTCAAACCTCTGCAACACCACTAAGTGCTTGTCGAAGCTCCAAGGTTCACTCGCAAAGATCTTCTCAACTTCCTTCTTATTATCAAAGACAAACAGAAAGATGTGATCACCCATGTTTCGAACTTTAAATCCATTTATAGCCCTCCACAAAGGACTAAAAGTCCTAATAACAGCGTCTATATTCAGGGCTCGGTTTGTCAAAAACTTGGCTGCAATAAAAAATTCCGTCGAGCTCTGTTCTTTGTTCAAACTTACCTTTCCCCCCTCCCTATCATTCAACGACATGTTACTCCAATGTTTAGTAAGAGACTCCATGCTTGAACAAAAAAACTCACGGTAGCAAAAAAAAAAAAAAAATCAAATCAAACTAGCTTAAACTATCCAAACTACGTGTAACCTGATCACCTAGCAAAAACCTACAGCCACAAAAACTACAACCACGAACCACACAAGAACCCCACCACCTAAAGGTAATCCAAGTTACCCTACGAACCAACAATCCTATCTGAGAAGGAACAAACTTCTACCGCCTACGACAGGTTTGGAAGCCCCAAGCCGCCCTAGCACAGAGAAACCCTAGCTCTCGACATTTTATTTGATTTTAGTAACTCATTTCAAGGACCAATCAAAATCAATTAAGTTTTTTATTTTTTTATTTTTTTTTATTATTTAAAACAAACTCAACTTTCATTTAATGAAGAGATAAGAAATCATAGTACAGTGCTTCCCAAGCCGGTGGAGGAGTGTTCTCCATCCAAAACATATCCTTGGCTATATTCCTAGCATACCTAGCCAAAGAATGGGCCACAGTATTTGCACCCCGTTTTACACAGTTAACATTCTTCCAGCGAAGTCCATGAGCAAGAGTTTGAATGTCCTTAATAATATGGCATAACCGAGACTAGTTTACACCAGTGGAAGAGATGGAGCCCATGACATTGCCGTTGTCCCATTCAATAACCAATTCTAAAAACCTGCATCAATAGCAAACTCCAAAACTTTTCTGCATTCCAAAATTTCAGCCTCCTCACTATCTCCCACGGGTGGACCCTTAGCTGACATAACCACCATCACCTCTCCTTTTTCATTCCAGTTCATTGCACCGAATCCTGAGCAGTTCAAGTCCGAGAAAAATTGCAGCATCAAAGTTCAAATTGAAGACCGATGCAGGAGGATGATGCCATACAGTTACACTCGCATTCGTTACTGGAATGATCAGCTGGTCTTGTGCTTAATTCACGCATTCATTCTCATTTTGAAATCATTTTTCAACTTATTATATCATTTAATATAATATAATAGTCTATGCTACACTTTGGTCAATGATCAGAATTGTCATTAGCTGTGTCTATAGTAACTTTTGTATAGTATGCATAATTGTTTGCATGCTTGACAACCTATTTCTGGTCATTACTAATTACTAGCATACAAAGGTGCTTGTTTCCACTCAGAGTAAAAGTAAGAATATGGCACTTTAGGACAAGATTTTGTATAGACATGTACGTGTTAAGACATATGTGATTCACTTGTTAGGAACATGTCACTATTTTATATAATTGGCTAATCATTTGACAAAACACACTTTACTTATATTTGGGTAAATCTAGGATGTGTTCAATACTTCAAGAAATTGTGTTTTAAGATCAAGTGTTAAAGCCATGCAAGTCTGTCCAAGATTCAAGATGAAGAAGTGCTGTTCATTAAAGCTCAACAGCTAGCTATCTATCGAAACCTGTAGAGCTATTCAGTCTCGTGGCTCAACAGCAGCTCAACAGATAGGGTATCTGTCGAGATTTATGAAAAACAGAATTCCAGTTCTGTTTTAACTCTAATCCGTGATTATGTGTTTGAGCCTTCTTTTCTCACAACCCTAGACATATAAAAAGATTATTTTAAGGGCCGTCAAAGTGTTCACAAGTTGCACAAGTGTTGAGCAAAGTTTGTTCAAACAAATTTTGACCGGAGACAGAATTTGCTCTAGTTCATTTTTCTTGTAAAGAAGTTGCTGTGTTTGTGCACCGTAGGGTTTTGTGACCAAGCATCTTCTTGATCTTCATCGCTAGGATGAACTGAAGAACTTTGCAACCAACAACCTTTTCTAGTTGGTGATTGAAGTTGCGTACTGGGATCCGCGTAATTTGTTAGTCACGTACTTAGGAGCCGTGCATCGAAAGGAGAAATTGTCACTACAGAACAAGTCCAATTGGATATTAGGGTAAGGGTTCAACTGTAGGTTGGTATATGGTACTAGGATTCCTTTACTTGTAACCACTTGTTGTGATAATAGTGGAATTTCGGGAGTGGTGACCTTAAAATCACCCGGTGGGATTTTTGCCGTGTTGGTTTTCCCCATTCGTAAACAAATTACTGTGTCAAATTTATTTTCCGCTGCATACTTAGTTTATTGCTGATTTGTTTGTGTAATCACGCGTTTGCATGTTAATTAACTTAATTAATTCACTTGACTAAATTAATTGGTTAATTCATCACAAGGAGCCAATTCGTTTTTGGCCTATCAGTATGCAATTTCCACTCATATACTATAAAGTTTCTAATTCTCACCTAAAACTTATTCTAGTTCTTGTTATCCTTGTGGGTCTTGGATAGTTGTATTACTTACATACAAACACTAGCTATTGCTATCACTGCTATAAATGTTCCTTTCACTGGAGCAACGAAGGCATACTGTTATTTGTTTTTTTTTTTTTGGTAATTTAATATATAGTTGGGTAAAGAGAGAATTAAACTTTAGATATCTCTATTGAAAATACCAAAAAGTTTCAGTTGAGTTATAAACCAGACATTATAAAGCATACCTACAACTAGGGCTAGCACTAGGCCTAGGCCTCTCTACTAGAGAAGGACCCCAAATTTTGGAGGCAAAATTTGATATATATACATATATATATATATATATATATATATATATATATATATTTATATATTTTAAATATTTTAAATATTTATTTTTGGAGAGATAGGAAATTAAAAATTAGTTTTACATTGTCCTAAAAAATTGAGTAATACTAGAAATAATACAACTTTAAATACATGGATCTTACAACTATGTGTCACTAATTACAAGAATTAATTCAGATAGAAAAATGATAGAAATACGATAAATTTTAATTCAAATCCTTTACAAATTGACGTGACAATTAATATGATTTGCGGAAGTCAACAACATATTAAATACATTTTTGAATTATTTTTTGTAATTGGTGATACATCTTTTTATAAGCCTAATGTTGTAAAATTTAGAATATCCTAACATCATTCATTCAAAAAAAAAAAAAAAAATTAGCTATTTATTCAAATACTTGTTTATTATCTTTACTAATCACATTTATTGTTATATCGTTTGTAAGTTTTTTTTTTTTTTTTTTTTTTTTTTTTTTTTTGGTAGTAAAATTTGTTACAATTTTAGCATTTTTTCAAAAAAAGAAAGAGCATATTACAAAATAAAAAGAAAGAATTTTTTTTTGCAAAAAAGGTTATGATTTTAAACAAAAAGGTTATGATATTAAATATTATTTGAGTAATAACAAAAAGACCCAATTTAAATATGTTGCCTTAGGCTCCAAGTTTGTTGAGCTGCCCCTGCCTACAACATCTTCATTCATACGTCAATACAATATTTTATATTTCCCATAAGAATAAAAAAATACAACATTTTATTTCAGCCACTTTAATTTCACTCGTGAAAATATTTGGTTAAGACTTAATGTTCGTCACATCCTCATATATTAATCCCGAATCTACTGATCGACCGACCTCCTTGCAAAGTGCAAACTATGCTATTGTACTCAGCTTGAACAATCTTAGGATAGTGGTAAAAGAGCTTCATTTTTTTTTCTTTCTCCATAAAAGAGGTTCTAAGGGAGGGAGACTTGGTTGGATTCTTGTAGTTGGAACAAAAATTATAAATAATAAGAAATAACGATTAAGAAAATAGTACCTTTCTTGTATGACAAAAAGCTTATTCAGGAATGTCAAATGTGTAGGCACCCGCACCGTAAAGAAGATTAGGTATCGAATGAGAGATAAGAGCAAGTCTCGGTAGCCAAGGACGACGCCTGTATACCGTTTAATAGGCACCACTATAACTAATTAAAGCCGCTGATGAGGCTGCAGGCAAGTCATCCTTGGCTACAAAACAAGGCTCTTGATCCTCATTTAAGACCTATCTTCCTCTCAACCCTTAAATAAATCATCTTTCTCCAATGGGATGCCAAATACAAAATGCGCATTGGCTTATTTATATAGCAACCCAATGAGCATTGTGCATTAGATTCAGATCCTTCACGTAAGTCCATGATACAGTCGTCTAGGTTCTTGTTATGGAATATATTCGAGAATTTGCATGGTCCAATGTTAGCTACCCACGTAGAATAATATATAGCTGTAGATGACAATAGAATTCCAATCTCCCGGAAATGCTTACTATCTATGGAAAATGTTTCATCCCAAAAAAAATAAATAAATAAAAAGCTCCCTTACGTGTCACTCTCCTATTGATTAGAGGTCTAGCTCATTGAGCTATTTTAGCCTCAACTATTTTGTATGACATATTGTGATTGGGTATTTGCCACTTTTACAAAAACTAATTTTTTTTTTCTTTTTAATAAAAAAGTGTTGTAGCTCTAGCATTTTTATTTATTTATTTTTAACTATTGTAGTCTCTTACATGAGACTCAAAGTTATAACAGAAAATATTGTAGTTCTATCTATCTCTCTCTCTTCTATATATATATATATATATTATTTTTCAGGGTTGCACTTTTTGTATCCTCTAAATACAATGCATGAGGGGGATTTTGACCTTCCTCGCGAGGAGAAATAAAAATCTTCAGAGGGGCACGTGTTTGGTTTCTTCACCAAGAGGCCTGTTAGCAAAAGTCCTGCTGATGAGATTTGATTGAGCCACCTCTTTCATCCTATCTTCATTATTCCTCTTTGTGGTCTCATTGTTCAACTTTCAACATCAACATCCTGCCATATGTCCACCCACTAAAAACTCCGGGTCTTCATCCACGATGCATGTGTTGTTCTGTGATTGGTGGATGAGGTGTGTGGTGGCACTTTTGACTCAGGATTTCAACGCATAAAGCAGTGATTCATGTCAAACCTTATAGTTATACCAAGCTTCTTCGTAAAGGAAGAATAAAACTAACAATTCTCAAGCCTTTGCTTTCCTCTTTTTTTCAGGCTTCGAAGGAATAAGGGGAAAAGTACATTACAAGAAAGAGTGGAAGTACACATCAAGCATATATCTTCCAGGCAATTACATTCCTACTTGATTGATTGAATAATATGATAAATATGTGACAGGCTATCAACTATATCTATAATGCAGTTGGAATAATTCTTGAAGTGGTTGTCATCTGATTTGTCTATATGACTGAGACTTCTACTCTTTTTCACGATAGATTACCATGTTCATTGACTCCTAGACGGTATTAATTGATAGATTCCTGTTATAGCGAGTTGCCCTTAATAAAGATGGGATTCCTCATTTAAAAAACAGTCCAATTTTCGTTGGCAGTAATCCAAACATATTGCCAGCTGCTTTGCGCAGTCATTCAATTCGAAAATATATAGCTTAGTGCAACATCTCTTTTCTATAGCTATATTGTTAAGTTATGGTCTTTTACATAATATTTATGTTGGTTCTATTCTATAACAAAAAGTGTTGTAATTGCATTAATTTATTTTCTTGTATTTTGTGAAATTTAATTGTAATGAGTTTAATATTAAGTTGGTAAAAATTGCTCAAAACAGTTGATCTCGCGACTGGCTTGGGACTCAGCACCTGTGAAAGACTATGTGAGGAACACATGTGGAAGTTTAAGAGTCAGTCATCTCGCGAGTATCTCGTGACTTGGCCAACCCACGAGTGACCTGCAAGATGACCTAATAGCTGGGATTTTAAATGTGACTCTTATACCCTTCACCCCCTATTATATATATACACTTATTATCCACAAAATTGTAAGGAGGCTATTTAGAAGAAAACCCTAGAGAGGTTTCTACAACACTCACCATTTTAGAGAAAGCTACTCATCCTTAAGTGAGAAATTCTTATAGTCTCTTCTCCTCCCCTTTCCCATTGTTATACCTTGAGAGAAGATTTGTAATCAAACACAACCCACATCTATTAAGAGTGTAGAAAGTGTTTTGAAGCTTTGGAAGCATTGGGTATTTGCCAAAATAAGCCGGTGAGACTTGGCGGATGCAATCGGGCGGTATTGCGAAGATCCGATAACTAGTGAAGACAAGACTCTGAGAAGTCTGTTGGTAACTAGAGTTTGGAGGGCTCAAGTACTTTGGGTAGATTAGACTTGAAAGGTCTTTTTAGTATCCTTGCACTCCAACTTATTCACTAGTAGATCATTTCAGCTTGAAGGGCCGTGGAGAGGTTTTTGCGCTGAGTTCTTCAGTTTTCCTCTTCAATAACATGTGTCAATGCTATCTCATTGTTTGCATCTCTTTTTCCTTACTCTTTATGCTTTATACTTATTGTCTATTGTATATGCATATGCTTTGGAGCAATTCCGGCCATATTGCACTATAGTTACTCATATTCTGCACTTTGTTAAGTAGGGTGAAAGCAATCTAGCCATGAGTTTAAATTTGGGGGTCTAAACAAGTAATAGTGTTTTACATTATTTGAGCTTTTAATTGGTTCAGAGCTAGTGCACTTGTTTTGGCTTAATTACCTAAGAGTGATCCTTGACCCTTTGTTTTTATTGGCATGGATAAAGTTTTGTTTGCTTCTTTGCTTGCATATGATGATGATAAATCTAACATGCCACATGTTTATAAAAATGACTCTATGTATGTTTATCCTCTTACTTGTGATGACATGTCACATGACTCTTTGGGTGTTGTTAAATGTTTACATGACAAATTCTTGAAGAAAAGGACTAAGAAATTTCATGAAAAATTCAGCAAGCTCATTTGTGAAAAGGATGATTTGATTGCTAAGCTCAATGAATCCAACAAGTTGGTTGAGAAGTATAAGAAACTTGTTGAACGTTCTTTTGAAAAGTTAAGAGAGTTTGAATGCTTGAAAAATGACTTGGATGCAAAACTTATTTTGTCTAACAAACTTGTTGATGATCTTAAATGTGAAAATGAATCTCTTAAGATGCATGCCAAGTATTTGATTGTTGAACCAATATCTAAAGTTGAAAATGCTTTTTGTTGCAATCATGTTGTGAAACCCGATTTTGTGCCTATTGTGAATTCTACCTCTAAAGACAAATCGATGTATATAGCTCCTCATAAAAGGAATCATAAAGTGGAGGGAAAGGCTCTCAAGCCAAAACCTTTGTTTAGACCTTAACCTAAGGATTTGAATGGGTCTAAATTTGTTCCCACTTGCCACCATTGCGGTGTGATTGGTCATATAAGACCTCAATGTTCCATGTTGAAAAGATAACAAAACTGTCACTAGATCCCTCCCTAAAAAGCCTAGTGGAGCTAAACACATTGTTTGTTACCATTGTGGTGCTTTTGGTCATCTAAGATCTCATTGCTCTAAGTTTCAAGCTATTAAAAGAATCAAAAGAAAAGAGAAACTTGAGATTCTTGGAAGTTTTTCTTTGTAAGCTAAATCGGATTTGGGTGAAAATGGCAAGTTGTTGAAGCAAGTGGTTAATGCTCTTATCTCCTTGTCTATGTACATCTCTGGTTCTCATTTTTCCAAACCTTGTCTCACTTCTCATGAGACACTCACTCCAAACACTTGTTCCGTTTGGGTGAGGAAGGGTTCCTTTGATTGAGCTTTTACTCGATTGGTCCTTGATCTAATTCTTTTGATCTTTATAGGACCCTTCATGCATTGAATGCTATATCCTCATGCATTTGTGTATCTTGCATTTCTTTATATGCATTGTTTTTGTTTTTTATTTTACTTTTTTTTTTTTTTTTTTTTTTTTTTGTAAGTAAAAATCAAAAACCACATAAAAAATGAAAAATTCAAAAAGTTTGATAGTATATGTTAGAGCACATATCTCATGTAGAGTTTGGCCTAGTACCTTTGTATTAATGGCATAGTGTATTTACAAGCTTAGCTTGTTATATATGCACATATATTGAATGTGCGTGAAATCTAAAGATTTATATTTGATTGTTGTAAATAGATCTTCAAGCTTGCCATGAATGTCTAGCCAATAGTCTTGATTGATTTTGATACACGCGTAGACATGATCTTATATATCTCCTCACATTTAATTTTCTATCTAAAAGCTCTTCAAATGTCAATCTCTAGAAAGAGAAAGAGCTAATTGGTCTTTGATCTTGTGATTGAGCTTTCCCTTGATTGGTCCTTGATCTAATTTTTTCGATCTTTATAGGACTCTTCATGCATTGAATGCTATATCCTCATGCATTTGTGTATCTTGCATTTCTTTATATGCATTGTTTTCCTTTTTTATCTTACTTTATTGCTTTGTGTGTGTGTGTGTGTGTGTGTGTGTGTGTGTGTAAGTAAAAATCCAAAACCACATAAAAGGTGAAAAATTCAAAAAGTTTAATTGTATATGTTTGAGCACATATCTCATGTAGAGTTTGGCCTAGTACCTTCGTACTATTGGTGTAGTGTATTTACGAGCTTAGCTTGTTATGTATGCATATATATTGAATGTGAGTGAAATATAAAACTTGTTAATTGTTTTCATTAAATACAGATATGATTTTTTCTAAAACTCAAAACTAATCTGTATTTTCATTAAATACAGATTTGATTTTTTTTTTCCTGATCTCAAAATTGATCTATATTTTCATTAAATAGAGATTTGAAATTTTTTTCTAAATTTTTCTTTGTCATAAAATTGCAGATTTTGAAATTTCAAAAAAAGAATTAAGAATTTAGGTTGAAGTTTTTTTAATATGAGATGCATGCATAATAAATTCGTATCATGAATGTGGATCCTCTTTCAAAAGCCCTTTTTTATTTGTTTCTAACAACAGATTTGATTTTTTCTTTTACAAACCTAAAATTGTTCATTTTTCCTTTTATAAAAGTAGATCTGATTTTTTTAACAAAATCTTATTCTTTATACTTTTAAACAACAGATCTGATTTTCACAAATCAAACCTCTTTTTTTTTTTTTTTAAACTTTTCAAAACAGATATGATTTTTACAAATCAAATCTCCTTTTTTTAAAAAAAAAAAAAAAAACTTCACAAATAACAAATTTTATTTTTCTTGATAAAATCTCTTTTTTCACCCTTTACAAACAATAGATCTGGATATTCTTTTTAAAAAGAGGAAGTTATTCATAAGGAAAATTTATTTAAATTAATTTTTATCAAGTGTCTCTCATGTGTGTTCAACATATCATTCAACATCATGCAAAAAGGGTATATTGGTCATTAGTGTCTAGAAGACCAGACTCTAATTGGGCAGAATGGGTGGCTAACACCTTTTCATTTCGTAACCTAGCCCCCGAGCTTAGGATTTTTGTATAGGTAGACTAGTGTTTTGTCTTTTAATTTTGGTAGAATGTAACTAGGACCAAAACTTTGTATTCTTTTGCGTAGATTGTAACTAGGACCCAAAGCCTTGAAAGGTTAATTTACAAAAATTGTATTTTCTTTATTCAATCAATGACATTCGAAGTATTTGGAACAAGTAATTTGTATTTATATATATATATATATATATATTTTGTATAAAAAATAAGTGACGACTCCACACCACTTCTCCGAAAAGAGAGGTGCCCTTAAAAGCAACCCAATCTCTTTTTTGAGAGCACCCAATTTCCCCAGTCTCTCACAATGGTGACTCCGCTGGGGATGTTGAGGGCTAAGCTTCGTGTTAGACTTTAAGTGACCAACTATATACCCTTGTCTTTTGCATGATTTTGTTGTTGGTTTGTTTATTTATGTCTTGAGATGTTTGTATGATATTTTTTTGTAGCCATGTTTATTGTTAAGAGCTTTCTCTAACTATCATAGTGTGTGCAATCAAAACAACAAATATGTATGCACTCATCTCAACATATGGTGGTAGTAACCATGGATCACTGGTGTTCATTAGGGTACCCAGTGGTGAACTCACCAACTCATAGCCCAAAGTCACTGGATCATTTCTTGTTGACTATAAAGGATAGATCATGCCGTTTGGACCAACGTAATGTTCATTGCATTACAAGTTGGGAGGTGTAACATCCTAGCTATGGGAAACAATGAAACAACAAACCCACCCTACAATGTAATGACTTAGAACCTACCCTTAGGCATGTCCATGTTAAAATTGCATTGCATGTTGTGTGTGTTTGTTTAGTTGGTTGATTGATGTAGATGGGGATCTAGCTTTGATTGACCCAACCGAGCCTTTTCCTAGGGAAGAATTTGGTCAAGATCAGAGGGAAGACTCCAAAGAGAACCCAAGACCGACACTTAAGCTAGAAGTTCCAGTTCCAAGCCCATCACTCCCATCATGGTATTGAAGCCCGTGAGCATAAAAGACACTTCACTGTTGCAACATCACAATCCCGTATTTGACCTATAAGATAGTCCGAGCCACAAGAAGTCTGAAGATCCCAACACTATGGCAGAAGGGGGAGAGCATCCAAACACTAAAGAACCCATGTACACTCAAGAGCTATTGAACACCATGGTAGCAAGTCAAATGCAGCTGAGGGAGGACATGAACCTTATGATGCAACAATTTCAGAACCTGAAGAGTGGCTAAAAGGAGAACAAGACTGACCATAATCCTCCACCCATGGAGAGCAAGAAGAAGATCAATGAGAGAATAAACAAGATGGAAGAGATGATCAAGAGAGCTCGCAAGATGGAAGACCTCATGGACTACCAATCCCTCTCACTTTTCCCTGATGTGAGATTGCCTCCTAAGTTCAAGATGCCAACCTTGGACAATTTTGACGGGATTGGCTACCCAGAGTCCCATTTGAAGATGTATATGAAGGCCATGCAACCCCTAGGAGCAACTAAAGAACTACTTGCTCAAATATTCCAAAACACCCTGGCTAGAGCCGCTCTTAGGTGGTTCCTCAACCTAGATGATGCTAGAGCAAGGAGTTGGGAGGACACCTATCGTGAGTTTCACAATCAATACAAGTACAACATAGAGGTGGATGTGACAAGGAGAGATTTGAAGACCACGAAGCAAGAGCCGAAAGAATCTTTCTTTACCTTCATTACCAAGTGGAGGTCTAAGGCAACACAGATGATGAATAGGCCAAGTGAAGAAGAACAATTAACCATGGTTGTAAAAAACTTATTGCCTATATACCATAAATATTTGTTTGCCCATTATTTTCCTAATTTTAAAGCTTTAATTGTTGCTGGAACCCAAATTGAGGATGTAATAAATAATGGCACTATAAAGAATGAGGACCCACCAATGTTTAAAAAGAATTTAGGATCTAGTTCTAAAACTACAGAAGTTTCTGATATATACAAAAATGATTCTTACCAACTTATTGCTCCTATTTCCCTCGTGCCAATATCACAAGGGCTGCCTCCAAGGCCTAGGAGGGAATTTCATGAGTTATATATGCTTGTGAGTCAAGTGTTTGAAAAACTAAAAAGGGATACTAAAACCCTTTGACCTAAGACCAATCCCAAACCTACTGCCTACAAGATTTGATGTGACTAAGAGATGCACTTACCACCAAAGCCTTGGCCATGATACTGACAAGTGTTTTGGCCTTCGTCATGCAATTCATGATTTGATAGACACTAAGGTGATTGCACCGCCTACAAGGCCTAGCATCACTAATCATCCCTTGACCAACCACAATTTTGGAAGAGGACCGAGGATAAATTGCTTGATGATTGAAGAGGAAAGTGAAGAGGATTCGTCTGGGTTAATTTATGACCTACCTGAGTGCTTTATGATGGCATGGGAAGAGTTTATGGGTATGATGTCTACTGCAGTATGATATATGGAGTGAAGATGTAACAAAAACCACAAACTACTCAATATCCACAAATGGGGGGAGACATTTCAAACCCCAGGCAAGTTACCAAACACCTACATACGAGGGGAGACACTTCGAACCCCAATTAAATCACCAAGCACCCACATATGGGGGGAGACACTTCGAACCCTAATCAAATGACTTGACATCCACAAATGGGTTAAGACACTTCAAAACCCAAGAAACTGATCTAAATGACCAAACAAAAATTACCCACGTCACAAGGTGGGAGACACTTCAAACCCCCACATTTGGTGACAGACAACCTAATAGAAGCCTTGAACAAATTCACCCAACAAACACCCACTAAAAAGGATGAGGTCTTCAAGCAACTACAGGAGACACAAGCCAATATATCTTTATGGGGTTTACTCATGGCCTCATACAAGCACCGCCAGAATCTAGTTGACCTTCTCAATCAAATCCAAGTCCCTACAACCACTACTTCTCAAGATCTGTATGTTATGATTGGGTCTATAAGTAGGGAACTCACTATTTCCTACTTTGACAAGGATTTGATGAAGAAAGGGAAGCACCACAATGACCTATTGCATATTACTATAGAAGCCAAAGGCAAGAGGATTCTGATGGTTCTAATTGATGATGGAAGTGCCTTAAATGTGTGTCCTTTAGGCTCCGTTTAGGAGTTTATAAGGGAATGGAATGGAATGGAATGATCATAAGGGAATAGGAATGGAAATGGAATGTATTTAGGTAAGGGAAAGGAATGGAAAAGAATGGAATGTAGTGGAATTAAGTAACCTTGATTGGATGTTTTAAAATAAAGGAATGGAAAGGAATGAAAATGAATGGACCGTAAGTAATCTTGTTTGGAAGCAACATGGAGGGAATGGAATGGAATCATTTTATGAAAATATTACTATTAGACCCCAATTTTGAAATAAAGGGTTGAATATATTGGGGAATTTTGGGAGTTTTAGTAAAAAAAATCATTAAATCTAATCCCATTCCCTCCCATTCCTCCTAATTTTAGGGGGAATGAAAATTTGAGGTTTTAAGGGAATAGAGAAGAAAGAGTGTTCCCTCCTACCCATTTCATTTCCTCTCACTTAAACTCCCAAACAAAGGAATGGACTTTCCATTCCCTCCATTAAAACTCCCAAAAAAGGGAATGGAAGAATATTCTAAAATTATTCTTTTCATTCCTTTCCATTCCATTCCTTCCTCCCAAACGAAACCTTAAAGACTGCAAGTTGCTTGGGCCTATGTATTGAAGACTTTGTGCCGACTGATTAGCATGTGAGGGCATATGACAATAATAAAAGGGAGATCCTAGGAACTGTAAGAATGGAGCTTACTATAGGGCCAATGATCAAGAATGTGGAGTTTCAAGTCCTAAACATAGCATCATGCTTCAATATGCTCCTTGGGCGACCATGGATTCACAACATAGAGGTCGTACCTTCATCCTTATACCAAAAGGTTTGGTTTCCACATGAAGGAGCCATAGTTACCATATATGGCGATACTTTGACCATATCGAAGCCCATTTTTGGTATTGATTCTAAGAAGAAGAAGTAGAGAAGATCCCCATGGACTTTGCTCCATAGAACAACAACAACATGGTGGCAATGATGAGGATAATGAATTACCTTCCGGAGATGAACTTAAGGAAGACTGTGAAGAAGGCAACTGCTCAAGTCCCAATAATTCCCATTGCCACACCACTTTTTGGGTTAGGCTATAAGCCTACTGATGATGACTTGCTAGAGATAGAGGTGAAAAGAATGGCCTGTGCCAAGGCTAAAGCCAAGGGACTTCCTTGTCCCCTGGAACCCCTAAAGCCTTATACTCCCACACTGAGCGGAAAGTTTGTCAAAGCTGGAGATAGTTAACGCTATTGAGGATTCCCTAAACTAAGATTCAATCTTGAGTCAAGAACAATGGTGCCTGGATTTGAGCTATT
The DNA here is from genome assembly GCF_932294415.1 of Quercus robur. Taxonomy (NCBI): domain Eukaryota; kingdom Viridiplantae; phylum Streptophyta; class Magnoliopsida; order Fagales; family Fagaceae; genus Quercus; species Quercus robur. The sequence continues at coordinate 46,573,629 of NC_065536.1, forward strand.
ATTTGATTGCAACAACAAGCTTCCAGAGCTGAAGAAGGAAGACACAAATTGGGTCCCTACTGATTGGGCTGATTACATGGACCCTAATGCAATGACTACGCTTCTAAGAGATCCCATTTGCAATATAGAAGAAGAAGAGTACTGGGCGGCTTGCCAACATGCATTGAAGAGACCGTATGAAGTAAGAACAAGTGATGAAGATGAGGAAGGGGGAGAAGCCCCTAGTGATGATGATGAGAGTAGCAACAGCAAGAGTAATAGTAGTAGTGATAGCAGTAGTAGTGACAATGGGGATGATGAGGATGACAACAACAATGATAGTGAAAGCGACAATAGTGAAGACTATGATAGCCAAGATAGTGGCAATGATTGGGGTGAACCCCCTAGTGATAGAGAAGATGAAGATGTAGGACTTTTCTATAAAGACCGCTCTAATGATGACGTAGACTACTATCACAGAGATATAGAGGATGATGCTAAAGCTGAACCTATAGACATGGAGAATGGCACTGAATGTGAAGAGTATGAGCTAGAAAATGTGCTGGAAGGGGAAGAGTTTGAGAGGCCGACAATATAGACTATGATGATTACCCTAATGGGCAGCCCTTAGATTGGAGCTGCATTATTGATGGTAGCTTAATGTTAGGCCCACGATATAAAAAGCATGGTAGAGAGATTATTGAGTTACGGTCATTTCACAATTCAGAACTAGGTTCACTGACCCCATACATTGAGGAAGAAGACAACATAGATGCTAGATTGGCTACTTTAGACAAAAAGCTGATGATCCACAATTTCAGAAACTTAACACTGGAGAGTCTTGAAGATGAAGATAAGAAGGTGGAAGGGAATGAGTTAGAATACCCCCCCTAATACATCCACCCGAGCAACAAAGGGAAGCAAGATCTGTTTGGTGAGTGGATGGATAGTATAGAGCGTCTGGATGCTCATGTGACTGACAAGCATGCAAATACAAAGATTGATACTGAAGGCACATATTATATGGATGAAGACCCCATGGTACTGATGTTGAGGGAAGAAGGAACTCACTGGGAGCCACCCGCTATCATTGAAGCCACAACCGAGGTGAAGAAATGGGCATGGGAGGGAGCCACCCACACCATGGAAGACTTTTCCAAGAAGATGAAGACCGTCGAGCTGATCAATCCTGCCAAAAGCATTGTTTCTATCCCTATTGAGTCTGTTTCTGCTAATATTATTATTCCTGTTGAGTCTATTTATGATCGTATTCCTATAGAGTTTGTTTTTGTTAAGTCGATTGATAACTGTTTTCATTATAATGTGATTTCTGATTCCACTTATTTGTTGGCTTTGACTGTTTTTATTTTTGAAATTGGTAAAGAAACTCTTAATAATAAGGAATTAATACAAGGGCATGTAGAACCTATAAAAGAAGAAACCCAACCTGTTAACCTGGGAACCGATGATGAACCTAAGATGATATAAGTGGGCAATACCCTAACCTACTCTAAGAAAGATGTATTAGTGGCACTGCTGACAAAATTAAAGAGGTATTTTCATGGTCATACAAATACGTGCCTGGGATTGATATAGATATAGTGCAGCACTGCATTTCAACAAATCCAACCATGAAGCCGGTCAAGCAGAAGTTTAGAAGGATAAAGCCAAAGTTGACTCTTAAGATCAAGGAAGAAGCCGAGAAACAATGCAATACAGGATTTCTGAGGGTGCTCAACTACCCAAAATGGTTAGCTAATGTGGTTCCGATGTCGAAGAAAGATGGGAAAGAGAGAATGTGTGTAAATTTTCGAGATCTTAATAAGGCTAGCTCGAAAGATGATTTTCCTTTGCCTCACATTGACATCTTAGTTGATAACACAGCAGAACATGCCTTGCTGTCATTTATGGATGGTTTTTCGGGATACAATCAAATAAAGATGGCTTCAAAAGATATGGAGAAAATCTCCTTCATTACCCCATGGGGGACGTATTGCTACAAGGTTATGCCATTTGGCCTTAAGAATGCTGGTGTTACTTACCAACGTTCAAACACTACTTTGTTACATGATTTGATCCACGAAGAAGTAGAAGTTTATGTAGATGACATGATAGTGAAGTCCAAAGACCATGAAGGGCACATACCAGCTTTACAGAAGTTCTTTGAAAGAATCCAATTCTATAAGTTGCGGTTCAATCCAAAGAAATGCACTTTTGGTGTAACATCCAGAAAGCTGTTGGGTTTTATGGTAAGCCAGAGGGGAATTGAATTCAATCCTAGCAAAATCAAGGTAATTGTAGAGATGAAGCCTCCTAGGACTAAGAAGGAATTCTAAGGATTTTTAGTGAGGATACAATACATCAGCAGATTCATAGCCCAGCTTACCATGACATGTGGCCACTTTTTCGACTACTCAAGAAGGATGTTCCCATAGGATGGAATGAACAATGCCAAGAAGATTAAGAATTATCTGAAGAAGCCTCCCGCCGGTACCTGAAAAGCCATTATTGTTGTATCTCACAACCATAGATACAGCAGTGGGGGCTTTACTTGCTCAATACCTAAAAGAGTCTAGAAAGGAGAATGAAAACTACTACATTAGCAAGAAGATGCTGGCTTATGAAGAGAAGTATTCACCACTGGAGAAGACATGTGAAGCACTTGTATCGGCAACTCGTAAATTCAAACATTATATGCTTGCTTTCAAGGTCTTTTGATTGCAAGAATGGACCATTTGAAATACTTGATGGAGAAGCCTGTGCAAGACGGGAAGACAGCTAAATGGGTTCTATCTCTATCAGAATTTGATATTAAATATGTGACTCAGAAATCTGTGAAGGGGAGAGCAATTGCTAATCACTTAGCCCATTGTTCACCTTAAGAAGTTGAAGAAATCCAAGGAGACTTTTCGGATGAAGATATCATAGGGATAGAGGTAGAATCATGGAAGATGTATTTTGATGGAGCAACTAATCAAAATGGAAGTGGCATTGGAGTTCTCCTAATTTCTCCAAAAGGGACACACATCCCATTCTCTAGTAAGCATAACTTTCCTACCACTAATAATGGCACTGAATATTTACAAGCAGCCCTAAGTCTTAGAGTGAAAGAGTTGGAAGTATATGGTGATTTAGCCTTGATAATTTCTCAGATTCAGAATAGATGGAAGATCAAGGAAGAAAGGCTAATGCCTTACCATGAATGTCTCCAAAAGTGGGCCTCGAAATTTAGTAAGATCCAGTACCAATATATGCCAAGAATGCAGAATCAGATTGCAGATGCTTCAGCAACAATGGCATCCATGATGGATGGACCTAAGGAAGATGAAGCTAGACCAACAGTGGTTGAACAAAAAGAAAAGCTTGCTCATTGTATGTCAATAGAAGAAGACGAGGAAAAGAATGGAGAAGGTGAATGGTATTCAGACATCCTACAGTACCTTAAGGATGGGACATACCCAAAGTCTACAGACAAGAATGACCAATTGACCATTAGAAGGTTGTCCACTAATTATATTATTTGTGGTGGGAGGCTTTACAAAAGATCATATGATGGACTTCATCTCCCTTATGTAATTGCCAAAGAAGCACAGCAAATAATTGAAGAGGTTCATGAGTCAAATTATGGGCCATATATGAATGCACACATGTTGTCACAAAAAATAATGAGATAAGGTTATTATTGGACTACTATGGAAGCAAACTACGCAGCTCATGTTCGGAAGTGCCATTAATGCCAAGTCCATGGAGATCTGAAGCACATGCCACCTATGCCATTACATACCATGACTTCACCCTAGCCGTTCTCTACATAGGGAATAGATATTATTGATAAGATTCACCCAACAGCATCCAATGGTCATGAATTTATACTTGTTGCTATTGATTGTTTCACTAAATGGGTGTAAGTTGCCTCATACAAAGTTTTAAACTTGAAGAAAGTTGCTCAATTTATTCAAACTAATATCATTTGTAGATATGGGGTACCACATGAAAATATCTCAAACAATGGGCTGCATTTCAAGGGAGAAATAGAGAAGTTGCTTCGATAGTTCAATATGCAGCACCATAAATCCTCACCCTATTGTCCTCAGACCAATGGAGCAGTTGAGGCTGCAAACAAAAATATAGGGCGAATTTTGAAGAAGAGCACAACAAACTACAAGGATTGGCATCTACAATTACCCTATGCACTTTGGGGGTATAAGAAATCAATTCGGTCCTCCACAGGAGCCACTCCTTATTCATTGGTGTATGGGATGGAAGTAGTCTTTCCAATTGAAATGGGTGTCCGTTCATTGAGAATAGTACTGGAGAGTGAAATCCCCGAAGTAGATTGGTTGCAAAGTAGATATGACCAATTATGCATGATGGATGAAAAGAGACTCAAGGCCTTGTATCACATTCAAGGTTATCAAAGGAGGCTTAGGAAAGCTTTTGACAAGAAAGCAAGAGCTAGATATTTGACATTGGGGGATTTAGTGCTGAAAAAGATCTGAGCTCTGGTTCAAGATACAAACGAGATGTTCTAGCAAAATTGAGCAAGCCCATATATTATCAAGCAGATATACTCTAGGGGAGCAGTAAGGTTGATGGACTTAGATGTAAACCCTTTTACTAAGCTAACCAACATGGATCAATTGATGAAATACCAAGTCTGAGGTGGTAGTCTGAAAACACCACGTCTAAAGTGGTTGTGAATTATGTTGTTTCCCTTTTTAGGTTCAGAAAAAAAAAAAAAAAAAAAAAAAAAAAAAAAAAAAAAAAAAAAAAAAAAAAAAAAGGTAGGTTGAAAACCCAAAAGGGTGATCTACGCAAAAAAGGAAAGTGAAAAAGAATAAAGAAAAAAGAAGAGAATGAAAGAGCCTGCTAGGTTGAAAACCCAAAAGGGCGGCCTAGGCAAAAGTTAAGGTAAATAAAAAAATAAACTACGTGACGACTTAATCATTCTGCCAAGGAAGTACATAGGCAACCATTCAGAAAACGAGGCTCTTAGAAGTCGCCTTGAAGCCTGCATTAGTCAACTCTCTGGTAAAGAGGAAATCCATTCAATGGATAAAGAGACTATAATGGGCACTGATTATGCTAGATTGAGTCTTAAGACCCAATCTATGCTAAGAAGTGATGTTGCCAACTTGCCAACAAATATACAATCTCATATTCTGCAAAGCAAGGCTATGTTTAGGTCTTTTGACCTATGGTTCAAGTATTTCAAGAAACTTGCTATAGCCACTATTCCTGATCCTGATGAATTAGACGAAGGTGATAATGTCTTTATTCAGCTTGATTGGGAAGAACACTTTGGGAGTAGTCTTAGAGTGTATGAAAAGAAACATCCATTTCCTGGTCTCCTTATTGATTACGATGATGGTTCATATGTTACTGATAATGATTCAGATGATGATGATGATGATAGGGATCCTAACTGGCTTTCCCAAATGTTTGAATATGTCTTTATCAAGTTCATAAAGTTAACAACCATAAACAGGCCAGTCAGCTTCCACAAATAACTCAGACTGCTATTAAAGGGCTTGAAAGCTCTTCCATTAGATCTTTTGTTTCCATCAGATGTTGGAGCACTTTTCCAAAATGGGAAAGAGATAACTGGATGAGTGTCCAATCCTCAAAGCATCTCATTCTCATTAACGGTTACACCCACCAAGGACAATGGCTTGAAGGAAATTCCCACTTGTCCTTTGATGATCCTTTTGCTCTTGCAAAATGTTGGAGAAATTACTTTAATAATCAAATTCTTGAGGTTGCTCAAAATTTATGGAAACATTATCATTTCATAGGAAGCACAGATAGAATTTTTGCTTTTGGTCCCAGACCCTATGCCAATGCCCTTGTTCACTTGTGGATAGCAGATCATCCTAATCCAAGAACTCTTCTCATCCCAGGAAAAACTCCAGAGTTTGAGCCACTTTTATATTGCAGACTATGTAATAAATATGCTATCTATCATGAGCATGCATGTAATGATGATTCCCCATGGGATCCTTATGATGGTTATCCATCTGATGCTCATTCCACTAATTGATGAATGGTCTCCTAAAATTAATGATACTACTAAAGGAATTCTTATCAAGACTCACTGATAAAGTTGATTCCCTTGTTTGTTTGGTTTGCATAAAGCCAAAATGCTTCAATAATATGTTGCTAAAAATCCGGAACTATTTCAAGATACCCCAAATTTGGCGGAAGATTTTGATTCTCCTATTTGTCTGGCCTGCACAATGGCCAAAACACTTCAATATTTTCCACTACTAAAAGCCCGCTTCCCACCAATACGATACTTTTGAAAATTCCCAATAATAGTGCTCATTTGATTTCCTTTAGCACATGAAGACAACAATGCTTTTAAAGGATAGTGTTTATTGGTTTCTTTTGGCACAAAAGGACATCAACAATATGGCCTAGACCCTAGAATTATAGGCCTCTGAACTCCACGGATGATTCCCCAAAAAATGAGACAAAAGTGGGAAAATTCACTATTCATCTGTCACTATTCACCTATCACTATTCATTCGTTACTGTTCACCTATTACTGTTCACTCTAAATTTTGCCTATTTAAGGGGGGCTATCCCTTAAGTTTAGAACAAGCTTTTTCTTCAGAATTTTCTTTCCTTAGAACTTCTTCCCTTAGAAGCCCTCTTTGAGAGAAAGTTCCTTGTTTCTACTACCACTATTTCCCTACAAATCCTGTAACTAGGACTAGTTCAAGCTTTGTAACTGTTAACCTGTACTGTTGAGATCTTGTAACTACTACTACTGTAAGTGTTTGTTCTACTTTCAATAACAAGTATTTTCAGTTTTCTGATCATTATATTACTTGTTGCTACCGCCATCTTGGACGGTTCTAAATTTTTATTGCATTCATATATACTGCTTGGCTGGTTCTACCGTCTTACTACTACTTTTAAATTACTTTGATTATAACTGCAATACCACCTTCTTGGCTGGTTCTACTTTGCTTTTACATTATTTTCAACATATATTATTATTGTGAAACTATGCTTCCGCCTTCAGCTTGGTGTCCTTCCCCCTTTATGGTATCAGAGCCATTCTTTTCTGGCCGGTGATAGTGTTGTTGTGTTCTCTATCTCTCTGTCTGTGTCTACCCAAAACTTTGATACTCTTTTATTGTGTTCCCTTCTTACTGTCGTTGGAGCCACCCTAGTCGTAAAGTTAATTCCTAGAACTAAACTGTAAGGCCCATTTGAGCCAAGAAAGGGCATGTAGGGCATGAGAGGTATAGGGTTGGTTAGGGTATGTGTTAGGAAATGCAACGGTTGTGAGAAAAACATGATAATTGAGTGTTAAAACTAGGATAGTATGGAAAGATTGTGGAGATCCAACTCTTCTATCAACTCTAGGACTGGTTGTCCTCTTGATATTGTAAATGAAGAAGATCACAATGTTGAAGAACATGAGATCCCTGATTTCCGGAAATGTACTATCCCTAAGATTGATACTAAAAATGTTTACAAAATTAGTTGGGCTGAAAATGTCTTTCATTCTACTTACAAAGTTAGAACTGTTGAACAAATATTTTCTATTTCAAGAACTCATGAAAAATGTAGCTTGTTTTCTAAAAAGAATAATGGTGAATTTATTGCTACTAAAAAATTCAATTATTTGCATATTGGAATGGTTCAAGTTGCTATTAAACCACTCACCCGAAAGGGTATTAATGCTTCTATTCTCATGTGTTTACGTGATGCTAGATTTAAGAACTTTAAAGATAGCATTCTTGGTATGATTACTGCCTCTTTGTATGATGGTCCTGTATATTTCAATTGTTATCCCGATCTTACTCTTGCTTTGGATGATCCTAATATTATTAAATCTTTAACTTTGAATATTGCTTCATCTGGTTATCACATGGAAGAAGGTAGTAAACCTTTTGCTTTGATTTATCGTATTTATTACAGATTGTTAGGTACTCAATTAAATCCTAGTGCTATAAATCATAAAGAACCTTCTGGCAAAACTATGTTAATTCAATGTTCAACCCCTGATGCTAAAGTTCAAGTTCCAAAAATGATTCAATGGTAAGACGTTAAGCTTCCCACTGAATGGTTGTTGGAACAAGAATCTCTTCTTGCTAAACCTATTTTTGATGAGCTTGATCTTACTCATATTCAACAATATCTTGATTGTACTGTTCAAATAAGTTTTCAAAATAATCAACCTTTAAGGATCAATGAAGGAAGACATTCCTTTGCTAGGTCTGAAAGTATTTCAAAAAGAGATCAAGATCTCAATGATTTTTTACAAAAGAATTTTGAAAAATTTTCTGATTTAAAGTTGTGGGGGCCGTTCGATCAATAGGCCCATTAAGGTCAGGATTGTTGGGCCTGTAGCCCATCCAAGGATGCGTATCCGTCCGAAGAGGCCAAGTCCAGTCATAAGATAATTACTGAAGGGGGTGGTAGTCAATATCACGAGGGTGAGGTGCTGTATTCGTCCGAGGACGCCATACTCCTCGGCATTGTGCGTCCGAGAACGAACAGGGCGCAGTTTTGTGGCAGCCGGGCCTCAGAATTACGTCACCAATGCTGATAAAATCGCAGACCAAGGGCAAAAGGGAAAAGATAGAAAAATATCTATAATCACAGCTGCCTCCGCATTAATGACTTCTCAACCAACTCTCTGGCCGCATTAATGTGGAGGTGATACATGAACAGAAAGGAGGCAGCCTTACAGCTGGCCATAGGAAGTTCTAGGAGGTGCTGAATGGGACAGAAAGAAATCCTCCGAACCCAACCTACACGTGTGCGGTGAGGATGGAAGGCAAAGGATGGTATATAAACTGAAAGAAGAACATACGAGAGGGGGATCGAAACAGAAAAAGAAAAAGAGAAAAGCACAGAGAAAAGAAGAAAAGCAAAAGGAGAGAAAAAGAATTGTATTGATCACCAAAGAAAACGATCGTTGTACCAACTTTAGACCTTTAATAGACGTGAGAGTGAGTCATTTTGAGATACCACAGTTAACCTAGTTCTTCACACCCACGCTCTACAAATCATATTGTTTGGGCCTTTTTACGTGCGAACCCAACACTGTTACGGTTCGTTACGAATCGTGTCCTTACAAAAGTTAAAAGGTGTTTCAAGTGATAAGTCTCAAATCAGCTCTGTTTACTATTCCACTAAACCTGAAGCTTCCTCTCCATATAGTGGAACTGCTAATGAAGAAGAAGATGACACTAAATCTGTTTGTCCATCTGATTCTGATTTTCCTCCTATAGACAATCCTGTTTACCAAAATCAACTAAGAGTTTTGAATGTTTTGGATGAAAGTTTTGAAGTTGATAAGGTTTCCCTGTATAAGGAATTTATGCTTGCTAAAAACAGAAATAAAAGAAAATACTTCCAAAATAATTTTGCTCAGTCTAAAAAAGACCGTGTTAAAAGAAAATGGTTAAAAAAGATGAATCAATTGAAAAAATATGTTTTGTTTTTTGATTTTCTTGAAAACCATTATGTTTCAAAAGATGAAGTTTCAAAACAACATCTAAATGTGATCAAAAAAATCAAATTTTGTTAAAGAAGATAAAACCATTATTAGGTCTAGTCATCCAACTCTTGAGACAGTTTTGATAACTTGTCAAAATAGTCAAAATCAAAAGACGGAAGTGAAGGCCTCTCCTTTCAAAATTGCTGATGCTCAAACCCTCATCATTAGTATTATTGAACAAAAAAATTTTACGAATAAATCCTTGCATGTTATTGGTCAACAGCTTGACCGTATTAAAGAAAAAATTGTTGAAAAAATTGTTTCTGTTGAAAAACCTGTTTATGAAAAACCTGTTTCTGATAAAACTGAGAAACCTTTGATTGATTTACCCAGTCAAAGAGAAAAATTTATGTTTAAAACTTCTCAATCTAAAACTCTTGAAATTGTTGAAAAAATGCTTTCTGATTTAAAAGTTAAAATTGAGGGTACTTCTAGAAGTACAGCTTGCACTAGTTCAAGAAATAAAAAAGAAATTGTTTTTGATGAAAATATAGATTCTGATACTGTATCTTCCATTTCTGCTAAAAAGATTTTTGATGATGATTTACCAGAAATAAAAAGATTTGTTGGAAGTTCCAAACCCATGTCTTTTACAAAGAACTAGTATTCAAGATCCACTCCTCCTGATATGCAGTTTAAAGAAAGATATTTTCAAACACAGTTTTCTGTTTCTGCTAATAAGCTTTATGAATGGAATATTGATGGTTTGTTCGAACAAGAAATCATTAACAAAATGGGTCATATGTCTATGGTTGGTATTGCTTATCAAAATAACCATGATCTTGATCAACTTGAAATTGTTAATTTACTTGTTACTGGTTTTTCTAGTACTCTTCATGGATGGTGGGATTCTTATCTCACAGAAGAATCCAGAGACTCTATTAAACATGCTGTTAAAAAGAATAATGAAGGTTTGCCTATTTTTGATGAAAGTACTGGTCGCGGTATTCTTGATGGTGTTAATACCTTGATCTATACTATTCTCAAACATTTTATTGGTACTCCATCTAATATTTCATCTCGAGTTTCTAATTATTTGAATAATTTGAGATGTCCCACTATGTCTGATTACAGATAGTATTGATAGGCCACAAACTGAATGACCCCTTGTGATAGAAATTAATTAATTAATTAGCCAAGTTATTAATTAATCAATTTATCATGCAAAAACGTGGTAGCACAAACAAATCACCAATAAAATAATTATGCATCGGAAAATAAATAACACGGTGATTTGTTTACGAATGGGGAAAACCTAATGGCAAAAACCCCACCGGGTGATTTTCAGGTCACCACTCCCGAAACTCCACTATTATCACAACAAGCGGTTACAAGTAAAGGAATCCCAAGTACCTTACCAACCTACAGTTGAACCCTTACCCCAATACCCAATTGGACTTGTTCTATAGTGACAGTTTCCTTTTCTGATGCACGACTCCCAAGTACGTGACTAACCAATTGTGCGGATTCCAGTACGCGACTTCAATCACCAACTAAGAAGATGGTTGGTTGCAAAGTTCTTCAGTTCATCCACACGATGAAAATCAAAAAGATGCTTGGTCACAAAACCCTACGGTGCACATACACAGCAACTTCTTCAAGAGAAAGAGATGAACTAGGGCAAGAACTTCATCTCCGATCACAATTTTCTTGAACAGAGTTTGCTCAATGCTTGTGCAACTTGTGAACTGTTTGACGGCCCTAAAAACAATCCTTTTATATGTTTAGGGTTAGGAGAAAAGAAAGCCCAAAGACATATTCACGGATCCCAAGAAAATCATATCAGAATTCTAAATTCCTTAAACCTCGATAGATAGGAGGTGTTGAGCAACTGTCGAGAAGGTGTCGAGCACACCAGTCTTTGAAACAGCTTTCTTAAGCTTGATAAATGCAGCTGTAGAGCCAACTGTCGAGCTTTAATGAATTTGCACTATCAACTTGTTTTCTTGGACAGACTTGAAGGCTTCAACACTTGATCTTGAAACATAGTTTCTTGAAGTATTTAAACACATCCTAAATCTACCCAAATACAAGTAAAGTGTGTTTTGTCAAAGGATAAGCCAATTACATAAAGTAGTGACATATGTTCCTAACAAGTAAAACACATATGTCCTAACAGGTATCAAGATGTTTTTATTTCCAGAGTGATGCTCTGGAAAGATTGCCACAAGGCTTATTGGAAAGAAAAGTTTATTGACAGTCTGCCTCCTATCTTTGCTCATAAGGTAAAACAAGAGTTAATGGGTAAAAATGATTCTATTGATTATGATAACTTAACTTATGATGATATTTTAAGCACTATTAAAAAACTTGGTATTAACATGTGTAATGATGAAAAATTGTTAAAACACTAGTTAAGGAATAAAAGAAAAGCTAAATATGAAATGGGTAATTTCTGTGAACAATATGGTTTGCCTCCTATTGCTCCTTCTAGGCAAAAGAGTAAAAAACATGATAAAAGCTATAAAAATATATATAAAAAAAAAAATACAATTTATTTATTTGTTCTCTTTCTCTCTCTCTCTCTTTCTCACAACCTAAAAAAAATTCTATGCATGGTTAACAGTGCGTACACACCCTTAATCCCATGAGTCCGCATGCTTTCTAAAATCTCTAGTTTTGACTGCAATGTTAGCTTGATTTCAAACGGCCATAACTCACTCAATATAAATTCAAAGCATGCAACATTTATGTTCACATTGAAGCATAAGATGTCTACTTTCCAATGAAACAAACCTTACTAAAAACTTTCTTGTGGATAAAATGTTTTGATGAAAATACTAAGCAAAAGTCATTTTTCAGCATCATTTTTAAAGTGATTTGAGCACTTTTGAATTGTGATTATTTTTGAACTATTGTGAAATTTTTAATTATTCTTGGTTGAAATATGGCAAGCCCATCATTGGGACTGAAGACCAAACATTATTAATGGGTACAAAATGAGATATCTACAATTGCCCCTCTTTTAACTTTGCTTGCCCTACAAGTATAGTTAAAAGCCTAAAGCGACAAAACATTTTGTTAGTTAATAAACTTTGAGTCCACACACACACACAAACACAAACACATGGGGCGTACTTAAAAACTTGATTTGTGCACTTCCAACAAGAAGTGTGAAAAACAACATGAGAAATAAAAGAAAATCTGGGATGTTTTCAAGTTTAAGGACTCTACCTTTGGGTTTTAAGGACCTCTACCTAATCATGACACACATACATGCAAGCAATCATGTGAACAAGAAATGTATCATAAGAGACATAAAAGAAAATTTAGTATGTTTTCGAGTTTTAAGGGCTTTACCTTTGAGTTTTAAGGTCCTCTACCTGAAGTTGGGGGACCACTCAAAGCAAGCATTTACATCCAAACACCAAAAGCCACTAAAAATGAGCATTTATGCCAAAAAGACCACTTGACCGAGTATTTACGTCCAAACACAAATAGGCCACTTAAGAATTAGCATTTAGACCAAAGGGACCACTTGACTGAGCATTTACATCCAAACACAAATAGGTCACTCAAGAATGAGCATTTACGCTAAAAGGACCACTCGATTGAGCATTTATGTCTAAACACAAATAGGCCACTCAAGAATGAGCATTTACGCCAAAGGGACCACTTGACCAAGCATTTACGTCCAAACACAAACAAGGCCACTTAAAAATGAGCATTTATGCCAAAAGGACCACTCGTCTAAGCATTTATATCCAAACACAAAAGGCCACTAAAAAAATGAGCATTTACTTCAAAGAGACCATTCCACTCATCCGAGCATTTATATCCAAACGCAAAAAGCCACTAAAAAATGAGCATTTACTTCAAAGAGACCATTCAACTGAGCATTTACGTCTAAACAAAAACATAATCACACAAGTTTTGTAAGATGTAACATACAAGACTCATGCAAATATTAAAGACACACGCAAGGATGCAAAAAAAAATTACACAAACTCACATAAGTAAAAGAGCACACGATCACACAAGAATATAGTAAATAAACACATAAGACTCACATAAACATCAAAGAAACATGTGATCACAAAATGCATTACAAACAATCATACACAACTTAGGTTAACATCCAAGATGTGTGTAAAAATTTTAGTAACATAAAACATGATCACACAAGATTCACATCAAACAACATAGATGCATATCACCATAAAAGATTTGCACATAAAAACATGGATGAACACAACATTATAGGGGTCACACATACATAACAAAGCATGCAAATACACAAGATTCACACAAAAAGACAAACAAAATGGGCCTAGGGCCCAGGACAAAGTGATAATGGGTTTAAGGCCCAACACAAAACAAGGAAATGCCTAAGGCTCAAGCGGAGTTTGATATGGGCCAAACAAGGATGCAAACAAGTAAACAAACACATAAAACCCATATGATACATCATACATGCAAACAAACAAACAAAACATCATGAAAAGCAAACAACAAATGATCACTGGCCAAGTGTAAGGATTGCAAGCAAACATAAAGTCACCAAAGACAAAGACAGACTCAACAACTTCTAAAGAAACGACAAACACAGAAAAACACATAAAACATAGGAGAACATAAATGACATGAGGAACAAAGAACAGACTCTTAGAAAAGAAGACACGAAACAAGACCATCCTAAAAGTCATGGTAAAAAGAGAATCGAACACTTGATTCATTATAGACAACTTTCAAAAAGTTCAAACATTAGGATGCATCCTCCTTGTGAGGTCCACCTTGCCCCTAGCTTGACTAATTTTTTTTTTTTTTAATCCTAACTTTTGCCTAGGCCGTCCTTACGGGTTTTCAACCTAGCAGGCATTTGTTTTCTTTCTTTTTTTAAGGTCCTAACACACAAAAACTAGAAGGTTAGTAAGCTTTAACTAAAAGGTCTAGGCTAGAATAGGTCCCAACCAAGAAAAATTTAACTTAAGGATGTTTTAGAATAAAAACTCCTTTAATTCAATATTTTCTATTCCATTCAGCATGGTTTGGGAAAAGAGCCTTTAGAACCTTTTATAGTGATCAAAGAGGGGTGTAGGGCTCTTCCTAGTTGATGTGGGATTAGCTCTGCTTGATTTTAATTAAAAATTTTCCTTACAGGTCAATTTGTAACCCTACATCCATATGTCATGAAGAGTATGCCTCGGTCGAATGGAATGGTCGAAGGGGTGAATAATGGAGTTGCCACCAAGATTAGGTCTAGAAACCATATAAATACTACCCCTCTGTTAAGGACTGATCTTACTAGAGCATGTGTCTAGAGTTTAGGTATGGGGATGGGAAGGTGTTAGGCACCAAATCCCACCGACCCGTAGGTTGGCCTCTACTCATTATGTTCCACATCCTAATTCTATCAAAGGGTCCTTTAATAGGTTATTCTACGCGCACGCACACACACACACACAGTCTATCCTAACATGCATCTAGCATCCAACATGGCATATCATTCATAGCATAATTGATGAGAATGCAAAATGTCATATTTTTTCTCCCTTCATGTTTAGTCTTTATATTTATTTGGTGCCTAAATGTACTCATTTTTCTTATATTTTGATTTAGGATGCAAATGGAGGCATTAAGTGCAAAACGTAGCTAATTGGGCGATTTTGGACAACTTTGACATCGCTTCGTAATCTGGGCATAACTCTCTCATCCGAGCTCCGATTGAGATGATTCAAGATGATATGGAATGAAAAGACAAAGCTCTACAACTTTCATGTTTTGGGTTTTGAGAGATGCGGGCTGAATCAAGGTCGAAATTGAGCTTGAAGTTGCTGCACCTGCACTGCTGACGTTCTACAATGTTCCTTTGCCTGCAATTCTAATACGCAGATCTGATGCGGTTTATTTTTGGAAGCTTCCAGATCTGATGCACAAAAATTACAGCTGAAAAACACCACTTTCCTAGTTATATTAGGACTTTGTTTTATTTTTAATATTTTTCCTTAATTAGTCAGATTTGGATATTATTATTGAGAATATTTTTAGGCTTGGGAAAGGGGGAATTGATGTGTAAAAGGGGGAGGAGAAATCAGAATTGGATAGACACGCCTCTCTCTCCCCCCTCTTCTCTGATTTTCTCCTTTGAGTTTTCATCATGGCCTTACATGGCCAAACATTTATACTTGGTCGAAGGAAACTGAAGCCTTGGAATCAATAAAACTGTGAGATCTAATTTGTTTTTATTGTTCAATTAATGCTTTGAATATCAGATGTTCTTCTGTGCCTAATTTCATGATTGTCTCGTTTAATTATTAGGAGGCCTACTAGTTTATTATTCGTTGCAATCTACTGCTAGGTTAGATATCAAATCCATAATTGTTTGATCTCTCTAACTTATGAAGCAACCAAGATTTAATGATTTGCTGCGTTAGAAATTATTAGATCTTAGGAAGAACGCTTGACTAAATTAAATACAACCGCTTGTGTTTGTGTTGTTTAGCTTTATTGATCTCTCTAATTCTTAAGGCTGCTACTAGATTAAACCTTTAGCACTTGTCTTGGGTTGTTTAGTAGTTAGGGTTTATTAGATCGCTTGTTTTCTAATTAACTACGACTAAGGAAATATAGGAAAATAGTTCCAATGGTGAATATTCAAAGTGTGAATTGATATATACTTGCATCGATGAGCAATTGTAAAATTCCGATGGTGGATGTTGACTGAGACCAAGGTTTGTTCTTTTGATTGAATTTGATATTTTAATTTGAATTGTTCCTTAGTTGTTTTTTTTTTTCTTAAAAATTGTTTTCATTATACTCAACCCCCCCCCCCCCCTCCTTGTTCATGTAGCATAAAACTAGGCTAGATACTCTCCATGGGAACGATCCTTACTCGCACTACTACATATATTTTTAGGAGTATAGGTTTTATTTTTGGTTGCCTGCGACAGCACACCAACAATCAAGGCATCAACATAAGATTATATCACCAAAACATGTATCCGCAAGTATCCTAACATACATCTAGACATGGCATCTACACACATCCTATCATTCATCTAACATTTTATGCTTAATTTAACCAAGGGAAACAAACATACCACATGGCAGTAACATCAACAAGGCAACAAGATCTTATATATCCAAAGGCAACATGTATCCAATGCATCATTGTATCAACCAAGCATATCCATCATATTAATCAAATACATCATGTTCATTTATCCAAATCAAATGTGTGTTCATGTAATTATGCATGACTCACCTTACTTACCTCACTGCATCATTATCATCTTAGCACCATAATCATGTTGTTCATGAAGAATGCAAACCATAATCATCAATCTAACAATCAAAGTATATAAAACATGTTATTCTAATGACCTTGGACCTAAGCATGTGAAATTTAAGTTAAACGGACTCAAAACATGTGATTAATACAAATCAAAATTCAAAATGACAAAAACCCTAAATTTGAAGTTTTAGGCTCGAGTATACATGCGTAGGCATGAAGCATGCGTACGTATACTTGCCCAGAAACTTAGTTTTAAGATATCAACCAAAATAGCAATCAAACTGTAATACCCGGGAAAAAAAAAAAGGATTAAAAGGAAGGGTATTTAAGTAAATCTTTTGTGGGGTCAATTTTATAATTTATAATTATAAGAGAGTTTTTAGAAAAATAAGGTTGAAACCCCAGCTATATATAAGCTTATTAAGTAAATGTATTTGGAGAGATTTTTTGATAGAGGAGACTAACTAAAATACTCAAGAAGAGAAGTTTGACTACACACTTGAGGTAAGAACTTAGGAATCTCTTTCTTGTTAAATCTAAGCTTTATTTGGAATTTTTTTTTTTTTTTTTTATGTGCGTAATCTGGCCAATAGCGAAACTATTTAAATATTCAAGAGTTATAATGATGCAAATGTATAAAAGTTTAGATTTTTTTTTTTTTTTTTTTTTTTTGTAAACTGGATGTACCTGTAGATTTTTCTGCCTCAGTATTGTGATTTTTTTTCCTATGCCCACTGTTGTGTCATGCTTGTAAGTGTAGATGGAAGTTGTACAAGGTGAGGCATGGTGAGTCCGATTCTGCACAAGTTTCTACCTTAAGAAGTTGTACCGAATTGTGGATTTGATGAATAGGAAAAGTCATGGTGTGGACTTGAAGTTTCTGACAAAAAAAAAAAAACAGAGAGAGAGAGCACACGTATAGAAGATAGATCTAGGTGGTGTCCTTTTCAGATTGACTTTTGACCATTTATGGCTATGGGTATGAATATTATATAGGCTTTATTCCTAGGGAACTATTAGCAGTATGAAGTAAATGAAATATATATTATGAATAAGTAGAATTTTGGTGTGACATAACAGTGAACAGTTGTTGGATATTGAAGTAGTTTCTCTTCTGGCTGGGTACTTTTATAAGTCTTTCTTAAATTGTTTGATTATTGAGTAAATGGTGCTTGTAAATTGTTTAGGTGATATCTAAGGATTTTAGAGAAAGTGTTAGAGAGAAGTTTTTTTGTAGTGAGCAAGCTGAGGTAAGTAACCTTATCCTAATTGGTTTTATTTTGCGTATTTTAACTACTGAAAATTGTTTACATTTGTTACAATTTTATTTCTATTGTATTACTGATTTCAAGTAAAGAACTATCACAAATATATCTGATTATTGAATATATGATGTATTTTATTTAATGGTTTTTAACTATACTAATTCAAAGTAAAGAATTGTTTAATTTAATTGTTTTTTTAGCTATATTGATTTAAAGTAAAGAATATAGAAATATCACAAATGTATTTGAATATTCAATATATGATTATATATATATATATATATATATATTTATATATATATATGTATTTGAATAAGATATATTTTGTTAGAAACTATGATTTCATATATATGATTATGGACAATCTGACTATGAATTGATTCTGATACCCAATCTAATGGGGGTTATTCATTGGTACTCTGATACCCAGCTAATGGGGGTTATTCATTGGTGCATTGATACCCAGCCAATGGGGGTTATTCATTGGTATCCTAATACCCAAACCAATGGGGGTTATTCATTGGTACTCTAATACCCAGCCAGTGGGGGTTATTTATTGGTACTCTGATGCCTAGTCACAGGGATATAGCGTGACCATAGTCATAAGATTGTTAAGAATATGAATTACATTTGAATATTTAACTATTTTGAGTCCTTAAAACTACATATGTGATTTTGGAAATGTTTGATGTAGTTGAACTATTTTGAGTCACTAAAACTGCTTATGTGTTTTTGGAACCTATTGTAAGCTATAGCTTTTGATATATGGAAAACTAACTATTTTCTAAACCATCTATGATATATTTGTAAGATTAAAGTACATGGCCTATGTGCAACTTATTATTTTAAGACTATGAAATTTCTTCAGTTATTCTGAAAACACATAGTATATTATAACTTTTGAAAACACATATTACATCTTATACTTTACAGATCTATTGCTTGATAGAACTTACTAGGACTTTGGTTACTTATTGAGTTGTCAACTCACCCCCTTTTTTTCCCCTCTTGTTTTAGATTGTGAAGAATACCAAGTTTTGAGAGTTTTGACGTTGTGTTGTGAGCAGGAAAAGAAGCTTAGTGATTTTGGGATTGGATGGTCTTCTAATAGTTTTATATTTATTGGCCAATTGGCATTATGTACATAAGGTTTGGATTTTGTTCCTATTAAATTATTGGAGATCTATTCATAAAGAAAATGTTGAGGTACAATGGATTTATTTGATTTTAACTTTTGAGGATAAATTTTAGTTGCTAAGAAAGTCTTGCACACTTGTAGGGTGCTTACTTTATAAGCGTGCGGCGGTTGTCACGTGCTTATCTTTATAGTTGGGTTCACGGCGTGACACATACATAACCTAACATCCTTCTAATACAAAAGCTATAAAACCTAACTACAAAACAGATATATAAAAGCAATAAACAAAGAAATAAACAACCAAAAATGAAAGAGACAATAATAGACATTTACCTTAAACACAAAAAATCCATTGAGCTTTAATTTGACCATTTCCCCTTAATCAATCTAATCAAGACAAAACCAAAATTTTAGTAAGCTTAAAACTCAAAGGTCTTTGATTCACTATTTTCTAGTGAATTTGGTATGTTTTGGGGGAAAAAAAAACCTTTGAGGCCTTTTATAGTGATCAAAGACGGGTGCATGGCGGCTCTCAATTAATGTGGGATTAGCTCTGCTTGCATTTTACATTAAAAAAAATAAAAAATAAAAAAAAAATCCATACAGGTGTTCTGAAACCCTACATGTGTGCGTATACTCAAAGTATGTGTACACATGCTTACAACATGTGCGCACATACTTACGGTTTATGTATATTTTTCTTTCACCAAAACATCCTCCAAGTTAAAGACTTACAAGATTGGTCCCTAAACTTGCCCTAGACCTCCAAGTGATTTCGTCATTAGGGAACGAGGGCTTAAGTTATAAGAGATACAAAATGACGTGTCTATGGCTCGCATACTCGAAGGTGTGCGTGCAAGGTCTAAGTATGCGTACGCCTATTCCTCAATATACGTGCGCATACTTAAGGTTCTTGTAGGTTTTTCCTTCACTAAAACGTCCTCTGAGTTAAAGGCTTTTCATAATTAGGCCCTAGACTAGTCATAGACCTCCTGGTGATATCATCACTGGGAATGGGGACTCAAGTTGTAAGGGGTTCAAAATGAAGTGTCTACACCATGCGTGTGTATGAAGATACATGTGTATGCATGGTCATAGAGATGTCTATGTATGCACAAGCACGTGCATGCATCCTTGCCTAGAAACCCAATTAGAAATACTCTGTTAAACTAGTCATAATCTATCCTATCATGTTTCAAACTACAAAAGAAATAAACCTAAACTACAAAGCAGGTTATTAAAGCAATAACATAACAAAGAAACTAAGGAAATCAAAAGTGTTAGGGTTATATTTTCTATGTAATTTGCTAATCCTTTGACAAAACACACTTTACTTATAATTTGGTAAATCTAAGTTGAGTTTAATGTATCAAGCAGTCTGTTGTTCAAAACTATCATGTGATATCATTAAAGACATGAAGGTTGATCCAAGAAATATGTGAAGAAAAGTTGTTTCAATAAAGCACGACACATGCTCGATCTATCGAGATCTACGATTTCAGAATTCTTAGATCTAAAATTCGGCCCATGATGACTTGAATGATTAGGGTTTCTCTTCTTACAACCCTAGTCATATATAATGATTATTTTAAAAGTCATCAAGTATGGAAACAAAGACCTAGAACTCATGTACTCTATGTAAAGCTACTGCGTTTGTACAACAAAAGGAAAGAAGCCTAATACAAGATCAAGTCCAATTGGGTATTGGAGCAAAGGTTCAACTCTAGATTGGCATTTTGGGATATTCCAAGGTAGTAGTAAGATTCCCTATACTTGTAACCACCTGATTATTGATCAGTGGATTCTTGGGAGTGGTGACCTTAAATTTACCTAGTGGGGTTTTTGCCTTGCAAAAGGTTTTCCCCATTTGTCAACAAATCACCTTGTTAATTTATTTTCTACTGCATATTAGTTAATTGGTGATTTGTTGGTGCCTCCACAATTTGCACATAATTTGATCCAATTAATCAACTTGGGTAATTGAATTAATTAACCGGGGTCAATTGTTTTTAACCCAACAAGTGGTATCAAAGTGGGCACATTCTGATTAGGTTTTAATCTTTGCTGTGTGATCCATTGACCCCTATTGTTATGGATCATGGAAAATCCTAGATTATACCTCCTCTTTTTCATGGTACTAATTTTGCATACTAGAAAGTACGCATAAGAGCTTTTTTGCAATCTTTAGATGAAAAATGGTCCCCTTCTTTAAGATTTCTTGGTTTCACTTTCTTGTTGAATGCTCTATCAACCCTTTTTTGGTACCCTTGTGCATGGTATTCTGCCCTAGCCCTCTTTTCACCTATCAAGGCCAATTGTTCATATCTCGCCTTAGCCCAATCCTCTTCTAGGACCTTGGTTTCCACCAATATTCTCAAAGATTGTATCTCACCTCAATAGGAAGCATCGCCTCACTACCATAAACCAAAGAGTAAGGTAATGCCCCAGTCGATGCACAAATGGAAGTCCTATAACCCCACAAGGTGAATGGAAGCTTCTCGACCCAATTCTTGTATGTCACTCCCATTAGCTTGTGGTCAATATGGTGAAGATTTGTGAGGCTCAATGCCATATTCTTCCATGACCTTTTAGACTTCACCTTCAAAGTGGGAACCATTGTTGGAAATGATCTCTAGGGTTACCCAAAACCGACATATGATGTTGTTTTCTAAGAACTGAGCCACATGCTTAGCCTTCAACACAAAATAGGAGGCCGCTTCCACACACTTAGTGAAATAGTCAATCACTACTAAAATGTATTCATGCTTGTTTAAAGCCTTAGGAGCTATTCCTCCAACCACATCTACGCCCCAAAATGAGAAAGGCCATGAAGAGGTCATACTATACAACTCACTAGGTGGAACATGGTTCAAATTGGCGTGTGTTTGACAATCACGGCAACTTTTCACATAGTCCACAAAATCAATCTTCATCGTATTCTAGTAGTACCCCATCCTTAGAATCTTCTTGGCTAACATTCTCCCATTCATATGAGGGCCATAAATTCCTTAACGAACTTCTTCCATTACCCTCTCGGTTTCTGCCCTCTTCAAACAACGAAGGTGTACACCATCATAGGACCTTCTATAGAGTTTTCTTCCACTTAGGATGTATTAGGACACCATCATCCTAATGGAACAATGTTTCCTCTTATCAGCACTATCAAGATATGCCCCTAGTTCCAAGAACTTCATGATGTCATAGTACCACAGAACTTCCTCTTCTTCTATGGTCATTATTGAAGCTTCGATCTTCCTTTTGTGCACTTCCTCATAACTATGTTTGATCTGTAAGAGTCGTATCCATACTCCCTCAGGTATTTCAACCATGGAGGCTAAAGTAGCCAAGGCATCTGCAAACTGGTTTTGAGCTCTAAGGATGATTGTGTATTCAATCTTGTCAAAGGTCTTGGTCAAGTTCTCTATGTATTGTTGATAAGGATTCAAGTGCTCGTCCCTCACTTTCCACAATTTTTGTGCTTAGGCTATAACCAAAATTGAATCCCCAAAGACTTCAACTTCTTTTACCCCCAACTCTTGAAGAACTTTCATTCTGGTAATGTATTGTAGTTGACCCAAGAAACCCCTAATCTGTATCTCACTTTTGGGCGGAGGCATCTCCAATATGGCTTTGATCTTGAATGGGTCAACTTTTATCCCTTTGTCACTCACTAGAAATCCTAACAATTTTCTGGCGGTTACTCCAAAGGTGCACTTTTGTGGGTTCAATCTCAATCTATATTCTTTAATCCTCTTATAAAACTTCCTCAAGTTTGTGGTGTGGCTTCTTCTATCTTTGGATTTCACTATCATATCATCAACATACACCTCTACCTCATTATGCATCATATCGCGTAACAAGGTTGTATCCTTTGATAATTTGCCCTATCATTCTTGAGGCCAAAACAACATTGCCGTGTAACAATAGATTCCCCATTCTATAGTGAAAGTGGTTTTGGTCATATCTTTAAGAGCCATCTTGATTTGGTTGTATCTTGAAAGACCATCCATGAAGGACATCAAGGCACTTCTTGCCATGTTATCCACTAAGACGTCAATGTGGGGGAGGGAAAGTCATCCTTAGGGCATGCCATATTCAAGTCTCTAAAATCTACACACATCCTTACCTTTCCGTCCTTTTTAGGTACATGCACGACATTGGCTATCCATTCGGCTTGGTTTATGGGATTGATGAAGCTTACCTTTAATTGCTTAGTGACTTCCTCTTTGACCTTTAAAAGCCTCCTAGTCCTCATTCTTCTCAATTTTTGCTTGATAGGCACCATGTGGTCATGAGTATCAATGTGATGTTAAGCTATTTTGGGGTCAATTCCAAGCATATCTTCATCGGACCATGCGAACACCTCTTGAAATTCCATGAGGAGTTCTTGAAGATCTTTCTTTTCTTTTTCATTTAGAGTTAAGCCAATTTTAATTAAGTGTGAATTTTCATCATTGCTCAAATTAATAGTTTTAAGAGTTGGTTCCATAGGTTCAATTTTCTTTTCCAATTTCTTATTAATTTCATTTTCAAATTCATTTGAATCATTTAAGTGCAAAACTTCAATGTTACGGGACACATCAAATTAAACTAAATCTGAATTCATCTTATTGAAAATATTGAAAAGTGCATTGGAACTTGCATTACGAAAATATTTTCCCATATTCTAAGAAAACCCAACCCAAGTCCAATTATTAATGGACTCTGCAATAGGCATGATCTTCCTTCTTTCTCTCTGAAGGCTTGCCATTCCTTCCTTTGTTCCTTTTCAACCCATCTTCTTTCTTAAGGGGTTTCCACACATGCATAGCTTCAGTCATGTCATACAAATCTTTGCCCTCTTTGAGGAAGTCTCCCCTAGCCTCACCAAGGAAACAATCACCATCATCTCCACTCCAACAGCTAATCAATTCATTGTCTCCTTCTTCTTTGTTCATTATGATGTATTGGTCGTCATTAGAAGAAGGGTCCATGTTGTGCTCAAGTATGAAGCCAGCCGGGGTGACTTAGATTGCCCCTACCTTCGAGGTCCATTCCGGCCAATCATGATCTTCCCATGATCCTAGGGCTCTTTTGAAAGTCCACGGTCCCAGAGCATCCTTTAGTTGCGGCTTGAATATTGGTAGAGGTAGGTGAATTTTCCCTTCTGCCATCACGTGATTGATGCCTTCTTGAGTTACCCCCCTTGGTTCATGCTCAACCTTGTGCCTTTAACTTCCTCTTTCTCAATTTTGAAAAGGTGACCTATTATCTTCTAGAGGACCTCAACTTGCGCCTCCACACTCTTAAGCATCTTTTGCATGAAGACCTTCTCACTCACAGCATCAATCCTTCCTTCTTGGTAAGCCTTCAATTTGGATGTCTCGCCTTCCATTGGACTTGGATTGGAGTGTTGTCTAGAAAGAAACCCCATTTTTATTTAGCTCATGTCCCAAAAAGGTTCTTTTTTACTTTTTTTAGATGTTCTTGGAAAATTCTTTAAGTTTATTTTAATGGAGGCCCAATTACAATATCACTCCCTTCCTTCTCATAAATCCTTGCCCCTTGTTTCATTGGGCTTTGGTCCATTTACGATAAAGCTCTCATCTTACTCTTATGCGCCTTCATTAGAATGTACTTTGCAATTTTCAACCCTTTGTCTCAAACTTAGGCCTACAATGTATTTATTACTTTTGGGCTTTTCATTTCTTTATTATTTCATCATTTTTTTTTCCTGAAATAGCCCTCTAGCTAGAATATTTTGTAGCCTTCCTTTCAAAGTCTATGAAATTCTCATCATCTTGGGCCTAGGCATACAACAAAGAGACCCAAGATTAGGGAGTTTCATTTCAAATTTGAAGGATATTGGATGCTAAGTCCATAGCATACTTGTTACCTTAGGCCCGGAGTCCTATTTTTCAAAAGGGCTTTTCCCATTTGGGCCTACGTTAGCAATTAAGCTATAGTCTTATGAGCCTTTCAAGTTAAGATATACCTTTGGATTTAGGGACAAGTCTCTTATATGTGAGAACTTCTTTTCTTTTGTCCCACAACATCTTAGGGTATACCATAACTTTTGGGTTATCCTTTCCATTTTTATACCTTCATTTGTCTTTTAGGATTAGGTGAACACATGATATATGGTTGAACAAACAAAAGATAGATAAAGGGTACCCTTCATGGTAGGATCTAGGCTGTCTCTAGTGTGAGTAGGTTCCCTAAGGCTAAAGGGATAGATAAGTAGGTCACTCAC
This sequence comes from Quercus robur, assembly GCF_932294415.1. NCBI lineage: Eukaryota > Viridiplantae > Streptophyta > Magnoliopsida > Fagales > Fagaceae > Quercus > Quercus robur. Next base: position 46,599,000 of record NC_065536.1, read on the forward strand.
AACTAGGTGGGCTATGATTCCAACTAAAGGCCTAATTGGACCCCATAGTGGATTGGTAGCAAACCTTTAACATACTCAAGGCCCATTATAGGCGATGGCACTGATTGAGAGTTGGTGGGATGAACTTCGAAAAATTTGGGCCCAAATGGAATCTTCCATCTTCCCACTCATCACCAAGGTAAAGGGACAAAAGAGAACAAGTGACATGTGTGCAAAACAAATATTGAAACAATCTTTATTAAAGTTAAGACATAGGACACATAGAAATTAAACTCATAATCCCAAGTGGAGTCGCCACTATAGGCGCAGGGGAAAAAGAATGAAGTCTCCACCTGGTTATATGGCCTTGGAACCATGAATATAGCATCCTTTTAAGGAATGACCTTCAGTCTTACTAATAGAGTTTGTGTTCGGAGTTTAGGCTCCCAAGATCTCCCAACCCTAAGGTTGGCTTTCCATCATTGTGTCTTATGTCTTAACCCTATAAAAAAAAAAAAAAAAAAAAAAAAAAAAAAAAAACCATCTAAATTCTTTCATTCTAAACTCACACACACACTAACATGCATCTAACAAATAACACCATTCATCCTTAAACATATACTTATCTATCCACAAACAAAAGGAAGCCAAACACACTAAAGAAAACCCTAACATTCATCTAAAACTTAACAGCAATTTAAACATGGTAGCAAGCATATCATTAGAAAAAACATATCAAAAACAAATGCTAAAACACTAGAAATCCTAATCATACATTTAAAAAATTAAAAAAATTAAAAAAAAAAAAAAAAAAAACTAACATAAATGCATGAACATTGCTAATGCATGACTTACCCTTTACTTACCTCTCAGCAACATAACACCTATGGCATCAATGCATGAGCATGTGGATGAATGGCATGGCATTAAAACTATAAAAATAAAATAAAACCCTAACCTAAACCCTAATCTAAATATGTGATAACAAACAAACACGTTAAAATGTAAACAGACAATTATAAGGCCTAAAAACACGTGAAAAGGAGGCTGCGCAGACAAACATATGAAAGTAGAACCAAAACAAACAAAAATAAGGGTTTCTGGGTAACGACATCACGCACGCTAGAACAGGTTTGTGTACGCATGAGTTCAGCCTACGTGCACAAGCTAGATCGTGTGCATGCAAATCCTTACCCAAAAACCCTAATTAACACAGAAACAAGGCAGAAGTAAAACGAAACATAAAACATGAAATCTAGCAACCTAACATGCTTAAAGATATAAAGAAAACCTAAAACTAACCTCAACAACATATGAAAGCATAAACTAAACAATGAAAAGGATTAAAACAAGGATTAAAGCAGAAAACAAAGAGAAAAGCTTAAAAATAATACCTTAAAAGCAAAAGCTCCTAGGCTTGATTTTGACCGTTCCCCTTAGTTAAATCTATCACAATTCAATAAAATAGTGATTAGTAATCTTAAACTTGAAGGATTGGGACCAGAAAAGGTCACAATCAAATTAAAATGACTTGAGGGTGTTTTGTGAAAAACTCCCTTTTGATTCACTATTTTCTAGTGAATCTTACGTTTTTCCCGTGAGATATCTGTGTGTTTTGAAAATGTACCATGTAAGGCTTTTTATAGTGGAAAAAATAGGGTTTGGAACGGCTCCTAGACGATGTGGGATTCATTCCAAACCCAACCATCATTGCAGAAAACTTGCATTTCTTATGCTTCTAAAACCCTAGCTGCATGAGCAAGATCGTGCCTATGTACACATACATTGGCTCACATACGCAAGCCGCGACCCAGATATGCAGGCTAAGGTCTACTTTGGTTATTTTATTTTCAAAAATAGATTTTTGCACATTTAAAATGTTATATTTTCCATTTTAACACTCCTCAAGTCAATTTAATATATGATTGGGCTCAAAACTGGCCTTGGACCTTAGAGTTCGAGCATCATTGGGGAATGGGGGCCCGGGTCATAAGGGGTACAAAATGTGGTGTCTACAGAAGGCTTCTTGAGCTTAGATTCCTCCAACCTAGTTAGACGCCCTCCCATTTTCTTAAGGGTCTCTCCATGTTCATCCAAAGCCTTAAGGATCTTTTGTGCCATTGAGTCTTCCACGGAGGTAGTCATTGTTTCTTCTTGGTGTGTGTCTTCAATCTTGATCAAGCGCTTTCCTTTCTCTTGAATCCAAATATGAGTGGGGACATGTTTTCTTGACTTTGAGAATGCAATGATTCCTGAAAAGAAGTCCCATTTTCATTAAGTTCATGTCCCAATTAAAGGTTTTTTTAACTTTTTAGATGTCCTTAGAAAATTTATAAGTTCATTTTAATGAAGGCCTAATTACAATATCACTCCCTTCCCTCTCATGGATTTTTTCCCCTTGTTTCATTGGGCATTGGTCCATTTACAATAAAGCTCTCATCTTACTCTCAGGGGCATTCATTAAGATGAACTTAGAAATTTTCAACCCTTTGTCTCAAACATAGACTTACAATGTATTCATCACCTTTGGGCTTTTCATTTTTATTCATCATTTCATTTTTTTGAAATAACCCTTTAACTAGAATATTGTAGTCTTCCTCTCAAAGCCAATGAAGTTCTCATCATTTTGGGCCTAGACATATAACAAGGAGGCCCAAGATTAGGGAAGTTCATATTGGCTTTGTAGGATTTTGGATACTAAGTCCATAGCATATTTGTTACTGTTAGGTTCTAAAGACTTAGGATTTTATATATTTAGAACTCTAATTTGTATTGTTGGCAAACCATGATCAAAACAGTGTGTTTAGAAGTGTTATAGTCTTGCTCAAAGTTGTGCATTTATGTAAAGTTGGAATCGAGCTTAATGCAGAAAAGATTAATGCATTTCGGCCTGGCTCGATCGATCGAAACTTAGGCTCGATCGATCGAAGCTCGGGCAGAATGTTTTTCTGCAGAATTTTCCAACTCAACCCTAGTTGTTTTAAAACGTTTTTAGGGTTTCTTATTTGTCCTAAGTATAAAAGGCAAACCCTAGCCACGTTTTAGTGTTGCTCATATTGCGGTTTGTGTAAATCTCTTGTGAGATCTAGAGGAGCTTTCCTTTACACAAACTTAGGGTTTTCAAGGAGAAGATTTATCTACACCTTGATGATCAACTTAGTTGCTGCCATTGAAGCTTAAAGAAAACACAAGCAGGTGTGTTTTGTATCTGGTGGTGAATCCAAGAAAGAAGGAGTCCGTGGATTCGGAGCTTGCACGTGGTCGTGTCAGTAAGTTCTACTGGTGGGTAGCAATAAGAAGTCGAGCATGGGGACTTGTAAGTCTTATTGTATGAACTTCGATTCTTTCAAGATAGTGGATTCAAGTTTACCTTGAGGATAGCTAGGTCAAATCCTCCCCAGGTTTTTACCGATTTGGTTTCCTGGGTGATCATATCTTGTGTTATTTATTTTCCGCTACTTTGCATGATTTGATCTTTGTTATTGTGATAACCTAGACTTGTTAAATTGGACTAAGTAACAACTTGGCTAATTACCTAGGTTAAATCAATTGGTTTTAAGGGGTCTAAAAACTATCAAGTGGTATCAGAGCGGGTTGCTCTTTTGTTGTTGATCCTTTGGTCACTGAGCTGATCCTTGACCCCTATTATCATGGAACACGGACACTCCCTAGTTATTCCTCCTCACTTTGATAGGAATAATTATGCTTATTGGAAAGTAAGGATGAAAACATTCCTGAAATCTATTGATGAGAGAGTGTGGAACTCCGTTGAATATGGATGGGAGAAGCCCACTACTCCTGTTAGTGAGTGGGAAACTTCTCAAAAAGAAGCAGTTGCATTTAATAGCAAGGCTATGAATGCTATCTTTAATGCTGTTTCTATGGAGGAATTTAAGAGAATCTCTAATGTTGAGGTTGCTCATACTGCTTGGAATATCCTCTAGACTGTGCATGAAGGCACAAAGGCTGTCAAAATCAATAAATTGCAGCAATTGACTTCTAAATTTGAAAGCTTTAGAATGTTTGATGATGAATCTTTTGATGAATTCTATGCTAAATTGAATGATATTGTTAATTCTGCTTTTAACTTGGGTGAAATCTATGATCAACCTAAAATTGTTAGGAAGATTTTTAGATCTTTAACTGAAGACTTTAGACCCAAGGTGACTGCCATTACTGAAAGCAAGGATGTGGACTCCATCCCTGATGATGAACTTGTAGGATCTCTTCAATCTTATGAGTTGGATCTACCCAAAACTACCAAATCCAAATCAATGGCTCTTAAGTCAGTTGATGATGTTGAAGGTTGTGGATTTGATGATGAGCTCTCTGCTACAGAGATTGCTTACCTTGCCAAGAACTTTAAAAACTTTCTCAAGAACAGTAACAGAAAGGAAAGAGGAACAAACACTGCTAAACCTAGAAACTTTAGGAAGCATGATCCCACTAAGGTTAACAATAATGATAAACCTAGAGAAAAAGTAGGTCAATCTTCTAATAATTCTTTGGGTTCTCAGTGTTTTGGATGTCAAGGGCATGGACACATGAAATCTTAATGTCCTACCTATTTGAAGTCTAAGGGTAAGGCTATGGCTGTAACCCTTAGTGATGGTGAAGTTTCTGATATTGAGTTTGATTGTGATAAGGATGGAAACTTTATTGCTTTCACCGCTACTACTATAGTCGATGAGAGCATATCTGTTAAAGAGAACCCTTCTGATGGAGAACTCTCTGAAGATGCAGATCTTCAAGAGGCCTATAATAAACTTTGCAAAGTTGCTGCAAAGGATGCTATGAATGTTGAACTTGGCCTGAAGAAAATTGAATCTCTTGAGCTTGATAAGAAGAATTTACTTGTTAAACTGTTTGATGCTAATGAACTTTTGAACAATGTGAAAACTGAGAATATGCTTTTGTTTGATAAAGTTAAATCTTTGGAACTTGATTTACCTGTTGCTAGATCTGCTAGTTCTAAACTTGATCAAATGTTGAGTGTTCAAAAGTCTTCTTCTGACAAAACTGGATTAGGTTATGTTGAAAGCATCTCTGTGTCTGCTCCCCATTCCATAAAGTTTGTTCCTTCATCTTCTTCTTCTGAACCTTCTGTGAGTGAGATAGTGAGTGAAACTGTCAAACCCCCTGTGAGTGAGGTTGTCAAACCCATAGAAGTTTCACCATCTAGGAAGATTAGGCTTGATCTGAAAGAGTCTAAGTTTAAGAAGCCTACTCTATCTAAGGACAAGACACATGATAAACCTGTAGGGGTTTGTCACTTTTGTGAAAAGTTTGGACACATTCGTCCAAACTGTTACAAGTTGCAAAGAGAGTAAACAAACCAAAAGTACCTGTGCCTCAAGCACAAGATCCTATGGTACTTATTGGTGAATTGGTAAAGGCTTTAAACCTTTATTCCAATCCTGGAGTTGGTAATCATTCTCATGTGAATAAGAACTCCAATGCTCATGGTGCATCTAAAAGGTTTTGGATGCAAAAGACTCGAACTAATTGAGTCTTTCTGACATGGTCCTTGTGCTTCATTGCTCTACCCTTTGTGACCATTGTTCTTTGGTTTTGTTTTGTTTTTTGTTTTCCAGGATTTGCATTGCATAACATTCATGCATTTCATTCTATGTGTTTTTTTTAATAATAATAATATAAAAATAAAAATAAAAAAAAAGGGAAGAAAAAGGAAGCAAATTTTGTTTTGTACTATTCTTCTTGGTTTTTTAGAACAAGGTTGGTCAATTTATTTTCACATAACATGTCGTTTGTACCTTGTTTAGCTTTGATGGGCTTACTTATTGCACTTTACTAGTTGAAGTTTTGTAGTGCATGTTGTGTGGGAAAGATGTTTATAGTTTTTGATTACTCTGTCTTCATCTTGAAGTCACATGTTTTTGAATGTTGGACTTGAACTTTTAGAAAAAGGCATAAATAACCATCTCACCACTGTTCACTAGCCAATCATGAACACCTTAGTGCATATCATAAGATTTTGTGCTCGAGAAAGTGTACCACATGCACAAAAAGAACATAAGTTGAAGCCTCGATTTAAAATTGCTTAAATACTTAAAATTGGTGTGTACTATTAGGCTTGATGCCAAACTCACATGACTTAAAATTGGTATGTATATTATGAGGCATAAATTCAAGAAACTTACATGATTGCAAGCTTATGATCTAGGAGATGTGGGAGTTATATGATGTAACTCTTTAGGTGATAGTCTCTTTTAAATTCTTTGTGATAAATTTTGTAGACTTTGTGATTGATTGCTATTCACATATCACCTCACATGTATCTCAAGTTTTTGCTAGTTGCACACACTACACGAGTTACTCTTTGCTAAACTTTGTACATGTTATTGTGTGTGTTTATGGTCTGACCAACCAAGTTTTGCAAATACTTTGAATTTTGTGCAAAATTAATTTGTTGCTTGAAAATTTATGGAGAATGCAAGAAATTTTATTTTTGGGAAATTTGGACTTAAAGTTCTTGTTTTGAAAATCACATCATCACATACTCATGCATTTTGTTCTTAAATTTCAATGCTTTGAGTTGCTTCTGAATTTTTTTTAAAAAAACTGTGTTTTTCCTCAAATTTAGTGAGCCTCTGCCCATTTCGATCGATCCATTCTGTTTTTCGATCAATCGAAAATTTTTAAATATGTTAGAGAGAGCCTCTGTCTGTTTCGATCGATCGAAACTAATTTTCGATCAATCGAACTCTTTTCAAAATGTTTTGTTAAAGTCTCTGTCTGTTTCGATCGATCAAAACTCGTGAATCATGTTTTTTTAAAAAGTCAAATTGGACTTTTTCAAAGGCACTTTTTCAAAAGTTTTTCAAACTTTCCTCTCTCTCTGACTTGGCTAAGGCTCCACCAAGGATTTTTGTCGTTTTCTTCTGAAATTTTTGCAAGGTTTTTGTCTTCCAAGACCGGTAAGTCCTTTTTGCCCTTCCTTTTGCATTTTATTTCATGTTTTCACGCATTGCATTGGGTATTTTCGAAACTATTCATGATTGGGGTTTTTGATGTTTCAAGCCATGTTTTCTGAAATTGATCATTGGGTTATGTCTCTATATTGTTATATTAATGATCCTTGTTGGTTAATTTGATCAATTTTATGGTTTTTGAAAAATTGGAAATTCTAGGGTTTGAAATTGATCCGAATTGGGGATTTTGTCAAATTGGGTTAAATTGATGAAATTGGCTGTTCAATTGATGTATTTGGTCATTAATTTTTGAACTATATCATGTATGATGATCAATTCGTCAATATCTTTCAAATTGATCAAGTGGTTTTCCAAATTTTGGGGTTTTTGCGTTAACACCTCTACGTTCAAGCCAATTTTGTGAATTTGAACTTTTTGGGCTTAATTGCACTGCATTAGGACATGCATCATACCATTTAAATTGTTCATGCATCATATAGATTTTTATTCTATATTTTTTATGTGCTAACTTGCAGTCTGCCCTTGGTTTTGTCTTTTGTGTTTTTGTTCTTTTGCTCTGTGTTTTAGTCCTTATCCTAGCACCATGCCTAGGAAAACTAGAGCCCATAGAACCCCTTCCACTTCCTCTGAGTCTCCCTCTAGGAGTGAGGTGTTTAGGAATGATAAGTGCAGAGAGGCCTTTGATACTTTGAACAGTAAGCATAAGATATAGGCTGAGCAAGTTGTAGTGTTAGATGAGATTGATTCGGCCATTAGGGCTAACTTTGAGTCTAGAGGTTGGTTGCCTCTCTTAGAGATAGATCATCCACCCCCGACCGCCCTGATTAGAGAGTTCTTCCCGAATCTCTCTTGCCACGTCTATGATTCCAACACCCTTGTTAGGAGTTGGATACGAGGTGTTGAGTTCACCATTACCCCTCGGGTAGTGGCTGAGGCTCTTGGGGTTCCGGTTGTTCAAGAGCCTTACTATCCCTATAATGAGTCACCCTTTTTACATGTTGTCATGTCATACATCACTGGGTCATCTATCCAGTGGGGTTCTGATCCTCGGATCACATCCGCTGAGGTTACCGAGACTGCCTATCTTTTCTTTAGGATAGCGTGTCATTCGTTGTGGCCTATTTCTCATTTCCACACCATCCTTCTAGAGCGATGTGTGTTTTTGTATGCGTTCGTTTCTAGAGCATCTATCAGTTTTCCTTATTTGTTCCTTTGTTCTTTGAACGAGGTTCATAGGAGTTCTGCCGTAGGGCATGCACTTATTCATCCTATTTTCATTCATAGGATTTTGCTCTTTTTAGGTCTAGATGGTTCCTCATCTGGTGAGCCTGTGCATGTTGTTGCTCCCATAGGTGCCACCTTTCTTAGACAGAGGGCTGCTCACTTGAGGGTTGCTCTTTCACGTCCTAGAGGTGCGTCATCTTGTGATGTTCCCCCTCCTCCCTCTTCAACAGGTACTAATGCTACTAAGACATCGGGTGCTGCTGCTGATGCTGATGTTCCTCCACCGACTGCTTCGGATGATTCAGACATTCGACGTACGTTGGATCATGTCTTGACCGTTTAGGCGGCTCATGGACAGATTTTGGTGGACGTGCTCGATAAGATCCGTGCCTTGCGTGCGGAGTTGGCGTAGTTTAAACCACCTCCCTTTTGAGAATGGATTTTGTTTGCTCTTTGGCGTTCCGTCACAAAAAGGGGGAGTACTTTGTAGAGTTTTTGTTTTCAAGTGGAGAGTTTTTTCTTTGGTTGAAGCTTGTGGAGTTTAGATTGTATCTAGGTACTTCACGTTGTATTTTATTTTTTTTTAGCTCTTCCCATGTTTTTGATGGGATATTCATGTTAGGGGGAGTATTTTTTAGTTGGTAATTTATATGTTTCTTGTTTCAAACTGTTTATAGATTTATATTTATGAGTTATTCATTGATATATGTCTTTATTGTGTGTAGTTTGAAATCAAGAATTTAATTTGTTTACTTGTATTGTTTCCACACATGCGGTTATGCATTTTGTTTAGTGTTTCAGGAAATATACAGGTTGATTCAATTGAGGTGTTGTCTACACTTGCAACTGATGGATAGTAGTTAGGATTAAATTTGTTTTATGAGCATTATTTGTGTAAAGGGCTTTTTATTTGGTAAACTTTGAGCTTCTAGTTTTGTTTTGTCACGGATTGCCAAAGGGGGAGTTTGTTAGGTTCTAAAGACTTAGGATTTTATGTATTTAGAACTCTAATTTGTATTGTTGGCAAACCATGATCAAAACAATGTGTTTAGAAGTGTTTTAGTCTTCCTCAAAGTTGTGCATTTATGTAAAGTTGGAATCGAGTTTAATGCAGAAAAGATTAATGCATTTCGGCCTGGCTCGATCGATCGAAGCTCGGGCAGAATGTTTTTCTACAGAATTTTCCAACTCAGCCCTAGTTGTTTTAAAACATTTTTAGGGTTTCTTATTTGTCCTAATTATAAAAGGCAAACCCTAGCCACGTTTTAGTGTTGCTCATATTGTGGTTTGTGTAAATCTCTTGTGAGATCTAGAGGAGCTTTTCTTTACACAAACTTAGGGTTTTCAAGGAGAAGATTTATCTACACCTTGATGATCAACTCAGTTGCTGCCATTGAAGCTTAAAGAAAACACAAGCGGGTGTGCTTGTATCTGGTGGTGAATCCAAGAAAGAAGGAGTCCGTGGATTCGGAGCTTGCACGTGGTCGTGTCAGTAAGTTCTACTGGTGGGTAGCAATAAGAAGTCGAGCATGGGGGCTTGTAAGTCTTATTGTATGAACTTCAATTCCTTCAAGATAGTGGATTAAAGTTTACCTTGAGGATAGCTAGGTCAAATCCTCCCCAGGTTTTTACCGGTTTGGTTTCCTGGGTGATCATATCTTGTGTTATTTATTTTCCGCTGCTTTGCATGATTTGATCTTTGTTATTGTGATAACCTAGACTTGTTAAATTGGACTAAGTAACTACTTGGGTAATTACTTAGGTTAAATCAATTGGCTTTAAGGGGTCTAAGAACTATCAGTTACCTTAGGCCAAAGTCCTCTTTTTCAAAAGGGCTTTTTCCACTAGAGTCTACGATAGCAATTAGGCTATGGTCTTATGAACCTTTTAAGTTAAGATATACCTTTGGATTTAGGGACAAGCCTCTTACATGTGAGTACTTCTTTTCTTTTATCCCAACACATTTTAGGGTATAGCATAACTTTAGGGCCATCCCTTCCATTTTTACATATATTTTTTTTTGTTCTTCAGAATTAGGTGAATACATGATATATGGTTAAACAAATAAGAGATATAAAGGGTATCCTTTGTGATAGGGTCTAGGACCTCTCTAGTGTGGGTAGGCACCCTAAGGCTAAAGGGATAGATAAGTAGGTCACTCCCAACTTAGTGGGCTATGATTCCAACCGAGGGCCTAAATGGACCCCATAGTGGATTGGTAGCAAACCTATAACGTACTCAAAGCCCATTATAGGAGATGGCACCAACTGTGAGTTGGTAGGATGAACTCCGGAAGATTTAGGCCCGATGGAGCCTTCCATCTTCCCACTCATCACCAACCGACGTTAAGGGACAAAAGAAAACAAGTGATGTGTATGTAAACAAGTATTGAAATATTTTTATCAAGGTTAAGAATTAAGACACATAGGAATTAAATTCACTATCCCTAATGGAGTCACCACTATGGACACAGCAAAGGAGTCACCACCTAGTTTTGTAATGGCCTAGGAACCATGAATATAGAGTCCTTTTGAGGAAGGACCATTGATCTTACTATCGAAGATATGGGTTCGAAGTTTAGGTACGTTCTTGGGAAGGTGTTAGGCTTCCAAGACCGCCTAACCTTAAGGTTAGTGTCGACGCCAAGCCGCAAACTGCTAGAAAAAACCACTTTCGGGCCTTCGTTCGACCACCCCCCGTGGCGACGCTCCCACATATACAGGGCCTGTTCTCAATAATGGTGTGGTTCGCGTGCAGCTTTGGGTGCTCTTTCTCTCGGGGGAGGAAGGTAGGTCTACCTTTAGAGGTGTGGCAGGAATTTTAGCCAAATTTTAGGTCATTACCAAAGGTAAGTGAAGTCACCACCAATCATTGTGTTTTTCTAAGGTGTGATTGGTCACCTGTTTCGAGTTGATCTTATTACCAATCCTAGGCTAAGAAAAAGGGAATTTTTCCTAATCTAATGTGGATGGCAAAAAATCTTGATTCTTGAGTTCGGAAGTTTGGTTACATGTGGGGAAAGTGTTAGGCACCCCACAACTCCTGTCCAAGGACAGTCCTTTGTTTTGATAAAACCTTAATTTTCAGAGATTGGCAATAAAAAAAAAAAATGATTTTGGCCTTAGCTTTCGGGGCTTTGCATGCATGGAGGGCTTTAAGGTTTGGCTTATGAATGGTTGTGGTCCCAATCTATGCTTTCCTAAGGCATTTGGGTAAAGTACCAGATTTCCACGGCAAAAATCTGGCGACATGTCACCTTACTTTCACAACCGAAATTAGGCTTCGCTTTGCCTTAGGTGACATGGATTGTGACAATCACACCAGAAAAGGCGAGCAAGTATATATATACATACATCATGCACAATGCAAGCACACAAAATATGAAAGTAAATGCCTAAATCCCTAGAGCATGGCCCAAAATATACGTGTAGGAAAGTAAACAAGGGTCGCCATACTCTAGAGATGAGGATGAATGGTACATGGCTTGATATACCTAATACAACCCATCTAAGAGAGAAATGAGGGAGGAAGGAAGAGGGTTTAAAAGAGTACATACCCAAATGGGAGAGGCTAGACCCCTAAATCTACTGAACATAGTCGCTTGGCTTATATCCACATGCTCACATCCTCGCCCTTTTTGCTTGTGCCTAGGAGACCGTGCCTTTGCTCCATGCGTCCTCGCTTTATGTGTGTACATGCAAAGGCAAAGACGAGAAACCAGTAGACAAGCAATGAAAGGAAAAGATGCAAAGTGCATATGAAAGGGGCATAAAGCAGATAAACATGATAGACATGGCAAGCAAAGAAACAAGAAAGCAAGCAAACAAGCGAGAAGGCAAACAAGCAAGAAAGCAAACAAAAGGTGGTGTCCGCGAGGGACAAATGTAGGTTTGGATCGAATGTCCATAACTTCATTGTGTTGAAGCATGGATGACACACTAGCAAGCAAGACTTATGCATGGACATGTGAGCAAACGTGTAAAGATGCATAGAAAGCCAACGGGTGGCACAAACAAGCTTGGTAAGCATAGCATCGCGCAGAGCAGAAAAGGGAAGGGGTCGCAGGGAGCAACCTGGCATCTAGAGATGCATCCCAAATGGTTACATCTGAACAAGGCCTCATGGGTGTTGGATGTAACCACACAAGGTTAAGCCCACGGAGGGCGCCAAACATGGCAAAGCCTAGAACTAGAGAGGCTAACACAAGCATAAAGCATAGAAGCAAGCAAGCATAGACATAAAAATAAGATGATCCAAACCCTTTGATGTGGGCCTTGGTGTATGGACAATGACAAAGACCATAAGGTCTAGATCAGGTCCTAACCATTAGGTCTAGATCAGGTCCTAACCATTAGGCCCAAACACAAGAAAATGCAATAAAAGGAACAAAAAGGCTACAATAGCACATGGCATGACAAACAAGGTCTAGGCCTAAGCACATAAACATGGCATAGAGCATATAAGCACATAGATCTAACATAGGAGATGGCACAAGGCATGTAGCAAGGAAGATTCAAACACCAAAGCACACGGAGAAGTAGATCTAAACATAAAGACATGGAAGAATAGAAATTTGAGCATGGATATAGGCATAGAAGTGTAGGATGTGCATACAAACATGTAGATCAAGGCATAACCATAGACATGATATCAAGCATGTAGGCATGAAGACGCAAACATCAACACATAAGAAAGAAGGATCTAAACATGGCATAAAGCATAAAGCATGAAGAAAAGGCAACTAACACATGAAAAATCATGGAAGCATATGAAAATAAACCAAAAACACGCTAGAAGCAAAATAAAGCAAAGAGCATGCTAGATAAAGCAATAAATCATGTTATTAAGGCAAGAGAAAGCAAGATAAAAGCTAGATGAAGCTTTAAAGAAAAAGGGGTATGGATAGTAGATAAAAAGCCACATCCATACCCCTTAAACCTTAAATCCAAGGTATGGAACCAAGGAGAGGAAGATGGAAGGTATGAACACTACTTTGTATTTTTGGTGAAGAGAAGAATCAAGAGACTTTGATGTGTTTTTTGTGTTTGGAAGAGAGGAGAAAAGCTTAGAAATCATCCAGGCAGAGAGCAGGCAGCTAGGAAGTCTCTTCTTTTGGTCTAGAGGTGCTTGGGACCTTTTATAGCCCCTGCACGGATTACGAGACGACAGCCCTTATAGGGTTGCCAACGACCCTTCAAGGGCCGCCACATTCAAATGGTCCTAGATGGGGTTAATCTTGACACCGCTGGAAAGATCTTGACTTCCAGTTTCTAAAAAAGGTATGAAACTCAAAAATCCAATGGTCGGATCAAAAGTTATGGCTCCAGAAGTTAGTGGTGCATCAATCGGTGCGTTAACCCGGTTTTCATGATATCTCGACCGTTCTAACTCTGATTTCGACCCATGAATAGTCGTTGGACTAAGAATTTGATAATCTTCACAATGGCACTAGTTTCAACCCATTCTGAAGACCAGATCAAAATTAGGGTTTTTAGGGCCCACCAAGAGTCAACTCCGGGTCAAACTTGGTCAAAGTTGCCAAAAATCTCCGAGCAACTTGAGTTTGTTGTAAAACTATGAAAAGTGATATTTTGAGGGGATTTTATCCTTGTTTGACTTTCGGCAAACCTAGGGTTGACTAGGGGCGTTTTGGTCATTTTGGCTGAAAGAGGCACTTTAAGTGCTCTAGTGTCCGAACGGGTTGCGCCACATCATTCTGGATGTTCTCGCAGCCACATGGAGAGAGAAATATATTTTTTGGATTTTTCATGACCTAGCACGCAAATCGAGGGCGGACAAAATACAGTATCAACAGCTGGCCTCCCATCATTGTGTCTTACGTCTTAAATTCGATAAAATCATGTTCAACACTTATGTCATAAAGTCACACACACACACTAGCATACATCTAAGCATACAACATGGCATCATCATCCCAAAACACATACATATCCATCCATAAAGCACAAGAAACCAAACCACACATATACAATCCTAGTATTCATCTAACATGTGAAAACCCTATCATGTCATATATAAGGCAGCAACTTAATCATGGTAGCAAGTACATCATTTATCAATTAAACACAAAATGCAACACAACAACACATGTACATGTTCATCAAACAACACATATGCATGTGAATGTGAATGTATGACTTACCTTTACTCACCTTGCAGCAACTCAACACCCATGGTATCATGCATAGGCATGTAAATGCATGTTCATGGTATCAAACTAAGAAACAAGAGATGAAACCCTAATCTAGCATATCAAAGGAAAATAATAATAAAACAAGTCAAACAGAGGCATCAAATACACATATACATTAAAAGAAACTTAAACAGGAACATATGATATAAGAAAATAAAATGAGACTGAAGCAGAAGACTAAGCTAGGGTTTCTAGGCAGCGGCCTACGTATGCATACTAAAGGCTGCATATGTAGGCCAAGCACCTACATACGTAGGAGGCCCATGTACGTATGCATAAGGAATGCGTGCGCAGCTCTACTCGAAACCCTAAACCAGAAACAGCAACGCAAAAAAAAAAAAGCACAAATAAAAACCCTAATTTTAAAAACCAAATATGCTCAAGATATAAAGAAAACTATAAAACTAACCTAAACAAACATATCTATAAGCATAAATAAAGCAAACAAACAATTTTAAAACTGAAAAGAAAGACTGAAAAGAAAGAGTTAGACTCAATACCTCAAATGAAAGCTTTATTAGCTGATTTTGACTGTTCCCCTCAGTCAAATCTATCACAATTCAATAAAAATGTGATTAGCAACGTTAAACTAAAAGGATTGGGGCCAGAAAAGGTCCCAATCGAACAAAATTGACTTGAAGGTGTTTTGTGAAAAACGCCTTTGTGATTCACTATTTTCTAGTGAATCTTGTATTTTCCCCATGAGATTTCTGTGTGTATTGAAAATATACCATGTAAGGCTTTACATAGTGGAAAAATGGGGTTTGGAATAGCTCCCAGACGATGTGGGGTTCATTCCAAACCTTAGTCATTATTACAGAAAAATTTTCTTTTTTATATCTTTGAAACCCTAGTTGCTTACGCAGGCTACTGCCCACGTACGTGGGCTGACAGCCACTTTGGTCATTTTATTTCCAAAAATAGATTATTGCTCATTTAAAAGTTTATATTTTCCATTTTAACACTCCTCAAGTCAATTTGATATCTGATTGGGCTCTAAACTGGCCTTAGGCCTTAGAGTTTGGGCATCATTGAGGAACGAGGGCCCTAGTCGTAAGGGGCACAAAATGTGGTGTCTATATCCGGCCCAAGGACTCCACATGATCTGTGACAACACATGGGATTAGAAAGAGAACCTTAAGAAGCATGCAAATAGTGGAAATTGGTATATGTTTCTAACTTACAAAATCGAGAGAGAGCCTATCAAGGTGAGCCCTAAGTGAGGTGACCCTCCTCAAGCCCACTGCAGCCCACCTAGCAATAAGACCATACTCCACGGCCTAATGCTAAAATATGATAGTGTACAAGATTCAGAAATAGCAATTTACAAGATGACAGTTTGCAAGATTTAGAGACAACAGTTTGCAAGAGGTTATGGTACATGATAGTTTGCGAGGTTCAGATATGGTACAATTTGCAAGACACATATGGTAGGGTAATAGTTTGCAAGATATGGGTGTGGATGCAGTTAACAAGAATATGGTACATAATCCTAACATATATGGCATATGGATGTATGACTATAAGAATGAGAATGCATGAATTGCAAGAGAAAAGAGAGAGAAACTAAGTTAGAAGAGCTTCCAAAGCCCTACTAGCTGGTGCGGTGTCCCCCGACTGAGAGGATCCAAGGAAGGAGCCGTTGTTAGCCTTACTACTCCATTCTAGCGGGTGAGATAGAAGGCATCAGTGGAAAGAATTTAGGAACTTTTCTTGGGTGCCATTGAAGGAGATGAGAGAGTTTGAGAGAGAAGTTGAGATTGAAAAGGAGGAAAGAGTCAGATTGTGAGGGAATGAGAAAGAGACAGAAGGTTTTTGTAGAGAGAGTTAGAGAATGTGAAGAGATGAGGGAAGATGAAGAGAATGAAAGAAAAAGAAACGGTTGGTAATCGTTGGGAAAAAGATGAAAAGGCGGGAACACACCTGGTGGCTAAACTACTTGTAGTTTAGGCCTCCCCGCTAAACCATGTGTAGTTTAGCAAAAAAAAAATCTTTTTCAAATATCCCCATGGAGTTCCCAAGAGGCCAGAAGTGCAAAGGAAAATTCAAAAATACTCCCAAAAATGACAAAAATGCCCTCAATAGGCAAGGAGCACAAAGACCCTAAAAGAGCATCCTCAGTGGATCGAAAGCATCAAAACATCCCTCAGTGGACAAGAAATCATCATGAAAACTCCTCCGTGAGTCAAGATCATCAATTAAATCCCAAGTAAATCCAATATCATAGATGGACTCCCCCGTGAGTCCAAGGCACAAAAGCAACTCCCTCAAGAGTTGCAAGCAAAATTTCCCCAGTAGAGTTTGGTAAAACCCCCTTGAGGGTGGTGTCAACATCAATCCTCAATGAGTAACAAGAAAGAAGAAGATAGTTATTCCCCAATGGAAGAAAGTTCCCTAGTGAACAACACACCATCAAAAAATCCACAGTAAGCTACCCCTTCTTCAGTAGGTCGTACACCATCAAGACTTCGTGGTAGGTCAAATCATCACCAAAACACTTTTCAACAAAATTATAATCCCCAGTGAGTCCTTTTCATCCCTAGTAGATCTTTCATCCAAAAATAGTCAAGCAAGTTAAAACACAGAACTTGTGCACATATCCTCTAGGAATTGAATATGTAGGCACAGATCTTATACAACACAGAATTCGTGCACATATCCTACTAGAATTGAACATGCAAGCACGAAACCCCATACATATCAGAAAGGAAGAACATAGAACTTGTGCACATATCCTCTGGGAATTGAATATGCAGGCACAGATCCCATACAAGTCAGAATTCATGCACATATCCTTTGGAAGTTGAACATGCAGGCACATCATATGGATTTCGCGCATATATCCTATGGGAATTGAACATGCATGCACGGTAGAAGAGGTAGAGATAGA
Source organism: Quercus robur (assembly GCF_932294415.1). Taxonomy (NCBI): domain Eukaryota; kingdom Viridiplantae; phylum Streptophyta; class Magnoliopsida; order Fagales; family Fagaceae; genus Quercus; species Quercus robur. Next base: position 46,616,260 of record NC_065536.1, read on the forward strand.
GATGGAGACCAAGGTCACCCCGAGGCAAGAGTCTCACCAGAATAGGTAGAGATAGAGATTGAAGACAAGTACCACCCAGAGAAGTTTGAGACAAGGGCTCCAGGTGGACACCATAGATATATATCCTTTTAAAACTCATAAGAGCACCCTTGTTTGTTTGTTTGAGCTCGTAAGAGCACCTTTATTTGTTTTTTACTTTTAGTGACTCTAAGATAATGAGTCACTCGCCTTTTGCTTGCAATTGGCAAAACATGCCTTGGAATAGTGAACCTGCTAATGCTCGTTTCCTGAGCAACAAAGGTGAGAATTTGGACATACAAATTCCATGAAGCTCTTTAGAGTTACACCCCACCCTATGTATGCGTGATGTGTGTCATGTGCATGGGTTAGGCCCGAGCTATACATCTAAACAAAATGTTTTGTCCCTTATTCTTTTTTATTCCGTTAACAAAGCTCATGAATCAAAAGAGGGGCATTTGTAGACACCACATTTTGTACCCCTTATGACTCGGGCCCTTATTCCCCAATTATGCTGAATTCTAAGACCCAAAATTGGTTCAAGGCCCAATCATATGTTAAATTGACATGAGAAATGTTAAAATGAAAATATAACTTTTAATGAGTAAATAAATCTATTTTTGGAAAAGTGAAGCCAAGAAAACCCTCACTATGTGAACGCAAGAATCGGCCTACACATGTAGCTTTCTGCATGCACACGCAGGCACGATTCTGTGCACGCACAGGGGATTCCAGAAACTAAACAAGGCAAGTTTTTTGCATTAATGTTGAGGTCTAGAATGAATCTCACATCATCTGAAAGTCATTCCAAACCCCTATTTTCATACTATAAGTAGCCTTACATGCTATAGTTTCAAAACACACAGAAATCTCACAAGAAAACACTAAGATTTACTAGAAATAGTGAATCAAAGAGGGATTTTTCACAAAACATCCTCAAGTCAATTTTAGGGCCTTTTCAGGCCTTGATCTTTGAGTTTAAGATTACTCATCACTCTTTTATTGAATTATGAATAGATTTGACTGAGGATAATGGTAAAAAATCAAGGTTGAAGAGCTTTTGTTTGAGGTATCTAGTCTAAACTTTTCTTTTTCTTTTCTTTTCCATTTTGCACTTTAATATTTCTGTTTGCTTTAGTTTTTGTTGTTTTATGTTTTAATATGTTTATATAGTTTAGGTTTATGCACTTGTACGTCTTAAAAGCATGTTAGGATGTTAGATTTATCGTTTTGAAGTTCTGTTGTGTTTTCAGGGTTTTTGGGCAAAAACCCACGTGCCCATAATCTTGCCTGTGCATGCAGGGTTGTTCATGCGTGCGCATCAACCAGTCCAAAAACCCTAATTTTATTTTATCTATTTTTCCTTCCGTTTTCACATGGAATACTTCTATTTAGCCTCTTTTCCATGTTTCTATGTTTTTTAAGCTTCTGTTTTCACATGTTTAACTGCTTGTTTGCTTTCACATGTTAGAATTACGGTTTATTTTGCGTTGTATTTATTTCAATGCCATGATCATGCATTCATATGCTCATGCATAATGCCATAGGTGCTGAGTTGCTGCAAGGTAACTTAGGTAAGTCATGCATTCATATGTACATGCATGTGTTTATTTTACAAGCTTTACCTTTCTTTGATGAATATGTGCATGCAATGCTGTTAATGATGACAAGATGTGCTTGTTGCCTATATCCCTGCCTTGATTTGATGATACATGTTGCTGCCTTGTTTAAGATGATCTGTTATGCCAAATTAGATGAATGCTAGGATGATGTGACCTGTATGCAGGGACGGACCTAGGAGGCCCAAGAGGGCCTAGGCCCCCCCTAGGTCCAATTTAGTTATAATATTTTTCATTTTTGTAGTTAGCCCCCCTTCTAAATCCTTAGGCCCCCTTTCTCTACATTAAGTCTAACTAGCCTCACCTAAATAGTAACTATCCAATCAAAAAACTTAACAAGGATAATAACAATATTCTCAATGGTGATTGTATTTTATTAAAAAAAAAAAAAAAAAAAAAAAAAAAAACACTATTTTAGAACCAAAGAACCAAAAAATCATGTATTATTGGAGAAGCTAAAACTAAATTTTTTGCAACTATAGTAAACTATTATAAATATCAGTTGCAAGTTGTTAAAAATAAAATACAATATTTTATTAAGATTATATCTCTTCCTTTAATTAAAAAACTCAAATTCTCTCACTTCCTTTATTTTTTTAATAAACAATTTATATTACTTTAAATGGAGTTATATAAAAAATAAAGCATTTGATATTGGGTGTATTGCAAAGTGAGATGGTAAAATAGATAAAGTAACTTTTTGAAATGCTAAAAGCTAAAATTTTTAGCACCACCAATGTGAATTATCTAACTTCAAAAAAAAAAGAATAAAAAAATCCTAGCTAGCCTAGTATTCAGAAAAGACATTATTTTGTTTTTGTTTGTCTTTATTAGTAAATGATTGCATCTTAATGCGTTTAGAAATAATGATTTTGAGTATATATAATTTTGTAATACTATATGGATGCCTATTTGGAGTTTTTCTTTTCTTTATACTCCCGCCCCTACTAACTTAAAATCCTAGGTCCATCCCTGCCTATATGCTTAATGAATGTTAAGAGATACCATGATTATATGAATGCTAGGGTTTGTGATGTAATGATATGCATGTTAGATATATGTTAGGGTGTGCCTTGATAGTTGTATGATTAGGTCTTTTGGGATGATTCATGCCATGTTGATTGTTAGATGAATGCTAAAGTGTATGTGTGAGTTAGATAACAATATTGAGTGTGCCTTTAATAGGGTTGAGACATAAGACACACTGAGAGGAAGCCAACCTTAGGGTTGGGTGGTTTTAGGTGTCTAACACCTTCTCAAGACCGTATCTTAACTCTGAACCCACATCTCTGGTAGTGAGATCAAAAGGTTCTTTCTTGAGAAGACACTATATATATGGTTCCTAGACCATTGCAAAAACTAGGTGGCGACTCCATCCATTGTGTCCACATAGGCCGTATACACAGGCATGAAACCCTGTTGGTGCGCCATAACGCACCAAACACAAAACTCTGCCAGATTTTCGCCGTGAAAATGAGGCACTCTACTGCCATATTCTCACAACGAAAGCTTGGTGAGAATAGTGTTTTGTGTGCTATGATGCACCTAAGGAGAAGCGTTGCCAGATTTTCACCACGAAAATGGCAAAATGCTGCTGGATTTTCGTCTTGGAAATTTGGCATCAATTTCAAACGCACTAAGAAAGCATCAACTGGGACCATACCCATTCCAAAATAAAACCTTAAAGCCCAACACATTTAAAGCCCCGTAAACTAATGCCATTAGCTTGTTTTCAATTGCCAATATCTAAAAATTACGATTTTACCAAAATAAAGGATTGTCCTTGGACAAGCGCTGTGGGGTGCCTAACACCTTCCCCACATGTAACTAGACTTCTGAACTCATGAATAAAGATTTTTTATCTTTCCATATTAGATTAGGAAAAATGACCTTTTTCTTAGCCTAGGATAGTAATAAAATCAAATAAAGTCAGGTAACCAATCATACCTTAGAAAAACTTAATGATTGGGGGTGACTTCACCTACCCTTGGTAATTTCCTTAAAATTGACTCATATTTCAATCACACACCCAATGTACAACACACCTCCATATCATTATTTCTCGCAGAAAAGAGAAAGCACACGAGCTTCGCCACGATAGGTGGTCAAGCAGCCGCGAGGCGTTAACACTTTTTATTAGTAATTTCACTAATTTATATTAAAAATTACTTTTTAAATGTTTTTTTAATATATATTATGGGTATTTTTATTTTTTTAATCAAAAAGTAGGATCTTATGATCCTCGTGCCGATCCTACGATTCAATCCTCGATCCTTCTCATCATCCAGTGTAGGATCTCGATCCTAATAACATTAAGCCACATTATATGCAGGGGGGCATCCCCCCCCCCCCCCCCCCCCACCTCCTACACATCAGCCAAATTTGCCCTTCAAATTCTCAACTTTTCACCTAAAAACAAAAGGTATTCTATCCACCCACGTGATACCTACCCCTCTATAGTTCTATGCCACACTATATTTCTACTTCCTTTATAAAAACTGTTACACACACCTTGTTATACACATATTATTATGCACTTATTATTTTTAAAACTTAAATTGTAAGTTGAATAAACATTTTTAAAACTTGAATTGTCTTCAACTTATTATTTTAATTCAAAAAATATGTGTGTAATAGTGTATATGTATCAAAGTGTGTGACAAACACTACCCTAATTTTTTTTTTCTTTTTCCTTTTTCCTTTCTTAATTCTCAATTTTCATGCCATTCATCCTCTTTCATTGTCCATTCAATATAACAAAAATTCTTCTTCTTTCTTTTTCTTCTTGTACCACTTAGTCTAGTTTTGTAATATACTGATGTGGAAGGCCAAAGAAAGGGTATCCTCGCTAAGATGAGTCCGGATCAGGCCCAGTGGGACATCAAGCTAGGCTCGGCCCAACTGAGGCACTCTAAATATCTAAAGAGTCAAAAAGCCCAAGGAGTATGATCTACCCAAGGAGTACGACTTGACCAAGGAGTCCAAAATAAAAGATATCTCGTGGGAGTGGAAAAGATAGCTGTGAGGAATTAGAGACTAAAAACCAAAGAAGGCCATGGGAGATTGGTAGCCCTCCAAGTGGAAGGCGGAGATGCGATTCAAGCGGCTATAAAGGGAAGATAGATCCTACTTGAAGGGGGATTGAAGATCAAAGAGAGAAAAGAGATAGGTACTAGAACATAAACTATAGTTATCTTGAGATACAATTAAGATACAGTAGGTCCTCAGTCAGCCTGATGAGAGAGATCAATAAGAATTTCACTTTTCCTTGTTCAATTTCTGTCATTATTAAGCCATTCCTAAAGTCAATCTTACTTCTTAAATCATTAAACCACACTTCCAAGGAATCTAAGTGTTGACCTACACATCCATCTCTACAAATTAATTGTATTGGGTTCAAACCTTAATCCAAGCCCATTCTGAGGTGGTGGGGTTTAGGATTTTACACCTCTACTGTGGACACAAGGGGAGGAGTCGTCACCTTGTTTTTGAAATAGCTTAGGTGTTAGGGTCATATTTTATTGCAATTGGCTAATTCTTTGACAAAATGCACTTTACTTTTAATTGGGTAGATCTAAAGATGGGCTTAGTACTTCAAAAAACATGTTGTTTAAGTCAAATATTAAAAACATGAAGATTGGTCCAAGAAACAAGTGAAGAAAAGTTGTTCATTTAGTCTCAATAGATAGCTCGACAAATGCTTGCTATCGAGACTTAATATGAAGCTCGATAGATAGCTTAACAACAGCTCGATCTATCGAGAATTACGATTTCAGAATTTCCACATCTGAAATTTGGCCCAGGCTTTTGTATTTGTTTATGGTTTCTTTCCTCACAACCCTAGACATATATAAGGCTTATTTTAAGAGCCTTCACACATGGATACAAAAACCAAGAGACTTATTCTCTCTGCGTGAAACTACTGCGTTTATACACCGTTTTGTAACCAAGTGCTTCCTGATCTTCATTGTTAATGAAGTGAAGAACTTTGCAACCAACAACATCTATTCAAGTTGCTGGAGTTAGTCACGTACTGGGATCCATGCAAAGGGTTAGTCATGATAAGCCAAAAATGTATTGACCGCTTTGGTAAATTAATCAATTAATTAGCCAAGTTAATTAATTAGATTCAATTACATGCAATAAGCGTGGTAGCACAAAAAAATCACCAACTAAGTTCAATACAATGGAAAATAAATTTGACACAGATGATTTGTTTACGAATGAGGAAAACCACCAAGGCAAAACCCTACCAGGAGAATTTAAGGTCACCACTCCCAAGAATCCACTATTATCAAAACAAGCGGTTACAAGTAAAAGGAATCCCAGTACCTAATACCAACCTACAGTTGAACCCTTATCCCAATAACCAACTAGACTTGTAATGTAGTGGCAATCTCTCCTTTCAATGCACGGCTCCCAGTACGTGAATAACCAATGATGCACGGATCTCAGTACGTGACTAACACAACAACTTGAGGAAGATGTTGGCTTCAAAGTTCTTCAATTCATCCAACAATGAAATCAAGAAGCTCCTTGGTTACAAAACCTTGGCGCAAAGACGCAGTAGCTTCTACAAAGAGGAAGATGAACTAGGGCAAATTCTGTCTCCAGTCACAATTTGCATGCACACTGACTTTTCATCAAGTTGCATCCCTTGCATTACCTTGAGAAAAGAAACTCTACACAAAAACACATGGATATGCGTGAAATCAGATCTGGAAATCTAAATTTTGTAATTCTCGATAGATACAGCTTCTGTCGAGTTGCTGTCGAGCATCAGCATTAAACCTCAATAGATATGATCTGTCATGATATTTGCCAAGCTTTAATGAACAGCACTTCTTCACTTATTTCTTGGACAGATTTTAAATGGCTTCAATACTAAACTTGAACTCTTGTATTGGAAAATCTAGTTTTGTATCTCATACAAAACACATAGTGGAAACAACAAATATGGATCTATTTCATTCATGATTGATAACATGCACTATGTAAAGTTCAAAATTTAAGAATAAGATAGCGTACCTTGGTGCGGTGAAATTCAAAACAAAAGATTAGAAGTACTTGGGAACACTTTTAATCTTCACTCCAATTCCACTTTACTCCCAAGAAGTGTGGTCTCTCAATCAGTTTCCAAGGGAAACTAATCGAGTGGTTTCACTCACACATACACACCATTTCACAATGATGTCTCTCTTAAAAAAATAAAAAATAAAAATCTGTATGTTTCTCCCTTTATAACTAACTGATTATCTAATTGGGCTGGCCTATTGGGCCTTTCCAATTGGGCTTTAGTGTGTAGCTTGGAGTGAGACCAAAAGGAACCAATAAGACACTAGCTCCAATGGGCCTAATTAGGCTTTTCTGTCAACTCTTGACAAGTCCAAAGTTACCATTAATTATATTTAATACCACTATGTAAATATAATTGCACTCTAGGCCTTATTAATAAATTATATCCCAAGACTTTATTATACATTCAATCCTTTCATAAAATATTCATAGTAATTCAAAGTCATGAATGTAAACTACCACTTTGAAGATTACTACCTCTTAATCCTTGAGTACTCGGTTTAATCCTTTAAGTTATTTATCATATATTTATGAAATCCAATTTCATAAATATATACTTTAGTAATTTCTTACTAAAGTGGTTAGGCCTAACTCTCTGAATAACTGAACTCATTAAACTTATCTCAAGGGAATATTTTATATCTCCGTTAAGAGACTATGAATTTCATCTTGAGAATATATGTTTCATCAACACTAAATGTGGCTGCCCAACATACTAAGGTTTTGACCATTACTTTAGATCTCACTCCTGATATATCAAAGTAACCTACACCTCATGATCAAGTCCATTATTCTCTCAGAATTAAGAGTTCATGCAAATAGAAGTCATAAGATATTCATTTGACATTCATTAGGAGAATAATGAATCTCACAGTGGTCTAGTTCAATATGTTTTAACTCTTAAAACATATCAACATATTAACTAGAAGTCTCCACTTCCATGATCAAAACAAATCATCTTAGTTGATATGTTAGAGTCTTCACAGATGAAATGCCCAATTTTATCACTAACTACGAACCAAAATTCTGAGTTTACAAAGAACTTGTGATCTATATCTTCTGTGACTAAATCACATAAATCACATACTATGCATCTCATGGACTATATGATAATGTCTGAATATTCATGTTACCATTATTTTAGATAATAATAAAGAAACTTTATTAATCACAACATTAAGTCATACATAATAACATACATAACATCTTACAATAGGATTTAAGGGCACTAATCCCAACATCTTGTTACTTAAAGTACTAAACTCATCCTAGATCTACCCAATTACAAGTAAAGTACGCTTTGTCAGAGGATTAGCCAATTTACTAAACATAAGTTTCTAACAAGTCACACATATGTCCTAACAAGTCACAAATTGAAGGTTTGTGCATCAAACTAAAGAAGGCTACTACAAGATCAAGTCCAATTGAGTATTGGAGCAAAGGTTCAGCTGTAGGTTGGTATTTCGGGATAGGCCAGGATAGTTGGTAAGATTCCTTATACTTGTAATCTCTTGATTATTGATTAGTGAATTCTTGAGAGTGGTGACCTTAAAATCAACCGATGGGATTTTTTCCTTGCGAGGTTTTCCCCATTTGTCAATAAATCACCGTGTCTAATTTTTTTTCCGCTGCACTTAGTATTTTTGGTGATTTGTTAGTGCCTTCACGATTTGCATGCAAATAAACTTAATTAATCAACTTGGATAATTGAATAATTAACCAAGGTTAAGCTATCTTAACCCAACAAGTGGTATTAGAGCAGGCACACTCTGATTAGGTTTTAATCTTTGTTGTGTGATCCATTGACCCCTATTGTCATGGAATCAAATTGCATGAAAAAATCTTTTTCTTCTAATACCTCTTCCGTTTTTAACCTTTACATGCTTAAGTTTCTTAGAACATGCAAGTTTAAAGGTTATTTGAAAGCTTTATTGATGATTATTAAAAAATATCTATTTGTGATTAGAAGAAGACTAGATTGTCTCAAATTTTTCGTTTACAAGGGCATAAGCCTTAGAAAGATAATAGAAAGGGTAAAATCATGTGGCTATCAAATCAAGTAAAAGACCATACCTAATGACTTAACAAATAAGCACGAAGTATGCTTCATGATGCACTTAGCCTTCAAAGTCATGAACACCGATCTATGGTATCTTGATAGTGGTTACTCAAGACACATCACCGGAGACTGCACTCTCTTCAAAGAATTTGAATCCAAGAAAGGTGAAATGTCACTTTTGGTGATGGAAGCAAATCCCATATAAAGAGGAAGGGAATCATCTCTTTACCAGGGTTACCGGATATTACAAATGTGTTGTATGTGGAAAGGCTGAGAGTGAATCTATTAAGCATTAGTTAGATTTGTGGTCAAGACTTCATGGTGTTGTTTTCAAAAGGGAAGTTTCTAGAGTTAAATGAGTCAGGTAAGCAACTCATAAGTGGAATTTGCACGCTAGACAATTTCTATGGTCTAGTTCTTGATGTTGAGATTGTATGTAACAGCATTTGAATGCCAAATGAAGACTTATGGCACCAAAGGATGGGGCATACTAGCTAAAGCAACTATCAATTGTGTCCAAGAATGATGTCGTTTTGGGAATGCCTAAACTCAGTAAGGTGACAAATGTTGTGTGTGGACCATGTGAACTTGGAAAATAAACAAAAGCTTAACACCATGCCACTTTGACCACAACTATGGCCAGACCTCTTGAGCTTCTTCATGTTGATCTGATGGGCCCAACAAGAATAGAATCCCTTGGAGGAAAGAAGTACATCATGGTAATGGTCAACGACTTTACCAGATTCACTTTGGTCATCTTGCTGCGATCTAAGTCTGAAGCTCCTCATCACATCGAGTTATTATGCAAAACGGTGCAGAATGAGAAAGGATTAAAAGTTGATCAAATCCAAAGTGATCATGGCAAAGAATTTGAAAACTCTCAATTAGAGTCTTTCTGCACAAGTGTTGTCATAGCTCAAGAATTTTCAACTCCTATCACTCCTCAACAGAATGGTGTTGTAAAGAGAAAGAATAGAGTCATTCAAGAAATGGCCAGAGCTATGTTACATAACAGGGATGTGGTAAAAGATCTGTGGGGAGAGGCGATTAACACTTCATGTCACATTATGAATCTAGTGCACTTCAAACCAGGTACAAAGAATACTCCCTATGGACTATGGAAAGGAAGAAAACCAAATGTGAAATACTTCAGAATATTTGGTAGCACCTGTTTCATTCTAAAGGACAAAGAGAGTGTGGGAAAGTTTGACACCTGAAGCGATGAAGGAATCTTTCTTAGGTACTCCTCCACAAGCAAAGCCTATAGGGTGCCAAACAAAAGGAATAGAAAGGTCGCGAAGACTGTCAATGTTGTGATTGATGAAGTATCAACTCCAAAGCCTTCAAAAGCTGCTAAGCAAATGCCAAAGTCAGTTCTCCCTCTACCTTTAGAGACTGACCAAGAAGTAGGTGATTAAGATTCTTCTCCTCCTACTTCACCTATTGCTATACAAGCCCCAAAAGACTCTTCTACATCTCCTCAACCTGAAGATCAAGTAGAAAGAGAACCTTCATCCAGAATCAAACTAAATCATCCTTTAGATATGATCATGGGAAACATGAATGAACTAACCTTGAGAAAGCGAACAGTTGATAAATATATGGCTAACTTTGTTTCTTATTCATGTTATTTGTCTCAGATAGAACCTGTCAAGGTTGAAGATGCTCTTCAAGATGAAAGCTAGGTTGAAGCCAAGCCATGCATGATGAACTTCATCAATTTCAAAGGAATGATGTTTGGACACTGGTACCTAGGCCAAAGGGAGTGAACATCATTGGTACAAAATGGATATTCCGCAACAAGACTGATGAATAAGGAAATGTGATTCGCAACAAAGTCAAACTTGTGACCTAAGGATACACTCAAGTAGAAGGAGTGGACTTTGATGAAACTTTTACTCTTGTTGCTCGCATTAAATCCATAAAAGTCTTATTTGCATTGGCATGTCACTTGAAGTTCAAGTTATATCAAATGGATGTGAAGAGTGCCTTTCTGAATGGTTTTCTCAAAGAGGAAGTTTATGTAGCTCAGCCCAAAGGGTTCATTGGCCCATACTTTCCAGATCATGTGCTTTACCTTAAAAAGGCACTTATGGATTAAAATAGGCACCGAGAACATGGTATGATTGTCTCACTGAATACTTGGTGTCTAATGGCTTCATAAGAGGACAAGCTGATTAAACATTGTTCATCAAGAAAGTTGATGGAAAACCAATCGTAGCCCAAGTTTATGTAGATGACATCATCTTTGGATCTACAAAAGATGACTTGGCTTACTCATTCTCAAGCATAATGCAGATTGAATTCAAGATGAGCATGATTGGAGAATTGAACTACTTCCTTGGATTGCAGATTTGTCAAAATGACTCAAGAATTTTCATCTCTCGATCTAAATATGCTAAAAATCTTGTGAAGAAATTTGGTTTAGAGTCTGCTAGCTCTGTTAGAACACCTATGAGTCCAAATGTTAAACTCACTGTTAACTTGTTAGGAAAGAGTGTTAATCCTTCTTTGTATAGAAGCATGATAGGTAGTCTCCTTTACGTTACTGCTAGTAGGCTTGACATTAGCTACAGTGTAGGAGTGTGTGTTGGATATCATGCTAATCCCAAAGAATCTCACATCATTGCAATAAAACGTATCATCAAATATGTTAAAACCACTAGTAACTTTGGAGTATGGTATGATAAAGATACTAATGATGTTTTAGCTGTATATTTTGATGCAAACTGGGTTGGGAATGCTGATGACTGAACAAGTACTTCTAGTGGGTGATTTTACTTAGGTAATAACCTTGTCTCCTAGATAAGCAAGAAACATAACTCTATATCTCTCTCCACTGTTAAGGTTGAATACATTGCTACTAGTAGCTATTGCACTCAACTTCTTTGAATGCAAAACTCCTTCTTGATTAGGGTATTTGTCAAAAGCATCTTACTATCTATTGTGATAATACCAGTGCCACAATATCTCTAAAAATGATGTTCAACACTCTTAGACCAAACACATTGAGATCCGACATCACTTCATTCGTGAGTTGGTTGAAAACTGTACTCTCACTTTTGAGTTCATTCACACTAATGATCAAAAGGCTAATTTGTTCACCAAGCCTTTAGATGGTCGACGCTTTGAATTCTTACACCAAAACATTGGAGTTATATCCATGGACTGATCTCTCTCTCTCTCTCTCTCTCTCTCTCTCTCTCTCTCCTCTTCACGCATATGCATCTAGTTTTGATGTTTTGTTTGTCTGTTTCTTTTTGCTTTGTTTTAAGTTTTTTTAAATAAAAAAAGGGGGAAAATCAGAAAAATACAAAAACAATGTGTGTTTGTGTATAGTGGTACTTGTGTACCTTGGATGGCCTTTAAAACAAAGTTTCCCAACTTTGTATCTCTCGTAGCTTAGATGAGCATCTTCATGCACAACTAAGCAATGTGAGCTTTGTGGCTCTTCTATGTGATTTGTATGATTTGCTTGATCTCTTATCTTTCATTTATATAATCACTCTTTTTGACGGGAAGGATTAGAAAATTCTAAGAGAAAGACATAAATAACTATCTCACCATTAAAACTCGTCAATCATAAAAAAATCTGTGTGCAATTTATAAAAGTTATGCTCAGTAAGGTGTAGCACTTTCACAACAAAATAAGGATGTTCAAGCTTACATATTTAGTTTTTTTTTTCTCTCTTATATGCCCAAACATGATATGCTTAAAAGAAAAAAAATATATATGCTAAGAACATGAAAAGCAAAAAGAATCAAAATGCTTTTAATATGGTTGCAAGCGTGTTTCAAGGAGATGTGGGAGTTATATGATGTACCTCGAAGGTGATAGTCTCCATCAAACAGTTATGATTATGTGTGAATGTACTTGATTCTCCTATATCATTACTTTTCATATAATGATGTACTTATACTCTTTTGCAAAAGTTTCACACACAACACGCATACTCTTTGCTACTTTTGATACTATTGTATAGGAACAATGTGATTTAACCATCACAAGGAATACATGTGGTAGTATATGCTCTCTAAACTGTTTAAACTTGTTTTGAAATAAAATTTGGGTAGACTTATTTAGTTTTTTTTTATCTCAGAATGCTTTGCATCTAGAGTTGATGTTGTGTTTCTATGCTTAACATGCTCTTTGAGTGCTTACTTTGATGGCTATCTTGGTTGCATTCATCGTATGTTGTTTCTCCTCCTCGAAATCTCTTCTTTAGGACTCTCAACAGATAGCTCAATACCTACTTAACACCTCCTCTTCTATCAAGATTTTTGGGTTTCTTCTCAATACCTCTCGATAGATAGTCCGATCCATCGAGACAAATTCTTTGGTGTCTTTGTCTGCTTGATAGGTTCTCGATACCTTCCTTGATCTATCGAGAATTTTTTCCGTCTACACCTCCTTAATACCTCTCAATCTATCGAGATTTTGTTCTCAATAGCAACTCAATACCTTCTCGATCTATCAAGCAATGTTTTCTATATATACATTTGAGGTCCGACCCAATTTTGCATCTTTTCAAATATCTCGATCTTTCTCACTTCTCTGTCGACCCAAAAACCTTCTTCTCACCAAAATCCCTCCTCCCATCAAGATTTCATCCTAATCCTTGTCTAAATCACTTGGTAAGTGCTCTAAATCACTTGTTAAGTACTCTAAATCTCTTTTCTTTATTTTCCCTTCCTCATGCATTTCATGCATTTTTTTTACCTAGGTTTTACTTTTTGGGAAAATTTTGGGGGTTTTCGTGTTTTTGTCGAAATCTTTGGGATGGGTTATGTTAATTTGAACTCACATGATCATGCATTTCATTTTATGCCCATTATAACAATGCTTCATGCATTCTAAGATTGTGTGATTGTTTACAAATTGTGAGTGCTATTAGGTTGGATTGGGTTTCTTTACCACGTAACATGTTCATGCATTGCACATTTCCTTTCTTTTCTTTCATGTGCCTTACCTTCTGTTGTGACTCTCTGTCTTTCTTCTCTCTCTCTCTCTCTCTCTCTCTCTCTCTCTCTCTCTCTCTCTCTCTCTCTCTCTCTCTCTCTCTCTCGTTTAGTCTCCTTATCATGGCACCTAAGAAGTCAGTTCCATCTAAAAACCTGATTCTTTGTGGTTCTTCTTCTTCTTCTTCTTCTTCTTCTTCTTCTTCTTCTTCTTCTTCTTCTTTTCCCTCTAATTATGTTCGGTTCCATGATGAGAAGGCACAAGATGACTTTTCTGAGAACTTCTCTGACCAGGCGATTCATTTAGAACGCCAGGTCATTCTATCTGACTTCCCAGACACTCCTCTACTTAATGCGTTTAGCTTTTGGGGATGAGCTTCTCTATGTGAGAAACCCTCAAGGAGTCTCGACGTGTTCATACAGGAGTTCTACTCTAACATGCACGCCATCAATAACTCTATATCTCAATTTATTAGAGTATTCTGTTGTATATGTAACGTAGTTACCTCAAAGCTCATTTCCGAGGTACTGCATGTTCCTAGGGTGGATCGTCTGGATTACCCTAATCATCATCATCTCTCTTTCATCTCTAGAGTCAAGTTGGCCTCACTCCTCTATAAGAAGACCATGTTGTAGGGAGGTACCCTAAATTTCTCCACAACTGAGTTTACTAAGGGTCCGTGGATCCTTAATATGGTGATGACCTTTGTACTCACTCCACGGTCTCACTATAACACTTTCACCAAGCCTCGTGCTCATTCCTTCTCTCCCTCATAGAGGGTCTTTCTATTGACTTTCCATCTCACATGATAGAATCTATTATAGATTGCTATCAAGACACTACCACATGTGATAAGCTCATCTTTCCTTCAAATATCACGCGCATCCTCACACATATGCACGTCACTATTCCTCCCTCTCCTCTCTTCTATGTCATGGGTGCCATAAGTAAGGAGTCTATTTGGAGGAGTGCAGCATAGCTTGCTACAAAGCGGCCGCGTGTGGAGTCTTCGGATGCAGCCCTTACAACCCCTTCCTTACAACCATCTTCCTCTTCTGCCCCTTCTTCCTCATCTAAGGCAGTTGTCTCCCTTGCTGACATCATGGAGCAGCTTCAGCACATGCGTGCTGATTTTGGTAATCGTCTTGACCATCTATCCAATGAGATGTGTCAAATGAACACCAGAATCGATCGCATCGCTCACCGCTAGTCTCACCTTGGTGGTTTTGCGCCCTCACCTTCACTTGAGCATGCTAAGGAGTCATCTTCTTCAAATGGTGGAGATGATGATGATGCTTCCGACTCTGAGACCAATGATGAAATGACTGCCTCTCAGTGATTCACCCTTTGTCACTCGTGACAAAAAAAGGGAGTAGTTTTGTAGATAAGAGTAGTCTTTTTGTTAGAGGGGGAGCTAGCATAGGATATACTAGATAGGGGGAAAGTGTTTTGAGTGTTTTGAGGGATATAGTGAGGTTTTGGTGTATTCTTTTCTCATTACATGTACCATGGTCTTGTGACCACTTTTATTAAATATATTGTATTCTTTGATATATATATATATATATATATGAAATGATGTATGTTTTTCTTAACCTTTGTCTCACATGTGTTGTCTCTTTTCTATATTTATACACATGTTTCTTCTTGTATACAACTTATCTATGTTTCACACTTGATACATTAATGAATCTTGTTTAAATATTTCAGATAAGACAGGTTGCAAGTCTATCATGCCATGATCTCTCTTTTTGTAAATTTTCAAGAGTTCGTTGTAGGGTTAGACTTATGTACTTTTGTAAATTAGGGGATAGTTATGTTAGACTTCTCTCATAATTTTTTTTTTTTTTTTTTTGTGGTTTTGTCACAAATTGCCAGAAAGGGAGATTGTTAAGGTCATATTTTATTGTAATTGGCTAATCCTTTGACAAAATTCACTTTACTTGTAATTTGGTAGATTTAAGATGGGTTTAGTACTTCAAGAAACATGTTGTTCAAGTCAAGTATTAAAGACATGAAAATTGGTCCAAGAAACAAGTGAAGAAAAGCTATTCATTAAGTCTCGACAAATAGCTCGACAGATGCCTGCTATCGAGACTTAATGTGAACCTCGATAGATAGCTCGACAGCAACTCGATCTATCGAGAATTATGATTTCAGAATTTCCACATTTGAAATTCGAGCCAAGATTTTGTATTTGTTTAGGGTTTCTTTTCTCACAACCCTAGACATATATAAGGCTTATTTTAAGAGTCGTCACACACGGATACAAAGACCAAGAGACATATTTTCTATGTGTAAAGCTACTACGTTTGTACGACATAGGGTTTTGTAACCAAGTGCTTCCTGATCTTCATTGTTGATAAAGTGAAGAACTTTGCAACCAACAACATCTGTTCAAGTTACTGGAGTTAGTAACGTACTAGGATCTGTGCAAAGGGTTAGTCACAAATTTGAGATTTGTTCATCAAAGGAAAGAAGGCTACTACAAGATCAAGTCCAATTGGGTATTGGAACAAAGGTTCAACTGTAGGTTGGTATTTCAGGATAGGCCAGGGTAGTTGGTAAGATTCATTATACTTGTAACTACTTGATTGTTGATTAATGGACTCTTAGGGGTGATGACCTTATAATCACCTGGTGGAGTTTTCACCTTGCGAGGTTTTCCCCATTTGTCAACAAATCACCATGTCTAATTTATTTTCTGCTACACTTAGTATTTTTTGTGATTTGTTGGTGCCTTCACGATTCGCATGCAATTAAACTTAATTAATCAACTTGGATAATTGAATAATTAACTGGGGTCAAGCTATCTTAACCCAACACTAGGAACCATATATATAGCATCCTCTCGAGAAGAACCTTTTGATTTTACTACCAAAGAAATGGGTTCGAAGTTAAGGTACGATCTTAGGAAGGTGTTCGGCACCCAAAACTGCCTAACCCTAAGGTTAGCATCTCATCATTGTGTCTTATATCTTAACCCTATTAAAAGCATACTCAATACTTGTATCTAACTCACACACACACACTAATATTCATCTAACAATCAACATGACATCAATCATCCCAAAATACCTAATTATACATCTATCACGGCAATCAACCAAAGCCTAACATTCATCTAATCATGCATCACATCATACCTCATCCTAGCATTCATCTAATCATGGCATAACATATCATCATCAAACAAGGCAGCAAAAAGGCATATCAATCCAACATAGGTCATAACATACATTCCAATCTCTTAAGCATGAAATCAAGCATCAAACAACACATAAATACATGTTCATGCCAATGCATGACTTACCTCACTTACCTTGCAGCAACTTAGCACCTATGGCGTTATGCATGAGCATGTGAATACATGTTCATGGCATCAAAATAAAACAACATAAGATAAACCCTAATTCTAACATGTGAAAGCGAACAAGCAATTAAACATGTGAAAATTGACTTGAGGATGTTTTGTAAAAAACTCCATCTTTGATTCACTATTTCTAGTGAATCTTAATGTTTTCCCGTGGAATTTCTGTGTATTTTCAAAACTATACCGTGTAAGGCTACTTATAATGTGAAAATAGGGGTTTGAAACAACTCTCAAACGATGTGAGATTCATGCCAAACCTCAATATTAATGCAGAAAACTTGTCTTGTTTAGTTTCTGAAATTCACTATGCATGCGCAAGATTGGGCCTGCATGCGCAAACCGAATCTTGTGTGTGCATAGCAAGCTTGGCTTTATTTTTTCAAAAATAGATTTATTTGCTCATTAAAAATTATATTGTTCATAATAACATTTCTAGAGTCAATTTAACATCTAATTGGGCTCTAAACCAACCTTGAGTCTTAGAATTCAGCATCATTAGGGAACAAGGGCCTGAGTAGTAAGGGGTACAAAGTGTGGTGTCTACATGCACAACTGATATTTAATTGCTACGAATGTTATGGATTTATAATTTTTCATAAGAATTAGAGAAACACCTGATAAAAAATGACCTTAAGATGCTCAATCGAATGTTTAGATTGTTAGTATTTTTAAGTGTTGATAAAAATTACGCTAATAAAATAACAATAATCTAGCATATTATATATGAGTTATGACTTACTATGGATTTAAGTTTTTTTTTTTTCTTTTAAAACTAATGCACAAAGACATGATGTATATATGTATGTCATGTTTTGATTTTTTTTTTTTTTCTTGAATTACAAATCAATCTGATAGTTTTACTTTGGCCCCTATAAACAAAACCTCCTAGCTACACCCTTGCAACCAAGAGACAATATTGAAATCGTACTCAATCAACTTAAAAGGAAGAACAAACAAATGCAAAAACGACAAGACCATTATCATTCACTCCAACTCCTAAAGGGAAAGTCCTAAGGGTTTGTGCTAGTTGGAGTGATTTTAGGAGGGATGGAAAAGGGGGAGGAAAATAGGAGAGAAAATGGAGGTACTAGGAGACGATTGTTTGGTTAGGAGGGAAAAAGATGAGGGAATTTTGGTGAGGCCTAGTGTTTTCTCCTAAATCCACCAAAATCCAATCCTTCTAATTTGGATAGATTTTAGAAGAGAAAATATAGGATAAGAGGGGTCTTGAAAAATGGTTTGTCTTACTTTCAGTACTTTTTTAACTAGACATATCCTTTTGTTTTAATAAGACTGTCACATCATCTACTAACTAAATAAAATGTAGAGATTAAAACCCACTATCACTTGTCATGGTATGTCCAGTTAAAAAAGTATTGTAAGTAAGTCAAACCCCTCAAAAAATACCAAAACTACCACTTCCATTGTGTGTTAAAGTTGTTGTATTTGGGTCTCTCTTCTTCTTTTCTTTTTCTTTTTTTTTTTGAATCAAGCTGTGGGTTTTCTTTTTTTTTCTTGTTCAACTTCAACAGGTTCTAGTGTTTGTTTTTTAATAATTAAAAAAAAAAAAAAAAAAAAAAACAACAACAACAACAACAACAACAAAAATGGCTTCTTTGTTTCTTTGAATTAGCGATGTTTTTTTTTAATTAAATGATGGCTTTCAACTCTAATACAAATATATATATATATATATATATATAACAATAATAATAATGGAAAAGTAATTTTTATTGTTTAATGATTAAAAAAACTTTTTTTTATATTATTTAATAGGGACTAGAGAGCAAGTTTATGTAAACCGCATTATCTATCCTCTCATTTTTCTTCTCAACCAAACAAATAAGTTTTCTAACCCTTCACTTTTTCATCCTCCTAACCATAGTTGGTAAATACGCATAAAATACATGTATACATTGCGTACATCCGTAGTATTGAATTAAACTCGCATCTCCCAAATAGTTTTCAGTTGTTCGAAATTTACGCATTTATTGCAAGGTAGTCAATATCGTACCGGTACCGGCCGATATGTACCGTACCAATATGTATACCGGTATCAAAATGCCAACATTTCATACTGGTTTAGATATCGGCCGATTTTGAGTATCACTGACCGATACCAAGCGTACCGACCGGTACACCAAAAAAAAAGAAGAAGAAGCTTTTTTTTTTAGTTTTGTAATTTTTGAATTTTTGTAAGAGTAGAATGGTAACTTATTTGCATTAACTTATTAGTATTATTTATTTTATTAGTATGCAATGAACAATTAAGCTTTCTATTTTTTATATTGGGTTTTTTTCTTTTAATTGATGCTAAAGTTTAAAACCATGAATAATTTGTTTTGAATTGAGGTAATGTTTTATAGTAAACTTTTATATTTATTATAATATATATAAATAACGGTACACCAATATTGACCGGTATCAAAATATATTGTTCCACTAGTTAAACCGGTACAGCCTCCGATACGAGATTGACTCCTTGATTTATTGTATTCTGAAACGAACGTACGCCGCTTGATATGAAAGACAATGAGTCAGGCTAGTAAAATACAGCGTCTTAATACGGGTGCAATTGATCTTGGATTTATTGGTCCTTCCTTCACTTGGTCTAATAGAAGGGAAGGTTTGGCCAATATAAAAGAAAGATTGAACCAATGTCTGTGTGATCAAGAGTGGCAAACCTTATTCCCCAACGCTGGGGTCAAACACCTGTGCAATTCCAATTCGGACCATAATCCAATTATGCTTGACACTCATTTAGATACTGACGAGTTATCTCACCCATTTCGTTTCAAAGCTATGTGGACCAAGGAGGAGGGAAGTAGATAGGTGGTGGAAGGTGCTTGGCAGACTCGGGTGGAGGGGCTCTCATGGCTTCAAACTAGCTAAAAAGCTTTCAATGAATTGCTGTGATCTCTTGTGATGGAATAAGGAAAATTTTGGAAACGCAAAAGAAAAAATTAAAGCGCTCCAAGACAAAATTTCGATGATTCAACAAGCTGCTCCTTCGAGAGAGAACTTGAACCTTGAAGCCTCTCTAAATTTAGAGCTAGATGACTAACTAGCCAGAGAAGACCTGCGATTACAGCAGAATTCTAGAGAGCTGTGGGTTAAAGAGGGGGATCGTAATTCTAGATTTTTCCATCTTTCAACCATCATCAGAAGGCGAAGAATTGCATTTCAGAGATTAAGTTGGATGATGGGTCGTGGATTAGAGACCGGGAGGATATACAAAGATATTTTTTGGAAAACTTCTCCACTCTATACAATTCTAGTCAACCCCAATTCCCTAAGAACCTCAAAAATCTCATTCAAATTTAAGTTTCTGACCAAGAAAATATGGAGCTATGTAGAGTCCCCTGTAGAGATGAGATTAAAAAAGTGGTGTTCGGGATGAAAGCCCTTAAAGCACCAGGTCCAGATGGCTTCCTAGCTCTATTTTATAAGCATTACTAGGACACTATGGGCGACCAACTAGTTCTTGCTATCCAGAGCTTCTTTCGTAATGGCTGGCTTCTGAAAGATTTCAACAAAACCTTCATCTCCCTTATTCCAAAAAAGAAAGGTGCGCATAATTTTAATCATTTTCGTCCTATCGGTCTATGTAATGTGTGTTACAAGGTGATATTGAAAATCATTGTTAATAGACTGAGACCTCTCTTAAACAAAATGGTGGATCCAGCCCAAGTGGCCTTTGTTCCTAATAGATGGATTAACGAAAATGTGGTTCTGGCTCATGAGATTGTGCACAGTTTCAAACACATAGGGAATAAGAAGGGCTACCTTGGAATCAAACTAGACTTCCAAAAAGCCTACAATAGAATGGAATGGAGTTTTCTGATGGCGGTTCTTAGAGCCTTTGGTTTCAGCAGCACCTTTGCTAATCTCATTCATCAATGTCTATCTTCAGTTGAAGTTTCACTTCTATTAAAATGGAGGTCAATGTCCAAGTTTCTCCCCCTCCCGGGGTCTTAGACAAGGAAACCCTATATCACCATATCTATTTATTCTGGGTAGTGAAGTTCTCCTGAGGCTTATAAACAAGGAAGTTGCCCAAAAGAAGCTATCTGGTGTTAAAGTGTCTAATATTGCTCCTCCCATTTCTAAGTTGTGTTATGCTGATGATATCATTTTATTTTGCAAGGCAAAGTCCTCTGAGCTAGCCACCCTCAAAGTATGCCTGGAGAAGTATTGTTCTTGGTCGAGTCAGTTAATTAACAAGGAAAAATCTGATTGTTTCCCCTCTAAAGGGGTGAGCCCTCAATTTATCAATCAAGTGAGATGTAGTTGGTGCATTAATATTCTGTCCAATAACACCACCTACCTTGGTGTTCCTCTCTTTCTCTCTAGGAGCAAGAATCAAGATTTCTGATACATTAAAGAAAAATTGGATAGCAAGCTTAGTGGATGGAAAAGCAAAAATTTGTCTTGGTCTGGTAGAGCAACTCTTATCAAATCGGTGGCCCAAGCCATCCCAGCCTAAGCTATGTCTGCCATCCAGCTCCCTAAAGGTCTTTGTGATCAACTTGATGCGTCAATTCGTAGATTTTGGTGGAATCCTAAATCTAAGTTGGATTCTTACTGGACACCAATGTCTTGGTCATCTCTTTGTTGGCCCCAAAAGGAGGGAGGCTTAGGTTTCAAGAATCTCTGGGACTTCGACCAAGCTCTCCTCTCCAAATTTGGCTGGTGGATTTTAACAAGAAAATATTGTCTCTGTGTTAACGTGTTGAGGGTGAAATACAAGATTCGTAATAACTGGCTGACTCATTCCTATTCTGGCCATGCATGCCCATTTTGGAAAAGTATGTTAGGCATTAAGCACCTCATCTCTAAGGCAGCGTGCATTATATTGGGCAGTGGGGACTCTATTTGAATATGGTCTGATCCTTGGATCCCCGATCTCCCAGGCTTCATCCCTCCCCCTAATGTTGATGCTAATCTAGACCTGGCCTTGGATGTGTCTCAGCTCTTTTCCTCAGATCACAGTAAATGGGATATACCCAAACTAAACTATTTCTTCGAAGAGCCAGTGGTTGATCTTATTCTGAAAATCCCTATCCCAATTAACCAAACTGAGGATAGTTGGTCTTGGACGGTAACAAACTCGGGAACCTTTTCAGCCAAGTCTGCTTATTGGCTGTGTAGGGCAGCCTCGCGTCCCTCAAACATTGATGCTATTAGGGGTCAAATATGGAAAACCAAGTTGCATGATCGCCTTAAGATGATTTTATGGAGAATTGCTGCCAACGTGCTGCCTTCTAAAGAGGTAATCGGTAAATTTAATGGAAACATAGATAGATGTTGTCCGTTGTGCAGTTCGACAAATGGGTCATCCCTTCACCTCTTTACTGTTTGTACTATTGCTAAAGCTATTTGGTTTCAAAGTCAGTGGGGGTTAAGGATGGAAGCCATTGTGTTTAAGTCCACTTCAGATTTTATCTGTTTCCTCATTTCTCCTCCTCTTGCGGACAATCTGAATCCTAGTCTAAGAGAAGATTTTTTGCTGTTTGGTGCCATCCTTTGTGATGTTATTTGGAAGCTGAGAAATCGATCCCTCTTTGAAAATGCTGTGCTTAATTTTGATGGAGTTGCGTCCAGGATTTCTAGCCTCTTCGCTGAACATAAAAAATCAAAAGCCTCCACCTCAAGACATATGGTTTCAGCCCCTCCTTAGGTTTGGATTCCTCCCTCAAGGCTGGACATAAAAATAAATGTTGACGTAGTAGTGGGTCCTCGCATCTCTACCATCGCTGTTTTTGTGAGAGATTGGAGAGGGGAGTTGGTGTTTGCTAGCTCCATGAAAGTGAACACCACCCACCCTCTCCAAGCTGAAGCAGAAGTAGTTAGATGGGCGATTTCCTTAGCCCCTGCTCTGGGTGGCAAATCTGTCCTTGTGGAGTCTGATTCTCAAGTTGTTGTCCAGCTTCTTTCGAATATGGTTGTGCCCCCTCCTTGGAGAATCAAGTCTCTTTGTTCTGATTTGAGGTCCCTACTATCTCTCTCTAGTAATGTTTATGTTTTGTGGGTTCCTAGGCTATGTAATCAAGTAGCCCACATCTTAGCTAAATGGTATTTATCTTGTAATTTTTTGGCTCTTTTGGCTGTGATTTTGGCTTGGACTGTTTCTCTTCTGTTATTTTGGGAGTGTCCAGTAGGGTGTTGTAGTTTTTTTCTTCCTCTCTAATAAAGTTTTCGGTTCATCAAAAAAAAAAAAATACGGCGTCCTAAAAGATATAATTTGATAAAACACACCTATTGGCTATTGGCCTCAAAAGTATCAAACATTAAAACACATATAATATTAAAGAATAAATGAAAGGTCTTCTTATCAAACTCAACGTGTCTAGTAATTTTATTCTCAAAAAAAAAAAAAAAAAAAAAAAACTTGTCTAGTAATAAAAATATAAGCTGCCAAATGTCGTATTTACTTTTTAGTATTCATCTTATAAAAATTGTAAATCCAAAAAAAATTTTAAAAAATAAAAACTAAAGCTGCAAAAAGAAAAATCGAAATTTTGTTTGTTGCTATAAGTTTATGCTTTGTAAAATAATCATTGTTAGTTCACTTAAAAATTTGGGAAAAATGCCAAGAGATCTCCTGAACTTTTATTTTAGCCGATTTACTCCCTAAACTTCGCACATTTGCCAAATAGATGTACATATTATTATGCTATTAATATGCCAACGAAATAGTCACATGGCAAGCATGTGAACTTAAAAAAACCAAATACAATCCCATAAAACCTTGATTATAAGCTGTTCTTACTACTCCAAAAACAAACCCAAATTATAAACTGTTCTTACCTTCAATTTCTCATTTGTAACTAATTTCCATTATCTTGAATGAAACAAACAAACTCACATAAACCCCGACCTCAAAAATTAAACCAGACCATGAAACTACAATGGAAACTCAATCAAATACAGCGATTTAATTCTAGTAGCCTTTAACTGCAAAAGCACATGGCCCATCGAAGATTCCTCTTTCATTCTCAAATATCTATGTTTGAACAAATCCTACTAGAAAAGCAAAACCATACACTACTATTGACTAGCCACATACCAACTGTGTTGAAAAGATCATCGAAACTTTAACTAATAAAACTCATTAACCATTTTCACCAATTACAGGACACCGCTATGAACTTTACAGAGGGCATGAAGAAAACAATATATGGTAATTAGGTCATAAGCTTGTGCGAACAAATCCTTCTTGGTGAACAAACTCAACTCATTGTTTTGATTATTAGCCTTGAACTTGATGGATGTCGGCGATAATGGTGGCATAAAGAACTTTAACACCAAATTGTCCCTTTCTCCTAGGTTTCTCTTCTTTCCATTGGGTTTCATGATTGAATTTGGTTTTTAGAGTTCATATGCGTGTCATGTGACTATTTTATTAGTATATTAACGGTAGAATAATAGATGCCTTTATTTGCTACATGTGGAAAGTTTAGGGGGCAAATTGGCTAAAATAAAAGTTTAGGGAGTGAAATGGTCACTACCCCAAAGTTCAGGGGGTCTCTTGGCATTTTTCCCTAAAAATTTTAAATTATTACAAATTTTATTATTAAAAATTTACTCATTGTCATTTCGTTTCAACAAGATAATAATTACAAATTAAGTATTAAGTATTTGAATTATTTTCTCTCATTTATGATGCATAAGTTGGTAAAACTTATATAATAAAATTTATAATATCTCTAATATCATTCAACAAACTTTTGTTTAGGATAGTCTAAGGATTAAATCGCATGTGACTTTTAAGATAAAGGTTATCATATAAAGATTATTATTTTTATCTATAAAAATATATATGAAAAATGTTTCCATATTTTTTGTTACGAATTTTTGAAAAGGAAATGTAATATACTTGAACTATTTACGTACTATTTTATCACCGTTTTCGTATTTTTATGTCAAACTTTTGAAATGTGTTTTTTAAAAATATGCCGAATCATGCTTGTCCATATATTTATCGTATTAAACACATACCGTATTTTTCTAACTATGCTCTCAACCAAACACAATGAGAGTAGTGGTGGAGCTAGAAATATTTTTTCAAGGCAAGCCAAGCTAAATATATCATTGTATTCTGGTATCCTTAATTCTTATTATAAATGCATATGATTTCATTCTTGGAAAGGAAAAAAAAAAAAAAAAACATTTGCTAAAGAGATTTACTTATATATTTTCATAAACCTATGTTTTAAATGCTCCTAATATAAATGACTTATATATGACAAAAAATCAATATTAAAAAGAAAATAAATGAGACACCAATAAATTAATTAAGAGTATATATATGTTTTAAATTGAGGAGAGGTTGTTAAGTAGCATCAAGTTGTAGGATAGGGCAACGATGGGCAGTGAAACGACAACAAGTTCAATTTTCATAATGCCAAATCACATTGTCACCTCAATATTATAAATAAAAAATAAATAAATAAATAAAAACTCAATCTATATCTAGTTTTTTTTTTTTTTTTTGGTAAAAGGAAAAAATGCCAAATTCCATTGTCACTTCAATATTTTTAACAAATTCATTCTATATCTAGTTTTTTTCTTTTATAAAGGAAAAATTTGTAAAAAGTGGGTGATTAGTGTGACATTCCTACCTAAGCGTTACTATGATAGTTCCTAACTGTTCCTAGTAACTCAAACCTAAAACCAAGGGTGGAGCTACAGTGACTCGAACCTATCAAGCCATTAATTGGGCTTACTTTAGAAGCTTTTGCTTTTCCATTCCCATTTTCCATGAGTGTCATAGCAGTCAGTTCAAAAATTTATCCACAACAAATTTTTCTACCTTACTCTTCAATCATGATGAATTAAAGGGTCGTCAATAGGCCAGGTCGGGTCAGCCCAGCCCATTTTTACTTGGCCCAATGGCACAATGGGCTGGGCATAATGGGCTATTAACTTGTTAATGGGCTGGGCCGAAAGAAAAAATCTCAGCCCATGACCCTACCCATAGGCAATACCCATTTTGTCTTTAGCGGGCTGGGCTATTGGGTTGGGCCTAATGAGCTACCCATAAGCTTGTATTAGTATATTATTTTATTATTTTTATAAAGAAAGAATTAATTTTTTTATTAGGGAATAATCAATTTATTTTTTTTTAAAAGGAAAGAATCAAAGAATTTAATAATCAGAAATTTTTTTAAAGTCAAATCTATTTAATTCTTTGTTTTGTTGATGAAAACTTATTTAATTTTTTTTATTAAGGCTTTAAATGGTTTTTTTTTTCCATAAATAAAAAAAAATGTCAAATGGTTAGTTCAAAGTTGCTAGACTACTAGAAAAATATATATTTAGTAAATTAAGTTTAGCAAAATCACTTTAAGTATCTTAGTGGTTGGCACTTGGGAGAGTTCTCTTAAGAAATTCCTATATAATGTCTCAAGATTAATCATTTATACACCTCCTATATATTTTTGTTATGAATTTTGAGTTATTGGGTTGGGCTACTAGGCTAGCCCACTGGGTGCCCATTGGCATAAAAATTAGCTCGCGGCTTGACCCATTGCACTAGTGGGCTACCCATAGATCTCAATAACAACAGACCGGGCCACCCATTAACCCGTTGGGTCGTCGAGCTTTTGGTCGAGCCGTGGGCCATGGGCTATTTGGTGACCCTCATGATACTCGATAGTCTCCATTGCCATCAAGTGTTTAAGACTTGGTTGAGTTTTGGCTATCATGCTCATTACCTCCACCCAAAACAAACTTCTTTATCTTTTTTTTTTCTATTTATTTTATCTTATGGTTTATGATTTTATTTTCCTCTAATTTATTGACACAATTAACAAATCATTATAATACTCTAATTTAATTGAATTTAAAATTTATTTATTTAATGGTTGCTTTTGCTTATAGTGATTTTGATATTATTAACTTCTGATGATTCCTTGGAAATTAGTAGGTTGATAAGTCTCGAGCGCTGATGATCTTAGGGCTTGATCCTGAAAACAAACACTAAGTCAAAGGGGACCAGTGGGGACCGGCCAAGAGTCCTCCAATGATGAAGTTAGTGAATTTGTAATTCCCAGTCAGAAGGAAGTCATTTCTGAAATGAGAAGGGTTAAGGGAGGTATTCCACTATTTATAGGATGTTGATCTGGGCATCTGAAATGACACCACCAATACGAGAATGACACGCAGCACCTACCTCAAAAAACTAAATCGACGAGAATAGTCGCCAATAAAAAAATAACACGTGGCGCACTGATTTACTGACACCAGTTATGTACGTCCAAGGACGTGTCGGCAGGTCACCCAATTCGTTGGACGACCCATATGGACAAGGGGGCAACTAATGGTGTTACAAAAAGCACCAACTCCTAAACTCGTCCATATGGCTTGTCCATTGAAAGACCAATTAGGACGAACCAAGCACATGAGGTAATCATCCCAAGTGTCCTTAATGATCTCGCTCGTCTTTGGACAGACGAGGTCCCATGAGAAGCTCATCCATCCTCATAATCGTTTGGACGGACGAGCTCTACACGAAATTTGGAAAAAGTAAACACACTAGGGAAAGTCGTCCCTAATAGCCTCATCCGTCCTTAATAAAGGATGGACAAGTTCATTGGGTTGGACTACTATGTGCCGAGTTCTCCATTAACTACTATGGAACACAAGTCCAACTGAGGTAACTTCCATGGCAATTATGGAAGTTACCCCCAAATCCTTCGGACTCCTCGACAATAGGAACGGTTATTAAACAGATAACCGTTTCACGCATGCTATGTAAGCATTCTTCGATGAGAAGGTAAGGATTCATTTAGACATTTTATTTCAGAAATTACTTCCTTCTTACTGGGAATTACAAATTCACTAACTTCATCATGGGAGGACTCTTGGCCGGTCCCCTCTGACTTAGTGTTTGTTTTCAGGATCAAGCCCTAAGATCATCAGAGCCTGAAACTTATCAACCTACTGATTTCCAAGGAATCATCAACTTCTATTATAGTAATGTCTCATTTTATATGTAGTCTACCTTTGTAATAACTTGTAATTAATTAAAAAAAAAAGGGGGAATAGGAGAAACTTAGGGGACAAAATAACCTTAAGATGCTCAAATAGTCATTAAATCTCGTTAGTATTTTGTGTACATATGAGAATTACATAAAAGTTTTTAACAAAAATCTAGTACTATTATAGATATTTATATGTTAATTCAATTAAACTATTGCATGAAAATAAATATGTAGTATTTAGCATTTTTTTTTCTTTTTTTGCAAATTATTATGATATATTAGCCTTGGCCTCACACACAAAATTTTCTAACCCTGCCACTACCTAAGATGCTCTCAATAGCAAATTCTTGTAAGCCAAAGCCCCTTTCTACTAGGCCAAAAAAACAAGTTGGTATTCTGTATCTAGTTTCAAATTATATAAAACTAGTCGCTAACCTATGCGATACATGGAATAGATAAATTTAAAATCACATATATTTATTAAAAAAAAAAAGGCAAATAGAAAGTCCTGTATGAAAAAACTATTAATTAAAAGTTAATAGAAAAATAATTTTATAATTTAAAATAGTTTCTCATAGGTATTGTATAGGTATCAACCAAGTAGGATGCATATTTTAAATTTAAAAAAATAAATAAATAAATAAATAAAAACTGTAATGGTGGGCTGCTTTTGTTTTATTATTTATCCCAAAAAAAAAAATTTGATAGGATATGAACAAATAAATTGTAGTAGAATTTGAATAGTTTCCCATGGATATTGTATAGGTCTCAACAAAGTAGAATGCGTATTTTAAATAAATAAAAAAGACAAAACTTTGTCATCTAACTCTCACATGTACCAACGCTACACCACACCATATGTATAGAGGTTATTACATGCCCTTATTTATTTTTTTTTTTTTTTTTTTTTTTTTTTTTTTAAGAGAGGGAGTTTTAACCTATGGCATTCGCTCCTGATGATAGTCCTTATTTAGTTTCTTATCAATGTGAATTGCCACTTTTAATATGAATAATGCACCTTCTCACTCCATATTATTCTACTAATCAATTTGAGATTCCAAAGAAAAGTAGGAAACATCTAAACTATTCTCATACGGACTATACATCTCCTTCTTTTTTTAAATACCTATGGACTATATCACAACATTAATATAAAATTGATTATTGATGACAGGAAATTTGTGATTTTAATGGTCAAGAATAAGCTCTTCTTCTTGTTATTGATGACAATTTTTTTTATAGAATGGTTTTTCCAAGATCATATGAGGGTTCTATATATAACATACATAGTAGTACAAATTATACCAACGTTAGAGAAAATTTGATTGATGAAATTGTTAATTATTAAATCAAAATTACGATTAAATCTAATGTTTTAATTGTAAAAACAAATTTTACAATTAAAATTTTCACATATAGATTTTTTATACTAATAAACTCACTCACAAGTCACAATAATAACAATATTATAAAGTAGTAATCATAGAGAGTTAAAGCATGAAAGATGGCAACATGTCCTTACCTCTACATTTATGGCCTGTTTGGAAGTTTAAAAAAGGAGGGGAAGTAGAGTAGAGGGAAGGAGAGTAATTCAATTACCTTATTTGGAAGTTTTTTAAAGAAAGATGGGGAGGAGTTTGGAGGGGTTTTGGGGGGGGGGGGGGGGGGAGGGGGGTTTCAACCACTTCTTACTTCTCATTTTTAATTCCCCCAAATTGGAAAGATTTGGAGGGAGAGTAGAGTAGATAAATTATTGACTAGATAAATTTCCCAATTTACCATTTCTAAATTAATAATAGACCAATGTTGCAAGTCCATTTTCAAATATGGGTAAATTTGTCTATTTTAATCATTTCCTCTCCTCTCTATTCAAAATTTTAAAACATCCAAATAAGGGGAAGGGTTAATTACTTCTTTCCCCCTTACTAATTTTAAAAACATCCAAACAAGGTGGAGGGGAACCATTCCCCTCTACTCTCCTCCCCACTACTCTCCTCCCCTCTACTCCCCTCTATTCTCCTCCCTCTCTAAACTTCCAAACAGGCCATTACTTTGAGCAACTCCATGGATACAACGTTACAAAGTGGTCTCTTTGCAAATCTTCAATTTGTTGTGTGTGTTTTCTTTGTGAAAATTTGAGTAAGTATAAGGGTTCGACCTTGGCAGTGGTTTATATTTGTTGAAATTTTTATTATAGAATTTTAGTTGAAGTAGAATTTTCAAGTTCTTAAAACATATATCTAATAGAGTTTTACTTAAGCTAAACTATTGTAACATTTAATAAGATAATTACACGTTGAAGAAAAATAATAAATATATAAGATATAAAACCTAAAATAAAAAAATCTAAAATAAAAAGAAAAAGGAATGAGTGATGACGTGAAAAATTGTGAAAATTTCAGAGATTTCGGTTATATATATATATACACACACTATGATGAGTTTGATTAATATATTCCTCTAGGTATACATTAATAATCCTAGAAAAACTTATAAAAAATCAAAAGATAAAAAATATATTTAAAAAGTTAGCCATTTTTCATTTTCTTATAAAAAAAATTCTTAAAAGGAAAGAAAAAATAATTATTATTCAGAAAAAAGATAAGAAAAAAATGAAAAAGAAAAAGAAAATATATAGGACGGTGCGGTATTCCTTATCCAAAGGTCCCCAATACAGTAAAGTTGGTGAAGAGTGAAGACGTCATGCATGACGTAGACTGACCTAGAGAGCCGCAAATTCCCGACCGTCATTAATACTGAAAAGGTGGAGTAGCTCAACTCTCAATGCTCTGCACGTGATTTATATTTTTCTCGTGGTCCCCACTCCCCCTTCGCTCTTAATTATCTTCGGACCTTGACCTTGTCAATATCATAATTAATATCACACCTTTTTTTTCCTTTTTTTTTCTTAATCACAATCAGTCTTTAAAATCTCCTGAGAGGGGAAATTTTTAAAAAAAATGTGTCACTACGATTGAAATTTTGACAACAATATGAAAATCTAAACTTGAAGTCTGCTCCGTTAGGTATGACAATTCAAAAATATATTTTTAGTTTTTAAATAAATTATATATATTTTCACATATTTTTTTAGTCACATATATTTTTATACATATTTTTAAATAACAAAACACATATTTTTTAGTACATGTACCAAACACTCTAAGTTTCTCTTTCCACATATAACTGTGAACTTCAGTAAGAATAGGTTT
Organism: Quercus robur; assembly: GCF_932294415.1. NCBI lineage: Eukaryota > Viridiplantae > Streptophyta > Magnoliopsida > Fagales > Fagaceae > Quercus > Quercus robur. The sequence continues at coordinate 46,647,565 of NC_065536.1, forward strand.
TAATTTAATTTGTTCATACTATTTTAAAGCCTGTACTATTTTCCCCTGTTATACGTTTTATATATGGACCGTTGTTCAGTTTGAGATGTACGGTAAAAATTCGCTTTCTTGGGGCTTTCAATCCCGAAAAGTTTTAGATTTGGACCCAATGTTGCTTTGAAGTCTAGGCTGTTTCCATGAAACGTGAGGAACAATGTGAGAAAATGTTCAGAGAAAATGCTTTTTTATTTTTTAATACACATGAAGTCAAACATGTTATAGGAAAATATTTCCACTGATAGAATTTTTTTTTTTGGGACTTAATTTCCACTAATAGAGTTTGACCCCCATAATCTTATGTAATGATAGTAAAGAATATGAATAAGTAGTGCTTCATTTTAAATTATAGAACAAATTATAGGAGTATTTTAACTCTTTTGTAGTAGTGAGTTTCATATAGCTCAATTGATAAAGTTTATGACGGTTTAATAAGAGATTTGGGGTTCAATCTTTGTTTACATAAAAAACTGATTGGTATTTTACTCTGATGATAAAGAGTTATCATCAGTAGCGGACGCAATAGATTGAAAATCTCTTAAAAAAAAAAAAAAAACTCTGTTAGTTTAAGTGCATATTTGATAAACTGTAATAGTAATTACATAAGAATAGGAATATATATTACAATAAATACAAGACGTTGTAATGCAGTACTTATAACTATTAAATTGTTTGGAGACAATACAAAAATAGAACGACAATGGAATGAAAGTATTTTAAAGCAAATTTAAGATATATTTTAGGAAATATCTTACTCATATAATTATTTTTTCTAAAAAATAATAATTTTTAAATTTGAAAGAGGGATTAATTATTTTTTATGTTTTAAAATTTTTATAATTGTTATGTGCATATGAAAATTTTGTTTATTTAGAAATATATTAATTTTAGAAATTAAATACATCTACTAAGGAATAACTATTATATCTCTTTCAGAGATGAATAGTTATTCTGCATTTTAAAAAATAGCTATTCACAAGGAATAACTATTCATTGTAATAAAAATATAACCAAATTACTGAATAACTAAATCATACGAATAACTATTATATTACAGTATCTATTACAGTCTACCAAACATACCCAAAATGTATTTAAAATTTAATTTCAAAGTTTCAAATTAAATCTTATATTTCTAAAGTCATTCTATTTCTTTTTAGAATAAAAAAGCCTGAATTTAAATCATATATCAATTTATGGTCATTGGTGACATCACAAATAAAAAATTCTATAATGTGATGATATGGTTATTTAAATATTTACCCAAAAAAAAAGAAGAAGATATGGTTATTTAATTTAAACAAGCGTGTCTTTTCACCGCCGGCCAGAGATGCTTTGTACTCTGATTCTTGTCATATTTCTCTTTGATGAATAAATTGATTCCAGTTTCTAAAAAAAAAAAAAAAAAAAAGAAGCGTGTCCTTTATATATCAACATTATTTCTATCAAAGTCGCACAACTTCGTTTTATTTGAAGCTTTTTAAAAAGTTTGTGGCTGTCGACGTCGGTTGGTTTGACTTGGTCAACAAATTAGACCAACTTCAAGGCCCATAACTTGGTAAATAAAATACTAACTTATCACACGCATTTTCGTGTATACGATGAGGCTTATTTTTTGGGAGGGGGGTTTTACACATTTCACTCATGGCATTGTTTTTTATATAAATTTCATCATACTATTTAAAGGTGTATAGACCGAGCTCTTGAAAATGAAAGAAATGAATACACTAAACCAAATCAACATGTATATAAATATAAACACAATCACATTGGTGGTAATGATTTCTCTACAACATTTTATTTTAGAACCAAATGAACTAATAAAATGAAATATAATAATAATAATAATAATAATAATAATAATAATAATAATAATAATAATAATAATGAAAAAAAAAAAAAGATAACAACTTGCCCAAACGTACCCCAATTCCTCACAATCCCAATTCCTCAAAATCTCATCTTTATTTATGGTATAAGAAACATACCTTTTTGAAAAGAAAGACAGTGATGAAGTGAGGAAAAAAATTTGTGGAGATCAAAGGAACTGAGAAAATAGACTTGAGAAAGAGATAAAGAGTGGTTCTCTCTCTCTCAGTCACTCTCACCTCTCTGTCTCAACGCCTCCGACCCACGCCTCCATCGGCCTCAATGTCATCAGCCCAAGCCGACCCAAGCCCCAAGCCGCCGATTCACATCTCCGACCCACGCCTCCACCCAGTCCTCCATCTCAACGCTCACCCAACGCCGATCAGACCATTGCTTTGGTTTTCCGCCGATCAGACACATTTGCCTCAGACCCACTTCTCTTCTATTGATCAAACCCATCCGCCTCAGACCCGCTTCTCTTCCGCCGATCAGACCCACGCCTCCACCTAGTCCTCCATCTCAACGCTCACCCAACGTCGATTAGACCATTGCTTTGATTTTCCGCCGATTAGACCCACTTCTCTTCCGTCGATCAGACCCACGCTGACACTGTCCTCCTCATTGAAGCCCAGCTTTGTGATTGGTGATTTTTTATTTTGTTTGTGATTGGTGATTTTGTTTAGTCTGGGTTGAGGAAAAAGATTGGAGATTTCGATTGGTGGTTTGTTTGTTTGTTTGTTTTTTTTTTTTTTTTTTTTTTTTTTTTTTTTTTTTTGCTGCTGTGGACTGGTGGTGCTGGCGGTGGCTGTGGCTGATAGTAGAGATGATTGTAATTGGTGCTATGGATGTTTTTTGGGTAGTAGGATATATTATTTTATTGTAATGTTTATATTATTTTATTGTGTTAAAAACTAAAATAGATTCACTGTTGTAGTATATGTGCAAGTAAAATAGATAAAGTAACTTTAGGTAAAACTAAAAAACTAAATTTTTAACTTCACTGCTGTGAATGCTCTAACTGTTGAGGAGTCTTAGAATTTAAGTGCTAAATACTACCAACATATGACATATGACATTTTCACTGTGAATGCTCTTATGCCAATTGAGGCGTGATATTAAAAAATCCAGATCATTCTTTGTTTTTTGGATCAGAGTCCAGTTCATTCTTAAAGACCTAGCTGTTGCCACTTGCCTGTACTAACAAATGAGCAAAAAGTTCCCTTCATATTAAAGACACTATGAACTCCATCATTAATTGTTCAAAAACGTACTGTAGGTCATAATAAAAGCGACTGTGCCTTCTCGCTGAGTCGCTGACCCACTGAACTTGGTGTAAATTTTTAGAGGAACCTTGTTTTCACTGTATTTTTAAACAAATTTTGAGAAACGCGGTTTTAACAGTATTTTTAAACAAATTTTAAGTGTTAATTAAGTTGTTATTGGTATATAAAAAATAATTTTAATAATAAATTTAAATTAAGTTTGTGTTTGGTAATACTTATTTTTATCAATTTAACTTATTTTTACTACTATTTATGGGTTTATTGTACTTTTTGATACTATTCATTAGTCTTATTGTACTATTTCAACTAATTTTTACCTTTATCAACAGTACTTTCAGCAAAAAGATTTGAGTTTCAACAAAATAAGCAGATTTTAAACAGACCCTAAAACTAATAATAGCTTATAAAATAAGATCTATTATGAAAATATTGTGGCAGAGTAATCGCATCAGATTGTGCATAATTTTGCAAAATACAAAAAGTTGTCAATTTTACACATTTTGAGCAAAAAAAATCCACATCAGTAGGTGTAAAATTATACATAAATGCACAAGTGTTACAGTAACCGTGCATATATGCACAGTTACTATAGCTCGTGCATCTAATATTTTAGTATTTTTTGGTAATGTTGGGTTTGTGAGAGAGAGGAGTAGTGAGTGAGGAAATAATAAAAAATTGTAAAATAAAAAATATCTAATTGAATAGATGTGTAAAATAGATAGATTGATGTGGATATTTTGTAAAAATGAATTTGTAAAACAGAAAAAATAGTATTTTTTTTTATGCAAAATAGATAGAAAGTTTGCCTGAGCTGACGTAGTTGCTAAGTAAAACAAGTAGATATACTAATCACTTTGGTCTTAAAATAAAACAAGTAGATATCTTTTTTTGATAATAAAAACAAGTAGATATCTTATTACTTCATTTGGGGGGAGTTTTTAACAAATAAGCAGTGCGTCGTTGATTCTTACCAGTTCCGGATTATACTGAATACGATAATGACAAGTAGATATACTAATCACTTTGGTCTTAAAATAAAACAAGTGGAGATATCTTATTACTACATTTGGGAGGAGTTTTTAACAAATATAAGCAGTGCGTCGTTGATTCTTACCAGTTCCGGATCATACTGAATACGATAATGACAGTGGAGTATATAATACTAGCGAAGAGCGAATATTACTCCAATTAAAGATTTGGTAGCGTGTATCAAAAAAGAGATTTGATAGCATGCCAGGTCAACAAAAAGGTAAAAGATATTTTCCGAAATGGGATCCATCTTTCCCAAAATACCAATCCCATGTTCCTCTCCAAAAGCTGATAACTGTCCTTGTACACATCTCTCTCTCTCTAGTCTCTACTTACAATACGAAAATTACTAAAAAGACACTCCATCCACAGTACCTCGTCATTTCATTTCTATAGCTATCTTTAGCTTTTAGCTTGTAGCTTCAAGCTCATTTTGTATTTTTAGGGTTTCTTTCTTTCAACAACCACAGAGAGAGAGAGAGAGAGAGAGAGAGAAAAAAATGGTGAGCCCTGGATCGCGACGAATCGGAGAGACCGTGCCCTGCGATTTCTGCAGTGAGCAAATCGCGGTTCTCTATTGTAGAGCCGACTCGGCCAAGCTCTGCTTGTTCTGTGACCAGCACGTTCACTCGGCGAATCTTCTTTCGCGGAAGCATCTCCGGTCACAGATCTGCGATAACTGTAGCTCCGAACCCGTTTCGGTTCGGTGCTCCACGGATAACCTCGTGCTTTGCCAGGAGTGTGATTTGGACGCTCACGGTAGTTGCTCTGTGTCGGCCTCACACGATCGGAGCCCAATCGAAGGCTTCTCTGGCTGCCCCTCAGCTCTCGACCTCGCTTCCCTTTGGGGCTTAGATCTCGATGATAAGAAGGCGAATCAATCCGCGCCGTCCATCCAGGACTGGTGCGGCGGCGGCGGTCAAGATTTGTTCGTGCCTTCGTCGGCGTGGATGTTCAACAACGACTATAACAACAACAGCAAATCGAGCGCGGGATTGTGTTATCAGGACTTGATTGTTCCCAACAACAGCAGCAGCGGCGGCGCGATTCTCGGCGGGAATTGCGGGGGGATCGTAACCGCTTCGAAGAGCTGCGGGAAGCAGAGGCACGTGATTTATAAGCAGCTGGTGGAGCTTTTCAAGAGGGATTTACCTTGTGGTGGTGGCGATAACGGAAGAGTTGACGGCGGCGATGATGATCATGGAGTTGTGGGTTCCGCTAATAGTGGTGGTGGTGGTGGTGGTGGTGTTGTTCAAGTTCAACAATCGGTGCAGCAGCAGCAACATCAAACGGTGCCGTTTACGACTTTGCTTACGATGCCAACGACGTCGCACGTGGATTTGAAGGAAACCGATCATCGCACTGTGAGTCGGGATATGCTGTGGGATTGTGATCACAATGCTCAGAGTACTCAGGTAATGTTTCGAATCTATTTTTATATATATATAAATTGTTTATTTATTTGATTGGTTATTGTGATTCTTGCTAAAACATAAGGAATATGCTAGACTTGTGGCCATGGTTGACTTTTGAAGACTTTAGCTTCTGAGGTTTTTGCTAATGAAATTTTCTTTAAAACGTTACCTGAAACTTCAGGACAAGTATGCCCTTTGAGTGCCGATTTTGAAACTTCAAAGGGGTGGTCTAGTGGTTCCCACTTCCCAAGACCTCATGAGATCCATGGGGGAAGAGATTCCTTCATGTGATCATATGTGTGGGACAGGGAATAGTCAGGTCGAGGAGCTTTGGACACTCACATTAACAATTTGAATCTGGGTATGGACTAAAAATTTAGGGGCCGTTTGGAATGAGATTTTGAGCAACAATTTTCAGTTTTTAAACAACATTATACGTATTTTCACACAATTTTTCACCCACACGTACTAGTATTTTCAAAAATTACAAACAACGTTTTTAGAATAACGTTACCAAACAAGCTCTTAGTATTTTACAAATCTAAAGGTGTAGTTAATTAAAATCAGTTCTCATTCTTTATTAAATGGAATTAGATTTTAAATGATGTTGTGCTATGTAAACCTTTATATCTGTGCAAAATTAGATATTCTCAATGAAATTGACCATGATTATGTAACTGGGGAAAAAGCATTCATCATGGTGAACCAAATTGTCTCTCATGGTTGAAGTACCTGTAATTGCTTTGTTGCTTATATTTGCTAGAGCTTTTTGTTTTTTGCTTTTTGGGAATTCAGAACTTTTGTTGGTTAGTCTTCAAATTGTTATTGAAACTTGAAGCTTTCTTTGGTTTCCCCCAAGGTCATATATGTATTCTTGATGCTTCCTATTTATTTGTTTTGAGTTACTAATTGTTTAATTATGATGGTATGAAAACACCAGTTGTGTGCCCAAAATGATTTTACCCTAACTTGCTGTTCTCTTGTAGATATGGGATTTTAATCTAGGACGGTTGAGAGGTCATGAAGAACCTGGTACACTGGAAGTTGCCTATGGTGGAAATGAGGCAGGCTTTATGATAAAAAATATTGGTGAACTCTTGAAAGAATCCTCTTTGGCTAATGCAAAAATGTTGGGAGATATGTACCCAATGAATTGCCCTGTTACACATGATGATATGGCATTTAATGTAAGTCATTCTGATGGCGTTAATATTTAAATTATAATGAATCTGTTTTAGGGGGATTTTTTTTTTGGCTTGGGGGGGGGGGGGGGGGGGGAGTGAGGTGTTCTAGGCTAATTTGTTCAGTCACTTTTTTTTGGATGAATGAGTAATTTCATTTCCAAGGATAAGAAAAACAGATAGAAGTACAATCAGAATAGCAGGCAGCATTCAGCTGCAAACTACAATCCTATTCACATCAACAAAACAGATCATACAACTTATTTGGCACCTCTAAACAAAGCACTCTTTTACATTTACATAAAAATTGACAAAATTATACCCCATTGACCACACAGGACATGTTTAGTATAGAATTGATGATCTTGCACACTCTAGCCCTTGCTCTCATTTCATCTTTAATCAATCTGACAATTACACCTTTCATTCAAGAGAAGTGCATGGGCTATATGTGATAATCTTTCATCTTATTTTGTTTACATTCCGTGATTCAATCCAGTGTATGTGGAATGAAGGAATATAATCCAGTTTCAAAAGGAAAATGGAGGAGGTGGCGGATCAATCATTGTATTGAATGGCTCGTATCATTTCCATGTTTTGTGTGAAGAAATGCTATTTTTGCGTATGAACAAATTGATTGAGAGTAATAAATTAACAAAAGGTATCTTGTTGGTAGACTATTTATGTGGTTTATTATTGTCATATTTCTCACATTTTTCAGACATTAAGGTTTGTGGGAAGAACATGATTTGGTAGATTGATTGGTATAGCTTAATTAAATTGCATCAACCTCCAGATATATTACTGCACTGTCTACTTCATATTCCTGTTTGAAATGTTGCTGTACTAAGACAAGGGGCCTTCAGAGAGTATTTACAAGTCTTACTTGGATATGCAGAACAACTCAAATAACCCAACAGCAAGCCAGGGGCCGGCGACATCTGAAAGCAACAACCTACCTGTAGGAAGGTCAGAATCAGTTTCAGCATTTGGTAAAGCAAGAGGTTCCAGTGGCTCCAAAGACATCCACTATGTGGAGCAACCGTTTCTTGTGAGAGTTGATTCTGTGCAAACAGCAGCTACAACCAAGGCTGACATGGAGCTGTTGGCACAGAACAGAGGCAATGCCATGCAGCGTTACAAGGAGAAGAAGAAAACCCGAAGGTATGCATTCATTTGGTTGTTTTCTTCTCCATCTTCTTTCGCTACTATTTTCTCAAATAAAACATTTTCTGAACATTTGAACTATTACATGGATAGATATGATAAGCACATAAGGTACGAGTCAAGAAAAGCAAGAGCTGATACCAGGAAGCGAGTGAAGGGTCGATTTGTGAAGGCTAGTGAAGCTCCTGATGGTTGTTAAAAGTCCACGCTGAGATGCTTCTCCTTGCCCATTGTCTGTAGATATATCTCATAATCCTTTCTCAGTAAATGTATAATTCTGCAGTCAATTTTCTTGCATTAACGACTCTCTCTCTCTCTCTCTTATGAAAACGTACAAACTGTATGCACGTGCATGAATTCCTCCCTGCTTTTACCCGACTCTTTTATAAAAAAAAACTAGCCTCTAAGCATGTGCTTTGCACATGCTTAGAGGCTCTTCTAATTTTTCTTTTCTTTATATAAAACAAAACTTTCTTATATACTAATTCAGGGTTGATGCATTATCCGGTCACCATAATTCCTAAGGGAGTGATGATATGTAGCATGAAAATTTTATTTCATTCACAATCGTATAAATCTCATCACTCCTAGGAATTATGGTGATTAGATAATGAATCAACCCTGAATTTGTATATAAGAAAATTTTGATCTTTAGAAAAAAAATAAATAAATAAAAATAGAAGAGTCTTTGAGTACGCGCAATGTGCGTGCTTAGAGGCTAGTATTTTTAATTGAAATTCTCGATACTCTCATAACCTAATACAATAACTAAAATAACAATAAAAACGTAATAATGTTAAGTATAGACGTAGCACATCCACAACACTAAAAGTGAGCTCGCATCACTCAGTCATTAACTAACATGAAAATTATCTAATTTTTCATGCTACATATCATCATACTCCTAGGAATTATGGTGTTCATATAATGCATCAATTCTAAATTAGTATATAAGAAATTTTTGTTCTTTAGGAAAAAAAAAAGCCACTAAACATGCATAATGTGCATGCTTAAAGGTTAGTATTTTTAATTGCAAATCTCAATACTTTAATAATATAATACAATAACTAATACAACAATGGAAACGTAATGATGTCAAGGTATGGACATCATACATCTACAACCCTAAAAGTGAGCCTGCAACACTCATTAACTAACATGAAAATTATCTAATTTTTACAAAGATTTTTACTCTAAACAATCTATATAAAAGAAATAGTGATATAATACTTTTGAGATCATCTTCAATTCTTCAATAAGCTCTAGAAAAATTTTAAGATTTATTATTAAAAAAAATCAGAGCCTATTATCAACCAAATCTTTTTCCAAATCAATTAAATTCTTTAAAAAAATTGAAAAATAAAAGAATGAATTGGAATTGAAATTTGAGAATGCACTTAGATTTGGGGTGTAAATTAGACAGGATTAAAATAAAGTAGAATAAAGGGAGAGATACATAACTAACTTTTTCTATTATCTTAATAGTAATAGAAGGTTTCTTTACAACTTTTAATGAGAAAAGCTAATAGATTTCATAACCAAATATCAATATTTAAGTGTAATATCCGACCTAAGATGAAATTATGCCATAAATAATCTAGGAAAAACTTAATAGAGAAAAATAAATCCGAACCCAAAACATAAAAAAACAAATAAATTAAATTAGAACATCATATGTAAGCTTCATTAATCCAGTGAAACCACACTCAACAGTTGCTTCCCTTACATACATTCCAATGATAGTAGAAAAAGATGTTAAATCAATCTGACAAAATTCTATTTGACTTGAAAGGAAAAAAAAAAAAAAGTCTTCAAAGAATCAAAATCAAAAATTGAATTTCATTAAAAATAAAAATAAAAATAGTCTAGGAAAAAAAAAATAAAAAAGCACCTTGAAAGTCCTAACTAAGCCAAAAGAAACAAATTTTCAAATTAACAAATCTATATCCTCAGGCAAGTCTTCCAACCATACTCATTTCAAATCTGTATCCTAAGGCAAGTCTTTCATCCGCTGGTTGTTTTTGATGCTCCTTGAGCAGCTTTCTAATAATATTCAATCTAGTTTCTCAAAAAAAAAAAAAAAATATATATCAAATCTAAAATTCAACTAAACTGAGAATTCCAAACTATTTTTTTTAATAAAAAAAGGTACATTTTTCTTGCCTTTCATCACAAAATTTGTGCCACCTTTGCTCCCAAAGATGATACCTGTGATATTAAAATGATATATAAACAATGAAGAAAGACACAGAACCCATTATCAACCAAATCCTTGCTTACCTAATCAATTAAAATTCTTTAGTATATGTAAAACTAAAAAAAAAAAAAAAAAAAAGAAGGAAAACTCAACTAGATTTAGAGAACTTAGATTTGGAGTGTGAAATCAAATGGATTGAAAATAAAGTAGAATAACGAGAGAGAGAGAGAGAGATATGAGACTAATAAGTGTGGGAGTTTTTATTGACAAAAATGATCCAATCAGTGATAACTGTTTTAAACGTGGAGTTCTCCATGGAATTGTATTGATTTTAAATTTTGAATTTTGGGGAAAAGTTGATGGTTGGTGAGGAGTTGTAATTTTATTTTTCTTAAAAATTATCCTGTCCATTGTTGTGATAATGGATAAGAATGAGTTCTTTTTTTCTTTTTTCTTTTAAAAAAAATTTAAAGTAACCTTATGTAGTTGAAATATTTGAATTCAAATAGAAATAGAAAATTCTTCTCAAAAAAAAAAAAAAAAAAAAGAAATAGAATAGAGCAAACATTTGAATAAAATAGTAGTAACCATTTTTTCTGGGTAGTGGGTTTTCGGTGGAGTTAAGTTATCTGAAAATGTTGGTAGTGATAGCTGATAAGGATTAAAGAGATCATGATAGAGAACACGATGAGAAATACTGGAAATTTGAAATTCGAAAATTTGGAGTAATTTAGGAAATGTTTAGTGGTTGTAGTCTTGCATTGTGTAGAGTGTAGTTTAGACAACTTTAATTGGATAATTTAGATATACATAGAGTCCGTTTGGATTGAACTTATTGTTACTGAAACTGAAAACAGAAAACACTGTAACAAAATAATTTTTAAATGTGTGAATAGTGTCGTGGGACTCATTTTTAATATATTTTTTCTGAATAAAGTGGATGTGGGTCCATGAACAGTATTGCTACAGTATATGAACAATACTGCTACAGTGATAATTGTCCCCTGCCTTTCAGCAAAACGCGTGAAATGAAGAAAAAAAAAAAAAAAGAAGAAGAAGGAATGCAAACGCAGGTTTCAGCGCAATCCAAATGGCACCTTAAAAGTTACACAAATTCAAAAAAAAAAAAAAAATCATTCAAAAAAAAAAATTTAGTAGCTGTTTAGTAGTGATAGACGTGTAGATGAATTTTAAAAATTGGATGTATTTAGTGCAAATGCAATTAGAAATAGATAATTGTGGTTAACCTTTTAATAAAATTAAAAACCTTTTTTTTGAGAAAGAATAAAATTAAAAACCTAATAAGAGAGTGATGGATGTTTTGAAATTTAGTATTTGACGTTGTTGACCTTATTTTTTTTATAAAAAAACTCACTATCTATTCATGAGGCGATCATGGTTATAATTTCTTAAAATATTTGTAAGAGAAGTTATTGGATATTTGATGAGGGTATTTTTGACTTAAAAAAAGTCTAGTTGAAGGAGGGGGATTCTCTTATAGATTGTATAAATTTTAGAAAGAAACTGTTTCTGTTTTTACACAAAAGAGAGACTCAATGCACAATATGGTTTAGTGGCCAAGACACTAGGGACAAAGCCAGAATGTTGATTGACCCCAAGGGGGGGGGGGGGGGTATTAAAAAATTGAAAATTCACTTAATAACAACATTTGAAATGTTTGAGAATTTTTGAAAATTGGAATATTAACCGATGGAGGCTCAAGTTAGAAAGGCTCGGCCATAATGGTCGTCCATAATCAAACCATGTCTAGAAAGCTTTGTGAAGAAAGAAGTCTAGGGAGAGCATCATAAGTGGAAATACAACTCCTTCATAGGTAACAAAGTCATCCAATTTCAAGACGGTCGTCCATGACCTAACTAGAGGACACTTAGTGAATTCTACAAGAACTTCTCAAAAGGCTTCATGTAATCAGACCATGATGCACTACTCCTAAAACATGGAGAGGACTCACCATAATCCGCTCAACATACCCCATTTTCTCCATTAACCACACACATCACTCATGATGGTGGTGGATCCGAACAAGTAGACCCACTTCTAACTCTCTATAAAAGAAGCAAGTCCCATTCACCCAAGGTAAGTTCTATTATTCACAATTTCCTATCCTTGTGTTCTAGAGAGAAAACTGACTTAACCATCGGAGGGTCCTTGGCTGGGTTACACCGGTCACCCTTGACAGTTCTTTCTTTTCTTTTCAAGATCAAAAAGCCACCACTATAGTCCGAAGCATTCCAGCCTACTGATTTTTGTGCATCATCAGTTGGCGCTGTTTGTGGAGAAAGTAGTGAGGAAAATGTTTCTAAGTGTTAACTTCTTTGTTTTCCAAGACAAAAAGGCTGCATGGTTTGGACTAGGTCGATGGCCACCAGTCCAGGACACCAGGAGAGTGGAAATGCCTCCAGTCACCCAAATCGTGCACCAGCACCCTTGATGACCGTCTAAAACAGTTGTAGTCCATGGCAGCTGCGATGGCAAATTGACGCAATAGAACCAAGAGTTAACTAGATAAGTTAATAGACAACATAAAAAACGACGTGGTGAAGAACGAGGCCAAAATTTAGAAAATGAAGAGGTTGAGAACAATGCAGAAGGAGATCAGTCCAAAGGTACTGTTACTCGTAGGGTACCACATTTGGAAAGGGAGATGGACCAGATGAAAAGAGACATGAAAGAGATGAAGGATTCCATGAGGAGAGCAAATCACGTGGATGACCTTGTCCATAGGACTGATTCCCCCTTCATTGCATCCATCACAAGTCATTCCTTACCTACCAAGTTCAAAATGCCTACCCTAAACTCATATGATGGGATGCGTGATCCTTGTGACCACATTGCCACGTTCAAGACAACTATGCATCTCTAAGGTATTCTAGACGAAATCATGTATAGAACCTTTCCTATCATGTTGAAAGGCCTAACCAGAGTATGGTTTGGTAAGCTACCACCAAACACCATAACCTCATTCTAGGAGTTAAGTAAGTTGTTCGTCAACAACTTTGTAGGGGGAAAAAGGCCGAAGCATTCCTCGCCTAGCTTGTTAAATATAGAACAAGGAGAAAACAAAAGTTTACATACTTTCATTAGCTGTTTTAACAGAGAAGGCCTATTGGTGGGCGAGATGGATGACAAGATCCTTTTAGCAACTTTCTACAATGGAGTTAGTTTAGACTTGTTCATCCATAAGCTATATGACCAGGAGCCACAAACAATGGCTAAGTTGATACATTCAACCCAAAGTTTCAAGAACGCAGAAGACGTGATTATTGCCAAGAAAAAGAAGAAAGGTGAACAATTGAAAAATGGTTATATACACCATCCAGAGCAAGGTCCTCGTGTTAGGATTAGTGCCCTAAAATCCTATTGTATGCCATGTATGAAATTATGTTCTAAGTAATAAGCTTGTTTTATTATTATCTAAAATAATGGTAGCATGAATGTTTGGACATTGTCATATAGTTCTTAAGATGTATAGTATGTGATTTATGTCATTTATGTCATTTAGTTACATAAGATATACATCACAAGTTCTTTGTAAACTCAAAATCCTAGTTCGTAGTCGGTGATGAAATTGGGCATTTCATTTGTGAAGACTATAACACATCAATTAAGATGATTTGTCTTGATCATGGAAGTGGAAACTTCTAGTTGATATATTAGTATGTTTTAAGTGTATAAAACATATTGAGCTGGACTGCTGTGAGATTTATTATTCTATCAACAACTATCAAACAAACAATAAATCTCACGATTTCTCATTTACATAAACTCTAAATCCTGAGGAAATAGTGAACTTGATCATGAAATGTAAGTTGCTTTAATATATCAAGAGTGAGATCTAGATAAACAGTCAAAGCCTCAGTATGTTGGGCAACCACACGTAATGTTGAAGGAACATATATTTTCAAGATGGAATTCATAGTCTCTTTATAGAGATATAAAATATTTCCTTGAGATAAGTTTAATGGGTTTGGTTATTCAGAGTGTTAGGCCTAACCACTTTAGTAAAGAGTTACTAAGTTTATATTTTATGAAATAATATTTCATAAAATATATAAGAATAACTTAAAGGATTAAACCGGGTACTCAAGGATTAAGAGGTAGCAATTTACAAAGTGACAGTTACACATTATGACTTTGTATTACTACGGATATTTTCATGAAAGGGTTAAATGTTTAATAAAGTCTTGGGATATAATTTATTAATAAGGCCTAGAGTGCAATTATATTTATATAATAGTATTAAATATAAAATGGTAACTTTGGACTTGTTAAGAGTTAACAGATAAATCTAAAGCCCATTGGAGCTAGAGCTTTATTTATCCCTTTTGGTCCCACTCCAAGCCACACACTAAAGCCTAGTTGGGTTGGCCCAAAAGGCTAATCCAATTAAATAATTAGTTATTTATTTAATAAGAGTTATTAAATAAAGGTAACTGCCCAAATGCAGAATATATACGTGTGATTAAAAAGAAGAAAGAATAAGAGTTCTTCTTAGGATAGAAACTTGATTATTCTCTTGAAAGATCACATATAGAACTAATTGAGAGACCACACATCTTGGGCACACTGTGGAATTGGAGTGAAGATTGAAAGACATCTTAAGACCAATCTTCATTTGTTTTGAATTTCACTGCATCGAGGTACGCTCTCTCATTCTTTGTTTCCAAAACTCAGATGTTACATGCTATCTTACATGAATAAAGTAGATCCGTTCATATTCCGTTGCGCGTTTTTTGTATGAGATACAAAACTGTATTTTCCATGTTTTTTCCAAAAATTGGTATCAGAGCGGTCTTCAATCTCATGTTTGCATAACGTGTTGAGTGAGTATATTGATGAAATCTCTGCAGTAGATTTTTCTGGAATTTAGTTTTAGAACTATGGTTTGATAAAGCTAATATTGATGTTATGATGTTGTTTAAGTTTGATTTTAACCATGCCATATTGAACTTTAAGACTATAGCAGTAATGAAATTCAGTTTTGATCTCAATCTCATTTTGATATGATCAAGAAACTATGTTTTGTTTGAGTGAAACATCAAAAAATGGTTACCAAAAAAATCTGAAAAATTCAGTTTCACGAGTTTCGACCAATCGAGAATTCCCTTCGATCGATCGAATGTTCCTTTTGATCGATCGAACAGGAATGCAAAATTGATCGAGTCATCCAGAAACTTTATGATGAATTTCTTCAGTTTTTCGATCGATCAAGAATTCCTTTTGACCGATTGGATTTGCCTTTTGATCAATCGAATAGGAATCGATAGTCGATCGAGTCATCCAGAAACTTCAAAATGGATTTATTGAATATTTCGATCGATTGAGAAATACCTTCGACCGATCGAATGTATAGTTTTTTGAAATTTCATTAAGTTTTAAAACATAGATAAAGTGCAAAGCTGTGTGTGATGAGATTACACATGTTTTCCAAATAAAAACCTTTCATTTAAAATTTCTAGTGGGAGAGAGATTCAAAGGTTAAACCTCACAGCCTCCATTGCTGGTTTATAGTAGTGTGATTAAAGCACCTCACCTTGGCGTATATGCCTTGCTCCCAACGGAGGGTGTTTAATTCATGGTACTACAGATTAAACCTCTTAATGATGGATGATATGTGTTCTTACATAAAGAAAGACCACGCTACCGTGGACTTACTTGATGACTCACATAGATTTCAGGCAATGGTTTACACTAGACTGAGTTTAATGTTAACCTCCCTACGAAGCTATGTCATTAATACTTAGAGGCTAAAGGGAAAACAACATATTATTAGTGTTTGATAAGAGTTATAATGACAGCACTAATAATGAGAATCGTTCTCAATCAATCATAGTGTTTATAAGGTTCCATATTTTATATTATGGCTTTATTAAGGTTCCATACTATATGTTTATATGCTAAATTGAAAATGTCCAGTTTACTTATTATATTCATGTTTATTGTTTTCAGATTTAATCATGGCATCCTTTAGCCCACTTGTTACTATTCTTAATCAAAACAAACTTACTGGATCCAACTATGTTGACTGGAAAAGAAACTTAGACATTGTTCTTACTGCTGAAGAGCACAAATTTGTGCTTAATCAACCATGTCCAAACTTTCCTTCATTAGATGCTCCTTTCAAGAAAAAATAGCGATGTGATCGTTGGTAGAAATCTAATGAGATGGCTAAGTGCTATATCCTAGCATCTATTTCAAATGTTCTACAACATCAAATGCAAGATGTGGAACTAGCTTCAAACATTATGTTAAGTTTGAAGGAGATGTTTGGTGAGCAAGGTCGTTCAGCTAGGCAAGATACCCTGAGGTTTATCCTGAATACCAAAATGGCTCAAGGAACTTCAGTAAGAAAGCATTGTCCTAAAATGATCTCTTCAGAATACACTAGAGGTTTTAGGTGCTGACATTGATGGAGAATCCCAAGCAAATATGATACTCCAATCCTTGCTAGAATCATTCAAAGAATTCAGACTTAATTATAATATAAACAAAAAGATTTATACCTTGTCTGAATTAATGAATGAATTAGTGGCAGTAAAAGGCATTCTTGGTACAGCCAGTGTTGATGCTAATATGGTTGAAGCTTCCTCTTCTAAGCCTAAGTTGAGAGCCAAGAGAGGTAAGAAGAAGAAGGACTTCACCAAACAAGATGGTAAAAAAATTGCCTTAGGTGTTGACAATAAGGGAAAAAAGAAAAAGAAAAATGACTACACCAAAGGAAAATGTTTCCATTGCAGTGAGAAAGGTCATTGGAAGAGGAATTGTCCAAAATTCATAGTTGATAAGAATAAAGGTGTGATGAGATCATTCCTTCTTGAAATTAGTTTAGTACATAATCCCACAGATTCCTGATGTGTGGATTGAGGTTGTACTAATCATATTTGCAATACTGTGCAGGGGTTCCAGGAAACCAGAAAGTTGAATGAAAGGGAACTATTTCTTACTTTGGCTGATGGGAGCAAAATTCCAATTGTAGCTGTTGGAGTGTTTAATTTATGCTTTAATTCTAGGATTTTAATATTGGAAGACTATTTATATGAACCTAATGTTCGTAGGAATTTAATTTCTACAACTTATTTAGGTAAACATGGATATTATGTTATCTTGAAAGACAATGTTGTAATAAAGAAGGATAAAGTGTTTATCTGTTCTGGCAATATTGTTGATAGTCTTTATATTATAAATCCTGATAAGCATGAATTATACAATTTTGAATTAGATAATAATTCACATGTAAGATCATTAAAGAGAAAGTTTCCTTCTACTAGTGATGCATATCTTTGGCATTTACGTTTGTGTCATATTAATTCAAATAGGATCCAAAGACTAGTGAAAGATGGACTTTTAGAACCATTAAATTTTAATGAATTCCCAGTCTGCAAATCCTACTTGGAAGGTAAAGTGACGAAAAGGCCTTTTAATGCAAAAGGATATAGAGCCAAAGATTTGCTAGAACTAGTACATTCAGATGTATGTGGTCCTATGTCTATCCAAACCAAAGGTAGCTATGAGTATTTCATTACTTTTACTGATGATTACTCTAGATTTGGTTATGTGTACCTAATGAAACGGAAGTCCGAAACTTTTGAAAAGTTCAAAGAATTTAGGGCTGAAGTTGAGAATCAATTAGGTAAACGCATAAGGGCCATTTGATCTAATCGTGGTGGTGAATACCTTCTTGGGGATTTCAAGGATTACTTAACTGAAAATGGGATTATATCCCAGTTGACTGCACCTGGAACACCACAACAAAATGGTATAGCAGAAAGAAGGAATACGACTCTTTTAGATATGGTTAGATCCATGTTGAGTTATACAACTCTACCAATTTCTTTTTGGGGATATGCCTTAGGTACAATAATGCATCTTTTAAATTTAGTTCCTTCAAAATCTGTTCCCAAAACACCCATGGAATTGTAGAATGGGTGCAAGCCTAGTATGAGATACCTCCACATTTGGGGTTGTCTAGCATATGTGCTAAAAGGGAAACCTGATAAATTGGAACCAAAGTGTCAAAAGTATATTTACTTGTGGGTTATCCAAAAGAAACTAGGGGTTATTTATTCTATAGTCATAATGATAACAAAGTGTTTGTTAGTACAAATGCCAAATTTCTAGAAAATGACTATATGAATGATTATACTCCTAAGAGTAGAGTTGTCTTAGCTGAAATGAATGAACCTGTAATTGAACAATCAATGGATGAAATTAGGAATGATGTGGTTGTATTGGATACACCACAAGATATTACTCACAAGATGACTAGTACACAAAAGCCTCATCATAGTGGGAGGATTATTAGTCCACTTGTAAGATTTATAAGTCTGGGAGAAACTTATGAAACTATCTCAGAAGAAGATGAATTTGATCCTTACACTTATGAAGAGGCAATGAAAGATATATATGCACATCAATGGGTCAAAGCTATGAAATCTGAATTGGATTATATGTATTCCAATCAAGTTTGAGATCTTGTAAAGGAGTCTAATGACATTAAACTTGTCAGTTGCAAATGGGTTTACAAGAGGAAGAGAGGGATGGATGGAAAGGTTGAAACCTTTAAGGCAAGATTAGTGGCGAAAGGGTATACATAAGAAGAAGGTATTGACTATGAGGAAACTTTTTCGCCAGTAGCCATGCTTAAATCTATTAGAATTCTCTTATCCATTGCTATCATTATGATTATGAGATTTGGAAAATGGATGTCAAGACTGCATTTCTAAATGGAAATCTTGATGAAGAAATTTATATGATGCAACCAGAAGGTTTCAGAGCAAAGAACCAAGAGCATATGGTATGCAAGTTGAAAATGTCCATTTATGGACTTAAGCAAGCATTTAGATCATGGAACATCAGATTTGATCAAGCAATTGAGTCATTTGGTTTTGAACAAAATCTAAATGAACCATGTGTGTACAAAAGACATCAAGATAAAGTAGTAATGTTCCTAGTGCTTTATGTTGATGATATTCTACTCATTGGAAAGGATGTAGGCGTAATGTCATCAGTAAAGATTTGGTTGTCAAGCCAATTTGATATGAAGGACTTGGGTGAAGCTAACTTTATTCTAGGGATCAAGCTTTGGCGAGATCGAAAGAATAGAATGTTAGGCTCGTAACAAGCTGGATATATATATATATATAATTCTAGCAAGGTTTAGCATGCAAAACTCCAAGAAATGATTACTTCCTTTTAGACATGGAGTTCCGTTGTCTGATGACCAAAGGCCTAAGACTCTTGAAGAGGAAAAGACAATGAGACAAGTTCCTTATGCTTCTGCAATGGGAAGTCTCATGTATGCCATGCTATGTATTAGGCCAGATATTTGTTATTCAATTGGCATAGTCAGCCAATATCAATCAAATCCAGGATCAAAACATTGGGAGGTTATAAAGCATATTCTCAAGTATCTAAAGAGAACGAGAGACTATATGCTAGTTTATCGATGTGAGGATTTGATAGCTATTGGTTACACAGATTCTGATTTTTAGTTAGATCTTGATTTCAAAAAGTCCACTTCAAGTTGTGTGTTCACCTTGGGAGGTGGAGCCATAAGTTGGAGAAGTGTTAAGCAATCTTGTATTGTTGACTCCACCATGGAAATTGAATATGGTGCTGCTTATGAAGCAGCAAAAGAAGTTGTTTGGCTCAAGAAATTCCTTTTTGATCTTGGTGTCAAGAGAATGAAGCAAGTTCCAATCACTTTGTTCTGTGACAATAGTGGAGCAGTTGCACAATCTAGAGATCCAAGGAATCATAAGAGAAGAAAGCACATAGAAAGAAAGTATCATATTATTCGAGACATTGTGGCTTAAGGAGATGTGATAGTAGCAAAGATTGATAGTGCAAATAATCTGGTAGATCCCTTTACCAAAGCTTTGCCCCAGAAGACTTTTGAGTCACAACTAGAGGGAATGGGAGTTAGATTAATGCACAATAGTCTTTAAGGGCAAGTGGGAGATTGTTAGGATTAGTGCCCTAAAATCCTATTGTATGCCATATATGACATTATGTATGAAATTATGTTCTAAGTAATAAGCTTGTTTTATTATTATCTAAAATAATAGTAACATGAATGTTTGGACATTGTTATATAGTTCTTGAGATGCATAGTATGTGATTTATGTGATTTAGTCACAAAAAATATAAATCACAAGTTATTTATAAACTCAAAATCCTAGTTCGTAGTCGTGATGAAATTGGGCATTTTATTTACGAAGACTATAACGTATCAATTAAGATGATTTGTCTTGATCATGGAAGTGGAGACTTCTAGTTGATATGTTAATATTTTTTAAGTGTATAAAACATATTTAACTGGACTGTTGTGAGATTTATTATTCTATCAACAATTGTCAAACGAATAATAAATCTCACGACTTCTCATTTACATAAACTCTAAATCCTAAGGGAATAGTAAACCTGATCATAAAATGTAGGTTGCTTTAATATATCAGAAGTGAGATCTAGATAAACGGTCAAAACCTTAGCATGTTGGGCAACCACACGTAATGTTGAAAAAACACATATTCTCAAGATGGAATTCATAGTCTCTTTATAGAGATATAAAATATTCCCTTCAGATAAGTTTAATGGGTTTCGTTATTCAAAGTGTTAGGCCTAACTACTTTAGTAAAGAGTTACGTTTATATTTTATAAAATTAGATTTCATAAAATATATATGAATAACTTAAAGGATTAAACCGGGTACTCAAGGATCAAGAGGTAGCAATTTACAAAGTGACAGTTACACATTATGACTTTGTATTACTACGAATATTTTCATGAAGGGGTTAAATGTTTAATAAAGTCTTGGGATATAATTTATTAATAAGGCCTAGAGTAAAATTATATTTATATAGTGGTATTAAATATAATTAATGGTAACTTTGGACTTGTCAAGAGTTGACAGATAAGTCCAAAGCCTATTGGAGCTAGAGCTTTATTTGTCCCTTTTGGTCCCACTCCAAGCCTCACACTAAAGCCCAGTTGGGTTGGCCCAAAAGGCTAACCCAATTAGATAATTAGTTATTTACTTAATAAGAGTTATTAAATAAAGGTAACTACCCAAGTGTAGAATATATATGTGTGATTAAAAAGAAGAAAGAATAAGAGTTTTTCTTAAGATAGAAACTTGATTATTCTCTTGAAAGATCACATATAGAACTAATTGAAAGACCACACATCTTGGGCACACTGTGGAGTTGGAGTGAAGATTGAAAGACATCTCAAGACCAATCTTCATTTGTTTTGAATTTCACTGCATCAAGGTACGCTCTCTTATTCTTTGTTTCCAAAACTCAGATGTTACATGCTATCTTACATGAATGAAGTAGATCCGTTCATATTCCACTACGTGTTTTTTGTATGAGATACAAAACTGTATTTTCCATGTGTTTTTCCAACACCTCGTCCAAAGAAAGCCAATGTGTTCACACCTCATTTTGCAACCCGCATTTAATCTTACATGGGGGGTCAAATGGTAATTTCACCTTGAAAATAGAATCTTAATTGTGGCCATTAGATCCTTAATCTCATTTCACCAAAATGATCTTGATATTGTAATGATCAAATCAACTAGTCATAAGCCCTAATCGGATAATTAGATTGAAAGTTATCATCAAACCAAGTTTTAATGGCCAAGATGCACTATCACAAATTGAGTCCAACTATATGTGATTATGAACAATTGATTCCAATTGGTTATAATTATAATCAATTTGAGATTAATGACGTGACATAATTTGATTCGCTAGGATTACATTTTATGGTAAGGTCGCGCACACCTAATTAATTAGACAGTCAAATATTAATTATTCAATGAGTAATTTGTGCAATTATCTTTTAATTAGGGTAAATTTGAAACTAATTAAGTCTAAAATGGGAGTGATTGGAGCCTATTAATGTTAATTGGAAACTAATTTGGGACCTATTAATGTTAATTGTGCTGAAATTATTTTTTAACAAATGACCTCTGCTCACCATTTTGTTGATATCTTTCAGAATATTTTGAATCTATGAATAAGCTTAATTTTCCTAGAAACTAGACACTTGGGGCTTCAATTTAAGCACAAGAACGAAATAATTCTAATCAAAATTAAGTAAAATATGATTTTTTGAAGTTGGCTTTATAGGCTGTTATAGTAGCCACGAGAAAATTGAATTTTGCTTACTCCTCACTCCCACCAATCTTTACATTTAATGCACCAGATTTCCCCAAGGGCTAAAATAAGGTCTAGGTTCATGATTTTTGTCAACCCTCATTAAATGATCTTCCATTCATATTTTCTCCACCTCTTCTCCATTCCAAGACACCAAAACCCCCATCTCTTCTCCTCTCTTAAGTTCTAGTGAAGTAGAGTAGTCTTGTCATATCTTGGTCTTCCTGAGACTTAAGGTATTGAGTGAGACTCATTCTCCCTCTCCTAACTCTTCTTTTCCTCCACCCTTAAGACCTCCACCAAGAGTCTCCTCCTCCATCATATGGATCTTGCATGAAGGTATAATCCCCTTCCCTAACTGGTTTTTTATATTGCAATGATGAGAATTTAAGATTAAAGCATGATAGTAATTATTTAAATTCTCTTTAATATGTTTGAATGTTCTTAAATGTTCTTATGTGTTCTTCACATGTTCTTAGTTGTTCATCACATGTTCATGAATAATACTAGTTTTGATCTTAAATCCATATAAAAAATATGAAAAAAGTGTTTGCTTCATAATTCTTTCAAATCCTTGAATCTAGGTTATCATCATCCACACACATTCACTAGAATATTTTTTTCAATCCAAATGCAATACTTAATAAATTGAATCAGGTTTTATCATATGCACACACATTAAATTCAACATGCAAATTAATTAACATATTGATGATATGATATGAATGTTGGCCACCATAGTTTAGAAGAATGGTTTCATTGGGCAAAGCAGGTGCCTAACACCTTCCCACCTTGTATCATAGCATCCGAGCTTAGATTAAGAGTTGATAGATCAATGCTTATCCATGTAATTTTCAATTTCTAGATTCTAATTAGGAAACAAAGCCATGTACTTTATCTTAGATTGTATCTAAGACCAAAGCCATGTAATTTCCTATGATCAATGTAAATTCATTTGCAAATCAATAAAGCGAGGAATTTTTCAATTTTGGTTTTTTTATTTATTCCAATAATTAAATAAGTGGCAACTCCATTATAAAACCTTTAATCTAAAGGAGAAAATATAATCAGTCGAACCTCCATTTTAAGAGGCAATAATACGACTCCACCCATTCACGTGGGTTTGGTCCAACATTTAAAAAAAAAAGGGTTGGGGGTGCTGTCTCTCACACAAGGTAGGGGAGAAAAGAGATCTTGACAGCAAGAAAGCAGGGTCATCCTCTAGATAATATTCCAACTACACTCCCTTAAATACTCTGCTTGACCAAGTGTTGGTGCAAATCAATGACGATCCATCCTTAAAATGGCCCGAGAACTAAAGCAAGTACTGTTGTTTTCATTGTGACCATGGATATGATACGAACAAATGTTATGACTTGAAGCAACAGATTGAAGTTCTCATTAAGCAGGGAAAGTTAAAAAATTTTCTTTTGTGACATCATAAGGACGAGAGACAGCTAGTGAAGGGTAAAGTAGAAGAACAAATGCATCAACCACTTGGAGAAATAATCAACCACTTGGAGAAATAAGGATCATTGTAGGGGGTACGTCAACAAGAAGCTCGTCCAAAGCCAAGAAAAACTACTTGCGGGAAGTCCAGAATGTTCAAATATTTGGACGACCACTAAGAATGATCAAAGAAGATGAGCCAGCCATTATTTTCATGGACGAAGATGCAAGACGACTGCACCATCCTCATGACGATGCAATTGTCATTACTTTGGCGATCACAAATTATACAACTAGATGGGTGTTAATAGACAATGAGAGTTCAACAAACATCCTCTACTATCCAGCCTCTCAGCAAATGAGGATTAACAAGGAATTACTTCGTCCAGTGAACGTGCCATTGATCGGGTTTGGAGGAATAAAGGTTCTACCAGTAGGCACCATCTCCTTGCCATTATTGGACGACCAACTTTGAACAATTGGAAGGTTGCAACGTCCACCTACCACTAGTCTGTCAAGTTCCCAATGAAGTATGGCATTGGAGAAGTACAAGGAGATCAATTAGCTGCTAGAGAATGTTACTTAGCAATGTTGGACAAGTCGATGCAAACAATGAACATTGAAGAAAGAAGAATATTGGTTGAGCCAATTAAAGTATTGGAAGATGTACCATTGGAGAGTCCAACTCGAGGAATTTTACTAGGATTCGGACGAGTATGGGGGAAAGGATAGAGCAGGATCTCGTTGGATTCTTCAAAAAAAGCACATATGTTTTTGCTTGGAGCCATGAAAGACATGCCTAAGATTGATCCAAGTGTGATTACTCATCGTTTAAACGTGTCCTCGTCTTACAAGCCCATCCGTCAAAAGAAGAGAGTGTTTGCCCCAGAACGAGATAATACCATCAAAGAAGAAGTTCATAAATTAGTCACCGTAGAGTTTGTCCGCAAAGTTTACTACCCTAATTGGCTAGCTAATGTAGTGATAGTAAAAAAGGCTAATGGCAAATGGAGGATGTGCGTGAACTTCACAAATTTAAACAAGGCGTGCCCCAAGGATAGCTATCCTCTTCCATGCATTGATCAGTTGGTGGACTCAATAGTTGGACACCAGCTGTTAAGCTTCATGGATGCATTCTTAAGGTACAACTAAATTAAGATGGATGAGGTAGACTAGGAGAAAACATCCTTCATCACAGGCCAAGGTTTGTTTTGTTACAAAGTAATGTCATTTGGACTAAAAAATGCAGAAGCTACCTAACAAAGGCTAGTCAACCATATGTTTCTTCCACAAATTGGCCGAAACATTGAAGTGTACGTGGACGACATGCTGGTTAAAAGCACGAAGGAGATGCAGCACTTGGATGACCTTCAAGAAACCTTTGATACACTTAGGCGATATAAGATGAAGTTGAATCCTAGCAAATGTGCCTTCGGAGTTGTATCAGGGAAATTCCTTGGTTTTATGGTTTCACAGAGAGGGATTGTAGCAAATCCTGATAAAATCCAAGCAATCTTGAACATGGAGCCCTCGAAAAACATTAAGGACATCCAAAGCCTCACTAGACAAGTAGCTGCCCTTAAGAAGTTTGTTTCAAAAGCTAATAACAAGTGTTTATCATTTGTTAGAGTATTAAGGAAAGCATTTGAATGGATGGACGAGTGCCAACAAGCATTTGAAGACTTGAAGGCTTATCTCGCTTCAACTCTGCTACTAAACCTGTCTAAACCAAGAGAAGAGTTGTATCTCTACCTAGCGATGTCCCCTCATGCGGTGAGTTCGGCCTTGATCAAAGAAGAGGTAAAGGTACAGAAGCCCGTCTACTACACCAGCAAAGCTTTAAGAAGGGCTGAAGGACGATATCTGCCAATGGAAAAGTTAGCATTTTCATTGGTGACAGCAGCAAGAAAGCTCAGGCCTTATTTCCAAGCTCATGTAATCAACATCCTAATAGATCACCTGTTGAAGAAAGATATGATAAGATGGAGGCCTTTGGACGATTGATCTAGTAGGTAGTGGAACTTAGTGAATTTGATGTGCGATATAAACCAAGAGAAGCAACAAAAGCTAAGGTCCTTGCAGACTTCATTGCCAAATTTACTCATGCCGGTGATCAGCGAAATGAAGACCAGGGGGCAAAGCTGTGGATTGTCCATATGGATGGTTCGTCCACACCGCATGTAGGAGGAATTGGGATAGTTTTACGATCACCAGAAAGGGATCATCTAGAGTATGTTGTCCATCTACAATTCCAAACAACCAATAATGAAGCAGAATATGAAGCCATACTTCAGGGCTTGGAGTTAGCAAAATCACTTGGAGTAGATCAGTCCTCCTCCAAGGACACTCACAGTTGGTGATAGGCCAAGAGAATGGAATGTGTGAAGCTAAGGAGAAACGGATGAAGAAGTACTTAAACAAAGTTAGACAATGTATTAAAGGCTTCACAACAACCCAATTTCAACAAATACCAAGGGAGGAAAATGCAGAAGCAGACACTTTAGCCAAGACAGCATCTGCAAACAAGATAGTAGGAGATCAAATTAAAGTCCACTACATCCCGAGTATTGACATTCCAAAAGTGAATCAAATAAATAGAGTATCCAATTGGACCACTCCAATTGTGTCTTATCTCAAAGACTCCTCTTGGAGGATAAAGAAGAAGCAAGGAAGCTGAGGGTGAGGGCAACGAAATTTGTCCTTATGGACAAGGGGTTGTATAAAAGGGGTTTCTCTCAGCCCTATTTGTGGTGTTTGACTCCAGATGAGTCTCATTACATCCTGAGGGACGTCCACAAAGGAGCTTGTGGAAATCATTTAGGGGCTAGATCCCTTGTCCACAAGATAGTCCATGTCGAATACTACTGGCCATCCATGCAAACAAATGCCAAGGCTTATGTCAAAGTGTGTGACAAGTGTCAACGCTATAGTAACATACCCAGACAACCATCAAAGTACCTCACCCTAATGGTGGCCCCTTGACCCTTTGCTTAGTGGGGGTTAGACATCTTTGTTCCCTTTCCCATGGGGACGAGGCAAATGAAGTTCTTGGTGGTAGGGATTGATTATTTTACCAAATGGGTAAAAGTAGAGCCATTGGCAAAGATTACCGAGCGGAACGTCTGAATCTATGTCTAGAAGAACATTATTTGCCACTTCGGAATCCCTAGGGTGCTCGTCTCAAACAACGGATGCTAGTTTGACAATACATCCTTCAGAGAGTTTTGTGAGCAATTAGGAATCAGGAATCATTACTCCTTACCCTCCCACCCAAAAGCTAACAGATAGGCTAAAGTTGCAAACCGATCCTTGCTTAAGATCATCAAGACTTGGCTTGAGGGGGTAAAAGGGATATGGTCGGATGAATTACCTAGCATCCTTTGGGCATATAGGACGACAGTAAGGACTCCAACTAGAGTAACTCCTTTTAAGTTAGCATATGGAAGTGATGCAGTGATACCTGCGGAGGTTGGTCTAACTAGTTACAGGGTGGCCCACTATAACAATGAGGAGAATGAGAAATAACTTCGTCTAAGCCTTGATCTTATTGACAAGGTAAGCATGGATGAAGAATAGAGGGTGGCGCGTTACAAGAACTTGATGACTAAGCACCATGACGCATTGGTGAAGCCAAGGCAATTCAACATTGGAGATCTTGTCCTAAAAAGGGTATCCTTGGCTACTAAGGACCCCTCTCATGGAAAGTTGGGACCTAACTAGGAAGGATCATATAGAATTATCAATTCCAAAAGGCGAGGTTCATACTACTTGGAAGCCCTGGATGGATGAAAGTTGGAACACCCATGGAATGTAGAGCACTTGAGGAAGTACTACTAGTGAAGAAGACTCGTTAGGAAGGTCAGCATGGACAAGACTAAAGATTACTAGTGATCACTAGTAGTTTATTTATGTTATCTTTCAACACTTATGTTTTTCAGCAATATTTTATGGTTTCTAGCATTTGAATTCCCTAAAAAGCACTAGCTACTAGCGTGTGCTATGGATGATGTCATAAACAAAGTCCTTTTGTATATAAAGTAATTTGAATTCCCTAAAAAAGGACTAAGTAGTAGCATGGATGATGTCTTTAGACGATGCTATGTATTATGGATGATGTTATGTACAGTTATTTTATATAAAGCAACTTGAATTCTCTAATTTAAGTGTTGATGATTCTGTGAAATTAGCGTCCATATGAAATTAAAGACGTTTAAAATCTTTGGATGCAAATATATATCATCATGAGCCATCCTTAGATGAGGAAAAGGTAAATTGCCATAAAACCTAAGGCAATAAAGTTAAGTACAAAGGGAATGAACAAACACCTCCCATTACACTCGTCCAAAAATAAAGGATGAAGAAAAGCATGCATGCAATACACTTTATATGGATGACATGTCCAATCCATTGGGCATTCCAAGCTATGGATGAACAGAAAAATAGCCAAGCAAAATTCTAATAATAAGTCTAAGGACGAGGAAAATATTCATCTATTCCAAAATGATGTCCTAACTATGGATGAAGGACACTTGATATTAAAATTGGCAATAAAAATAAGAATGAGTATTCAAACATGGACGAAAACATGTTCATAAATAAAAAGGTAGATGACCATTGTCCAAAAACCCTTTAATGTATCAAGCCCAAAAAACGCAATTGTATAAACACTCATCCTTAAACATGGACGCGTTAATGTACTTGTAGAAACTTAAAATGGTCCAAAACAACAGACCCTTAAAAAAAAAAAAAAAAACAAACAAACAAGGAAAGAAATAAAATAAAGATGATTTCATTAAGGGGATAAACCACTGGGGGCATCGCCACAAGACTTGGAGCCGTCTTTAGTGGGGAGAGGGGTGGAAGCATCGTCCTTGATATTTAAATCTCCTGAACTCGTCTGAAGTAGGGAACTCTCAGCTGCAGTGTGAAGCTTGATGTGATCAAAGTCCACCTCAGGAAACAACTCAAGGGCATCCATGCGAAAATCTTCAAAGCTCGCTACATAGTTTGTGTCACAAAGGTCGATAAACTCCCTGGACGACTTGAAGTCCTTAATCGCTTCGTCCTTGGATTGGCTCAAGGACAACCTGAGCTCTTCATTTTGTTTCTGAAGGTGATCCAGACGAGTGTCTTTCTCCACTATGTCCATCCTTAGTTCCTCAGCTAAGTTCTTCAACTCTGCCACCTCAGCTTCTAGTTTATCCTCTCCCCCGTCTTGCGACTTGATTCCTTCTCCATATCACGAATTTTTGTCTCAAGTCTAACCTTGGTATGGGCTAACTCATAAGCTTGCCTGGATGCCACTATAAACTTTGACATGACCTATATCAAAGAAGCATAGACATGAGGGAAGGAAATGAAACTTAGATCCCATAAGAAAAACTAAGGATGGGTATGTTACCTTGAAGAGGTCATGAACAATGGATCATTCAAACTCCTTCATGGACATGTCATAGCAAATGGCAACATCTTCATCAGTGACCGCCTAATTGAATCTCTCCCAAGCTAGGCCTTCATTTTCAAGAAGACTCATTGGGCCACTATCAGAAGACTTGGACATGTTAACTCTAGGACGAGTAGGAGAGGTGCCAGCTTTAGGCTTGGCCATAGGTGCAAGGTGGTCAAGAACCACGACAAGTTGACTGGACGTCATCAAAGGGTCTACCTTTTGCTTCTTATTGCCTCGATGACTAGGAAGATTCCCAGTATCCACTCTCTTGGACACTATCTTCTTCCTCTTCGATGAAGCTAGAAGGACGAGCTTCACAGTGGATGAAGTTGGAGGATGAGACTGAGTGATGGCCTCCTCCTCAATCTCATCTCCAGCAACACCTTTCCCTTTGTTTTCCTTCATGCTTGCCATTCCTTAAAAAATATATATATAAAAAAAAAAAAAAATTACAGTTTGGATGACTTAAATAATTGTGATTAAGAAAGAGAAGATAAAGTTTACATCTTCAAGTGGTGAGTTTGTGGGCAAGTGCTTCTTCGGTGGGTTCAGGACCAAGTCTCCAGCTCGCTAGACGACGAAGTGTAACCAAAGAGAAAAACGTCTTGTCCGCAAAGGAACGAGCTTGCTAGATCCAGTCTAGATAGAATTTGGACAAGGAAGGTCATCTCGCAACTAAAAAATAAAAATAATAATAATAATAAAAAAATTAAGTTAGACAAATATGATAAAGGGAAATAATACAAGGAGTAGGAAATGACATACCATCTGGACGAAGATGACCGATTTCACTAGTATAAGGAGGAAAAGGGTCCCTGCCTACTTCAACAGGGTTTCCTACCTAAAACCCTAAGACGAAAAAGAACTCCATCTTCCACCTCCTATCAGATGAAGGAAAGGACCTAACCAACCTACAATGGGAACCCCTTGCAGAAAATTGATAAAAGCTTGAGGATTGGCTAATCTTAGAAGCCTTAGAGGAACTCAACCATGGTGAGAGGACGGTTCCCATCAAAAGCCTCCCTCCACAACACCTACAGGGATATAATAAGCCTCCATGCGTTGGGGTTAAGCTGGTTTATACCTATGCCCAACCTATGAAG